>NC_067144.1:6779077-7521577 GCF_903995435.1 Acomys russatus | reverse complement strand
GGTCAGCAAAAGAAATGTGCCAAAGCGCATCTTCTCCCACCCTTGTTGCTTCCGCTGTGTTTTGCTTTCTCTCCAACACCTCTGGCCAGGGCTCCAGGGTCTTCGGCAGGAACCGGAGTTAATCACCGGGTTAATTAAGTCTCCACATTCTTTTCCCAGAAAATTGAGGAAAGCAAAGCTATCCAATCCAAATTCGTCAGGAGAGATGCATCACATGTATTTCCAGTCCTAACCTGACCCCTCACGGGACGGCAAACCCCACTTCGTGTGCGGCAACTGGGGCTTGCTTTGGCTCTGTGTGTATAGCGTGTGACCGTATGGACGGGCTCAAATTCCACAGCCACCCCTGTAAGGCAGGTGATGCACTCCCAACCCAAAGATAAAGAAACTGAGAGAGAGGAGCTTGCCCAGGGCCACAGAACAGGGGAGGGTCGGAAGGATGACTTGAACCCAGCCTTTCTAGATCTTAGCCTCGAGGCCCCTTCAGCTCAGCCGACCCACCTCCAAACCCAGACACTGTGCTCTGGGTAACTGGCAGGTTAGCTGGGTTAGTGTGAGAACCCAGTCTCAACACAACACTGTTTCTATGGGTGACATACACTCAGAGTGACAAACAGCTGGCTTAAGCAAGAAACTTTTGTAACCTGACCTATCAGAATCAAGTTCAGAAAGGCTGTGGGATTCTTCAGCCAGAGGCTCAGTGTGAGCTAAGTAGCCACCTTCTCTGGCCTTCAGATCTTAAATTCCAATAAGCCGTTCTCGCCTGTCTTAACTGCCCCCAATCACCTTTGAGTTCAGGGTTCAGGGTTCAGGGGTTGATGAATAGGTGAATGCCGGAGAGCACAGCGAAGTGCAGACCCTTAGGAATTCACAATCCTATGTCACCTTTCCCTCCAAGCCAGGGTTCCTTTTCTGTACCAGTATTTGACTGTATTCACTGATGAACACTATAGCCTGGGGTAGGCACATTTTGTGAGAGACTCTTGTTTTAGAGGGTAGAATGGAGCTGTATTGACACCTCAGAACTCAGGCTCTCAGGACAGGGAGATTATGACAACATGACACCCACCTTGGCTGCCTCCCCTGGGGTGTGGCTGAGGTTCCACCGCTAAGTAAAAGTGGTAGTGTGTCCATCACCCTGGCAGGTGTCTGAGCAGGCTGCTGGGAACCCAGAAAGAGAGTATGTGAGCATGCTGAATAACCACAGACTATGAGTCTCAAGGAACTTGTTCTCTCTTTGTTATCTTTAAAATCGAGTTATTATTATTATTATTATTATTATTATTATTATTATTATTATTATCATTATTATTATTATTATTACTATTTTGTTTTTGGTTTTCAAGACAGGGTTTCTCTGTGTAACCTTGGCTGTCCTAGACTCACTTTGTAGACCAGGCTGGCCTTGAACTCAGAGCAATCCCCCTGACTCTGCTTTCCTAGTGCTGGGATTAAAGGAATGCACCACCACACCTGGCTTTAAATCAAATTATTATTAAGTGTGTGTATATGTGCATTCCCGTCACTGAAGCAGCTTGTGTCATAGCTGTCTATGAAGGTCAGGGGAGGACTTTCTGTAGTGGGTTCTCTCCATGTTTTCTTTTTTTAAAGATTTATTTATTTATTAAGTATACAGTGTTATGCCTGCATATACACCTGCACACCAGAAGAGGGCACCAGATCTCATTATAGATAGTTGTAAGCCACCATGTGGTTGCTGGGGATTGAACTCAGGACCTTTGGAAGGACAGGCAGTGCTCTTAACCTCTGAGCCATCTCTCCAGCCCCTCTTTCCGTCTTTAAATGGGTTCCAAAGACTGAACTTGGGCTGTCAGGCTTGTATAGCAAGTACTGGTACCCACCAGCCTCAGATGCAGAAGTCCTCCTGCCTTGGCCTCCCAAGTGATGAGATTATAATTAGTGGCACAATTCTTTACTTAAAGAAGCTTTCTTATGGGCTGTGTCTGGGCATGGCCCTGTGTGGCACATTGGAGGAATCTACTATTTCAGACTTTGGGGGCTTTATCATGATTGGGTGTCCTCTGGGGAAGATGTTGTCGGGGCTTATCAAAGGAGAACCTGTCCATAGTCTATGAAAACAAGCTGTCTCCAGTGGAAGCAGAAAGCCACAATTATGAAGCTATAATCCTTTGGAGTTCAAACAGCCTTGAAAGGGGAGAAGATTCTCCTGCACAAGGTTATGGCTTTGGCCTCTTAGTACTACACTTTTTAAAAAGATTTGTTTGTTTGTTTGTTTGTTTGTTTATTGTATATGAGTGCTTTATCTGCAGAAGAGGGCATCAGATCACATCATAGGTGGTTGTGAGCCACCCTGTGGTTGCTGGGAATTGAACTCAGGACCTCTGGAAGAGCAAACAGGTGGTGCTCCTAACCACTGAGCCATCTCTCCAGACCCAGTACTACACTTTTGACCAAGTGCAGAAAGCAAAAGCCAAGGCACTCTGATGAGTACAAGAACCCTGAGCAAACACACCCAGACAGCCTTGAGCTTGGATCCTATGAGCCACAAACATGAACGAGGACCAGTGGTCACCTGCTTTTATGATTTTGACTGAATATTTCCTTTCTCTCATGCCTCTAAGGGTTAGGAGGAGGAGGAGGCGGCAGGGAGAGTAAAGCAGTGAGGACTCTGGATTCCAGGTCAGGAGCTGCTGTTAGCATCCCAGCTCTGTACCCTATAGCTATTATCATCAAAGACCAACTCAGTCTCCTAATAGTGTACCATGAACAGGGTGCTTAGAACCATCCCAAAAATCAGGTAGGGAGTACGGGGTCCACATGCACCCACTCTGGAACTATTAAAGAGTACACAACTTCTAACCATCTCCAGTATTCTCAATGTACATTATACTTAGTAAGATCTTTGTCAGCCAGAAATCCTTCTAAGTTGAAATTCATTTTCCTGTTCTTACTATTCAACATTCATTTGCCATAATCGATTTAATTTCGTTCTATGTGTTTATTAAATCAACTTATTTATTTAGGGTTTTTTTGTTTTTATTTTGTTTTGTTTGTTTTCTTGCTTGCTTGTTTGTTTGTTTGTTTGTTTGTTCAGACAGAGTTTCTCTGTGTAGCCCTGGCTATCCTGGAACTTTCTCTGTAGATCAGTCTGACTCGAACTCACAGAGATCCACCTGACTCTGCCTCCTAAGTGCTAGGATTAAAGGGGTGTGTCGCCACTTGCCTAGCCAAGTAAGAAATATGTTGCCCTTTTTGTTATACTTTTCTTTTCTTTTTGAGACAGGGTTTAACTGTGGAGCTCCTTATATAGGCCAGGCTGGTCTTGAACTCATAGAGATCCTCCTGCCTCTGCATCCTGAATGCTGAAATTAAAGACATGCACCATCATATTCCACATATTTTTATATTAATTTGCTTTTCTTAATTAATTTTGCTCTCTTCCCTTTCCTCCATGCAAACCCTCCCACATACCCTTCCTTCCTCTCTTTCAAATTCATGACTTCCTTTCCTTCCATATTTAAAAAAAATTTAACCCACTAATAATCTTAGTGGTCTTGATTATTATTAAATGTACAAATAACTGTTCTACATTAAGAAATTAAAAAAAAAAAAAAAAGCTAGGCATGGTGGCACACGCCTTTAATCCCAGCACTCGGGAGGCAGAGGCAGGTGGATTGCTGTGAGTTTAAGGCCAGCCTGGTCTACAAAGTAAGTCCAAGACTACATAGAGAAACCCTGTCTCAAAAAAAAAAAAAAAGAAAGAAAGAAAGAAAGAAAGAAAGAGAAATATTGACAGTGGGCAGGGTGTAGTTGCCTTTGCCTTTAATCTCAAGACTCACAAGGTAGAGGCAGGTGGATCTCTGAATCTGAGACCAGCCTAGCCCTCATAGAGAGTTCTAGCCCAGTGAGACCCTGTCTCAGAGGAAGAGAGAGGGAAAAGGAGAGAGTGGGAGAGAGAGAGAGGGAGGGAGAGGTAGACATACAGAGAGAGATAGAGACAAAGATAGACAGAGACACAGATACAGACAGACAGATAGGAACCACTGACAGTAATTCATGCCTGTACACTTTGTTGAATCCTAAGAAATGGTGGTTCCTCTGGCTGGAAACTTGAGCCTCAAAGGCCGTTTACTGTCACCTGTGATACTCGCCTGTAAAATGTCACACATGTGAGACTTAGGAAGTGTCTCAACCTCATAGGTCACGAAGAGGCGTTCAGTCTTACACAGTGGCATGCGTCTGAAGCAAGCTTGTCTACTCCTCTCTCTTTTCTTGGACTCGTTCTTAAACGCTCCCCCCCTTTCCCCTCTCCCATGTCTGTGCACCCCTTCCTGGTGTCTGGCCCCCCAGTCTTCTCATCACTCATCTCCCTAGGTCTTTCTGAGCTGAGTGCCATGAGCACAAATTCTGTCCCAAGTATGGATCAAAGCCAGGGAATACCTTGCTCTTTGAAGCTGAACTGCCCTGAGCCAACACAAATCTGTTGGCAGCCACTGCAGGCACAAAAGTCCCATTCAGGGCACAAGAACAGCTATTTATATATTTAAAAAAAAAAAAAAAAACCCTTCCTGATTGCTGGGCATCCTCTTTCCCTTCGACCAAAAGGGCCACTGCCGCCTCTTGGAAAAGATTATTCCTTTCACAGCTCCATGACCAAGGGTCACCGAGCGCCCCATTCTCTGAGCAAGAAGAATAGGGGACAGCACGCAGGGTGGATTAGATGTGGTGACAAGCCCTCTGACAGTTGAGGGCAGCTGAGGATGCCAGTGACACAGATGGCCGCTGCGGCACCCGTGAGGTAACCGGCACAGGCCTGTGGGGATTGACAGACAGACGTCCTGGACTCCGACATGAACTCACCTGCCATTGCTCTTTTGTTTTTGTTTTTGTTTTGTTTTGTTTTTCCTAGCTCTTTGTGTAAATTTTGGTTAGCACGATTACTACACTTTTAAAGGCATTTGGAATTAGGTTGTGTAGAATGTTCACAGGTCATATCTCAGGACTATGATACCCATCATTCAATTATAATTCAGCTGGGGCTACCTGTGCCCTTTTTGGTGTGTGTTTCTGGTTTGCTAGATTACCATTTGTGTTAATGACCTCATCTTAGCCTATCATTTCAGTAGAAGTAGCAATAATAGCCAACAACTACTAAAAAAAAAAACACCCCAAGTCTTAGGCAACTTATAAAAAAAAGTGTTTAATTTGGGGCTCATGTTTGCGGAGAGTTAGAGTCCATGACCACCATGGTGGAGAGCATGGCAGCAGTTGGGTGGTAGGCATGACGCTGGAGTGGGACCTGACAGCTCACATCCTTATCCACAAGCAGGAGGCAGAGAGGGGGAACTAGGAACAGCAGAGACTTTTGAACCCTCAAATCTCACTCCAAGGGACACACACCTCTTCCAACAAGGCCACACCGCCCGATCCCTTCCCAAAGAGTGCCAACAATGGGTGACCAAGTATTTAAATACATATTAGCCTATGTGGGGGGGCGGGTGGCTGTGCTCTTTCAAAATGCCGTACCCCAAATCACACTCATTGTTCACCCTGAGATAAACTGCGAACAATGTCATTAAATGTACAGAAACGACTTTTGGATGGGTAATTTTTTTTCCCAATACAGGACAGCCTCTGGTGGGCTGTATCTGGTCCACCAGCCCTCCCAACCTAGGGCTGACTGACACGGAAGGCCCTCTGAGCTATTTCAGTCATGAGCCACTCAGGGAACCTGGTTATCAAAGTCTAAACCACAAGAAGGGATGCCTCCGTTTCAAGGGCGCTATTTCTAGAAATAACTGTAACGTTCTCTGTGTAGACTTCTAAGCCCAAAGAAGTGTTTTCATGTTTTGACTTTTGATGACTTCAAAAGCCTGTTGCCCTAAAAACTTCCTTGATTCTCAGAAAAGAGCCACCAGAAGCTCTGGGTGGTTGATCTGCTGGCGCGGATGGGCAAGCAGCTAGCTGGCTTTCACCTTGCAGCCCTTCTTGAAAATGGCCTATTCATAGCTGTCAGGGTGATGACTAATTCTAGCCCTAAATTGCTGACAGCATAAAAGAATATTTTTTAATTAATCTCATTTCCCCCTTCATCTGTCACATGAAAAGACTCCTGTGTAATTGATGTTATTTTTTTTTTTAATAAGCCAAACAGAATCAAGACACCCAGAACCGCATTCAACTCAGGGTGCCACTGTTGTCTAGTCACGTGGCCAAGAACCTCCTGGAGCCCACTTGAGGACTGGAGGCTTCAAGAATGGGTCCACCGGTGGCACTCAGAGCCTCGTGGACCTGGAGATCAGCCTTAGGGCATGGCTAGGGCTTAGTCACCTCCAGCTGCAAAGGGATTATGAGGAGGAGGAGGGACATGGTGGCCAAAGAAAACTCAGGAAGAGAGATGCAGAATAGATGTCCCGGCGGTCATTAAAACCTTGTTAGTTTTCTCTTCTCCAAAACATATTGGCCACCTGGGAGGAGAAAAAAAAAACCCTCCTGCCCTTACCTCAAGGCAAAAGGGAATGCATATTCTGGCGGCTGTGCCTCCTGGAAATACCTAAGTGTCCTTAGCCCCAACTACGCATCAAGCCTCTCAACAGTGTTTCCTGTTTGCCGCAGGAATGAGGAGTCGATGAACTTACTTAATTGTCCAAATGAGTAGGTGAGAGAGCAAGGTCTGGAACCTCAATCTTTGAGACCCCAAATGCTCTGGTCTGTACAACGGAAGATGAAGCAGACAGGAGGTTGGGGCCACACTGAGCCCTAAAATCTAGGAGTGGTGTGGCTTCTCTTCTGAAAAGAAGGAGGAACCTTGCTGTTCTCTAGATGGCAGTGGAAGGGAACTGAGCCTCCTGGCTCAAACTTGGGGCTATCCTGTGCCTCTCAGCTCCTACAGAAGGCTTGTCTATCCTGTGCCTCTCAGCTCCTACAGAAGGCTCCAGAAAGGCTGTGCTGTACTGATTAAGGAGGAAGGAGGAAAGGGCATGAGAAGAGAATCCAGTTCAAATAAATAGTATCTGCTTCCTGGGACTAGTCTGAGAATTAAAGCAATTTTAAATGGGGGGAGGGGGAGTTTAAAAGAGGGCCTAGAACAGTGGTTCTCAACCTGTGGGCCGCGGCCCACATGGGGGTCAAATGCCCTTTTCACAGGGGTTGCATAGCAGATGTTTACAATTTGTAACAGTACAAAAATTACAGTTATGAAGTAGCAATGAAATAATTGTGTGTTTGCGGGGGGGGGGGTCACCACAGCATGAGAAACTGTATGAAAGGGTCGCAGCATCAGGAAGGTTGAAAAGCACACCAAGATAGGGAGGGAACAGTACTGGCTGCTCTCACAGTGGACCCAGGTTCAGTCTCCAGAACCCACATGGCAGCTCCGAATTGTCTGAAACTCCAGTTCCAAAGCATCCAACACCCTCCACTGTACTCACGGGCACTACATGTGCATGGTACACAGACATACACACAGGCAAAATACTCTTGCACATAAAATTAAAAATAGAAAAAAAAAGAAAGTGTTTAGCAGACTGAAAAACCAAGGGGCTGCAGGAATAGAATACACTGCCTCCTAACCTGGAGGTGTCGGTGTTAACAGAGAACAGGTGGACTGCATTAGATTTTAAGCCAAAGTGTCTCCATGTTAAGTCTTGGTGATACAAAAGCTCCTTGACGCGAGAACACATATTCTGTCGCTTATGTGGTGTGTGGCCCATAGTAGGTGTCAGTATATTTTCAATATATTTGGATGTTTGGACAGATGGACACATGGGCCAAAGTCAAAATCCCTTCGTTACAATGAAGAATACCTACCCCCCAAAACCAACTATCCCCTGCTCCCATGTCAGGAAAGCAGCCTGCATGAGTCATGCTGTCTGGATGCCAAATGCGTTTTTAGCTATTTCTCACCCCTCAGGTCTAGCCCTGCCAATCCTACCTCCCACATTTTAGCATCTGCCTCCCCGAGTGTTACCTCACTGCCATCTCATCTAAACTATTACCCAAGCCTTGGTCTGCATCACTCCTCCCAGCCCTACTCCCTTCACCAGGGACAGGAGGAGGGAGGCAGAGGCAGGCAGATCTCTGTGAGTTCGAGGCCAGCCTGGTCTACAAAGTGAGTCAAGGACAGCCAAGGCTACACAGAGAAACCCTGTCTTGAAAACAAACAGAAACAAACTGAGGTATGGGGCTAAAGAGTGGATGGTTGGTAAAGTGCTTCTTGAGCAAGCATGAGGGCCTGAGATCAGGTCCCCTGCACCACACAGGGGAGGCAGAGACTAGTCGATGCTGATGCTGATGTGGACTGGCCAGTCGGGCTGGCCAAAATAGTGAACCCAGTGAAAGGCCTTGTCTCAAAATGTAAGGTGGAAAGCAACTGAGGAAGACGTCTGACATGAATCTCTGGCCTCGATGTGTGTGCACACGTACACAAGTACCTGCACACACACATGCACATCTCCCCATCCACTCACCAGAACCCAATATGAAATCAGGTCACTAACTGTCACCATCCCGCCCTCACTTCCACTCAAGGACGACCCATGACTCCCTGTAGGCTTCCTGATCAAGACCAAACGCTGGCATGTCCAGCTTTCACAACCTTGTCCAACTTGCCTCTCAGCTGTGGCTTGCCAGCACCCCACCCCACCCCCACTTGAGTTCTGTCTCCTGGCATTTGCCCTGACTCAAATCCCGGGGTCATGGCTTGGATGAGGTTTGTCTTCACAAAAACTCAACTTGAGGCTTGAGTTCCAGTGCAGCCAGGTTGAGAGGCAGCAGGGGCCTTTGAGGGACCTTTGGGTCAGAAGGGACTTAACTCCATGAAGGATCGATGTGGCTCGGTCGTAATGAGTTAGTTTCTATGCAGGGTTGCCACAGAGCGAGCAGCGCTTCCTTAATTTGCTCTTGCTTCCTCTCTCAAGCACGCGCGCTTTTCACACACACCTGCTTCTCCTTTTTGATTCTTAGCCATGCTATGGTACAACACAGGGCCTTTAACCGAGCCAGTACTCTGTTCTTGGACTTCCAGCTAAATAAACCTCTTTTCTTTATAAACTGACCAATAGCAATGGAAATTCGACAAAGACCTCCGGGCTTTTTTTTTTTTTTTTTTTTTTTTTTTTAATTCATTTATTTATTTTGTTTTTCAAGACAGGTTCTCTCTGTGTAGCCTTGACTGTCCTGGACTCATTTTGTTGTCCAGACTGGCCTCGAACTCACAGCAATACCCCTGCCTCTGCCTCCCAAGTGCTGGGATCAAAGGCGCGTGCCACCACCGCCCTGCCGACCTCTGGGCTTCTTTACCTTTTCTGCTTCCCTGCATTCTTCTGGATTCAACTTCAGCATCGTCTCCTTAAGACACTTGCCCTAACTGCCTCTGACTTCACTTCATCTCTCCTTCTGTATGGGACATATCATCCATCACAAGAACAGCCTGCCTCCTGTTCTCCTGACCATGTGCCCAGTTCATGAAATTCTGTCTTTTGCTCTTTGCTGAACCTCATACGCCCTTCTCTAGTCTGAGACAAGATGAGTGTGGGTCGCATTAATATTTTGTAATTTTTCTGTGTCTATTTACTCGTAGAGGTGGGTACACACATATCATAATGCATGTATAAAAGCCAGAGAACAAAGTCTAGAACGGCATGTCGGTTCTGGGCTTATCAGGCTTGTCGGCAAGGATCCTTGGCCACTGGTCTGTGGCTCCCGCCCCATATTAATATTTTGTTTCATGTCAAACATGCAGCTCAGGTTCTCAGAAGCATATCTGTCATCATTATCACATCTATGACCAACCACATGACCAGTGCAGAGGACCAACTAGGGATTAGGGCTTCGTCTATACGACTCTAGGGGAAAAAATGTATTAAATTAGAAATGAGAGGGACAGCTTTTTAGCCAAAAGTCCAAACATATGATCTAACAAATACGACTATTTTCCTTCCCGGCACATATAAATACATAAAGCCTACAGCTATTCAGCCAGGCAGGCCTGCTCTCCCTACTCTCCCAGCTGTGGAACAGAAATGGCTAACAGTGAGCGGCGGCATCTCATCCGGTCTTCTCCACCATCCTGAGAAGCAGATCTTTTTCATTTGCTCTTTTCCAGATGAGGAAAGTGAGATTTACAAAGATAAAGCATCCTATCAAAGTTCACACAGCTATCCCCGGATAGTGATCCACTTGGTCCTATTATTCTGCCGGGCTGACCTAGTCTCGACCTTTTAACCTCATTAGATCATCAAAAGAACCACTTTGGGGCAAAAATAGCCATGGCTTCCGGAAATTTTTTATTAAAACTCTAAATCTCTGGGCAATAACTTTCAGGAGTCATGATTCAGACCAGCAGCGATGCTTAAAAACAGGCTCACGGGGCGAGTCGCCCACTGCTGGGAAGGAATACAGGACCCTGAAGTTTGGAACCACTTGTGTTCTCCATTCCTGCCTGCTGAAAGCCTCTGCTTTTCCATTCCTCCGAGGAGTCCCCTCCTTCAGGTTTGAGTAGCTCCGTAGTTGTCGACAGTTGCCGTAGCATCTGGAGCAGCGGTTCCTCCACCGGCCATGAGCATCTGGTCACTCAGCAAAGCACATGCTCCACCGCTGCCAAGAGTCTTCAAATCAAATGCGGGGAAACTGCATTTCTGCCTGTTCCACGGGGAATTTTGATGGATGCTAATACCTGAGGTCCAGCGGGGACGCCCCAGTCCTAGGTGCTACAACCAGCAGCACCAGCAGCTTATTAGAGAATGTGAGGATTCAGGGGCTCCTCTCGGGAATGGCCAACCTAGAGACTCTCCCTAGGAACAGGACCCTCGGGTGAGATCCATACCCATATCCTTGCCCAGAGAACCAGGAATGCAGGACTGTGGTATTCCCCCGGTTTTGTTCCCACTGTAGCCTTCGTGGGAAATGAAAACACTTAACGTGACACAGCGGAGGTCCAGGTGACAAGGCCCTGCTAGAGCAACAGGGCTCAGCCTGCCCCAGACCTCACGTGCTACCCTGAGGACTGGAAAAAGCAATGACTCACCACGCCCGCCCGTGCACAGCCCAGCTGACAGGCACTGGCCTAAAGTACTCCCAAGCTTCTCAGGGTTTTTATGAAGCACAGTGCCCAACCCTTCCTTCCCCACCCCTTATCCTTTATTCTCATGAAGACCAAGCATCAGAAAGGCTGTACAAACTAGATCTTAGAAACCTTCATTGGGTAGAAGAGTGCAGAAACGCAGAGAACGTGGCTACCCTGCGGATGATCTGCCACCATGCTTAGGAAGAAGCAAGGTCCTCCATCCCCTGAAGAGCTCTTGCTCCACGGTACACAGAGCCGAGCACTCACCATGGTCGAGAAGCCTTCCTCTGTCTTCAGTGCCAAGAACAATGCAGTTTAATCCTTTCTGAAAGGATTTTTAAAAAAAAATCTGTCCGCCTGTAAACTGGACAGGCGTCCCCTCTCTTAGCCAGCCCCTGCTAATGGGGTGGCCGTTGGGGTGGAAGGAATGGAGTTCTAAAGGGACACTTCCTGCTGAGGCTGTCTGGGCAAACCGCAGAGCGTCAGGGTGGGGGTGGGGCGCCACCTGACTCTGAGAGCCTTCAGTTTCACAAGCACCTCACTGATTGATGTTACTCTTCTGTGTCCCCACCCCCACCCCCAAAGAAAAGGTTGGAAAATTGTAAGGGCTCAGATTGGTAAACTCCTGCTTTGAAGCAAATCCTCCCTAAATGAAGGACTGCTGTGGCCTGTCCAAATATACCTGGGAGGACAGTGACCATTGCTTCCAAACGACTCACCTTTACTTCTTCTCTTTATAAATCTGCACTAAAGGGGACTGGAGAGATGGCTCAGCGGTTAAGAGCACTGACTGCTCTTCCAAAGGACCTGGGTTCAATTCCTAGCACCCACATAGCACCTCACAACTCCAAGATCTGACACCCTCACACAGACATACATGCAGGCAAAATATTGATGCACATAAAATAAAAATAATTTTTTAAAAAATCTGTACTAAAGCCAGGCGGTGGTGGCGCACGCCTTTAATCCCAGCACTTGGGAGGCAGAGGCAGGTAGATCTCTGTAAGTTCGAGGCCAACCTGGTTTACAAAGTGAGTTCAAGACAGCCAGGGCTACACAGGGACACCCTGTCTCGAAAAAACAAAATAAATTAAAACAAATAAATAAGTATTAATTCTGTCACTCTGCCTCCCCCAAGCAGAATATAAACAGAGCATCACGTATTGGGTCTGGTTCAGTACAGAGCTTCCGGCATCTACCCTAAGACCATACATCTTTTAAATCTCAAAAGATTGTCTGATCTTTGTAACCAACCATACCCAGAAGAGAGCTCAACACTGAGGTCTAAAAGACAGTAAACAGGGTGTGTTGTCATTTGCCACTTCGAGCTGCCTTTCCCCAGGAAGGCTCCTTGAGGCAGCTCCGGAGGATAGCATCGCTTTTTCTGCTCCAACCAGGAACCTCAGGGTACAATTAAACAGTTCACCCAGAATTCCATGAGGCCGAACCTTCCAGCAGATTTTCTTTCTAAGCTACACATTGGCAAATGTTTCTCTTTCTCGATAACTTGATTAACAAGTGTTACAGTGTAAGGTTGGGGAATTCAGGGGCTTTGCGCCTCAGGGGCCAAGGAGCCTCAGGACCCGGTTCAACAGGATATTGATCGACAGTGTCTCTCTGCTTCATGATCCAGGATGAAGAACAAGCTGTGGTATTTCGAATTTGGTACCTCGGAGACCTTTGCAGCCACCTGCAAGAAACTCCATGACCACTTAGAGCTGGAGGTAAGCGCCTAGGTGGAGAGGCCGCTCAAACCCTGCTGCAGGTCCCGAGGCATCCCATACTCAGCCTCTTGAGTCTTTCAGAAACGACCCCAGAGTCTAGTCGATTTTGTGTAGACCATCCCATCCGCATCTGTCTACACGATCTCACTTAGGGTGCCCCAGTTGTAGCGGGAAATCCTCGGGGCTCTGGACAGCCATTGTCATTCTGAACCTCAGCCATTCTTTCCCACTCAAAGAGCTAAGGAGAGTTACCACCTAACACGGGAAGGGAGCTGCTGCCAGGGTTGCTGTGTCTATGGCACAGCGCAGGGGAGGCGCCTGTGGGTTAAGAGTTATCAGGGCATCCTCTGTCTCACCCGTCTCAGATAGCTGACCCACAGGTACCCAGGACCAGTCTTGTGGGTGTGTAGCCTGTAGTACCACACAGCTAGCTCCCTGTGCTCTGAAGAGCTCTTTTGTCAGCATCATGAAATTCTGAACTTTTTTATTATTATTATTAAACAAAGAGCAGTGCGTTTTCGGTCTGAACTGGGCCCCACAATTATGCAGTGCATCCTGTTGGTTCGCCGTGTTTTCCTAAGACTTCCAGCACTTGTAGTGGCCTGCCTCAGACCGCCTGCCTGTTGGCGTCCCTTGCCTGGTGGATGAGCAGCTGCCTGCTTCCAGCCCCACTTCTGAGGCACTGCTTTCCTGATGGCTTCCCATTGACTGCTAGGAGCATGCCTCTGGCCTATTAGAGACCCAATGTCTAAGCACACCTGCTGTCTTCACTTGCGGGGCCTCGGGCCCGTGGATTCTTGGCTAACAATCTCACCTTCTCATGGAATTCAGGCCTGTAGTCTGTTCTACACTTGAGAAAGAAAAAAAAAATTTTTTTTCAGGCACATGAGAAAAATCTCCTATCATCATTTGCCCCCAACCCTCACTCCAAGAAAATCTGGTCTAGAAGTTTCTGTGAGCTGTGAGCCTCTGTGGAGACCTGGCCACCCCTGTAATAGGAGGGCTAAGTGTGTGGCAGAGTGAGAAGGCCCTGCCACTCCCTGCTGGAAAGGATGCCGTGCCCATGTACACAAAAACGCACAGCCAGAGGTTCCATAGGCTCTACTTGACTCATCTGCAGGCCTCTCCTTTTCGGTTGCTGGGTTACCGACACCACCAAGGTGGGAGGCGCCTTTCCACCAGCTTGGCCACAGAGGCAGAGAGGTCCAAAGGCCAAACGCTTGAGTTCCCCAGGTGATGAATGGCTTGATGCTACCTATACCTGGGAGAAGCTGAGTGATCAGCTCTCCACACTGCCTGGGAGTGGAGTGTGGCAAACAGATCTTATGTGCCTTCTTCCTCTTGGCACTGTCCTCTGTTGGGGTCTTTTTAAATATACCGCAAGTGAGGGACAGCCCTGCCTAACTGCGGCCAGCTGCAGACACACAGCAGAGTGCTTGTTCTCCCTGCAGCTGGCCTTGACACTGTGCCCAGAATACAGCCGCTCAGCTCCCAGGCCTCTTTGGCCCGCCCCACTGGCTCCAGGCTGGCCATTGCCTGACAGTCCCCCTGGGGTCCAGGACACAGCAACACTTCCTCAACTACACGGGGAGTGGGTAGCCTGGTGGCAAATGACAGTGGTGCTTCAGGAGTGGCGAGCAGTCACCCTGTGGGTTGCTGGGAGCTTTAAGAAGCACTTCCTGTTTTCCTTATCTCTTAATAATTCTTTACGGCATTTATTCATGAGAGTAAGCTTTGGAAGTCAGGTGTGAGATGTCATGCGGCAGTGTGTTGGTTGGCAGTGGATTGGGACAGGCACCATTTCCACACCCAGAGAGGACAGTGGTCCCAGGTGGTGTGAGGAGGAGGAGACCCTCCCTCTGAAAAAAAGAGGGTAGGGAGGTGAGTAACAGGTGTAAGGAGTCTGGGGTACCTGCAGAGGAACATGAAAGAGAAGCCAGTAAGTGGCCTTCTGTGTGTGGCTAGCCCACAAAGCCAGCACCGGGTTCACCGGCTCCCGGCCAGCCAACCTGGGAAGACGCCATTCAGACACTGCTTCCTAAACCACAACAGCAGGGGAACATCCCACTGCAGGGAAACACAAGCTGAGACTGGGAGGAAAGAGGAAGGAAACAGGAAGGAAAGAGGAAAGAGAGAGGAGGGGAAGAGAAAGAGGATAGGAAAAGCCAATGCTTCAACTGCCTGCCACAGTCCGTCAGTGTTTGATACGATGACGACCCGGGGACACAAGTACTATTACACATTAAAAATAAGGCCCAGGTGCATCTAGTAACTCGACTAAGCGTTCTTTGCCTGAACTACAAAGAGAAGACTCCAGGCGTTCTGGAGTGAGTTGAGCTTAGAAACTAGTAAGCAAATGTATCCATCAGTTGTTAAAACTCAACAAATCCTCCACCCTCAGTGCAGTAGTGTCTTGCTTCTTCCTGGTGTGTGTGTGTGTGTGTGTGTGTGTGTGTACTTGTGCATGTATGTTTATGTATGTGTGTTTGTTTGCACAAATGTGTTCACAGATGTGTATATACATGTGTAGGCATATATGTGTATGTTTACGTGTATGTGGGGGGGTGTAATGTGTGTGCTGGTTGGTATATGTGTATATGTGTAGTGATCGATTTGGAACTTTGGTTTCTTTGAAAAACACAGAATTATTTTTGTTTAATCCCAGGTGTGGCGATGTGGGCGTCTTTGGATTGTCCGCAGCAGCTGACTAGGATTGGCCTCGTGCTCTAGCAGAGGCGTAGTTTTGCCAGCTGCAGATAGTTTCTGAGATTGTGTGACTCTTAGAATTCTGGGAACCAGAAGGTACATAAATTCTAGAGCCCTAAGAGGCAAGGTCGCAGCTAGTGGTCAAGCTCAAACAGGAAACAAGAAGAAAGAAACTAGATTCAGGGATAAGGGGTGAAACTGTGAGGGAAATAAAGGGTGGGAAAAAGAAGAGCCCACAAAGTAGCAAAGACGCGTGCGTGCGTGCGACTGTGAAACTCCACCTCAGTTCAGGGAGTCATACCACCCTACTGAGAAGAACAAGACACAGTCCTAGCGTCCACCCGAGGAAGGAAGGAAGGAAGGAGGGAAGGAAGGAAGGAAGGAAGGGTTGGTACAAGAAAAAGCAAAGGGCTGACCCAAAGTTTACACAAGTTTTTCTCACACAGCACCTCATTTCTCTCGACCTACAGAACATGAAGGGAGCCAAGTATTTGTGCCCTTAGAGGATGAGAGACCCTGAAGACGAGGGGTCAGTAACTGAGAAAAGGCACAGTGATGAGGAACCAGGGGGGAAATAGCAGAGCCTGGGCCAAGTTGACAGTGTCAGTGAGTGGGGCTGCTCCACTGGCGGTGTGGGCCTGAGCTCTGTCACTGGGCAGTGGATATATGTAAGGCCTGCACTGGGAGCAGAGGCAAGGCTTGCCGTCCAGCGAGGCTCGCCGCCGAATAAGATCAGAGAGCTCCAGGTTCAGTGACGGTCTGTCTCAGAAAGCACAGTACAGAATGATTGTGCAGAAACATGACAATCTCTGGCCTACACACACACACACACAGGTGCACACACATGCACACACACATTTGCTTACACATACACACACAAAGTTGAATGGCTGAATTAGAAGGCTAAACAGTATTTTTTTTTTTTTTTTAATCAAAATCGCCACTAAATGGCATAGATTATGGCCACTTTCTTTTAGATTGGGGGCTAGTGGAAAAGAAATAGGAAACTTAATTCCATCTCTGACGTAAAGGTCATGTCCCACAGGACTAGCAAGAATAGTCCACGGGACACACAAAGCTTGTTAAATGGCCAGTTAACTAGTGCTGAAAAACCGGATGCAAAGAGTCTCAGTGAACCTCGGGAGCCAGATCCCTGTGGATCCTATTTCCACAGCAGGGGAGAGGTAACACTCCACCTCCCCATCCCTCCCTCTCCCCCCAAGCCCCCCACCCCCATCCCCTCCCCCCCCCCCCCCCCACCCCACCCCACCCCACCCCACCCCCATACTCAGGCTCACAGAAACTTCTAGACCAGATTCTCTTGGAGTGGGGGTTGGGGGCAGATGATGATAGGAGATTTTTCTCACGTGCCTGAAAATGGTTTTTTGTTTTTTTTTTTCTCAAGTGTAGAGCAGACTTCAGGCCTGAATTCCACAAGAAGGTGGGATTGTTAGCCAAGACACCTGGCCAGCCCTGGAACAGTGAGGAGCCTTACTGAGCTGGATGTCTGTACCTCAGTGTTTTCATCCATAAAACAGGGGTAGTGGAGGCAGCCTAGTTCCCAAGGACAGCTAGTCCCAAGGAGGGGCACGGCGGGGTTACTTAACTGTCAGCAATGCTAAGTCTCAGAATCCACAAAGCAGCCCTAGTAGAAAGTGTCCTAATTACCTTTCTACAGCAAGAATGCAGCTGAGAGACTGTTGGCTTTTACCTGAGTCCACAGCCCAGCCGGTGTGACTCAGGCTTGGGTGCTGATTGGCCTGGGAGCTCCAGAGCTGTGAGGCAGCAGTGAGCAGTCTCTCCAGGAAGTTCGGTGTGTGTGTGTCCTGCCCACTGGTTATTTGCTGTTTTGTTCACTTTGTTATCTCAGATAAATTTAAAAACGGCCATGACGTGATTTGCTTATCACACGGGGAGCATTAAGGAGGTCTATGGCAAGGATCCTCGGCGTGTTTCTATGAAGGGAGCTGCAGGCCTGCACCTGAACCCTGTGCTCACGACAAGGCTTGTCAGTGCGGTCCAGGCAGCCCAGGCCAGCCCTGTCTAAGGCTATCGTCTCTCAGAGCTGGCCCCCGAGAGGCCCTTTATGTTTGTGCTAACCTGATTTCACCTGAATAAAGCAGGAATGAGGAGCGCTGAGTTGCCGCCCCCATCTTAGGCCCAGAATAGCCTAGCCAAGGATCTTAAAGGTTTTCCGAGTTCAGCACAGCAAAGCAGGCAGGCTCCGGCTGAAAGAATCATCTTACATTCAAGGTTAAAAATAAGAAATCCCCCAATTTGTTGGTATTTAATCTAATCCTTAACTAATGTTCACAGTTGGACACGGTGGCACACGCCTTTAATCCCAGCACTTGCAAGGCAGAGGCAGGCGGATCGCTGTGAGTTCGAGGCCAGCCTGGTCTACAAAGTGAGTCCAGAAAAGCCAAGGCTACACAGAGAAACCCTGTCCTCTGCCCCCCCGCAAAAAGACACTGTAGATAAGAGTACTAAATGCCACTGAGCTCTATACTTTAACGTGGCTATCTGTATATTAATTTAACTTTCATTAAAATGTTTAGGCCTCTTTGTATTTACCATTAAAAATTTGCAAAGGCGTTTTTCAGTACCTTGTGCCAGCAACATCATCTAACCCAATAGATGGTCAGGATCATGCCTATAAAAATCCTACATTCTCAGAGCACAACTTTTGTGTGTAATGAAGCGTCATAAGGCAGGCTGTGGTAACCTAGCCTGTGATCCCATGATTCAGGAGGCTGAGACTGGAGGATCTCAGCAAGTATGAGACCAGCTTGGCCTACACAATGAGTACCAACCCAGACAGTTATATAATGAGACCCTGTCTCCAAATAAAAAAAAAGAAAAAGATGGGCATGGTGACACACGCCTGTGATCCCAACACCCTCAGGGAGGCAGAGGCAGGTGGATCTCTGAGTTCGATGCCAACCTAGTCTACAAAGTGAGTCCAGGATAGCCAAGGATACACAAAGAAACCCCATATCAAACAAAAGTCTTCATAAATAATGCATCATATCACTTTACCATTAAGTACACTCTTTTAGCTAACCAATCCAACCCAATCCCATTTTTAAAATTGTATTTGTGCATGTATGTATGTGTGTCCTTGTGTATGCACATGTGTGTTTGTGTTCACATGAGCCACAACACTGATGTGGAGGTCAGAGCACAGCTTGCAGGAGTCAGTTCTCTTTCCACCATGTGAGTTCTGGGTTATTTGTTGTGCGACAAAACTTGTCCTGGGGAGATCCAACATGTCTACCTATCCCAAATCGGGAATCCACACCAGACCAAAGAACAGATAACACCAAAAGTCCACTTTGGTGAGCAAGTGAGTTTTACTAGGGTTACTTACAGGGATATGGGTGAGGGGCTACTTACAGGAGCAGAAACAACTCAAAGACAGCTGCTCCACCAAAGCTCGCCCCAACATGGGTGACCCCTCACAAAACTGGGAGCCTGGGGCACACTGCACAGCCTGCACAGGTTTGGAGAGTGTCCTTTCCAGGTGCCACAGTTGGTTTAAACCTCTTCCAGGAAGCTGGTCTGATCTTAGAGTCATTGCAACTGCCATTCTGGTAGGGAGGCGCCTAGTTAACCTGGTCAGTTTCAGGAACTTCCTGGACCTGTTTTGAGTTGTTTACCTTCCTGTTTATGGAGTTTTCCTGTAGGATGGAATGTTACAATCTTGGTGGAAGCTGTTAGACAAACAATAGTGCCCTTGCCGTGACTCAGTGAGCCCACCACCTCACCAATGCCAGTACTATTCAAAAAACCTCATATTCAAAGACTTCACAGATTAATTAGCTTGATCGGGTTCACTCAGTATGTGAAAGAAATTGCAGCTCTCGGGGACCGAGTATTGTCTGATCCTGCCTTGCCCACCCACCCTGCTACTGTTTCGCACATTCTTAATTTGGAAGGGACGAAATCTTTAAACCACATTGTATAGTGGCATGATGTGAACTTGGGTAGCCTTTCAGGGCACGGAGCACATAAGTGGGAATGGCCATCTAGCCTAACCAGCAAGAGTTGAGTAAATGGAAACATCTCCATGGGAAAAGGAAGTGAGACCATAGAACCGCTGCAAGGAAAGCCAGGGCACTTTGGGGTGAGAGTCTCCTGGTGAATGTCCTTCCTCAATCAAGCCCATAGGCCCCTGTGCCCCGCACCAACCGCAATCAGAAAAACGCATCAGAAAAATACTGAAGAGCAAGAAAAGAAAAGAAAAAAGCAGGCACCAGCAGTGCTAGGGTTTCTGGCCTCTTTTAAGCCATGATATTCTGATGCCTCGTGAAGGCCTCTGACTAGTCTGTCTGTTGCCTTGTTTAAATTCCATTATCAAACCTGGTACCCTGATGATGCATGTGCCTTTCTACCTCTTCCATGTGCATCACCTGCAAGTCTCCTCCATGGACTCAGTGCTGTTCCGCTGACTCAGGACAAACTGTTTTTGCTAATTTCCTCATTGAGGTCCCATTGTTTGCTTTCAACCTCTAGCAACTTCTCCTCCCTCGAGGGACCCACTTCTTTTATTTCCTGCTAGTGTGCACCCTGCAGTTCATGCCAAGCCTGTCGGTCTATATGCTTTTACTTTTCCGTTCTTTTCTGTCGCCTTTGTTTTTTTTGTGAATTGCTTTGATTTTCCTTTGTCTTCAGATTCCTGACAATATTGTACTTTGTGTGTTCCAAGGACTTGGGAATGACTTTTTAAAGATTAAGCCTCATGCCTACATTTTCTCAAAAACAGCTGGGTGGTATGGAGCATGGAGCATGTCTGATAGGTTGACCCCAGGAAGTCTCAGAGGACTGAGGCAAGGGTCCAACTGGATTAGAGTCCTGTCTCCAGCAAGTTTCTAGAAGATTCTGTCAGATAACCTCTGCCCCCAGAGAGCTTAACTTTTTGGCTGCCAAAGTCCCTTGGTCAAAGAATAACTCCCCCACTCCCAAGCTATATATCTCTCAAGGTAAGACTGAGCAATGAGAGCCTGGCCGTGGGAAGTGCATTAGCTTCCTTAGCTATCCTAGGATATTGAAAAGAGTCCGCCATCTTTCTTACCACGTTCCCTGACTCAAGCGCTTCGGGGAGGAAGACATATTCTAATCCTTTTGTTCCCACTACAACTGGACTGTCATACAAAGGCTAGAACAAGCAAATGTTTTTGGGGGGGGGGCTGCAGAGGAGACCTTTGTTTTTCTAGGGCCTGTGAGGTTATAGAGGGGAAAGAGTTGACTCTTTAATGAAGAGCAGAGATGCTGTTTACCACAGGCTTGACCTAATGTCCTTATGTACACTACACGCACCTCAATGACTCTTTAATGAAGAGCAGAGATGCTGTTTACCACAGGCTTGACCTAATGTCCTTATGTACACTACACGCACCTCAATGACTCTTTAATGAAGAGCAGAGATGCTGTTTACCACAGGCTTGACCTAATGTCCTTATGTACACTACACGCACCTCAATGACTCTTTAATGAAGAGCAGAGATGCTGTTTACCACAGGCTTGACCTAATGTCCTTATGTACACTACACGCACCTCAATGACTCTTTAATGAAGAGCAGAGATGCTGTTTACCACAGGCTTGACCTAATGTCCTTATGTACACTACACGCACCTCAATGACTCTTTAATGAAGAGCAGAGATGCTGTTTACCACAGGCTTGACCTAATGTCCTTATGTACACTACACGCACCTCAATGACTCTTTAATGAAGAGCAGAGATGCTGTTTACCACAGGCTTGACCTAATGTCCTTATGTACACTACACGCACCTCAATGACTCTTTAATGAAGAGCAGAGATGCTGTTTACCACAGGCTTGACCTAATGTCCTTATGTACACTACACGCACCTCAATGACTCTTTAATGAAGAGCAGAGATGCTGTTTACCACAGGCTTGACCTAATGTCCTTATGTACACTACACGCACCTCAATGACTCTTTAATGAAGAGCAGAGATGCTGTTTACCACAGGCTTGACCTAATGTCCTTATGTACACTACACGCACCTCAATGACTCTTTAATGAAGAGCAGAGATGCTGTTTACCACAGGCTTGACCTAATGTCCTTATGTACACTACACGCACCTCAATGACTCTTTAATGAAGAGCAGAGATGCTGTTTACCACAGGCTTGACCTAATGTCCTTATGTACACTACACGCACCTCAAGGCTCTTAGAGTCATATATCCTAGCACTCCCTTATGAGGTCTTACTTCGTCCCCATCCCAACTCTGTATCCTATGTATTGGCCTCATTGCTTTCATAAAGTCTGTTGAAAATGTATGAACACTCACCATGAACGCACAGTGGCACACGCCTTTAAATCCCAACAGAGGCAGGTGGATCTCTGTGAGTTGGAGGCCAACCTAGCCTACCTAGCAAGTCCCAGGCCACTTAAAGATACACAGTGAGACCCTGTCTCAAAATAAGTAAAATAGATACTCTGAGATCAGATGAATTTCACACACCTAGGTGCCCCACATGTTGTCCCACAATGCCATGGTACCCACAGAGGGACATCTCTGCATCCCACTTCTGCGGACCAACTAATGTGCCTGGCTGCTTAGAAGACAGGCCCATTCTCCTTTGAGGCTTGGCGTGTACACCGTACAGTTAGCTTTCTGAAGCAAGGGCTTTCTTTTCACTTTGCACTCATAAAGCTAGCAAGGAGCCCGAAAGGAAGTAATTCCTCAGTAGTAATTTGTGGGCAGTAAAACTGAACGAAAAGTGTGAAGACCTCGCATTTAGTGTGAGCATTAATAGGCATCCCCAGCGACCACATGAAGTCACACCATTTTGTTGGCAGCCACCTGCTCCATTGGTAACACAGAGAGGAGTAGATGGCAGAATTAACAGCCTGGCACTCAGACCTCCTAGCCCCCAAGAGAGTGGGAAGACGTCCCACACCCAGCTCTGAACTGTCGCCGAGGGTCTGGGCAACTGTAAACCAGGACAGGAAATGCCAACATGTTCCCACCTCTTTCCCACCGAACTGAGTTAAACCAGGGAGTGGGCGGTGCTGGACTGCGAGAATAGAGCAAGTGACTCAGAAGAAAGGGCCTCCATTCTGAGCCCTACCTGTTCCCCTAAGGCTACCAGTCCTGCTCTGCCTAAGGGAGTTGGACCCTCAGAAAATCCCACCCAGCACATAGGCCTCAGCATTCCGGAGGGGCAGCCAAACCTGCTAAACTGCATCCAGAGCAAGAAAGCCCTAAAACCAAAGTTTGCCTAAGCTTGGAGAGGTGGAGCAGTGGAAAGAAAAGGAAACGGCGTTGCCCTCTGTCCAACTCTGAGGCAGCCCGCTACCATGAGCTCTGAGAAGCAGCAGTTTTGTTTTGGAAACTGGCACCCGGCGCAGGCTCTCTCTTGGACATGAACTTGAGCCCCGACTCCCCACCCCCACCCCCAGCTGCAGCACTCTACTTCCAGCCTCTCTGCCAATATCCCCTTCCAGCTGCCCCTGTCAAAGGCACCATTGTACCCTCCTGGCATAGCAACAGAGCAAGGCTAAAGAGGAAGAAAACATATTCTGCCCAGGGGATGTTCTTCAGCAGGTTGTGTGTGCATGGCTTCCATGCCACATTCCTTGAGCCTACACCAAGTCATCGGTACTCCATCATCCCCGTCACAGATGGCAGCGGCTTGCCAGGCTAGCTAGCCCAGCGTAGCTAGCTGTCAGAGAAGGCGGAGCACACAGCTGAGAGGTCAAGGCTCGGCAGAGAGATGTCAGGCCGGACTTCTCCAAAGCAGCACGCAATGGCCTGCCAGAGTAAATTCCCAACTTCATATCTCTGAGCTGGAAGGCATTTTGTTTTAACTGACACACATAACAAAAGCATCACGCTAGCACATTCTGATAAGTGAGGCTCGGACTTCCTCCTGGTTATTGGAAGGGTAGGAGGCCCCCAAGAAGCCTGTCCGTGACTAGATAGCACAGACTTTCTTTATTCAAGATTGATTTATTTATGTGTTTTATGAATATGAGTGCTCTGTCTTCGTGCACACCAAAAGAGGGCATCAGGTCACATTATAGATGGTTGTGAGCCTCCATGTGGTTGCTGGGAATTGAACTCAGGACCCCTGGAAGAGCAGCTAGTGCTCTTAACTGTTGAGCCATCTCTCCAACCCCTAGCACAGAGTTTCAGAACATTTTTTTTTCCCCTGATACCAAACAAGAGTTGTATGTCCTGTTTCTTGCTATTGGTTAGCAGTGGGTACGTTGCTCGGAACAAAAGAAATAGTATCTGTGGAAGCAGGAATGAAGAAGTCCCCATTGAAGCCATACTGCCATCCTTCTCATTCCTCTACATGATTTCCTTTCATGGGGCTAGTGACGTATCTTTCACATAATATCACATTAATTCACAATTATACATTCCCAGTTCCTATATGTCTCCATTTATAGACCGATAACTCTCCTGACTACTCTTTTTTTTTTTTTAATGTGTTTATTTTATGTGCATGAGCTTTTGCCTGCAGGTTTGTATATTTACCATTCCTGGAAGCCAGAAGACGGTAACCGAAGTCACAGACAGTTGTGTGTTGCTGTGTGGCTGCTGGGGACCCAAGCCAGGTCCTCTTTGAGAACATCGAGTGTAACCACAGAGCTCTCTCTCCAGCCCCTCCTGACTACTGTTGTTGGAGAACATTCTGCATGGTGGCTGCAGGTAACAGGGCACAGTGCTGACAGAGCTCTTGCCTGTGTTCCTTGCATTGGTTTGGCTTCTTGACCTTGCTGCTTGTATCTCATAGAGGAGACTCGGAGACTGAGAGAAGCCAAGCACGAGGCAAGTTTGGAGAAGAAAGCCCCGCCTTAGCATCATGGAGTCAGTGTTCCCTCATCTGCATAACAAGCATGTAAACACCGACCCTGCAGTGTCAAGAGGGTTAGGTATAAAGTGTGCCATGAGCCTGCTTCATAAGTTGCTAAAAATGATGTGCATTATTTCATGTGGATGTTGCTGTCTTACTGCCCACAGCAGACAACAGCTCCTAAAATTCTATCAGATAGCCTCTCTGGACACAGATTTAGCTACATGCCAGACCCATTTTTGTATGGAGACAGATAGACTCCCTTCCCAAGACTGTAACGCTGTTTCTTCCCTCCCAGGACATACACAGCAGACGTCAACTCTGAAAGCATTCACTCTTGTTCCCCTTGAGAGAAAACAAATATAGTGATTTCCTTGGCTACTTTTCTTACATTACTTTTCTTAAACTCTCCGAGTCTGGCCATAGCTATCTTTGCAAATTCTCTAATTCTGGCCCTGCAGATATAAAGGTCTGAGCTTCCTTTTGCGGCTCACTGCGCCTAACCAGCAGTGCATAAAGCCAGCCTGCCTGCTGGTGTCTCTCTTCCCAGCTCTCCTCTCTGCTGCTGTCGTTGTGTTCTGCCATTGGCTCTAGTCCGAGTATTTTTTACCTTAGAACATAACAGTTGCTCACCCACTGGGTTTTGTGTTCCTGGAGACCTTGCTGGTAAGCAGTTGGCAGCACCAGCCTCCAGCTCTGACCTGAGAAAGCTCCTGCGGGGTCAGGTCCTTCCCTGTGTCCACTCCATCCCTGGATGGAGCAGAGACGAAGTTCTCACTTACTCTTGATGAATGACTGAGTGCCTCCGTCATCTCAGTCTCATCCATGGGAGCCTCCCGCCCCTCTTCCTGTTCTGGTTTGGGGTGTAGAGTGTGATACTTTTAGCCATGGTCAGAGGTTTACTTCCTGCAGGCTTGGGTTAACATTTGCATCTCCCTCCTGTCCTGGACACTGAGTCTACTTCACTTGGCCATCCCTCTATTCTGCTAGAGAAGTTGGGTAGATTCATCTGGAATAATGGAGATTTTTGTCAGTGTTCTTCATGGAACAGCTTGTTTTCCATTTTAGGAAAATGGGGATTTCTTTACAAGTGTTTTGGCATCGATTCATAGGTAGTTATTGCTAGGGCTTAAGAATAAATAGAGTGACACAGAACAGATATGATAAGGAGAGATTTATTGTAGACGTGTGGGGGAGAGGAAGAAAGAGGGAGGGGCACGTCAGGGAGACAGACAAAATGCAAGGGGGGGGAGGTAAAAAGAAAAGGTGGCAGCCATGGTGAGTGCGATGGCACACGCCTTTAATCCCAGCCCTTGGGAGGCAGGGGCAGGCGGATCAAGATAGCATTTACGTAGGAAAAGAGAAAACCCAGGTTAGCTGTATAACAACACTTCAGCAAAGCACATGGACCCTGAACAAGATTGCCTGCCAGATGCAACTGTTTGGCAAGGTGTGCCCTTTTATAAATACCCATAATAAGATTAAAACAAAGGACGAAAGGGGAGGAGCGTTATCAGAATAACGCGATGCCAGAGTACCCTCGAAAGGAACTTGAGAGGAGCCTAAAGCTGTGAGCCCACAGGAGACCTCAAAGCTCCTCAGGCCTGAACTCCAAGGAGCAGACCCGCCTACTGGTGGGTGGAGCTTCGGTACAAAACAATCGCCTCCATACCGGAGAAAACCTGCCTGCCGGTGGTGTGGAGGATCCAGGTTAGGGATAACGGGCAGTCTAAAAACTGAAACAGGTCGTCAAATAAATAGACTCTCTTCCCCCGGGAGGCCTGCGGAAAAGGGTCGACAGGGGCTGCAATGCAGGAGGCTTCCCCCGCTACCTTTTCAGGTCAGAGAGAAGGGCCTGCTGCAAGGTGCATGATTCTCTGCCTTCCTCCCTTTTAATGCTATCCAACCCCCCTCAGCGAAGACAGAGAGCGGGGAGAGTCCAGGTGCGGCCTAGAAATGCAGAGATCCAAAGTAGCGGGCTTGGGAGGGGTGAACACGGGCGCTTAGCATTTGCTTATAAAGGCTCGTGGCCTCCTAACCTAGTCTCTGGTTCCCTATACAACACCCTCTATCCAAAAGAACCATCCCGGCGCTGGAGAAGCCAGAGCTATAGGGGCTGAGGCCTCTGTGGCTGCAGCTGACAACTGGAGCCTGGATGCGCCCCGCCCCCGGGGCGGGAGCCGGGCAGGCTTTGGTGGCCCCTGTCACACCTGCACAATAGCAGCAGCACCCACGCAGTATGATCTGGGGTGTGTGTGTGTATGTTCGTCCACAAGCGCCAGCTCTGAGCCCCATGCCTGGCTGTAAACGCCTGGGTGGGTGCAGCAAAGGCTGCCAGCCCCAGCTTCTCTAGCTCAGGGTGGCATGCGAAGGCCTCCTCCAGGATCTCTCTGGAGCCACGAAGAAGGGGGGGCCGGATGACGTAATGGAAAACTTGGAAGGATTTAGCTCAGGAACAGGCCCTTGCCAGTGTTCCAGTTAGGCCTACAGTGCTCCATTCCTGGCTCCACTTTCCCAGACTCAGTACAGTAAGCCCTGTGTCTTCAGGGAGTTCCGAAGGAAATAGAGACAGTGGCTAGAAGACAGATGTGCAGAGGGGCACTCAACTGCTCTAGCCAAACTAAGGGAGTGGGATCGTGACCTGGGGTGGGGGGGGGGCGCTAGGGGGGAGGGAATACGCTTCCTGGCACAGGAGATGCGAGATCTCAATTAATGCAGGGGTTAGCCATTGCCTTTACCTTCCACCAGAACTTGGTTATCCCCACCCCCATAAAGCTCAGAAAAGTTAAGGAGCAGTCTCTGAGCCAATATTTAAATCTCTCTGTGTCTGGGCCCAGGGAGTGTTCTTTTCGAGGGCAGATAGAAACTAAAGACACCTCAGGATCCATCCCCCTCTCCTATTTGTCCCACTTTACACTAGCCGGGTGGGGAAATGCGAGAAGAGAAGACAGGGGAGGACTGCTCCTAGGGAGGAATCAACAGTTACTAAGTTACTACCCACAGCTGGTTACGGCTACAAAGGACACTTAAACCTCAGGCAAGGAAGAAAGGTGACTACAGCCCGGTGGTGCTAACCTTTATTCCCAGCACTCGGGAGGCAGAGGCAGGTGGATCACTGTGAGTTCGAGGCCAGCCTGATTTACAAAGACAGTCCAGGACAGCCAAGGCTACACAGAGAACCTTGTCTCAAAAACAAACAAACAAAAACCCAATGACTATGTGGCATACAATTTGTCAGGGAGAGAGCTGGAGGTATATCTCTTTGGTTTTGTGGGTTGTTGTTTTCAGAAACAAATCTGGCCTAGAGACGGGATTCAATAACACTGATGTCTAAGCCTTTTTAAGATAGAACAGCAGTGGGAGATTCAATTATTCAAACAACAGCTGCAAGCTGAATTTTGCTGTAAACCCAGCATCGGCTTTACCGCCTCATCTCTAGAGTGGAATCTGGCATCCAGTGCCTGTGTTGGCAGCCCATCTCTGCATCTGTGCAGTGCCACTGTCTGTGACCTTGAGCCACCACCCTCACCATCCACTGGGATAGCCGTGGGGTCTCCCTCATCACCAGGATCCTAAAGAGAAAATGTAGGCAAAGGCAGCCTGGTGCCCAAGGAAGCCTTGCCAGGGGTAGCTGTGACTGTCATTACTTCTCAGAAGGGAAGAGATATTTCAGTCAACAATGAATAAATTGAGGTGCCATGGAAGTTATCCCAGCCATGAAGGGGAGTAACCATCTGATCTAGCAAGAGATACAAGGAAGCGGACAGTTCTACGCACGGAGTTGAGGAAAGCTTGTTTTGAAGTGAAGAAAGTTTTGGCACAGTGAACCAGAGCCTAAATTCCTAATTCGTGGTAGCATAAGAAGGGTGGACCAGTAAAAAAGCATTCCACGATAAACTCCTAACAGATCATTAGATGCGTTGATAAGGAAAAGGGGGAAAGGAGCTTGTTTCAAGGTCACTGTGACAGCAACAGGGAAGCCAGGATGGGCCCATGTGTTAAGGGGACTGTATACAGAGACACAAAGGCAGCTGCATCCAGGAGCTCCCCCAGACCTATAAGCCTGGCTCTGGGAAGGTCCCAGCTGAGGAGAGCATTAGGTGATGTTTGAGGCAAAACAATTAAAAAAAAAAAAAAAAAAAAAAAAAAAGAACAGAACAAAACATGGAAGTATAGTTCTGTGGGGCTCCGCCGTTCTAGAAGTTTTCTTCTTTTCTGTATTCTTTTTTTTTTTTTTTTTTTGAGACAGGGTTTCTCTGTGTAGCCTTGGCCATCCTGGACTTACTTTGTAGACCAGGCTGGCCTCGAACTCACAGCGATCCGCCAGCCTCTGCCTCCCGAGTGCTGGGATTAAAGGCGTGCGCCACCACGCCCGGCTCTTTTCTGTATTCTTAGTGACCCTCTGCTGGCTAGCTTGTATCAACTTGACCCAAACTTGGAGAGATTGCTTCCATCCGATTGGCCTGCGGGCATGTCCCTGGGGTATGATCTGGACTGGTACTTGATGTAGGATGACCCAGCACTTTATGGGTGGTGCCACCCCTGGGAAGATGGTCCGAGCCCTATAAGAAGGCAGGCTGAGTGATCCAGTAAGCAGTGCCCTCCACGGCCTCTGATTTAAGTTCCTACTTTCAGGTTCCTGACTTGAGTTCCTGCCCTGAATTCATTCCCTCAGTGATGGACTGTGACCTGGGATATGTAATCCAAGTAAACCCTTTACCTCCCCGGCTTGGTTTTGGTCAGTGTTTATCACAGCCACAGAAAAAAAGCAAACTTAGGGCAGGTCCCAAAATCAAAAATGGGGGAACAGATGCTGAGGTCACCGCCGTGTCTAAGGTAGAACAATGGAGAACTTGCTGGCCTTGGAAAATTCACATACATTTGAGTCCCAAGTTGTTGGATATTCTCCAGATGTTTCTCAGAAGTCACGCTGATCAATCTAGAAAACAGGAATTTCTAACCAACGGGAGACAAAGTGGCCCGGGGTTTTGGCACCACTTTTATGTTTAATAATAAGAAAATGATAAGATAATAAGATACCAGACAACAGATATTATGTTATAGAGGAGTTTATTAACTGAGGCGTCTCTTTCAAGTCCCGGGAAACTAGAGTCGATGATCTACTCCCATGCGCATGGGTGACAGAGTTGACTTAAGAGACATTCTTTTGTTTCTTTTCTGATAAGGGTTTGTCAGGGAAGTCATTTAGAAAATTGGATGTGACACTTAGCATAGTGTCTTCAGTTTGGGCGGGAAGAACACGGGACTGAGGTCTGCAGGCCTGCCTCCCTACATGGTACCCCCATTCATAAATCAGATTCCACAAGGAAGTTCCTTTACCTCACCAGGCCTCATTATGAAAGGCTGGGGTGGGGTGTGGGGTGGGGCCATGTTCTCTTAGGTCCATCTCATGCCCAAGCTTTGTGATTTCTGCCTCAAAACACAAATGGGCTGGTCCCAAAAACGCTGCATCAACAAAACAGCTCCATGCTAAAGTTACTGCTGTAGCGCGTGTGACTTGTTAAAGTGATCAAGGAGAGACTTGATTCCTGGTTTTGCCATTATATAACTTAATACCCAAATGATGGACGAACTGGGACAAAGTTCATGAGATAGCAATCTGATTAGACTGGAGGGGTCTTGAACCAGAAGAGATGAATTAGCATAAATGTAAAGCCTGCATCGGAGCTCTATTTCTCAATCCTGCATAAGTTCGGGAGAGGGAATCACATAAGGTGAGGGAGGGTCAGGGTGACTGAGGTGACTCCATGCCAGTGGAAGTGTTAGCGTCATCATTCAGCTTCGAACAAAAGAGCTAAGGAGGCTCTTATAACACACCGACAGTGAGGACAGTGGGAGGTACCTTTTTGGATGCACTAATCGCCACCTGTCCCACCACCGAATCCTGTCAGTGCTGTTGTTTTCGATGTGCCAGGGATGGGACCAATGAGCCAGGTAACCGCTGTGGTGCGCACGAACAGAAAAGTCTGAAGAGGAGAGATCAGAAGCATTGGCTGCACTCAGCCCGGAGGTTGCATAGCCAGATGAGGAGGACGGGGGCAGGTAGGGGGGAGACAGGAAGTCGTTAAGTCTGAGAGATTTACTGCCTGCCTTGGAATCTGTGCGCACACCTGTAGACTTGTGGTGCTGAACAACGCGCCCAGTTTCTTCTGTGCTTCAGTCTCCCAAATGCATGTAGCAGGCAGCCGTCGTCCTAAGTGACAGGAGGGTGTGCCAGTAATCAATGGATTTGTTTGTTTGTTTGTTTGTTTGTTTGTTTTTTCCTTTGAGGGGGTTTTCTGTTGGTGGTGATGGTAGTCATTTTTTGTTGTTTTTTTATTAATTTATTCATATTACATCTCAATGGTTATCCCATCCCTTGTATCCTCTCATTCCTCCCTCCCTCCCATTTTCCCTTTACTCCCCTATGACTGTGACTGAGGGGGACCTCCTCCCCCTGTATATGCTCATAGGGTATCAAGTCTCTTCTTGGTAGCCTGCTATCCTTCCTCTGAGTGCCACCAGGTCTCCCCATCCGGGGGACATGGTCAAATATGGTACATTTACACTATGGAATACTACTCAGCTATTAAAAACAAGGAATTCTCAAAATTTGTGAACAAATGGATTGAACTAGAAATGATCATAATGAGTGAGTTGACCCAGAAGCAGAAAGAGTCTAATGGTATATACTCACTTATATCTGCATACTAGCCCCAGGGGCATGTCCCAGGAAAGCCTTCACTTACCAGGAAACTGGGATAGAGGGTAGGACATCCTATTAGGACTTTGGATGGTAGTTATTTTTTTCCTTGGTTTTTGAGACAGGGTCTAATGCATCGCCCACTGGCCTTGAACTCACTCTACATGTCCTTGAACTTCTGGTCCTCCTGCCTCTACCTCCTGAGCACTGTGCCACCAGCCCGGTGTATGCACAGCTAGGGATGCAGCCCAGGGTTTTGTGTGTGCTAAGTAAGCCATGTTGCCCTGAGCCCCAGCCACAGACCCAAACGTTCCATGGAAATGACAAGCCTCTCTGGGATGAGCTGCCTGGACTGGCTGCATGCAAGGAGGAGAATGAAGTACGCGCCACACAGCAGACATGATATGGACAAGCTTATTGTATGAGCATCAGGAGAGAAGGAAGGGGGCACCCGCCCCCCCCCCCAGAGAGAAGCAGAGAGACAGAGAAAGATGGGGAAATAGAGACAGCAAGAGAGGAAGAAAGGAAGAGGAAGAGGGAGGGAGGTTTGTCCTTTTATATACTCCTGGGCAGGGGCCATGCCTAGTGGCAGGTAGGCAATGGCATCACATGTTGCTATGCAGACTGGGGCAGAGTCCTAACACAAGGCCATTGCTACCTGGCTCCAAGTTGGAGGAAAGGACCAATGGAGGAAGCCTGGAAAGAACCTGTACCCACTGAAAGGAACTTTCGAAGGATCTGATCTCCACAGTGGAGATGTGCATTCTCAGTTACCAGGAAGGCTCACTGAATTCTCGTTCTGCGCTTGGGAAACAGCTCAGAGGGTGACAGCACTGATTAGGAACTTCAGAGAAATCAGGCAGTGAGTCACTGGGAATGGCACCGAGCCCCAACTGTCCCTTCCTCCTCTGATGAAGAAAGTTTGATTTCTTGGTATTTTTTAAGCCGTTTTCTGCTGTTCCTGCATACCACAACCTGGGTGAATAGTAAATAAGAAAAGTTTAGTCTTCACAATTCAAGATCAGAGTCAAGGGAGCCACATGTGGTAGGGCCTCTTGCTCCTGGGCACCCTGTAGTCTGGAGGCAGCACAAGCACAGTGTGGTTTCCTTCCTCTTCTGACATGGCTAATGAGATCATGGGGCTCCATTCTGGAGACCTCATGTAATGCTAATTAGGCGCCACCTTTTAATACTGTGACATCCAGACCATAGCAGTCGATAACCCAGGTGACAGAAGACTGTTACTGTATGCTTTTGGTTGTTTTCCTTTCTTAAAAGAAGAAAGAAAAGAAAAACAAACAAACATGGACTTGATAGTCAAATTCCACAAATGTGGACTTTACCCGTGCATTCTTGGATAATAAAGCACATCTCTTTGGGTCCCATTTGTTTTTCTGTAAAGAAAATAAATTACCAATAATCGCAAGAAAGAAGGCTCAAAGCCAGTGAATTTTTGCTGCGTTGGTAAGCATCATGCCAAAATAGGATAGCTTTACAGCTAGGCAGAGCACACAGACTTAAGCCTTCCAGTCTTTTAAACCTCGAGGGAAGTGGGGGTAGCCAAAACTAGATAAAGAAACTCAGCTATGTCAGCATGCACATGTGCCAGAGAGACACTCAACAGCAGCAATGGGAGACAGGCAAATTGGAAGGCCTCCCAAACCTGAAGTCTTACACTTCTCACCAGGTAGAGAGGAGGATAAAATAGAGGAAGGAATAAGATGACAGTTGTCTGCCATTTGTCGAGAATCAACCTAATATGATTTCTGGACCCAAGGACACTACAGATCTTCACAGTGACTAGGGAGGGTCCAAACTGAGTCTATGAGGATGGGCTGGGGGACAGTTTGGCAACTGCCTTGGTCTACGTTGCATAAGTGTTTCTAGCCCTTTGGAAGTCTTGCACTGTCTTTCTTAGAGCCGACCAGGACTGGATGACTCCATCTCACTACAGTGGTCAAAGCCTTCAGTGTAAGAGGGTGCCATACAATTTCTGACTGACAGTGGTGAGGTGGCTGAGGCCCTGCCACACCCTTTAAGAAGCCCTACCATGAGCTGAGTGTGGTGATGCATGCCTTTAATCCCAGCACCCAAGGAGACAGAGGCAGGTGGATCGTTGGGAGTTCAAGGCCACCCTGGTCTACAAAGTGAGTCCAGGACAGCCAAGGCTACACAGAAAGACCCTGTCTCAAACAAAAAAGAAGCCCTACTGTAATCTGTTTTCTCTCTGCCTTGCAGTGTGACGGAGTTGAGGTGGACCTGAGCAACATCTTCCTGGAAGGCATCGCCGTTCTTAACATTCCCAGCATGTACGGAGGCACCAACCTCTGGGGAGAGACCAAGAAGAGCCGTGCTGTGATCCGGGAAAGTGGGAAGAGCGTCACAGACCCGAAGGAGCTGAAATGCTGTGTCCAAGGTAAGCAAGCATGAGGAGGCTAATTACTGTAGCCACTGCCCCAGTGACAAGAGTGAGCTGGCAAGCCACACGGAGCCCACAGCAGGCTTGATAAGGCCTCACAGCTGCCAAGGACCTGGTGCTCTGGGAACAGGCTGACTCATTGTCCCTGGTGTTACAGAGTTTACAATCTAATTGAGAATGCAAGACTCAGAATAAAGGGAGCCTAAATAACAGTCTGTCGTCATGCCAGGACTTCCTGGGCTTAGATGTCCAAGTCTTGCTCCTGCTCATGGGTACCAATGTCTTCCAACATCTACATCCAATAGTTCTCAACCTCAACCTGCTCTCATCTCCCAGAGCAACATCAGGCCCCACCCATCACTCTCTCCCTCCGGAAACCCTTCGTCCACATGGCTTCTAGAACTCTACTTGCTCCCAGTTTCCTTGGTCACCCCAAATTTCTTTACTCTCTGGCCTCTTGAAGGTTCCTACACAGGATCCTCAGCCCTTCTCTGTTCTCTCTGTCCCCTCCTTGGGTCTTCTCCAGTTGTAAGCCTGTGATACGACCAAACCTGCCTTCCCTTCCTCATCCCGTACCCCAGGCTCATGCATCCAGCAGTCAGTGCCACGTGGCCTCGGTGTAAGTAACAGACCATGCCATCTCAGAGTGTCCAAGGCTGAACTCTTGCTGTCCTTCCCCCAAGCTTCTCCAGCCTTCCCAGAACTCAAGCCCAAACACTAGTCAGCCCCAGTTTCTTTTCGTGTCTTCTTACATTTGGTCCATAAGAAAACCCATTAGTTAACTACTTTTTAATGTAAATTTATTGTTGTTGTTGTTGTTATCGTTATTATTATTATTATTTTCATGTATATGGGTGTTTTCCTGCATAGCAGTCTGTGCACCATTTGTATTCAAATGCCTATAGAGGCCAGTTCCAGATCCTGCTGTGGGGTTGCTAGGAATTCAATCTGGGTCCTTTCGGAAGAGCAGCCAGTGTTCTTAACCGATGAGCCATCTCTCCAGCCCCACTTATCTGCTTCTTAAAAACATTCAGAATTCAACCACTTCTGACCACCTTTATCTAAGTCTCTATCACTTTTCTTCTGAATTACTTACTGAAAATTCTTCTCTCTGGACTTCCTCTTTGGCCTGTGCTGTATATAATGTGCACTCGCCAAGTGTGTAGTGTGTGCCTGTAATGCGCTGGCACTCAAGAGGCGGGAGCAGGAGGTTAGCCTAGGCTACGTGCCTAGAATAACCAACCCTCCAGAAGAGTCTATTCTCACAACTACATAAAGAGCTCTGAGAAGATGTCAGATGATGGTGACAAGGACCAAATCCAGTACTGACTACAAGTAAAAAGCCCAAGGCTTTTTGTGTGATCTGGAGCCTCATGGGGCAGCCTTCAGCCAGCTCCCAGACCTCTTCTTCTGCATGGAACTATCCCCTTCACTCCCTCCACTTCGGCCACTCATGCAGGCTGCTTGCACAAACCAACTAGTTCTTCCCAGAACAGAGGGTCATATGTCTCCAAGGCGCTCTGTTTGTAGAGCACACAGATACAGGAGACATCTTTCTGAGATGCCTTTGTACGACCTTCATCCCAACCCTCTATAGTCAAAGCTCCTGGCTGCTGGTTCTGTTGGTTTGGCCTTCATGGCTTCTCAGTTGCCTGGAGAGTAGAGGTGTGAGAAGGTGGGTGAGTACATCACCGTGGGCACTCTGCCTGCCAGAGAGGACTGGATTCTAGCACGGGTATTGCTACCAACCTGCTTCTTGGCACCTCAGTTTTCTTTGCTGTAAAACCAGCTTTTAGCTGAGTAAATGGGACTGAACAAGATTGTTTCCTAAACCAAACTTCCTTTGTAGGAAAAAAAAAAAAAAAAAAGGGATTGCTGGACATTTTTTGTTTTTTCGAGACAGGGTTTCTCTGTGTAGCCTTGGCTGTCCTAGACTCACTTTGTAGACCAGGCTGGCCTCGAACTCACAGTGATCTGCCTGCCTCTGCCTCCCGAGTGCTGGGATTAAAGGCCCTGCTGCCATGCCCAGCTGGGAGTGGTTATTTGCTTATTCCACATAGATCATCTGTATTCTAGAGAAAGATAATCAAAACCATCATCTCCACACCTCTGTCCTTTTAAAGAGGACTCAGGACTTTTTTGTCCTCGGAAGGCCCCTTTATTTCTTTCACACACTAAACTTTTCAATTTGTATGAATTATTAAACTGAATAATGCATTCCTCTTTCCTTCCTTAGCAGGGGAAGTTGTGGGTGCTAGCGGAGTGAGGTAAATATTGGAGGTTGTTATAAGTTCCTGACACCCCTCCCCACCATGCGCCCACTCAACCCCACTCTCACCTCCCTGGCATCCAGTTCTATCTGACAGACAAGGAACTGGCAGAGAAGAACCCTCTTCTATATCCACTCTGGGGCTTAAGGAAACTCATATTCCTCCTGAGATCATATTCTGCCTTAGGGAATCAATGTCAGCTTGTATCTTTTCCTTAAATGTCTGATCTTACATCTTTGTGTTCTTTAAGCAAGAGTAAACTGTGGGTCCCTCTTAGGCATCCCCACCCCCCCCCCACTTCCTGTCCCCCAAATGCACTTTCGGAGCAAAAGATGAAGTACTTCCTGTCCTTCAGCTGGAGTGTGAAAGGATCAAAGCAGAATCCAGGAAGGGGCCCTGGCTTCTGGGCTAGGCACGGATCTCAACTCTTACTCTTTCTCTTGAGGTAGCCATCCTCCCAGAAAAGTTGAGTTGGCAGGGGGGAAAGCTAAAAAGACACATTCATTCCGTGCCTGCGCTCCAGCTCCACCTCTGCCTCTCACTATGTCCTCTCTCCTTCTTGGCTCGCCATTTTTCTTTACCTGTAAAACAAGCAATGTGGAAATCCTATTTTGAGATTTCTAACAGCTCCAAAAAATGAGAGTCGTAATTTGGTCTATGTAGCCTCCTTGAGCAGAGTCGTATGTTTATCATTTTTTCTTCTGTGTATTTTGTCCTGGGACTTCTGGGCGGTGGGGAGCTACCGGGGTGCGGCTGGGGTGGGGGCGGAGGGTGTTCTCTGTCGGCTCTTCATTTGTTGAGGTTTGTGACCCTCTGGCCTTTCTTTGAGACTAGGGAAGAAAGTCAGGGCAGAGCATAGGAGACCCTCACTATCTGTCCCCATGTATCAGAAAACTAAAAAATAAGAGGCTGGATGATGGGTCAGCAATTAAGAGCACATAGCGATGTTCTTTCAGAGGGCCCTGATTCAATTCCCAGCGCTCAGAGCAGGTGGCTTGTAACTGCCTGTAACTCCAGTCCCCGGAGACCTGACAACTCTAGCCTCGGCAGGCTCCAGCCCTCACCCACACACAGACACACACTTTGAAATAATAAGAAAGCAGGGCGGGGTGGTGCACACCTGTAATCCCATCACTTGGGCGGGGGTGGGGGGTGGGGGTGGATCTCTGTGAGTTTGAGGCTAGCCTGGTCTACAAAGTGAGTCTAGGACAGCCAAGGCTACACAGAGGAAAGCCCTGAAGAAGGAGGAGGAGGAGAAAGAGGAGGAAGAAGAGGAAAATGAAAAGCATTAGATAAATGAGAAACATGTGGCCCTCACATATCTACAGTATTTGTTAACAAGAACAGTAAGAACTAATCTTTCTTTTTTACATTCCATTGTAGCTTGCAAGTAATTCTATGTAAATGAATATAATACTAGCTAACAACTCGCAAGAAGATCCTATCCCTAGCCAACTATCCCTACTTTGTAGTTGGGGCGGGGAAAGGAACTAATCAGTGTATGGCCAGAGGTAGCACTGGAAGCCAGACTTGTATCCATGATTTCAAATCAGCCACCAGAGCATAGCGTCCATCAAGAGAGTGTGCCGAAGAGACTTCTGCACATGTTGTACGAGCCAGGCCTGAGCAACCCGGGTGGCATGTAGGAGTAAGTAGTCCAGTGAGACCATCCAGTCTACTTGTTAACACTGCTCCTCTACATTAATGACTCTCCTCTCTAGCGCCCCCAACAGGGAGCCTGGTTCTGAGTGCCCTGGACACTAAGCTTTGCCCTGAGTCATGGCTGTGTGCCCCCATTGTCTCTTCTCCCTTTGCTCCACCCACCTTTTGTTTGCTTCTCTAGTGGGTGGTGTGAGCCTGGGAGAGTGAGGCCTTAAAAAAAAAAGAGGCCCACTAAAGGCTCATGCAGCAGTCAACTTTATTCAGAGCCTCAGACAGTTTAAACCCTGAGGGTTAAGAAAGGTCACCCGACTAAAGTTCAAGCTTTATACAACCACGGGGACAAGCTGCATGTGTCAAAAAAAAAAAACAAAAAAAAAACATGTTTTTCCATTGCATCACATGAATCACAACAGCTAAAGTAAACTTGTGTCTGCTACACCTGGGAAGAGGAGGAAAACACATTCCAGGAAAACACTTCTGTGTTTTTGAAGAATCTGAGGTCACAAGCCTCTTGTTTTCTTGGAGTTTTCTCACAAGCACTCAGAATTCTCAAACAAGCCCCATTCTTGGACCATGTTCTGACAACCCGTGTGTCCTTTTCACAGCCTACTACCCAGAAGGGCCTAGAGTGTTCGATAGAAACTTTCTGTGACAAGAGAGATGAAGGGATCTTGCCTTCAGTCAGCACAGTGGATAACAGACTCTACAAAAGGACTGGAACAGGCACTAGGTGCCTGAATATATGGGAATATGGGACCCATTAAACATTCATTTGAGGCCGAGTATGGTGGCACACACCTTTAATCCCAGCACTTTGGGAGGCAGAGGCAGGCAGATCTCTATGAGTTCCAGGCCAGCCTGGTCTACAAAGTGAGTCCAGGACTACGTACAGAGAACCACTGCCTCGGGGGGGGGGGGGGGGGGGGGGGGACGGACACACACACACAAAACAAACCATTCATTTGACAAGTGAGAGGTGCTGTCTGTCTGTACAGAAGTCATTCCAGTGCAGCTCAGAGGACTTGCAACTGAGAGTGTGTGTGGAGGGGGTGGGTGCAGCACTGAAGGAGAATTCAAAACAACAACAAAAAACAAAACTCAAGTCTCATCACCACCCTCCATGTGATGTCACCACCCCCCTTGTGACCTTAACAACCCTCTCCAAGCCTCCATTTCAGCACTTCGCCAAACAGAACAGTGACAAGCTCCCTCCCTCAGGACTGTAGGGCACAGAGCAGCACCTAGAACTCCATAGGGTCTGGTTCAACAGTCGTCATGATCACCGCTTGGTGTTAAGTGACCTGAAAGGGCCAATTTAGAATCTCTTGATTTCTCCAGAACTTTGGCGTAGATTTCCTTTACACCACCATGGCTCTATCAGTCAGTGTTTCTTGGGTTATTGTTAGGACTGTGCTCCAAGTGTGTCTGCCTGTTGCTGGAGGGCATAGGAGGATACCTGAGCAGACTGCCATCCATAGGAGCAGGGGGAAGGACAGGGTCTGGTAGGCAAGTGAAGCAGAAATCTGGGTGAGTGAGTGAGTGAGGTTGGAAAGCAGAGTCCTTGGAGTTCTGCCATCTTCTCTGGCACCACCCCAAGATATAAATGAGAGACTTCCTATGCACTTTCTCCAACCCTCAGTCCAGTCCTCTGGTTGGAGCCAATAGTGCACTGGGGGTACATTACCCCTACATGTGGTTTCTCTATCAGTCCCACTTGAACCACAAATAGAATGTTCTAGAAAGTTCTAAACCAAAATCTCTCCAGACTCTCACCAGATAATAATTTCTGCTATTCTTGGTAAGCAGAACAAGGGTTAGACATTTCTGGTAGAGAGTTTACTAGGAGTTGTTCTGCCAGCATTACAGATGGACTTTCTGTCAGATCACCCAGCATACCTATAAATGTACCTACCATGCAGCAGGCACTGGGACATGATGGGAAGTAATGACTTCCTCAGGCATGAGGAGACCAGCCCAGCATGACTACAATAAGATAACCCCACAAAGAGCCAAAAGAACTGTGCCAGGAAGAGCCCATGGCTCCAAGTCTGCATGAGACCAGCCAGCCAGAGTCACATATATCCAGTGTAACATGTGGCCTTGTTAACCTGGTACTCAAGCCCGATGACATAAGCACTCTCCAAGCCCCGCCCACACATTATCCCTGCTCTCCCAGATTCAGGGGCTTGCTCTAGAAAAAGGAAGTGCAACACCCCCACCCCACCCCTGCCGTGCATGATCCCAAGGCCCCTCTTCCCAACTTGACTCCACTACTCTGCTCACTTATGCATGGTGCTTTTGTGGGTTCTTACTGATTGTATGAAATGTACCCTGAATTCTAAAGCCATGACACAGATACCATCCAGCCATCTTAAAGGCTCGTACCCCCAAGTAGGAAACCAGAGCTCAGTTGAGACTCAGAAATAATGGTGATCATAGGCTTATAGTTTCTTGTGGCTTTTTTCCAGTTTTATATAAAGTCACTAAGAGAGTAGGGCCTGATAGGTTCAGAGCTGGCCAAGGCTTTTCCTAAAAATTGTACGTCAAACAAAAACATATTACTTTCTGTTTCTGTGATAAAAACTAACTAACTTAGAGGAGGAAAGAGTTTACTTGACTGACAAGTCACAATCCATCATCAACTGAAGCCAAGGCAGGAACCTAGAGACAGGAGCCAAAGCAAACCCACAGAAGAAAGCTGCTTGCTGCCTTGTTCCCCAGGTCTTGTCCAGCTTGCTTTATTGTAAAACCCAGGACCACCTGCCCGGGCTGCCTTCCACATCAATCACTAATCAAGACAATGCCCAGCAGGCAAGCCAATGGGCTAGTCAGATGGAGGAAATTCCTCAGCTGAGACCCTCTCTTCCCAGGTAACTCTGGTTTGTGTCTAGTTGACAAAAACTAACCAGTGTAAAATCTCCCTCCTATGGGTTGGCATGTAAAGAGGCCTGTGAACTCTGAAGAGCCTCGGGAATTCTAGGTGTGTACACTGAGACTCTCCTTGGCACTGGAAAATTACCATGGCAACATGTGTCATCTTGTTAAACGTTTGCAGGCCTACATAAAGACTTTACTTTGCTGTGCACAGGAAATCACAGCTCTGCCAGTCAGTCTTTCAGCGGCCCACGCTGGCATCAACAAGCCCCAAACTAGTCATTATCTTTGCCTTCTATCCATCTCTTTCTCCTCTCCTAAAGCCCACTGCCTCCCCACAAACACACGGTTCCTGCCTGGTTAGGGGCTCACCTGTTGTCCTAACCAGATACCCCGAGTCCTGCGTTCCTCCCCTCAGAGCTACCTGGTAGAGCTCTCCTGTGATTTCTTCTTTACTGGGCAGCTCCCTCTCCAGGCTGGGAGCTCCCAGGGGGCAGGCACTCCAGATGTCCCAGTCTCTGAGGCCTCAGGTGGGCTTCTGAGTACTGCTTGGCCAAACTGCACCCAGAGCTGAGCCACACAGAATGGTGAGCAAGGGCCCTGCCTTGAAGTGGGTCTATTAGGAAAAAGGAATTTCTGTGAATGGTGCTGGCAGGCAAGGTCCCAGGGCTTCTCTACCAGTGATAGCTTGTGTGGCAGCTTGGGAAAGCCCTCCTCTGATCTTCCCACTCCCTCTAAGTCCCTCTCTATCCTCAGCTAACTCTGTGAGACAGGAACTGTGGTCTGTGGAAACTCACAGTGACTAGCAGGAGTTGCCTTTCTGGATTCTACAAGTAAGGCTGGGTGGGGTTTTTTTTTGTTTTGTTGTTTTGGTTTGGTTTGGTTTGGTTTGGCTGCAACAACATGGCTCTTAGATGCCTGCTACAGAAGAAATGGACTTTCCTAGGCAGTATTGGAAGTCTGGGATCATAGGTCTCTTCAGATTTTAATGATCACTTTGTCCTCTAGATGAGGGGGAAAAGCAGCAAGGTGAAGTGGCTTGCCCTTGGTCAAACTTGGATTGAAGTGTAGGTCTTTTAGCCCACAGAGAACAATCTTCTCTCCTCCTCCATCTCCTAGGGGGCAGAAAAAAAATTTTTTTCTATAATAAGGCATGTAAGTAGGACTTTGTAGACCAGAGTCTCCAATGTGACTTCCCAATTCGGTTCACTTAGCACGAAAGCAGCCCTAGAGAATAATTAAACGAGCGTGTCGGTCTGTGTCCCAATAAAACTTTATCAACAAGAACACATAACAGGCTGTGTACGGCCCTCGTGTCATGACCAGCTCGTCTGTGCTCTAGAAACTCAAGTGGCCCATGACCCAAGAAGATGGGCATCACTTGAGTGCAGTGCAGACTCTTAGGACCCACACACACATGCTGGAACAGAATCTGTGTTCCCGCAGCCTCCCCAGTGATGTATGAGACGGTCTCTGCTAGTTGGCTTGGTTACTGCCTCTCTCTCCCGATGAACGTCTTGATCACGTTTCATATACTAGAAAAGTGAGGTGTGAGGAGGCTAAACAACCTGTCCCGGGTCAGATGGTGGCCCTGGACCAAGAGTCCCCATTCTGGCATTCCTAACGTGAAGTTCTTTGAACACAATTCCAAATAACCTACCGTGGCTCATCCCCGCCGCTTTGGGCTGGCCACTGAGCTAATCAATTTGACTTGAACTCCAAAGGAAGCAATTGGTCGGTCCTTTCTTGGCTGACTTTGGAGCAGACAGGACTCCAGCTGGCTCGCCTCCTCCTCCCCACCCCCACCTCCTGAGACCTAGCAGGGGCTGGTGAGATGGAAACGCGCCTGGGAGGCCGCTGCTCACCATCTGCAGAGGGAAACCTGCTCTCTCACAGGGTCAACGCCATCTTAAGCCCCGCCTCCTCCGGAGGTCTGCAGACAAAAGCGGAAAGCTAAGCTAGGCAAACTTTGCTTTGAGCACGCGCAAGGAAGAGCTAGTCCAGGCTCTCTGACAGGACTAAACACCTTGTTGTTTTGTTTCAACTGCTGTTATTCTATTGTTTGCACCGTTTTGGTTTCCAAAACCCGTCTCTGTGCTCTGCAGCAGCTTTTAAGCCAGTCAGTACTGGGCACTTCCTGAGATCCACCCCCACAGCAAAGCACTCTGCTGGCCACGTGCCCAGACACTGTTGTTGAGGATTCTTGGCCAGTTTCTATTTTGTGCAAGGAGTGTGTATGTCGTAGTCAGTTGGGGCGGCTGGAATAGAAGTCCATAGGCTGAGTGGATTAAACAGCAGAAATGTATTTCTCATACTTCTAGAGACTGAGTGCCTGCTATCAATTTGAGAGTTGGGACTCAACATACGAGTTGGGGGTAGGGGCAGACACAGACATTTAATCCATGCCAGTATTAGACCTTCTTCTTGTTTTGTTTTTGTTAGTCTGTTTGTTTTTGTAGTCTCACCTGGTAGCCCAGGGTCCTCTAAATGCTAGGACTGTCGTGCACTCTCAGCCTTCAGTGTTGATGCTTAATCAACTAACAAACAATGTTGTCCTGTCATCAAGTGAATACCTATTTAGGAGATAAGAGAACTGTGTATTCCACTATTAAATTTTATGTCTAAGGAAGCTGAAACCAGGTGAGGTGAAAAAAAAAAAAAAAAAAAAAAACGAGGCTGAAGTCAGGTCAACAATGAATAATCAACCTGGACTCACGCTTGCCTTCAAGTATGTCATGTAGTCCAGTTACTGCAGAGGCTGCAATAAAAAAGAAAAAGAAAAAAGAAAAAAAAAAGACAGTGTGGTCGGTCCAGCTCTCAATCCACAATGCCACCAGCATGGTGTTTTGCCATAGGATGGGTCAAGAGGTACCTAGCAACCAGCGTCAGTTCTAGCATAACAGCAAGGCACTATGGAGTAACAGAGTCAGTGGGTACCACAGACGGTGGGACACAGGAAAGAGAAAGTTTCTCCTGCAGAGGCTGACCCAGTGCTGACTCAGCACCATGTCATGCATCTGGCAGGTGCTCAGGAAATAGCCGATGACCGAACGAATGGGTGAATGAACAAGATAGAACATATGTGTGCTGGTCCTCGACGCTGGCAGGGATTGGAAGAGACAGAGAATGGGAGAAAGAGACTGTGAGCTAAGGCACAGTGTGGGTTTGCATGTGGCTGCAGAGTAGCAATGAGCAGGCGACAAGGGATGCTACCACACAGGTAGGTCCTCCCCACAGACTACCCTATCTCCCTGCTGTTTCCATGCACAAGCTCAGCCTTCGCCTGCCTGCCTCCTCCCCATCCTAGCCTCTTCCCCGGCAGAGGCCTCCATTGGCAAAATGGACACTGTAAGCAGAGACCTGTGCTTTTCCCAGAACGCTGCCAGCTCAGATTTCTTCCCGTGTCCAGGTCAACTCACCCAACATTTGTTAAGCATCTAGTTATATTTAGCACCATATGCTAAAAATATTTCACATTCGTCATCTCATTTTAGCTCCCTATAATGCTCCTGCCTTGGTCCGTTTTCTTCAGCTATGACACCAGGCCACAGAGCACAGCTCAGGAAGTTGGGGTAACCAAGATGGAAGGACGGCTGCTTCCCGCACGGCCTCACCTTTGCGGCTTGGTGGTGTCAGACCTCTGCAGATTTTTCCAAAACTTTCTTTCATCCTGAGAAAACCCCCCTCCCCTGCTCTCCCACACTTCTGCTGATACCCGAAATCCTCTCCTACTGCACCCAGCCCTCTGCACTGAGGTTTAGAAGCCCACCTTCCCCTGTGCAGCACTTCTGTCAAAGCCCTTCCTAAGCCCCAAAGATACAGCCACAGAATAAAAGGAGCCATTTTCTCACTCTGCTCCTCACACAAGCAAGCCTGCAAGACCCAGAAGCAGCCACATGCATCTCTGTTTCTATGATTTCTTTTGCCTCACCAATGCTCACACTAGATGATCTGTCTTCTGCATAGTGTGGACAGGCCAAAGCCCAGGCCTATATGCTTTTTTACCAGCCAAGAAACTTGGCAGGAGAGCTCAAACATGCTTAAGGATGGGGTGCATCATCCTAACTGAGGGAAACTGAGGCCCTGATTCCAGACATGTTTTGCATAAAGTCATGCTACTAGATAGAGCCCAAACAGAACAGCATTCCATCTGCCACCTGTCAGGCTAGCACCTTCTCTCCCGACAGCTTGCCATTTTTTTTTTTTTTTTTTTTTTTTTTTTTCTTCTCAGAGCCTAGCTTGTTTTTCCTACCCCTTTCTTGCCTCAGCCAGGGTCAAAAGTGATTTGTTTCCTTCAGGACACTTCGTGCGTTGATGGAGCTTGACAAGTGTGAGAGCAGAAATCTAAGAACCATTGTGATTCTAAGATCCTAAGAACCATTAGGATACCTGAGGGTCTGTTTTAGTTCCTTTTTAACATAAAGAAAACAGACATGGGAATGCATCTCTTACCAAGAGCTGAGCAAATCCTTTCTAAGGAAACATAAAATCAAAGTGACAGCAACTGCTTCCTGAGGGCTTCCTTCCAACAAGATGGGGTGCATACAGAGCACTCCACTGCCCTGCCAGGACGATGTCACGTCTACCTTCTGGAGGGTGCACTCACAGTCCCCAAGGAGAAGTGAGCGACTTAGTGACAGGACTCAAGCCCAAGCATGTGGCACTCTTGCTTTGCTGTGTGGGGCTGTGAGGGTTTCTATGCACAGCAGTGTTACTTGCAGAAGACCAGGACAGATCTCTGTGGCTTTTTCCAGGTTGAGCCCCAGCCTCTGCCAGGAGCTTTGCCGCAACTATATGCACTCCAGTTGGGGCTTAGGTCAGCACATACAGACCATCTCCATGGAGATACGGAAGCAAGTGAGGAGGCCAAGGCAACACTTGCCTCAGCCTTGGTGGTCAAGTCTTTAGAAAGGCCTGCCGGCTGGCTTCCTCTGACCTAGGCCCGCTGCCAAGCACAGCTGCTAGCCTATGCATTTTCTTTTTGCAGAGGTAAGAAGGTCCCTTGTATCTATAGCCCCATTGGCCTCTCTGGAGAACCATGACTAGGGGCATTGCTGTTTGCAGAATACCTTCATGTTCACTCAAACACATCAAGGCGCATTTTATTACTATCCTTCCCTCAGGCTGAACTTAGATTCCTAAGTTGAAGCCCTAAACTGTGCTACCCATGAATGCAATTAAATTTGATACAGGCTCTTTTTTGTAAAGTTGGTATATAAGTTAATAGGTTTTATTTTCTATCTCTCCCGTCTCCCTGTCCCTTTTTGCATGCTGGTCCCTAAATAGTCATATGTAGTCATTACTCTCTTTTCCTTCCCTCTTCCCTTCCTTAAGATCTCTTCCTCTCGCACACACCTTTAATCCCAGCACTCAGGAGGCAGAGGCAGGTAGATCACTGTGAGTTCGAGGCCAGCCTGGTCTACAAAGTTTGTCCAGAACAGCCAAGGCTACACAGAGAAACCCTGTCTCAAACAAACAAACAAACAAACAAACAAAAAGAGAACTCTTCCTCTCCTTTCTACTTTCATGCCATGTGTGAACACATCTGGCCTGTGTGCCTTAACAAAATGCTCTCCAGTTTCATCCATTTTCCTGCAAATGGCATCATTTCATTTATGCCTAAAGCTAAATAATATTGCATTGCTTGTTTGGAGCACTTTTTTTTTTTCATCTGTTCATCAGTTGATAGACATCTAGGCTGGTTTCATTTCTTAGCTATAGTGAATAGAACCACTAAGACCATGGCGTGCCAGTATCTCTGTGGGGTGCTGACTTAGCATCCTGTGGGTATATATACTCTTACAAGTGCTACGGTTGGGTCATATGGTAGCTCTGGGGTTTGTCATTTGTTTGTTTGTTTTGAGGAGCCTCAAACATGCATACATTTACATTCTAGAAACAGATTTTAAGGATGTGATAAAGTAAACATGAGGATGTTAAGATGAGCCATGATCTATTCTTCTTATTCTTATTCTTATTCTTATTCTTGTTGTTTTGAGGCAGGGTCTCTCTGTGTAGCCTTGGCTGTACTGGACTCATTTTGTAGACCAGGCTGTCCTTGGACTCACAGAGATCCGCCTGCCTCTGCCTCCCAAGTGCCGGGATTAAAGGCGTGCGCCACCACGCTCGGTTCCATGATCTAACCTTATTGCTGTCCTCATATGCTATAAATTTTGGAGCCAGGGAGGCAGCAGAGAGGGATGTGTGTGCACAGAAGGATATCTATGTGGTCAGGCCAGCAGTTGTCTGTAAGCAAGGAAAGACCTCAGGGAAAGCCAGCCTTGCTGACACCTTGATTTTAGATGTGGGTGTCGTCCCTTGGCGTCCAGAGCTACTGGGAGGTCTGAAGTTGTCTCCCCTTGGATACCAGGGTTCTGCCAGCTTTTTACCTGTCATTGTTGAGTTCTGGTTACTAGGATTAAGTAAATAAAAGCAAAATGGCATAGAGATAAAAGGTAAGAAGCAGAGTAGAGTCTGGGGAGGGAGTAAAGGCTCAAAAGACAGGGAGTAGGATGCCCTTTTTGTCCAGAGCACACCTTGGCTTCTGACTCTGCATGGAGGTACAAGACCAAAAGAAGAAGCACAGTTTGATGTGTTATTTTGAGGTGGTGACAGGACTCTGCGAGCAGCCGTAAGAAGCTAGGCAGGTACATGCGTAGGAGTTATAGGGAGAAAGGGGAAAGTGAGGCAGTCACATTTGAAGCGCCCACTCTCAGCCAGGCACTTTCACACACTTCTGGGTGAGCGTTACCACCCCTAATTTTCATCTGAGAAAGCTCTAGATCAAAGCCGTCAGGAAGTAACACGCTTCTCTTCACCTGAGCTCCTGTGGGCACTTTTATTACCTCAGGCTCAACTTCTCAAACTTGAATGTATCTTGGAACCTTCCAGAGGGCTTGTTAGAACACAGTCTGCTAGACTCAACCCCCAGGATGCCTGATTCCGCAGATCTGACGTGGGCCCCAAGGATTTGTATCTCTAACAAGTTCCCAAGTAAGAAAGAGGCAGCCAGTTCAAGGTCACGCTCCGGGAACCACCGGTCAATGGAAGGCAAACTGTGGTACACTTTGGAATCACTGGGGACTGTTCCAGAATAAATGTGATGCCCAATTTGCATGGCAATGCATTTTAATTTAACAGATGGGGCCACAACCTGGGCACCAGTGCTTTGAAAAGCTCCTCAGGTAAGGCTAACACACAGCCAAGTTTGAGAACCCCAGACATAGCCACACTCCCTTTTCATCTTTATCACGGTGATCCACTTCAGCCGCCCGTTCCTTAGGCCATAGATAGTCTGCCTCTGACCAGCTCTGCTCATAGCACCTTGACCACATGGTACTCCAGTGTCTCACAACACCTCTGCTAGAACTTGCCAAGACTCCTATTTGTCTCCTTGTCCTGTCGTCCCTTTGTGTCTTTCCCCCATTCAACCCAGACTTAGTGCTACAGTCACCGCAGTTGCAGTCTGCTCACAGTGGACGTGTTGATTGTGTCTGTGTGGAGTGAAGACATTGAGGACCCTGTAAATCTAACTAAAGACAGAGAACTCCAGAGAACCTTCTGGAACTAATGTTTGGTCTTTGTTGCCATAACTAGCAGCTAACAGTTCTTTTAAAATATTACTTTTTGGTTATGACACAGATATTTAAAGGAACACTTGGGGGGAAAAAAGCATAAAGAAGGAAGAGAAATTAGCATTAGTTTAGTTTTCTAGGTCTCACCATTGTTAAGATTTTACTAGTTTGCTGTTTTCTTATATGCATCGTCTTATCTAGTTCAGAGAATGCTACATAAGTAAGCTCATCTGTTGACATCATAATTAGTTATCGCATAAACACATTTACAATTATTAAATATGTGTGTTGTGATTTCAAGACAAGGTCTCACATAGTAGCCCAGGCTGGCCTGGAACCCACTTTTAGTCCAGGCTGGCCTTGAGCTTACCACAGTCTTCCTCCCCCAGCCTCCTGGGTGCTAGGATAATGAGTGTGAGCTACCATAACTGGCTGGTAAATATTTAAATGGCAGCAAAAGTTTCCATCATGTGGATACCATATTGATTGTTTAGCTGTTCTTGTGCAGAAGGAAGTGTGGCAGTGGGGTTATCTTTTTATAAATGATGCTTCAATGCCTGTGTTTTCATGAAATGGGGTTCTGCCCATGATTTCTCACACTGTCCCCAAAAATTAACAGAAGACACAATGTGAAACCTTCAGACTTATTTTACAGAAGGCAAATTATTTTCTTCCCTTCTTGTAGCATCTTGCATGTGGAGGAACACATACTGTACCTTCTTTTACCAAGCCCGTGGTTTGTCGCTTGATGCCAATAAAGACTGTAGATCTGGGGGTGACATGGTCAAATGGTGTTTATAAAACTGAATGCCTGAGGTTGAACAGGTTGGATGGAACCAATGTTGTCCTTGCTGTCCCATCCCTCGCTTCCACATCTTCGCCTCTTCCTCTCCCTACACCAAGTCTTCCTCCTTTCCCAGAATACAAATGTTAGGTGTTCAGTGTATACACTGTGCACAAAGCCTTTTTCACCAAGCAATAGTAAGAGCAGTGCTGGAAGGCCTGGCTGACAACCTACACAAACGTATTCCTGGTTTTGGACAAGTCTCTGAATAATAGTTCTCTTTAGGGAGAAAAAAAAAAAAAAACCTATATACTATAGTTACTTGAAATGTCTAAGTGAGTTTATTGCTGAGTTAGCTTTTCCCTCTGTCCTGGGCCTCTCAGCACCATATTGACCATGTCTGTCCCCAGCATATTCTCCCGTCTTCCTCCTCCCAACCCAGAAAACCAGCTTGGCATTCAGCAGTCCTTGAGTGTGCTCGGTACCCACTCTCTGCACCTTACCCACTCATCCCTGATCTCCCAGCTCAGTCCGAGCATTTTCTTCACCCATGTCTGCTTCTCCTTCTTAGACAAGACTCCTCCAGCAGTAGAACACCTAACACAGTGCCTGTCGCCAGCTCCTTAGCAGTTCTGTGACTGAGTGAATGAATCCTGCTTAGCTCAAGTGCACAGACCTACATTCTATCGGAGACATTAATGAGTGGAAAAGTATAGAGACAATACAAGCACGACACGATCGCCAAACTCACTCTGAATCATTGGTACCCAAGGTAAAACAGACACCTGGTATACCAGCTGTCCCGATCCTGGATATCTGTGTCCTAAACACAGAATCTAAACATTCATGTTGTTTGTGCCTAAACACTGACTTGCATTCTGTTCTCCTTCATTTTAGTACCAAACTTAATGCATACGTAAGTATGTCTGTCGTAGGGGAAAGAAAGAGAAGTTAGGTGACGACAGAACTTTTTTTTAAGTGTGACACAAAGAAAACTGAAACCATGGGCTATTTATAGTTACCACAAAAGGATGGTTACTTTAGGAAAGACTGTAAAATAGATTTCTTTAAGACTTTCTCAGTAGGCATTCTAGAAAGTTGAAAGAAAGATAATTACGCAATAGAGGGCAAACAGCAGCTAAGTCCTGCAGTTGCGGGGTAGGGCTAGGGGGGACAGACAAGAGCCACCTTTGTTTTGCCCGGGAATGCATATTCAAAAGTGAGATGACAACAGTCTAATAAAGCCCCCAGCCCCTTCCCCTACGTGTGCCCCGTCGGTCCCCATATCTGTGCCGGCCCCTCCCCCACCTGCCCACTCGCTCTGGTGAGATCAGCCTTCATTACCGCTCTTCCAGAGCCAGGAAGCAAGGTAATGTGTGTGTGGGAAGTGATAGCTACAAGGTAATGTGTGGGAAGTGATAACAACTCTAAAGCCATTCAACGGGAAAATTTGTTAAAAGACCAAGACATTGTAAAGCTGCAAGCACTTGAGTCTATTAAGTCCTCTGCTCCTTAGAACATTTTGTTACCAGGGCATGTTTCAAGGAGGGAAAACACTGAGCCATCGAGCTCTGTCAGATAGTCGAGGCCTGCTACAAAGCGCAACATTTTCTAAGGCGTCTGTTTCTGCCGAACAGCTTCTAAAAAACACCTTTGCCTTCCCTTTCTTCTCGTCTCTCCTATCACAACACAGCTCCCTGCCCTTCTCACCCCCAGAAGTGCTCTATTGCATTTCTCTCCCTCCTCCTTCCTCATTTTCTGCACCCTCTCCTCTTGCTTCCTCCCACCCGGCCTCCCGCCCCACCTCCAGCCTAAGTTGTTTTCATAGACACTATTAGACCAGCACAGTAAGCTAAGACTCCGCCATGATTATTCAACCCTCTATGGTGAGGGAGCTAATTAAGTGACTGGAGATTTAGACATTCATTGCTGATTAGCTCCAAACCCCCTTCGGAAAGCCTGAAGCATTGTCCTAAACAAACCTTACCCTTTTATGACTTCTTGTCCCAGGGCCAAATGAGATGGAGAGCTTAAGGAGACAGTATCTTTTCAGGGATGTAAAAAGAAAGGTGAAATGAAGGAAGAGAGGGGAGTGTGGATGAGTGGAGAGGGGAAAGCTATGTGCTTTTCCCAGACGATTCGGCTTGGGTATCTCTTGGCAGCTAACACCCCTCAGCGATCATCAGCTCAGGCTTCGGTGTTGGCATGCCGACCGTCAGCTCAGTACTTGGCTGACTGTCTTCATTAGATATACACTCATCCATGGACTGTTTTGGGAACAGCCATCTTCTAAACAAAAGGATAGCTGTTTCCCCACTAGTCTAAAACAGCATCTTTAGAGGACAGAAGCCATTTGATGAACAAGCAGAAAGCCTTGAGACAGTTTCCTCTCTGGTGGCTGTTAGTGGAATATTAGTGGAATAGTAGTAGCTAGCCTCGCCCTCAGAAATCCTACTCTCTTTCCCCTAGCAAAGGGACTAGACTCTTCTTTAGACTCTGAATCTTAATTTTCCTTTGGCAATAGCTACACAAACAGTTGCATTTTTTTTTTAATTGGTTTATTGAGACAGGGTTTCTCTGTGTAGCTCTGGCTGTCCTGGACTCTCTTGGTAGACCAGGCTGGCCTCGAACTCACTGTGGTCCACCTGCCTCTGCCTCCCAAGTGCTGGGATTAACGAGGTGTGCCACCACGCCCAACCCAACAGTTGCATTCTAGAGTGACTAGTGGATCTAGCTTCCGACATTACCCCTGCCGCCTCTCTCACAGTGGAGAATTGAGGCAAAAACCCAAGCAAAATGGATCACACCTCCCAGGCTGGGAATCAGAAGCCACTGTCACTGTTGAGGCAATTGATCCTGTGGTGCGGGGCCTGGGATTCGTGTTCCTCTATCCCTCTTTTCCACTGTGAGCCACAGTGGTCTGACATAGGGGAAACACACTTCTCCTTTGCTCAGTTTAGGCATGGGGGGGTCTTGACAGGGGTCCACAGAAGGTGGTTCACCAGCATCTAAGCACAGACCAAATTCAAGGTTATTAACCATCACTCATCACTAGCAGTGCTAACATGTTGCCCTGACATTAAGAAGAATAAATTATAGACTCTTCAAGACTCTTTCCTGCCAGGCATGGTAGCACACGCCTATAATCCCACCACTCAGGAGGCAGAGGCAGGCGGATCTCTATGCGTTCGAGGCCAACCTAGTCTACAAAGTGAGTCTGGGACAGCTAAGTCTATACAGAGAAACCCTGTCTCAAAACACCAAAAATAAATCAATAAGTAAATGAGTGAGGAAATAAAAAGATTCCTTCTTATCCTAGCCCCAAACCAATATGTCTCTAGCTGCTCGGTTGCTGTGTTTCAGAAAGAGGCAGTTTGTCATTTGTGATATTCTGTATTTGAAGAGGCTTCTTGACAGGAGCCTGTTCATTGGATACATAGGAAGCTTCTAAATCAAAGCTTAAAAAATTATAGTCTGGCATCCGTTCGCAGAAAGGTCCATCCATTTCTTTATTTCTTCAGTATATGAAGAACCTCTTGGGTGGGAAACAAAAGGGTGCAGGAAGACATGGGGTAGCCATCCAGGGGCCAGAACTTCTGGTCAGACTATCTTGAGTGGGAGAGGAGAGGATGCATGCTCTTTGCTGTTCACTCTTGCAGACCTCAGCGACCAGCTCCTTGAAGTGGTGGGTCTAGAGGGAGCCATGGAGATGGGACAGATCTATACTGGCCTGAAGAGTGCGGGTAGGAGGCTGGCCCAGTGCTCCTCTGTTACCATCAGGTAAGTCCCCTTGGTACCCAGCATCTTCTGGGGATCCCCGCATCCTTGAACATTCAGGCAGGTAATAAAATAACTAGAAAGCTGTCTTTGGATTTCAGGCTAAGGTTGAAAAGTTGGGGAGAGAAGCTTGGCAGTATTTATAAAGAAGACGATATTCTTTAACTATAGTCCTTGACTATATTATTTAGTACATTGCTGTTATATATGTATTTTCCCCCCAAATATCTGCTCAGCCCATATGGGTATTTGTATGTATGTGACTTAAGGCAGGACCATTTGGTGTTGACTAACCAATGGTTGTGCTCTTCCCTGAGGAAGACTGTTCCTTCTGCTCACAGCACTCCTTAGTGGCCTACAGTTCTTAGTATATGCTTGATGGCCCCTGAGCTTCCCACTGTCCCCCCCTCACCCCATCCACATTTGTATGTCCATTGGTGTGGTCTTTGTTCGAGTCTTGAGCAGGTAGCCATATTGGTGAGGTTTCATAGGTGCAAGCTCTTCTGTCATTTCCAAGAGATAGGATCTTCCCAGCAAACTCCCTGTTCCTCTGGCTCTTACAATTATTCTATCCCCTTCCCTGCTATGAGCCTCAGGTGGAGGAGTTGGGCTACAGCGAGTTTTGTAAACAGGATATGGTGCAATCAATGCTATCGTCAAGTAGAAGTTGCATCATCACCTACGCTCTGAAAATTACCTGCGACATAAGCAACGCATACCATAGAGTTGAGGGCACCAGAGCCCCAATTCTTTGTCTTTTTCTCTTTATAATTTTAAAATATTAAATGTATGTCAGGAGTCACAGCTTCTTCTATGTACACAGGATGATAGACCCTGCATGCCTTTATGTGTTAAAGCGTTACCATCAACAAATTTATTGTACTGATCAGGAAGAGAACGGGGTTTGGGGACATAGGGTGCTACTGCACTTCTAGACAGTGTGAGGTCTGGTAGGGGCTTGTCCAACTTTAGTTCCCACTAGTTACATTTTTTCCCCTCAGCTTCTTACTTAACCTAGCTGCTTCAGATGTCCATGTCTTCATCCCTTTCCTTTTTCTCTCTCTTGTTCTAGATCGTATCTGTTGGTTTGCCTTGGGGAGTCTCCTAGAGAGCCTACTGGGTTAAAGGGTTTCCCAGAGGCGTTTGACTAAAGATCCTTTCTCCCAGAAACCCTGAGCAAATGTCAGTGAGGACAGAGTTGAGGAGTCTGGTTTTGGTCCTTCCATCATCCCTCAGTCAGACCCCTCCTGAGGTTCTCTGAGCATCTGTTGCACAATCCTCCCGTCATTTCCTAGCTCTGTATAACCTGTCTCTTCTATTCCCAATAGCATAGCCCCCGTTCTCCTCAGGGCCATTGCTGTGATAGGACCCTTGTCTTCCAGATCAACCTCTGTGGCCTTGGTCTAGAATTTCTAAAACTGATGGGGCCAGTTTGCCCATAGAGTATCACAGCCATAGCTTTTCTAGAGGACAGAGAACAGTGTTGGCTGCCAAGGAATCTCAAAAGTTAGGTATGACAGAGGCCTTTTCCAGCAGCCAGCAGGTCTATTTCCAGATGGAGTGCGAGGGGTGGGCGAGCTAAAAGCCTCATCCCGCTAGCCTCTCTACCCATAAAAGCACACAAAGGCCTCCTTTCTGCTGATATTTTGTCGTTATTATTATTAGATCCCTTGCTTTTATTATGAAATATACTCAGAGTACATCAGAATATCAGTATATCAGAATAGTGTTGCCTCCCCTCCCGTTTTGTCATTTCAAAAATAGGGAAGCTACCAAGCTCAGGTAGGGGCTTCCTGTCAAGTGGTTGGTGACTGTTCACATGCCCTTGAGGCCGCTAGATGGACTGTCCTCCTCAGGACAAGATAGAGTTCTACAAAGCCCATTTGCCAAAGAAACCTTTCTCACGCATGCAAGAAAGCAACATTTTCTTCTCACCTTTGCTCCTGGCTGTCACTTTCCCGCCACAGCCCCAGTGTATACAAACCTAGAGTAGCCTGCCTTTTGGAGTCGAGAGCATATGGTGATAACCTTTCTAGCATAGCAGTGTTGCCTCTTGGATATGTGGCCATCACTCATCCAGTCTGGAGTGCCGGTCGCAATCACTCATTCGGTGGGGACTGCCGGCCTTTTCCTTCTCCAGAGCAGAGCTCGGCATGAGCCACTTTCCCTCCGGCTGGTTGCTGGACTGAAGTAGGACTACTCAGCAGCGGGGCTGCCATGTTTAGCGGCCAGTTTTCCAGGTGGTCATGGCTTTTCAGTGGGCCCACGACAGTTTCTCCGAGTGTGGTCTGAAGACAGATGCCAGAGAAAATGTTTATAGTAACTATGAAAGCACAGCTCTCTAGGCCTGGCCCGAGACGTGCCCCTTCCAGTCCCAGAGTTCGGTTTGAAGATTATATTCTTAGAAGGATCCCCCTGGTTCCCATGGACCCCTCTAAGTGAGCAAGGGAGGTCTCCCCACTTCCTTCTCAGTGGTGGGTGTGATGTTGAGTCTCCAGCTCTGAGGGTCTCACTGTGTTTTCCTTGGTTTGGGGATGGCGCTTCTAGGACCAACAAGCTTCTGCCGATGCAGGTAGACGGAGAGCCTTGGATGCAGCCGCAGTGCACGGTAAGTCTGCCAGTCTGAGAGGTGAGAGTGAGGAGTGTGATGTTGTTTTACTCCTTGGAGATGCTGACTTGATATAAAAGTCACTGTATCTCACCCAGGCGTGGTGGTGTATGCCTGTAATCCCAGCACTCAGGGAGACAGAGGCAGGCAGATCTCTGTGAGTTCGAGGCCAGCCTGGTCTACAAAGCGAGTCCAGGACATCCAAGGCTACATAGAGAAACCCTGTCTCCAGAGCACTGACTGCTCTTCCAGAGGTCCTGAGTTTAACTCCCAGCAACCACATGGTGGCTCACAACCATCTATAATGTGATCTGATGCCCTCTTCTGACATGCAGGTATACATGCAGGCAGAGCATTATATACATAAAAATAAACAAATCTTTAAAAAAAAAAAAAAAAAAGATGGCTAAATCGGCCATGGTGGTAGACACCTTTAATCCCAGCACTGAAGGAGGCAGAGGCAGGTGGATCACTGTTAGTTTGAGTCCAGCCTTATCTACAAAGCGAGTCCACACAGAGAAACCCTATCTCAAAAACAAGCAAACAAACGATGGCAAGGCCCTCCACAGCAACAGCTCAGCATTCAACAGTGTCACTGTTCTTGCAGCTTCTCACCCGGGTCAGGTCACTCGGGACTAACTACAACTCAGCTCCAACTTCCGGAGATTCAGCAGCTTCCTTGCGTATTTGCACTCATGTGTTTATATGCACTCAAACACACGCATGCACGCACGCACACACGCACAGACCTTTTTTGTTGTTTGTTTGTTTGTTTTTGTTTTTGAGACAGGGTTTCTCTGTGTAACCCTGGCTGTCCTGGACTCACTTTGTAGACCAGGCGGGCCTCGAACTCACAGCGATCTGCCTGCCTCTACCTCCTGTGTGCTGGGATTAAAGGCATGTGCCACCACACCTGGCTCACACACACACTTTTTAAATAATTAAAATAAGTTATTTTTTACAAAAACGGCTGGACGGGAAAAAAAAAAAAGCTTTTCCTATGTGGCTAAGTGATCTCCAAAGACAGGGCTGCCATTCATTTAAATCCAGATATTGATTTTTAAATAGGCAGATCCTTCCCACACCCTCTCTCAGTGTTACTCTTCAAAAAATGGCCGGGCATGGTGGCGCACACTTTTAATCCCAGCACTCGGGAGGTAGAGGCAGGCGGATCGCTGTGAGTTCGAGGCCAGCCTGGTCTACAAAGCTAGTCCAGGACAGGACAGCCAAGGCTACACAGAGAAACTCTTGTCTCGAAAAACCAAACCAAACCAAAAATAAAGATAAAAGCACAACTCTCTGTGAAAAATACCGTGAAGTCCAAAAACTTGTCTGTAAAGAAGTAGCGCCCTACAGGGATGTAACAAAATGTCACAGCTTGGCCAGGTGGAAGGGGATGTTTTTCACAGGTTTGGTTTCCCTCTGAGAACTGAGCTGAGGGCCTTGCCCATGCAAGGCAATCACTCTACCACTGAGCTCAACCTTGGTTTTATTGGTTTGTTTGTTTGTTTGTTTGTTTGTTTGAAACAAAGTCTTGCTGTACAGCTCAGGTTGACCATGAACTCAGCCCAACATCTGCCTCCAACTGCTGGGATTCTAGGCATAAGCCACCAACACCACCATGCCAGTCCACACTGGTGGTTTAAACATCTGAAGTATATTTTCTAGCCCCTCTGGAGGCTGGAATCCAAAATCAAAGTCTTGGTTTCAGGTGTGGTCTGAATCTACCGAAACTCATGTCCTTATACAAAGGGGAAGAGACACAGAGCACACATAAAAGAGGGATGGTCTCACAAGGATGCAACAGGAAGATGTTTCTTAAAATATACGCCTAAAACAAAGGGACATGTAATATATGATATGTGTTATATATTGTATGTGTGTTATTATACATAGGAGCTAAATACAATCCTTTACCAAGCATAAGAAATCAAATGAAAAATAATGAAAGACAAATTAAATAACATTAAACACAGCAAAATCTAGGACTTGTTCTTTCAACAAGGCAAATCTCATTTTAGACATGAAAAGCTGGTATAAGGAACATTAAAGTATAAAAATCATCTAGCAAATGTAATATAAAACATTAATGTATAGGAAATGGCATTATTTAATTCTAAAATAATATATAATTTTGGTTCTAATAGACATGAACAAAAATTGAAAGAAATCCAACAATTAAAATGAAATAAAGGCTGCTTTCAAAGACCTCAAAACAGATGAATTAGCCAGCAGGGAGAGAGTTCACAAGGCCCTATCCTTCCCTGAGAATCAATACATAATGGTTTGCAGTGAAGGCAAGACATTGTGTGTAGTCAATGTCAAGTTGCCTGCGTTCCTGTAGATAACTCCCCACTTAAGGTCCTGTAAGGAGTCCTAATTAGACCCAATGGTCTGACAAAACAAAAGGCATGAAAGTACAAAGGAAACATTTTGTGTGGATATTAGACCCTAGACGGCTTCTCTACACAGAGACCGTTTGGTTTTATAAAAAGCTTTAAGGCACCATAACTGGGCAGATACCAACCCTCTAGGCCATCTTGCTATTCCCCACCTATGTGCCCCAAGTTAATTGCCATATTTTTCCTGCCTGGGCTACTTCTGTTCCATTGGGGCCAGTTCTCATGGCCACCTGCTCATAGTCCTTACTGCCCTATGGCAACTTCCTTCTCTCTGGCTTCCCCTCCTCCATCCTCCTCTCAGCCTCATGGTCCCTCTGAGACCCCCAAGCCAGGGAACCTAAACCCCACCCACTTCTCCTGCCTGGTTACAGGCTTCAGCAACTTTATTAACCAATTAACCCTAAATTAGGTAGAGCAAGATTTACGCAATAAATAGCAGTGGACTTGAGAATGTGCTTGTCTGGGGGTGGGGGCAACCAGATCTTGAGGGCCAGTAATTAGCATTAGAATATGTAGCACCTGACCAACCCCCAGAAGAAACTAGCTGAAAGAAGAAGGAGATGAACAAAAATGTCACAGTGAGGGGCTGGGGACAGGAGTCAGTCAGTAAAGTGCCTACTACAAAGCACAAGACCTGACTTTGAATCCCTGGCATTGTCATGCGTGTTTGTGACCCCTAATGTGGGGAATCAGAGACAAGTGGGTCCTTGGACTCTCTGGCCAGGCCAGCCAACCAAACAGTAAGCTATGGTCTCAGTGACCAACCCTGTCTCAAAAGGATAAGATAGAGAGTGATAGAAAATACCTGATTGATAATCAACCTTGGGCCTCCACAGGCATGAGCACACACATGCATGCAGGCGTGCTACACACATATGCGCACACATGTGTACTATACCTCTTACACACATGTATCTACCCCACATACACAAAAGAACTGGCATGATTGAAAAGAGTTATACCTAAAGATAGAAAAATTGTTGAACAATAAAACTGAAATACGAATATGATGTAAGAGTTCAAGCCAAAGTATAGGTAGATCAGAATAATATGTCAAAAGGGCCATTCAACCCTGAGGACATAGCACAGGAATGGAAAAGGAAGCCTGCTCTCATTGCTTTAGAGAGAAAAAGTTACGTGACAGATAACATAAATAGATGACCAAAAGTGTTCAATTACGCTCAATCTTTTTTTAAAGATTAATTTTAATCCTACATGTGTGTATGTGAGAGGGAGACAGAGACAGAGAGAGAGAGAGAGAGAGAGAGAGAGAGAGAGAGAGAGAGAGAGAGAGAGAGAGAGAAGAAGAAGAAGAGGAGGAGGAGAAAGAGAGGAGAGGGGGTGGGGGACAGATGCTTATACAGGCCAGAAAACGGCATTGGGATCCTCTGGGGCTGGAGTTACAGGTGGTTGTGAGCTATGTGTGGGTACTAGGAACTGAACTGGGGTCCTCCGTGAGAGCAATAAGCCATCTCTTCAGCACAGGGTTTCTTTTGTTTGTTTGTTCATATATCCTGTCTTGTCTTGTTTTGAGACAGGGTCTCCCTAGGTAAGCATGGCTGGCCTAGAACTGCTGTATAGATCAGGCTGACCACAAACTCAAAAAAAAAATCTGCCTGCGTCTACCTCCTAAATGCTGGAATTAAAAGGGTGAGTCACCTCACCTGGTAACATTTTTCATTTTTATAGAGATTCATAGAATAACTAGCTGGGAGGTGGTGTTGCACACCTTTAATCCCAGCACTTAAGAGGCAGAGGCAGAAGGATCTCTGAGTTTGAGCCTGGTCTACAGAGTGAGTTCTAAGACAGCAAGGACTACACAGAGAAATTTTATCCAAAAAAAAAAAAAATCTAAACTAGAAAAAAACTCCTTCAAAATAATGAAAACTTTCTGTTAAACAAATAACAAATATCTTTCTTAATACTAAAACCAGGACATTTTCTATTAAAATCATAGAGAAAAAATAAATGCTAATTTTGCTTGGCAGTTCTAGCCACTGCAATATATATGAAATAGAAAATAAATAGAAATAGTTGGGAAACAATTAAAACTGTCATTATTGTAAGGGAATGTGACTATAAAAAGCTCAAGAAATCAGTGGAAAGCCTCATAGCATAAATTATTTCAGCAAAGTCCTATAAGAAAGGAAGCAAAAAATAATACTTCTCATATACCAGCAGTAACCAATGAATCTACTAGAAAAAAGCCCCAAATATTATAATAGTAGCAACAAGTTCTAAAAAATGCAGTTGACTTATGGGAAGTTAATGAAGATACCTGTAAGATGTAAACAGTTTTAAAAACTGAATATGTAAAGCGCCTTAGTTTCTTTTCCTGTTGCTGTGATGAAATGACCTGACAAAAGCGACTTAAGGAAGAAAGGGGTTATTTTAGCTCACAGTTCCAGGCTGTCGTCCATCCTGTTGAGGAAGTCTCAAATGCAGGAGCTTGAAAGTGACTAGTCACATGGCATCTGCAGTCAAGAGCAGAGAGTATGTATACTAATGCTCAGCTTGTCAAGACCCCTGGCCTGGGGGATGGTGCCATCCGTAGCAGGCAGGTCTTCCCTGGCCTGGGGGATGGTGCCATCCATAGTGGGCAGGTCTTCCTTGGCCTGGGGGATGGTGCCATCCATAGTGGGCAGGTCTTCCTTGGCCTGGGGGATGGTGCCATCCATAGTGGGCAGGTCTTCCTTGGCCTGGGGGATGGTGCCATCCATCGTGAACAGGTCTTCCCTGGCCTGGGGGATGGTGCCATCCATAGTGGGCAGGTCTTCCCTGGCCTGGGGGATGGTGCCATTTATAGTGGGCAGGTCTTCCCTGGCCTGGGGGATGGTGCCATCCATAGTGGGCAGGTTTTCCCTGGCCTGGGGGATGGCACCATTCATAGTGGGCAGGTCTTCCCTGGCCTGGGAGATGGTGCCATCCACAGTGGGCAGGTCCTTCCTGGCCTGGGGGATGGTCCCATTCATAGTGGGCAGGTCTTCCTTAGCCTGGGGGATGGCACCATCCATAGTGGGCAGGTCTTCCCACCTCTGCTTATATAATCAAGACATTCCTTCACAAGCCATCCTGATTGAGACAATCCTTCATTGAAACTGTACTCCCAGATCCTAGATTATATCAAGCTGATAACACTAACTATTGCAGAGACATCCCATGTCATAAATTAGGATCCCAGAATCCCTATGAAAAAAAATTTTAACCTGACAAAACAGTGTAATTCCTAGAGGATTTGATAAAAAGTGCTTCAAGAAAAAGACTTTTCAACCTTGTTGCCATTGCAAAGGGAGGGAGGAAGAAAAGATTATTCATGAGACATTAAAGTAATTATAAAGTAACAATAATTTCAATAACATTCTCTTGTTACAGTGTTGGATAAGTTAACCGGTAGTACAGAATAGAGTTCTTAGAAATCTTAGAATATATAAAAACTAATTAAAAAAAAAAAAAGGATGATCACAAACTATTTAGAATCGATAAAACTGTTTAGCACAGGGTACCTAAGAACTTACTTTTTTGGGTAAATAGCGCTACACAACAAGGCTCAAATAAAAAATGAAGTTATTGCCTGTAGCAAAAATTAATTATTTTAGTTGCCCTATAGGCAGAACCTTTCTATTGAAAAGGTGACATTTTTTTATTAACAATAAATTTCAAGCTCTACACATCAAGAATCAATATAAGGAGTTGAAAAGGTAGCTCAGTTGGTAGAGTTGTAAATGAACAAAGCCCTGCATGAGTTCCCCAGCACTACACAAATCAAGAAGGGAAGGCAGTGAAATCAGGAGTTTAAGGTCATCCTTGTCCCAAGAGTGAGTTTGAAGCCAGGCTAGAGTACATGAGAAACATCAGCAGAAACAAACAAACAAATAAAAACAGAAATTAATTTAAATATTTAAAAGCCTAAGAACAAGATGCTTCCAATAGCAGTACAAAACATCAGGCCTAGTTCCTATTTCATAAAAGGAAACCAACACTTGGAAGCCAGTAGGAAAAAGTACTGGCACTGAGACTGGAGAGACAATTTGCAGATAGGCTAGTCACCTATGGAGTAGCTTATGATAACACAGTTTTTTTTTTAAGGAATAATTTTTCAAATTAAGACAGTGAGAACACCATGTGATTCTTCCCATGCCAAGTAAGTTTAAGAAAGTATTTGCTAGCTGAGCGTGGTGGCGCACACCTTTAATCCCAGTACTCGGGAGGCAGAGGCAGGCAGATCGCTGTGAGTTCAAGGCCAGCCTGGTCTACAAAGTGAGTCCAGGATAGTCAAAGCTACACAGAGAAACTCTGTCTCGAAAAACCAAAAAAAAAAAAAAAAGAAAAAAGAAAAGAGAAGAAAAAGAAAGAAAGAATTTGTTTCTGTCAAGAGTGTGCTAAGGCCATACTCTCAGTAACACAGAAGAACGAACTGGTCCAACTATTTTGAACTGCATCTTGAGCCATATATCAGAAAGAACCACACTGGCTCAGCAGTTAGGAACACTTGCTGTTATGCAGTGGACACAGGTTTGGTTCCCAGCACTCACAAGGTGGCTCCCAACCATTTATAACTTCAGCACCTAGAGGTCCAATGTCCTCTACTGGCCATTGTGGGCACTGCATGTACATGGTACACAGACACACAGGTAAAACACTCATAAGCATAAAATAAAAATAAATCGATCTTACAATATAGACATAGGTGCATAAGAATATCAGTTTCTCCTCCACACAGCATTAAAAAAAATAGGATTTTCACCAAAGCCCAACATTTAGTGAGGGGGTAGGTTTTACAAAAAAAAAAAAAGGTTGTAAAATTGATTGTATGTGTTTTAGTGTTTCACCTGCAGGCATGCATGTGCACTGTGTACATGCCTAGTACCTTTGGAGTTACAGAGAGTTGTGGACCACCACGTGTGTGTACGGGAAACTGAACCCACGTCCCCTGCAAGAGGAGCAAAGGCTCATAACCACTGAACCACCTCACCAGCCCTATTGAAGAGCTTTAAGTAAGATGCATGATGGTCATCAAGTGGGACAATTTTTAGACATTGAAAATGCAATTTAATAAAAATTTAAGGGCTGAGGGTGTAGTGCAGTGGGCAAATGTTTTCCTAACGTATGCAAGGCCGTGGATTCACTCTCCAGCACTAAGATAAATTAATTAATTAAAGGCAAACTTTAATGTTAAAATGAAATATCAAAGACATTAAAGCACTGGCAAAATAATATCAATTAAAACCCAGCAGATTTAGATGCTGATTTCAATTTTAGTCAAAACATGCAAGCATGAAATTAAACTAAAGCAGTATACCAAGAAAGTAAGTGGTTGTCTATATGACTTTTAAACTTTTAAGGTGTTTTATAAATGCTTAAATATGAGCAGGTATCTGTTTATATAGAGAAACACACACACATACACACACACAGATAGATAGATAGATAGATAGATAGATAGATAGATAGACAGATGTTACTGAGAGCGTTTGCCTTACATAGTGCTGTAAAATGGCATCTCCTGCTTCACTACCATAGGTGGTTTAATTGCTCGCACTATAATCCCAGCACTGGCTCGGAGGTTAGAGCATTCACTGTTTGCTCTTCCAGAGGTCCTGAGTTCAGTTCCCAGCAACCATATGGTAGCTCACAACCATCTACAATGTGATCTGGTGCCCTCTTCTGGCATGCAAGGGTACACACAGATAGAGCACTCATATACATTAAATAAATCTTTAAAAAATAAAAAAAGAAAGAAAAGAGAAAATGGCCACGGTTGTTCTAAACAATCCAGTGGCTTCCAAACTTGAGTAAACAGTTGAGGAACTGGGGTAGGGGTTAAAATTCACATGACTGGAAAATTTTCAGAATCCTAATTTGGTACGGTGTAAAAGGATCTTTTACTCACCTGTTTCCATTGTTGTCTGGGAGGCTTACTCCCTCCATCTGCTAACCTAGGCCTAGTCCTGGAAACTTCTAACCTCTGTACAATCTAACCTAGGCCTTCTTGTTTTCAGCCTCAGACTTACTTCTTAATAAGCTCACCCTCTCTTGTTCTTTCTGAGCTCATAGCTGGCTGGTTCAACTCAGCTGTTCTGGCTCAAACTCTTCTCCCGGCTAACTTATTCAATCTGGCTTCTCTCTCGGCCTCTGCAATGCTCCTGCTTAGCACCAGCAATCTGTTCTAATCTTCTGGCTCCTTCTTATTCGCTGGCTCATTTTGTCTTCACCTGTGTCTGGCTGGTTCCCTCAGTAGGGTCTTGATGCCCAGGAGTTGGACTTTCTGACAAATTCCAGGGAGATGTTGATGCCGCAGGTTCAGGGACCGAGGTTTGAGAACCATGAATGGAGTTAAACTTACCCACTCAACAGTGAGCTTCACTCTGAGTAGCATGGCGGCCTCTACCACATTTCAAGCCCGTCTTTGATTTGTTTTCCTGTTACTGTGAAGTATTTTCATGAAACCAACTTCGGGGAGAAAGGATTTGAATTGGCTCACGGTTCAAGAGTGCAGTCAAGGCAACAGAAACCTTCAACAACTATTCACATAACATCTACAGTCAGGGAGAAGAGAGAGGTACCACAGAGCCACACCCCACTATAAGTCCAGGATCGATCCTAGCCAGGCTATGGTGGTCCCCCACCCCCACCTCATGCAGATCTCATCTCCTTGATTAACATAGTCAGTCTGCCAGGTTGACCACTGTCACAAAGGCCTCTTTCATGCTAGAAAACTCTCCTGCAAGAAGGGATGTCAAGATCTTGGAGAACCCAGAAATGCCTGTAACTTAAAAGATGATAATAAAAACCCTGAACACACACACACACACACACACACACATATACACCCTCTTCTATGATTACTTTAAGAAAGAAAAATTACCCCAACTTCTCGAATGTCACAAAGGCCATTTCAGACCCTACGGGTCTGTGCCCTTCAGCACCTCAGCTGACCAGGGCAGGCCCGGGGCACCTCCCGTGTGATGCAGGAAGGGGGTCACACTCCATTTGCTCTCAGATGGCAACATCCAGGAGGTTTCCTTGGTTTATTGCTTCTTTTGAAGTCATAAAATGTGTTGATGTTTCAGAAACTGGTACCGCAAAGCCAATCTCTCACATTTTGCTCCATTTAAAGAAGTCACAAGCCACAATAGTCTTGCAAAGTTTGAACTCCGACCTGGGAGTGCTGGGTCAGTTCTCTGTGTCAGGAAGCAGAGCATTTAACAATGGAGCCACCCTCTGTCTGTCTAGTTGTGATTTCAGGGAGACTTAATTTGCAGCCCAGTTACCAACTGCATTGGAGCTTTGGCTACAAGATCGTAGCTTGCTCTTTCAGTCAGGGTTGAAAAAGTGGGTCTAACTACATCCAAGCGTTTCCTCTGTGGACGCTTAACTACTTTACCCACAATGCCCTCCTAAGTTAGGAATAAAGGACTGGTGTCTTTTCTACTCAAAATAAGGATATGATTCCATCCCTCTGTCAGTTATCTGTAGTAATAAAATTCTTAAACATGACCAAGTTATGATGTAAAAGAGACATTCCCAACACCTACCCTCCTGGCATGTTTATTAAAACTGCGAAACCTGGATGTGGCAGAGCCTACCTAGAAGCCGATGGAGATGAAGGAGGATCGCCATGAATTTGAGGCCAACCTGAGCTACATAAGAGAGTTCTAGGCCCGCCAGAGCTACACCATGAGCCTGTCTTTACAAACAAAACAGATAGGAGTTTCACTTCCTTAGCCTTGGCCGTGCTGACAAGCCAGTATGCGGTTCACTTAGAGGCAGAGAAAGAAAGAAAGAAAGAAAGAAGCAAGGACCATCTATTGTAAGGTAGCCTGCACACAGCTGCCACCCACTTCCCCAAACCTAGCCGTCTCGGATGCCGGGAAAATGCTCTTTTCTCTGGGCTGGTTCCTCTTCCCCAGCACATTTTCCCAGCAAGCATTTGGTTGGTTCGGGGATGTCAGAGGAAGGAGGCAGAAGTCTTTCTCAAATGAGCGTGTGAGCTAGGAACAAGAGGTTTGTCCAAAAGCCTGTGTCATTGATTTCTACCTTTTTAGCATGTTGGATTGCTGGCCCTGGAGAGGTACAGTTAGAGTCCCCATCTGTGCCTCCACTCCATCAATGCTGGAACAAACAGAACAGCTGCAATATGGCGTACAATTCAAAATGGGATTTGATGGGTTTTTTTTTTTCTTTCTTTCTTTTTTTTTTTTTTTTTTTTTTTTTTTGGTTGGTTTGGTTTGGTTTTTTTGTTTTGTTGGTTTTTGTTTTTTGTTTTTGTTTTTTTTTTTTTTTTGAGACAGGGTTTCTCTGTATAGCCTTGGCTGTTGTGCTGGACTCACTTTGTAGACCAGGCTGGCCTCGAACTCAGATTGACCCACCTGCCTCTACCTCCCAAGTGCTGGGATTAAAGGAGGGCGCCACCACACCGCTCCTCTGGCAGAAGTTCTTACTCATCTCGTCACCGTCACCGTCTTCAGGCTGGTGAAAGCCAACAGGACGGTCACTCCAGCTCTGTCACCCAGCTATACTGATTTTTCATAGTCTTTCACTTCCCTTTTTTTTTTCCTCCCAGTTCTTGTGGCCTTCTAAATGTGAGCCTGACCTCCAGTGGTGCCTTCCTAGCCAGACAGACCTACTCTAGCTCACTCTCATGAGAGCTGTTAAAATAATTGCCCTCCTTCCTTCCTTTTGTTCCATTTTGCTTTTCAGCCATGTTTTGTGCTTTCTGATTAACTCCCAGGGACCCAGTCTTATCAGTCCCCTTTAAAGCCCTGTATCAACTAATGGTCTGTAGTCTCCCGCATCCCTGTATCAACCAATGGTCTGTAGTCTCCCGCATCCCTGTATCAACCAATGGTCCACAGCCTCCCGCATCCCTCAGCCTTTGCCTCAGCTCAGACAGATCATACATGGCCGCCCTGCTCCACGCCTTCTCTTTCTCCTTTTTCCCCTCGCCTTCACACCACAAGGGCCCTCCTGTTCTCATCAGACCTTCCTTGTTTCTCACTTAACTTCTTTTTTAGACCCCTTGGCTAATCCTACATTACTTTAAAATCAATGATAGGGTTTCTCTTCAATGATTCTTATGTTTTTTTTTTTTTTTTTTTTTTTTTTTTTTTTTTCTTTCTTTCCCTCTGTGGTTACACTGTCACATTCAATAAATAGTATGGTAGAAGCCACAAGAGCAGGGTTTTGTTTTTTTTTTTTTATTTATGTGCATTGGTGTGAGGGTATCAGATCTTGGAATTACAGACAGTTGTGAGCTGCCATGTGGGTGTTGGGAATTGAACTCGGGTCCTTTGGAAGAGCAGGCATTGCTCTTAACCACTGAGCCATCTTTCCAACCCCCAAGGTCAGGTTCTTAAGAGTTATGGGCTTCCAGGTGCTGTTGCCTTTGGCATCTGTTCTCTTTCTCTCCACACAGCACCTAGCCATTCCCTTCCGTTTTACAGTTTACAATGGGCTTCCATTGACAGCCTGCCATATGATCTCTGTGTAAAGAAATAGTATCAATGTTATCCTTGCTTTGAAGTCTGGCAAGCACTGTTCTCTGAATGACAAATTATTTGTCCAAAGTTCTGAACCAAGGAAATAGAAGTACACAGCCCCACACCCAAGTCTTTGAATCCTAAGTACTTCCTGTTCCCATATCAACCACCCACTCTGATCATCTATCGTACTTCGTAAATGTCGATGGGATGATAATTTATTAGTGTGGGAGCATCACCGGGCCACATTCAAATAGGGATTAAGCGTTTTGAAGCCATGTCTGTACTTAATGGAATGTTTACAGAAAAAGTCATAAACCTTAAAATTAAAATAATAATAATAATAAAAAGCTTATCTGTGAAAATAGAGTTGACTTAGAGTCGAAGAAAAGGGGATATACCTAACTAAGAGACTCATTTGGGAACTCTCCACATGAGGGTGCTTGGCCAGAGGTTAAACTGACAGTCTCCGGGTCAGCTGGTTGACATATGTCTGCCGCCTGGGCTGGAACCAGGGCTGGGAGCTTGGAGAGCTATGCCCCCACCCCACCATGTGACCTTAGGCTTAAGATAAGTCCCTGACAGAGCTCTGGGCTGCTCTTCCTTATCCATCCTACACAGTGGTGAACGAGAAGGTTCCTGAGGTTTCCTCTGGCTGTGACATTCTGACAGTCTATGAATAGCAAGGACACGAGACAGGTGCGAGCTGATCGCCACGTGGGAAGCCCACACCTGTCTCTCCCCGGTGTTTCCGCCCCTCGCTTCTAGCAGAGCCAAACTCCAGGCCCTGTCAGGGTCAAGTTGCCACTTTTGAAGCTGCTCAAGGACAGTTGTCCTTCTGCGTGGGGCTCCTTTGGGACAAAACTGGCCTATCTGCTCCACACCTCACTCTCCCTCGACTTCCTGGATCATGCATTACCATTAATTGATCTCTGTTTCTTTATTTCAGATTAAAATCACTCACAAAAACCAGGCACCAATGATGATGGGGCCTCCCCAGAAGAGCAGCTTCTTTTCTCTAAGAAGGAAAAGCCGTTCCAAAGACTAAACAGTGTGCCAAACACCAGCTCTACCAAGAAAGAAACAATGATTCTATAAATACACACACACACACGCACGCACGCACGCACGCACGCACGCACGCACCGCACACACGCATCTATAACCAGAGGAAAAGTGTTGTCCTGCGGTACAGTCTACCTATTTTGAAAATGGATCCAATCTTAACAGAGCCAATACCCATGAAATATTTTGAATGGACTCAGGGCCCACCAGGATGGGTTGGTTGGCTCAAACAGCAACTTACACATTCCCACAGGCCTCGGGTAGACTTTGAGCCTGAAGGAGAAATCTCCCTTTTCCTTCACCACTCCTGTAAGGCTCCAGGCTGTAGGTTTCCTGCCTACAGTCAGATCGGATGTGGTCAAGGGAGAGAGCTCCAACCCAGAAAACTTGCACAAAAGTCCTTCTGTACAAAAACAAAACAGCCTACAGCTCTCCAAGCAAAATCCTTGGCAGGGCTCAGCAAGAGCACACGTTGGTTTCTCTGTTGTCCTTCAAACGACAGCTCCTCCCCTCACTTGCTGAGGAAAGCCAAGAAGCTGTGGAAAGCTATTTCCATTCTGAGTTCTCTCTGCTGTCCATGGCCACTTGTTCCCTTTTCTGAAGCATCTCTTGGTGGCTGTTTGCTTAGAGAGCAAACAAGGCTGCCTGGGCAGCATACTTTAGATGTGGTATTTATTTTCATGGTTCCTATGAACACTTGGGAGGGAAAGCCAAGAAACTGGACTTTATTTTTCAAATTGATGTCATAATAATATTGTGTAAAAAGGAAAGGAAAAAAAGACACCTCCCAGTGCTCCTACTCCTCACTACCACACAAGCCAAAGTGTGTCTCTTATTTGAATCCCAAGCCCTGGTGGCAGAAACGATGTGGGGAGGGGGCCTTTCCTGGGAAAACCAGTAGTCAGTCTGTCTGTCAGGGATTCCCCATTTCTTTGCACTTTCCACTCTCACGGTGTGACAGAACGACCTTCTGGTGGTCTTCTATATGTACATATGTAGCATATATGTTTATATATAATATATAAATATTTATTTACTGTTGGATTTTTGCTGCTTAGAAGTAGACATAGGTAGTGTGGGAACAGGACATGGGAAAGGAAAAAAGAAGGTCCCTACTCTCCCACCATCATTTGCTTGTAGAGACACATTTCCTTGGCGGGTCACAAGCTTCATGAGGATGACGTAGACCACGGGAACAACCATGAAACATGTGCTATTCAAGTCTTCGTCCCCCATTGGTTCATAAGGAAACTGAGTCGTGGAAGAATCAAAAGACTTCTCCGTGGTATCGTGGCTAAAGAAGTTTGACTGTAACTGTTATTAAGAAGATTGCTAGTGGACAAAAGAACCCACATCTGGAAATAGAGTCATTTTTGGTCAGTGAGAAGCGGTTCCACTTGGATCCAGTTTGTCAGGGAGGAACCATCACATAGCCTGTGCATGGACGGAGGGGAAGGGGGGAGCTTAGACTAATTCTTGTGTTCTCTATGGCTTGTCCTCCGTGGAGAGAAGTTAGCCTGATGTTGAAGGCACCAGACAGATCATTGATTGAACTACCATGTCCCCTCATCATGGTCACCAGATCATCTTGCCTTGGAAACGTTCCCGGCTGCAGACAGGACATCAGCAAAGAGTTACCTTCTGTAGGATGTTGCCAACCAGGACAGAAGAGTTCTTTCTTGTTCATGCTCAGTGGTCTGCTGCCAGCATCCCTCTCCTCTCCAGAGGGCAATTCTACACAGAGCATCATTGGTAGAAAGCAACCTCTGCCTTGGCCCCTTCGGCTAACTGGGACCTTCGTCTCTATCTCAAGTTTCTCAAGGGGAAACCTGGGCCCAGTTGACTGAGCTGCCTCTAATCTTGCAATGGACAAGGAAGGGAATATGGATAACAGCTAGCAAATTGAGCCCACCTCATTTAGAATCGAAGGCTGAGACTTGGAACCATCCTGCTCAGCCAAACATGCTTCTGCTAACGGGGGTAACCCCAGGCCACCGAAGGAACACACTGGCGGGATGCTTGGCAATGTGACCACGCTCTCCTGAAGGACAGCTGGTACTATCTTGGAAGCCACTTGATTCTGAAACTGAGGCAGGTCCAACTACAGGGTCACTGATGCTAAGATACTTACAAAAGTGTTTGTATATATTTCAGCTCTGATCTGCCTGCCCCCGCCCCCAAGGACTACAGCACCATCAGTAGGTGAAATGCATTTCCAGAGACTTGTATCTATCTGTGGCCCTGCAGAGATTTAATGTCACCTGAGAGACACAGTCCAGTCCCTTTCAGAGGCACAAGAGTATAAAACTCCACAGCGTTGCTTTTCTGGTTTGCTAATCTTACTAAGCCTTGTGCTGTTGTTGACTCTGACCTTAGAATTCATCGTTTAAACACCATGGCTGTGGTTTCTTACTGTGCAGTGCATCATCCTAGTGACCCCTACACCAAGCTCTAAGGTTAGCCAACAAAGTACCAAGATCTCCACCCTACAGAGAAGAATGGGGCTGCCTGGTGTTCAGGAGCTTCTTAAAGCTACAGTCAGGGGCGAGCCTGGTCCCTTAGGTCTTATCCCGCTCGGATTCTTTCCATGTTGCAGACATGTTCTCACCTGCTTCCACCCCACCAGCAATAAACACAATGAAACCGGAAACCTGGTGCACCTCGTTGTTGCTGGGCTGATGGGGGGAGGGACTGTGGCTCCTTTTGCCGTGGTTTCCGTGGGGTTTCCCCAGTGAGTTGGGAATGGAGACCGAATTTTTAGGATGATTACATTCAGGTCACAGACCAACTCCTCTCAAGAGAGTTCATTCTACAGATGGAAAAAAAAATACGGTAAAATTGCCAAGTAAATTAGGAAATTCTTGGCAGAACGTGTGAGAGCCTCCAGGCTGGCATTATATAACATGCATATATGTAATATACATATGGACATTATATAAGGTGACATAGTGTTTAATGTGCTGTATATATTATGTAAATTACATATTTGTGAGTAATCATGATAAATATAGAGACCTACTAATCACTTTTTTACACATACTCGGTGACAGATTAGGAAGTCACTTTGCCAGAGAATCTAAACCTGCTGCTTTGGTTCCAGCTCCTGCCAGAAGTAATTACATCAATGTTCCCCATCTCTAGAGCCCCTCTTTGCGTAGCCAAAACTCTGAGCGACCTTCTGTCCCAGCTAGGCTGCGCCTTCCGTAGTACCACCACAGTCAGGATCCACACAAATACCAAGTCCGAGGACTAAGCAGGACCTAGACTCCCAGATTCTGCATTTCAAAGGCCCACACCTCAATATCCTCAAGCAGATGGGCGGCTGGTGTCCATGGCAAAAGAAGGGAGAGGGGACAGGAAGGGAAGGGAGGAAGAGCCTACCAGCTCTCTCAGGAAGAAAACCCAGTCGTGTTCAGTTGCTAGCTGTAGGGTGAGAGAGGAAGCAGAAAGCACATAGCTTCAAGCATTTAGTTAAAATTAAAATTATCTCACATAGCTAGCCCAAGACTTTACACTCTCTCTGAAACTGTAGCTTTCTAGACTTTGAGTCACAAAACACTAGTATTCCTAAAATGTTTCATGAAAGGGCTGAGGAGATTGCCCCATGGGGCGTTGAGGAAGACTCTTGCTATGCAAGCCTGAAGCCTGCATTAAACCCTGGAAGCCACATAAAGGTAAAAGGAGAGAACTGATTCCAAGGAGTTGCCCTCTGACCCTCTATGTGAATATTACAGCATGCGCGCGCACACATCACACAAATATGTACAATAGTAATAGTTTAATGTTCCATGAACAAAAAGGCGGGGTTCTCTGTTCAAGTGCTAGATACCATCTAAGAAATACATGGAGGAGCTTCCAGAACTTTCGAGGAGGGAAAAACATGGCCTAGAGAGACGACTCAGCAGTTACAAACACTCACTGCTCTCGCAGAGGACCCAGGTTCAGTCCCCAGCAGGTCACAGCTATCCATACCCCCAGTACGGAAGGATCCATCTCCCTCTGACGCCCCTGAGGGCACTAAGCATGGATGTGATACCCACAGGCAAGACACTTGTCGTAGTTGCTTTTCGAGTCCTGTGACGCGACACCAAGACGAAGGAAACTTACAGAAGAGAACCTTTCACTGAGGGCTTGCTTACAGTGTCTGAGGGAAGGCCCGTAAGCCAATGGCAGGAGGCAGACGGAGCACTAGAGCAGTAGGTGAGAGCTGACATCTCTGATCCACAAGTTGGAGGCAGAGAAAGACACACAGACTGTGTTTGCTGTGGGCTTTTGAAACCTCAAAGCCTGCCCCCAGTAACGCACCTCCTCTCACGAGGCCACACCTCCTAATCCTTCCTAAAGAGTTCTACCACCTGGGGGCTGAGCATCCAAACGTGAGCCTATGGGCCCCCCCCACCCCACCCCCATTCTCATTCAAACCAGCACAGCACTTATGTATATTAAATAAATAGATAAACAAACTAACAATAAACCATTGGTTTTTTTCTGTTCCCTAAGAAAGCCAGTTTTTATGGTTCTCAGATAAACATGGAAGTGACCATTCTCTGAAATAATAGTCTCAAAAATGCCTTTCAAGGAATAGAAGTCTATCTTTAAAATGGTTTTTGTTGCTGGGCAGTGGTGGTGGTGCATGCCTTTAATCCCAGCACTCAGGAGGCAGAGGCAGGTGGATCTCTGTGAGTCTGAGGCCAGCCTGGTCTACAGTGCAAGTCCAGGATAGCCAAGGCTAACACAGAGACACCCTGCGAGTCCAGGACAGCCAAGGCTAACACAGAGACACCTGTCTCGAAAAACAAAAACAAAAAAGAAAAAACAAAAATGATTTTTGCTTATTTGTCTGTTTGCTTATAAACAATTACTGCTTTTTGACATGGGTGTGTAGGGTGATTCTTACCGTGTTGCCAAGACTAGCTTTGAACTTGGTTCAAATGATCCTCCTGAGTAACTGGGAGCACAAGGTATCAAGTTAAGAACCCTTGTCTCTTCTATGATAGCATCCGTGTTTACTGTTATTATATACACATCTTTAAGCAGGAATCAAGGATCTGGATTTTTTTGCCTCTCAAGTGCGGATGGGACTAGAGATGAGTCTTAAGTCAAGAGGAGACTTGACAGTTGTCAGCATTTGTGTGGCTCGGAAAACAAAACTACCACTGAAGATTGTGGAGAGGAGACACTATTCCAGAACTCTGTCCCTACCCAGGGAGAGAGCAAACTTGTGCCTGTTCTTAGAGAAAGAACCCTGGCCCTGGTTGGGTGAGAAGCAAGCTATAATCCCTTTACCTTCCCCTCAAATAGCTGCTGAAGCCAGGCGTGGTGGCTCATGCCTTTAATCCCAGCACTCAGGAGACAGAGGCAGGTGGATCACCATGAGTTCGAGGCCAGGCTGGTCTACAAAGCGAGTCTAGAATACACAGAGAAGGGCTGGAGAGATGGCTCAGAGGTTAAGAGCACTGTCTGCTCTTCCTAGAGGTCCTGAGTTCAATTCTCAGCAACCACATGGGAGCTCATAACCATCTGTAATGGGATCTGATGCCCTCTTCTGGCCTGCAGGTAGACATGCAGATAGAGCACTGTATACATAAAATAAATAAATAAATATTAAAAAAAAAAAAAAAAAAAAGAATACACAGAGAAACCCTGTCTTGAAAAAAAAAAAAAAGGCTGCTGAAACAAACAGTTAGGAGATACATTAAGGCCTTCTGATAAACATTTCTTGGAATCCCTTATTTTCTAAAAGGATGAAAAATGATTCCAGAAGATATTTCTATGGACACTAACCAGTCAGACCAGACTTATATGTGACAGGACTGTTCTGATACATTGGCCCAATCGAGGTCAGCTGGTGTTGACTGTGAGTATTCCCTACAGCTCTGTAAATCCATTAAGAGTGGCCTATGCCATTAAGACCAGAAGAGACTGCCAAATGTGATGGGTGTACACAGAAGCAACAGATCTCTGTGAGTTCAAGGCCAGCCAAGCCTACACAATGAGACCCTGTCTCAACAAACAAACAAACAAACCAAAGGAAGAAAAAAAAGACAAGGCTGATGGAGACAAGATCACATTCTCACTGGATCCAGTTTAGTATTTTGAAAGTTTCCTGGTAAGACCCATGTCAGGCTGTAGTGACAGGGAAACGCCATCCTGGTCTGTGTGTGTGTCAGAGGATGAGCATCTGGAGCTCAGAGAAAAACTTCCAGGAGTCAGTTCTCTGCTTTCACATTTGGGATCTAGGGACCAAACTCATATTTTGAAGCTTGCATGGCAAAGCCTCACTGAGCCATCTTGCTGGTCCAATAATCAAGTTTTAAACCAGAGATCAGAATCCCACAGAGCCACTGTTTTTTGTTTTGTTTTTGTTTTTGTTTTTAATTTTGCTTCATGTCTCACTATATGGAGTACATATTTCCATATTCTGTGCAGAGGTGGAAAATAAAGGGTGATTTTATAACAAGGGAAATTCCTATTTATTTCCTACTCACTCTCTGCCTGTTACTATGTCAAGGTCTTCACTGTTACCCCTTTTAATCCTCAAAGTAGTCTAGAATGTGGACACCAGACTTATTTCACAGAACGGAGAATTAGGGCATAGGAAGGAAAATGTCTGTCCTACAGACAGTGATAGAACATGAACTTGGCATATGTCTATCTTCATGAAAACCTATGCTTTTTATGCCCCTATTATTCTTTTCTTTTCTTTTTCTTTTCTTCTTTGTTTTATTTGGAGTGTTTGTTTGTTTGTTTGTTTGTTTATCAAGACATGGTTTCTCTGTGTAGCCTTATCTGTCCTGGACTTGCTTTGTAGACCAGGTTGGCCTCGAACTCAGAGAGATCTGGCTGCCTCTGCCTCCCGAGTGCTGGGATTAAAGGTGTGCGCCACCACACACAGTTCACCCATATCATTCTTGTTTTGAACTCAGCTAGTGTCCTGAGTGAAGTTAACATGGCATTAGAAACCTGACATCATCCTCTCTATTCAACCTTTGCACCGCCGTCTAACCACATCCTAATGAATCATTTCACCTTTAACCCTAACAGCCTGCACGGACAGCTAGGTTCTCCCCCACCCCCCCCCCCACCAAAACCTCATCCTTGCCATGCCGTCACCCTTGAGTCCTTAGTGTCTTCAGACTCTACCAGAGCGAGACCCAGAACCCTACTTGATACACGTTTGCTCTGCTCTGTGAGTGGAGAACAGCAGACAAGCCTTCTCAGGCTTACGTGTAGTCGCCAACACAGGGACCAGCTAGCATGGTGAAACAGTGCTGGGGCTGTTAAGGGAGCCTCCCAAAGACAGGCTCTGCATGTGGTCCTCATCAGTGACAGGTGTGGGCTGAGCCATCTGTGTTCCACGGGAACAAAATGGCAGGCTGCCTTGTGGATGCCAAGAGCTCTCTGATAGGAAGGGCCAGAGTGCTCACAAAGCAGGGAAATAGCCTTCCTTGTGGACATTTTTTTTTTTTAAGATTTATTTATTTTGTTGTTTATGAGTACGCTGTCTTTATGCACACCAGAAGAAGACATTGTATTACAGATGGTTGTGAGCCACCATGTGGTTGCTGGGAATTGAATTCAGGACCTCTGGAAGAACAGTCAGTGCTCTTAACCACTGAGCCATCTCTCCAGCCCCCCTTGTGGACATCTTTAAAGAAGGAAAGGATGCAGAAAGCCGAGGGGGAGTTGGGAAATTATTTGCTTAACCTGCTGAGCATTTACTATTGCTACCACCTAATAACAGAGCCATGGGGCCATGTCTGCTAGCCCAAGTCCTTCAGACAGAGCCACGGTCAAACTGTTCTGTCCTGAAATATGGAAGCACAAACGCAGGTGCACAAAATCAAGGCATCTGCTCGCCAGTAAGACTCTAAGTCTCAGTGCGAGGAGGGGGTCAAAGAAGGCTGTAGCTAGGAGAACAGTAATTAAATGAGCATTGTGATTCTAGAAGGATGATTGGAATGCATGGAGTACTTGAATGAGTCAAGTGAAGAAATCTGGAAGCGAGGAGAAACTCAAGCTTGTAGTAGGTAGCGAGCAGATAGACATTACTGAGTAGTAAGTGGACAGCTACCTTGGGTATTTGTCCTTCAATTCTGGAGTGGGCAGGGGGCAGGGGGGATGAAAGCTTTCTAACCAACAGCTCAGGAACTTGAAACCACAGGATGCAGAGGGAGCTCATGGGGCCTTTACCCAGACATCTGTTGAGTGATGGGCACAGCTAAATATGGATCATCAAAGGGCTTTCTGGGTCACATGGAGGGCAGCTTCATGATTCAGAAAATATGAAATTCAGCTTGTGCAGAAGGGCACAAACACTCACAATCTCCTTCCTAGAGATCGAGTTGGAGGTGACGAAGGACAGAAGACAGAGCAGAGGTAAACTTCCAATGCAGGAAGAGATCGGTAGACTAAAATACAGATTTGTGAGATGAAGGAAGAACTAGGCTTTTCAGACAGTCGGTCTCGGCAACAGATGTAAATATGAACAATGTCTCCAAAACTGGAGAAAAGGGACTTAGAGGTGCTGGAGAAAGGGGAAGGGGGCAGGGAAGGAGGGAGGGGAAGGAGGAAGAGAGGGAGGGGAGGCTCACAGAAGTAACCAGCTATTCATGAAATTCTTATTAAATAATGACCACCTTTTCTATTTAACCCAAAGTCGATTTCTTTTGAACTTCACGAGGGCCTTATGAAGTTAGGCCATGTCTCGACAACGAGGAAACCAAGAAACAACCAACGTCACAATAACAAATCCAGGGTTCAGATTCGTAGACTCTGCCTCCGAAGCCATTTCTCTGCCGACAGTGCCACTGACTGTCCCCCTGAGCTTCACAGCGATGGTGGCTCGCTACCCCACACCCGTCTTCCTAAATGAACACCCAGCCCTCCCTCCTCCCTCTTCTGTAGACCTGTAGTGTGTAGATGAAGGACGGTCTGGACAGCCAAAAGCCCATACACTCTCTCCTTCTCCTCCATCCTCTCCAGTCCTTACTCCAAGGTACCTGTGGGGCTTTATCCTAAGACTCTAATCCAGGAAAAGAAACAGCCAAGAGCAGTAAGGAACTCAACCAGAACAGAATCCTGTCACCATACGGAGGATAGACAGAGACTGCAGTTAAGACAAAGGCGAGAGACATGAGGCCAGGTCTGGAGTTCAGTAATTGAAAGAATGGAGAACCAAAGTGTCATTGTTTTAAAAAAAAAAAAAAAAAACAACCTATTGGGTAAATAATAATTTGGATGATGGAAGAAATTGAACATAAAAGTATTTTTTAAATGGAATCTTAGGAAAATTCACAAAGTGAGGGATAACAAAACTAGGAACTTCTTTTTACTTTTTACAGCAGAAGAGAAAGGAGTTTTACAACTCCGCCATATTAGTATCGATCAATAAAAGACCAGAACATCTGTGCTTTCTGCTGTCTCTGTCTATGCTCCGTATGGTGACAGGATTCTGTTCTGGTTGAGTTCCTCACCACTCTTGGGTGACAATAGATGATAGATAGATGATAGATAGATAGATAGATAGATAGATAGATAGATAGATAGATGACAGATAGAGGTAGCAATTGGAAGCCATAAAACTGCACAATCTTGAAGAGAGGAATAGTAGCTAGGCTTCATGGCACACACCGGTCATCCTGTCTCAGCAGGCTGAGCAGAGGGAACACAAGTTCAAGGCCACCCTGGGTTGCATAGTTAGGTTTTGTCTCAAGAAAACAAAATAAAAACAATTCCTCCCGGTGAATATTTCCTTTCTCCTCAGCATCCCTGAGGTAAAGGGATGGAACGCCAGATTGTGGATCTATGTCTGGGGCCTGCTATCTGCACATCCTCTTGGCACCTGGTATAAGATAATGGGGATAGCAAATGAAGCAAAAACTATTTTTCAGGGGGTTCGCTATGCCTCCTTTGCAGCTAAATAATTATTTGGGTGGTTTTTTTTCAACCCACTTCAGACAGTTTAGTTCCTGAATAAACAACACAGAGACCTTTTAGATTTATAATAAGCTTTAAGGCACAATAACTGGGCAGGCATCAACCCTCTAAGCTAGTTTGCTATTTCCCAGCTACACAGCCCAAGTTACTTGCCGTAATTGTTCCTACCTGGGCTGCTTCTGTTCCATCAGGCTTGTCCCTCATGGCCTACTTGCTAACGGTCCATACTGCCCCATGGCGACTTCCTTCCGGCTTCCTCTCCTGGTATTCTCTCTCCAGCTTCATGATCCCTACCTGACCCCAAGCCCAGGAACCTAAGCAACAGCTACTCTTCTTCCGCCCAGTTACAGGCTTCTAGCTATTCTTATTAATCAACCAACTTTAAATTGGGGAGCAAAGTTTACAGAGCATCACTTGGTGTACATGAGACTGTGCTCATCTGGACTGAAGCCAGATCTTGGAGGGCAGTATTTAGCATTTGAATACACAGCACCAGACCACCCCCCAACAGGTAAACAAACGTTTTGGGGGGGCGTTTTTTGGAGGTTATTTTGTTTTGTCTTGATTTTTTACGGCCTTTAACCACAGTGCTGGGTGGCAAGTGGGGTGAAGGCAGAGATAGGTGGATCTCTGAGTTTGAGGCCAGTTTAATCCATAGAGGGAGTTCCAGGACAGCAAGGCTACACAGAGAAACCCTGTCCCACAAAACAAAACAAAACAAAACAAAACAAAACAAAACTGAATTAAAAAGGAGGCTTAGACAAGTCATCTCCACCCGCCCCTCTCTGCCACCTAAAGGCCTCACTGGTTGACCACACTTCCTGCAATTAAAACATCAGGGAGTCATTTAATGTTCAATAAAAAATTTAAATACACTGTAGAAATGTTCACATACACTATAGCCATGAGTAGTGTGCAAGCTGGGCCTCTCATCCAGGCTTAATAATGTTAGTATTCTGCCATAGCCATATGCAGGGCCTGAAATCTCTCGAGGTCGTAGCTATTGTGGCATGATAAAGCCAAACACTTATGCACAAATCATCAGGGGGTCTTTCTTAGGAATTACAGATTGCAGACATCATCTACACTGCCAGAGAAGATTCAAGGCACGGAGGCAGAGGCAGGTGGATCGCTGTGAGTTCAAAGCCAGCCTGGTCTACAACTCAGCCAAGGCTACACAGAGAAACCCTGTCTAGGAAAAATCAAAACAAAGAAAAAGAAAATGAGGCCATCACTGTTATCACCCACAAAGAGGAAGTTTTGACAGAAAGCAAAGGTCTTTGCTGTATTCAAAACATCTTAGATCATTCTAGAAAGAGGAAAGCGCACAGCATTCTCAGATGACATTAACTTGGGGTGTTATATGCACCAATGATACCAAGAGAACGAAGCAAGACCCTGGGAAGAGTTAGAAATCTGTCTGAGCCAGGTGTGGTGGCACACGCCATTAATCCCAGCACTAGGGAGGCAGAGGCAGGGGGATCAATCTGAGTTTGAGGCCAGCCTGGTCTACAAAGTGACTCCAGTACAGCCAAGGCTACACAGAGAAACTCTTGAAAAACCAAAAAGAAAAGAAAAAAAAAAATCTGTCTGAAAAAAAAAGAAAAGCATATTCTTATTTTTAAAACTAATAAAAATTTTAAAAGAATTTAATTACAGGTACACTGGGACTGCTGTTATTTTGAAGAGGTAAAAATCATAGACCATCATATTTGAAGATTTGCATATCCATATAAAAACACAACCAATGCCCCACCTTGTGAAGAATATGTCATCAGGCTACCTAGACACACAGGCAGCTCCTCCCCCTCCACCGAGACACAGCTAGCCTGGAAGTGTGTCAGCCCCTGAGAGAACGTCTGGAAGCCTGACTGAAAAGCGTCGCCTCACTTCTGTGTGGGTAAGAGGCTGTTTTTCAATTACTAAAATGAAAGGAAAGCAGCCATCTTCCATCTTCTTTTGACTGCACTGGGCCTGCGGCACCGGGGTGCAGCAGGCACTGGCCACAGGCGCTGGTGGGGAGGATGGTTGGTCAGGTTGCTAGCGAAGTCTCCCGGTCCACGGATTTGAGCCACACAAAGAGCAAACAGGTGAAATAGGTGAAAGCAGGACCCAAAAGACGGCACAGCCACTAGGAGCAAACTGTCTCCCATTTGACTCAACCTAGTTAGGGATAACAACTGGAGATCGAGGACGGATTCCAGGCCCGTGCGTGGCGAGCCGAACACGGCAGCCTTGGAGCTACTCACCCATCCTGAGGACAGATTTGCAGTTCTCACTCCAAGTGCACAAAAGCATACCTTTGGTTCACTAAGCGTCGTTACGGCCCCTCCCCCACACCACCACAGAGTCCCCGGTGGCCGGCTCCTTTACCGCTACCTGATGCCATGAGGGATGTTGCGGGTCTTTGATGACTAGCGTACAGGTGAAAATAATTTTTGGCATTCTTAATTTAGGTACATACCTTCCTCTGGGATCGAACTCTCTGCGGGGGAAATCTCTTCTGAACTCCCTCCTCCAGCCTCACCCAGGCTCCAAAGCCCCGGCATTGCTGACAGCCGTGAAAACACGGGAGCTCACTGGATTGTATACAAGTGCTCTTAACTGTTATCAAAGGCTGTGATGTCAGGCTGGGTCTCTCTCTGCACCCTTCGTCTGCCTTGTCTTAGCAATGCGAGCCTTTCCTCTTTCCCTCCACTGGAGGAGAGGGTAGAATGCTGGGGACTTGTTCTATGATGCACGGTGTCCCACCTTGGTAGTTTACTGCAAAGAAAAATGGTGCCAGGTAGGCAAAAACCATGACTTTCTGGTAGTTTATATGTCATTACTGAAGAATTTGGGTGGTCTAATCAGCCTGTGTAGCACTGAGGATGAATATTTCCGTTAGAATCTTCTGGAAGGTACTATTTATTTACTTTTTTTTTTTTTTTTTTTTTTTTTTTTTTTTTTTGAGACAGGGTTTCTTTGGCTGTCCTGGACTCACTTTGTAGACCAGGCTGGTCTTGAACTCATGGTGACCCACCTGCCTCTGTCTCCCTGAGTGCTGGGATTACAAGCGTGCACCACCAGTCCAGGCTGAAGGTTCTTCTGATGTGTGGGGCTGGAAGGAATTGAAATTCTCTTTTCCCAGTTGACTGGTGTTGAAGGTAAGGAAGTGGATTCCAAAAGCCCTGTGCATTATGCCCAGCCAAACACATTGTATACATTATTTATGTGACTCTAAAAGTAGTAAGCATTTTATAGACGATTAAACAGAAGGCTCAAAAAGTGGTGACTAACCAACAGCTGAGACGGTAAGTAACCCAGTTCTCTCTCCCACTCTCCCAATTATTTTCTTTAAACTAGTATATTTTTTTCCCAAGCATGACCATGCACTGTTATCTAAATAACCTGGACTCCAGATTCCTGGGCCCCACATGGACCTCCTCGATCACCATCTCCAAGAGCCCAACTCTGAAATCTGATATTTTGCCAGCTGCAGCTGCAGAGGGACTCCTATGCTCCTGGAAGTTGGGAGCCCTACTGCATTGCCTTATCATGAAGGGCAGGGGCCACTCAAGAGACTGGGGGTGGGAGTGGGGGCTAGGGGCTCTTCAGAGTAGATCCACCCCGGAGCCTGTAAATGAACTCCCCTGAGGAAGAGAAGAGATGGCAAAGGAAGCGGGGGGGGGGAGTGGAAAGGAGGGGCAAGGCTGTGGGCTTCACTTCAGAGCTGACTGGTCCCTCTCTCCAGAATTGAGACCTGGGGTCAAATCTACATCAATTAGCCAAAGGTTCAAGTTCATGCCTGCATGGGGCTACACACAGGCAGCGTAGACTTAGGGACGGTCCTACAGTGAAGCAACAGCTTGGTGGGGGTGGGGGCTAGATGGTGACCATGGACGCTCCATAGCTGCCAAGGGACCTCCCTGCCCAGTGTGGCCTTTCTGGCCAGTCCTGTAGATCTGCAGAGCCACTCCAGTTGTCTATGCAAGCTCTGGATGCCACAATGGACCAGAAAAGGTCCATATGCACAGAAGGCACGCCCTGATTCCTCAGGTCATTCCGTGTCTAAGACAGGGTAAGGATGCTGACCTCAGGAAACTGACTAACAGTTTTCTGTGACACCCATTCCTGGCTGCTGCTGCTTCTGCTTCTTCTCCTTCTCCTCCTCCTCCTCCTCCTCCTCCTCCTCCTCCGCCTCCTTCTTCTTCTTCTTATTCCTGGATCTGCCCATTTCTATTTTGTGCCTTGCAGCCTAGGTGGGGGTTTCTGAAATGTTGGTTGGGATGGCTGAAGTGGCTCACTGGGAGGCAGATACAAAATTGCCATTCATAGGCAGAAACAGGACACTAGAAATAACCAGGCAGGCCTCTCCTCCAGAGCTTTCACTACTTTCTTCAGTGACAACACTAAGTATGCATGAAAAATATTTTCCTGTAGAAAAATGGCTTTCTGAGACAGGCACTGGTGGCACATGCCTTTAATCCCAGCACTCAGGAGGGGTGGATCGCTGAGAGTTCGAGGCCAGCCTGGTCTACAAAGTGAGTCCAAGACAGCCAAGGATACACAGAGAAACCCTGTCTCAGAAAAACCAAAAAAAGAAAAAAAGAAAGAAAAGAAAATGGCTTTCTGAAGTCAAGAACCTAGGAAAATAACCCCTGAACAGAATTTGACATAACCAACTCAGCAAATTACCTCAATTAGAAATCTGAAAAGTTGCTCTCAGTGGGAAAAAAAAAAGTTAATATTCTTGAATCTGTGTAGCTACCTAAAATCTGTGCAAACAAGGAAAAAAACGGTCGGTTGGAGAACAAAGGCTTTGTGGCTATTGTGCTTGCATTTTAAACTAGGTCCAAGAACAAATGGTGCCTGTCCACCAGCTAAAGCACTTACAGGCCCAACACAGACAACCATCGTTCCTGTCCCTCCCACCCTGAACAGGTTACTATGTGCCTTTCTAAGCAACAAAACAGCCTTTGTTTTCAAGCACCCTCCCTCCTACTTTCCATTAAGTCAAACTATCAATTATTACGGAAATAGTTCTGAATCTAAAACCCTAAAGCCCTTTGTAGAAGAAACAGAGAGTCAACAGAGGCACCAGTGAAGGTGAGAGAAGCAGATCAGGAGGATCAGAGGGAGCACTCGGTGGCCTCAGAAGTCAGGGTACTGCCGAGAACATTTGACTCAACCTTTCGCCCAAAGGGGGGCTTCCTTAAACAGTCACCCATAGGCAGCTGCCTCTGCTTGAAGCTACCTGCTGGCCAACAGCTCACCACCTCCTCAGGAAATCCCCGGAACACCGTTCTCTGAGCTTTAGGGAGGGTCCAGCTATACTCAAGACCTCCCAGCAGCTCTCACCATTGGAACACAGAATAAAGCCTCCTTCCCTTATGAAGGACAGCTTGCAGGTGTTCGGAAAGCACCACTCATCATAGCTAACTCTGTGTGTGTGCATGTGTGTATGTGTGTATGTGTATGTGTGTGTGTGCATGCGTGTGCGTGTGTGTGTGTTGCCTCTGTGTGGAACATACTTATGATTCTTAAACTGAGCCTTATATACGAGTCTCAACTTCTATTCTTCTTGCAACTTTTTCAGAAAGAACAATAGTTTGTCAGATGCCCTTCTTGAAGCAATCTCAGAACTGAAGACCACAAGGTACCCTAGAAACATGTGAACAAGCACAGAGTTGCACCCTTTGCTTGCATTACTGCTTTAGCTTTTTTTTTTTTTTTTGTAGCAATCACGTGACCTGACGAACTCACTGTGACAAAACCTTAGCCTCTTACGAAGGCTAACAGCTGCCCGTGATGTCTTAATCAGGTTTCCATTGCTGTAATAAAATTCTTGAAACTGACTGCTTCCTACAGTCTTTGATGTACAACAGTTCTGGACGCTCAACAGTGGGTCACTGGCTTCTCTTAGGATCTCATGGATAACGGCATCGCAATGGTAGGAGTGTGTCCGGAGGACATCACCCTGGGTGACACAGATTTTAGAGAAAGAAGCCAGGATCAAGGCCCTTCTGGTGTAACGACTCTTATTCAGGAACAAACCGTCCCCTGGGGATGACAGTGTAGTGATTTCCTCTGCACTGAAGCATTCCTTCAAGGAAGAAGGAAGCAAACAGAACCCCCCCCCCGAAAAAATGCATGTAATTTAAGAGGCTAGGAAACACACAGAACTTCCAAGGCTCTGAGAGCCCCTACCCGATCATCAGGAAGGAGAAGGATCTTGGGTAGAGGAGCTTGCAAACATGATAGGCGGTAACCACCTCTCACCAGACCCTACCTCTGAAAAGTCCACAGCCCCATCACTGTTACACAGAGGACAAAATCCTCTAATATAAGGTGGGGTCCAAAGAGTAAGGAGCCTTCAGTATCCGCCCATGGAGCTCTACCATCAGGTCATATGATACCTTCTGCACTGCATCAAAGCTGGAGGCCCCTCGGTCTTCTCAGGGGTAGCATTAAATGGTGTGTGTAGCTAAAGAAACAACTCCTGCACACTAAGCACTCCTTTTGTGCTGGCCTGTGGAAGTCATGGGACCAATGTTCTTTGATCAGTGCACCACAGAAATATTGTACCATATTTTCATTGCTCCGGAACTGCACTGTCCAACGGAAATATACATAATATGAGTCAATGTGCAAGTTTAAGAGTAAACAGGACCAGAGAAAATTGATTTTTATCAAGTATTTTAAGCTATGTATCTTTTTTTTTTTTCAGGACAGGGTTTCTCTGTGTAGCCTTGACTGTCCTGGACTCTCTTTGTAGACCAGGCTAGCCTCTAACTCACAGCGAGCCACCTGCCTCTGCCTCCCAAGTGCTGGGATTAAAGACGTGCGCCACCATGCCCAGCTAAGCAATGTATCTTAAATATTATTATTTCCATATGTAATCAGCCAAAAGTGTTCTTAAGATCTGGCATTGTTGTTTTTGTAGTAGCAGGTCTTTAAACCTAGCAGTGCGAGCCCGCGGGTTAAAATGAGGTCCCCTAGAGGGAATGCCCTGGCATCGGGGTGGAGGCTTCCTCATCACTGTATTTCACAGTGCGCTGTACCGCGTCCTGGCCTTTGTGACCCATCACACTGGTCATGAAGGGTGTGGTCTATGTACTGAACTCTTAGAGGTTACAAGTTCTCAGCATAGAGGTAGACATGGAGGCAGTGGGCCTACCCAGTGACATCCTTAGCCAGTGTAGGACAGAGAGCCCGACTGATGATAAAACAAACAAACAAACAAACAAAAAACAAAAAACATGTTCCCCAGCACTTGGGAGGCAGAGGCAGGTGGATCGATGTGAGTTCGAGGTCAGCCTGGTCTATAGAGAGAGTCCAGGACCAGGACAGCCAAGGCTACACAGAGAAACCCTGTCTCAAAAAACCAAAACAACAACAACAACAAAACAAACAAACATTCATGTTCCTCTGCTTGCCCTGGATTGCCTACAGCCCTACGGGAAGAAAGGGCATGACCCTGAGGGCAAGTAGACTTGATTTCATATTTCAGTGACTGAACAGTGTTAGAAAATTCACTGTAAGGGTTGTTAAGAGAGGTTTGGCTACATTACCTCTCTTAGCCTTAATACCTGTATGTATAAAATGAAAATGATAGGTTTTTTTGTTGTTGTTGTTTTGGTTTGGTTTTGGTTTTGGTTTTTTGAGACAAGGTTTCTCTGTGATAGTTTTGGCTGTCCTAGACTCACTTTGTAGACCAGGCTGGCCTCGAACTCACAGTGATCCGTCTGCCTCTGCCTCCCGAGTGCTGGGATTAAAAAGGCGTGCGCCACCACGCCCGGCCCTGAAAATGATAGTTTTCTTAAAAGGAATACAAAGATAGACATGGTGATGTGACCAATTCAGTATCTTGCAAATGGTTTCCTCTCTCTGTCTAATGAAACAAAGAAATACTTACGTGATCACAGTTTGACTAAGAGACACTTCTGAGCCTATTTAGTCATATAAAGCCAACTGCAGTGGGAGTCAGGGAGCCTCTGTGGCCAGCTGCTTTCCTATTGCACAGCATGCCAATGGTGCAGCCAGGGCAGCCATGCGTTGCACATATGCCAGAGACACACTTGCTTGCCTAGAGAGGTGCATACTGGAGCTGTTTCCAACCTCTGCCTCTGAGATTCTGCAATGTGAATGCCCCTGTCTCACACCTGACAGAATCTGTCCTTCCTTTCCTGAGAGCTAGAGCGCCTACAGGCGCTCCAGACCAAGACAGGTCTAGAAGCCTCGCTTGAGAAAGGCCTGGTAAATGTTCAAACATTCAAGTAGGTAAGATAGACCCCAGTCCATTTGACCCTGGGCTTTGATCCTGAAAGAAATAAACAAATCCGTTTAACCAAGAGCCTCACTTGAGCTTAAGAAACAGGAGCATAGAGGGCTCCACTGCTCTCATCAGCAAGTACCTGCGCCGCTGCCGAAGTGTCAAATCCGTCCCCCATTTCCTTTGCACTAGAGTTTTTCCTTTGTTTCTGCCTTAGCAGCCATAGCTCCTCTGCCTGCCGGGTGCCCCCGCCACCCAACCAACTCTATACCACCCTGTCATCAACGAGAAGGTTTTCATACTTTATTCCCACACAATCACTGTCCATGCGAGCACACATGCACACATGCACGTGTGCGTGGACACACTCGCACACACCTGTATCCCACCACACAACAAATTTAACGGTCTGTCCTTACTGAGCTTCACTGACACTAAAGTTTTCCTACCTCGTTTCTAACCGTGCTAACACACACACACACACACACACACACACACACACACACACACACACCATCCCATCCACCACAGTCACCACAGCACACTCACTCACCAATCAAGACTTACTTTTTTGCCAGGCGTGATGGTGCACGCCTTTAATCCCAGCTCTTAGGAGGCAGAAGCAAGTAGATCGCTGTGAGTTCGAGGCCAGCCTGGTCTACAAGGCGAGTCCAGGACAGCCATGTCTAACACAGAGAAACCTTGTCTCGAAAAACAAAAACCAACCAACCAAACAAACAAACACTTACTTTTCTCAGACACGCTCGACCACACAAACCTCCAGCATCCATATACCCCTCACCCCATCCACATTACACCTCATCCACAGACCGAGTTCTCCACCTCAGAGCACCTTTTTCTCCCGCAGTTCGTAGACTCAGCTGACTTGATTAGAGTCATTAGCACTAAACATGCTTTATCCTCTGCTTGACCATAAGCCCCTGCAGGACAGGCTACACAGTTTGCCATTTCTGACCGGCATAGCATTCTGTATGTAGTCAGGGCTCAGTATATACTTCAAAGTGAACGAACGGCTTCAGTCTATCAACCCGCATGTGTCTACAGGACCGAGTGAAGTGATGGGGGAGAAAAGCTCCATGTGGCCTTGGGGGCCATGAGGCCATCCTGGATGGCTGGCCTTGTCTGGTCTTGTTCTGCTGCCCTCGGCCTCATTCCAAGGGAAATATTTGTTCTGTGAGCAAATAACATGTGAATATGTTCTAATCTGTTGCAAAGATACACAGAGCTGCTTTCAGCCTGCCGCTTACATCTCGAGGGCACTTCAAAGAGCTGTGAAAATAGAAAGGCCACAGTGGGGTAGGGAAAATGCGCCTCTTTCCTTCTCAGAGAGAAGGGCAAATGAAGACTGGCTGATAAGTGTCCCGTTGGCCAATTGTAAATAATGCCTGCTGTAGGCCTACTGGGGCCCAGGGCACCACAGGCTTCTTTTCCCCATAACTTTACATACTTAGAAGGGCCAAAGCTACACTTTGATAACACAGAGGGGGCGGGGGGGGGACACTTAATTCATTTTTAAAGAGAGAGAAGCCCAGCTACAGACACGTGTGCTGAACCCTGTTTTATCACTGCTGACCAGAGCTACCTGTTGCTATTGGGGTGTCTATCATGGACCCCGGATCCTGTGTGCCTGCTCGTGAAAAAGCATGCCCAATGTGGGAAGAAGCCAGAAAAAGAAACAATTCCTAGTCACAGACAGTTATGAAGAACTTCTTAGAAGTTCGGTACCATCTGTAATAAACTGTCATTGGATACACTTGTTTCTGACTCAGGCCTTGGGTTTGATTGCAAGCTCTTCAGGCTTCTGAGGGAGAACAGAACGCCGCAGTATTCCCTCATCCCATCTCTGGCCATTCTCCCTGCCTGGGATAAAGGCTATGCTAGCTGTCTCTTAAGGAAAGCCAGTGTGTAAGTTAAATCATTTTTTTTTTCCCCAATGCCTAAAAAGCCTTAGGATCCCTGCAGTGGCTTCTGAAAATGTAGCCTAGAAGTTGCTTCACTCTCCTATTCCAGAAACTCCAGGTGTCTGGGTCCTGAGATCAGGACAGCTTATGGAACCTGAATTAAGAACAAACCTGTCTTCAGTCCCAGCACTTAGGAGGCAGAGGCAGGCGTATTGCTGTGAGTTTGAGACCAGCCTGGTCTACAAAGCGAGTCCAGGACAGCCAAGGCTGCACAGAGAAACTCTGTCTCAAAAAACCCAAAAAAAAAAACCCAAAAAACAAAAAACAACAACAACAACAACACAAAAAAAAAAAAAGAAGAAGAAGAAGAAGAAAAAGAAAAAGAAAAGAAAAAGAAAGTAACATGGTCTGGGCTTGCCTACCACATTTATGGCCCTTTGCACAAGATCCTTGCTGCAACATTTTTAAAAATCTGACAAAAACAAATAATTTTGGAGTTATTACTCATCTTCAAAAGGTAAAATTATTAGCCGGGCAGTGGTGGCGCACACCTTTAATCCCAGCACTCGGGAGGCAGAGGCAGGCGGATCTTTGTAAATTCGAGGCCAGCCTGGTCTACAAAGTTAGTCCAGGACAGCCAAGGCTACACAGAGAAACCTTGTCTTGAAAAACCAAAAATAAATAAATAAATAAAGTGAGATTATAGAGTCCTCATGATAGATAGGATGCCAGCTGAAAGAACAATTTTTTGCTGCAGATCTCACACCCTTACAAAGATAGGCACCAGATCTTTTAAAATAGCTAACAGGCTGCAGGATTCTGTCCTGGTCTGTGTGGACTTGGATTCAGGCTCTGGTTCAGAAAGACTTGATATCAGACAAAGGCTCAGGTGTCTACCATTCATAACTAGTTCTTATAAAGGGCTCTTCAAAAAATCCCTCCTGGGGAGCGGGGAGGAAGCAGCTATGGGCTCTCCCCCCACCCAACTCCATCCCACCTGTCCATGTGCAGCTCCCCCAGGTGCCCCCCTCACTCTCCCTCACCCCACCCCCACCATCTTGTCCCCAGACATTTGAAAGTCCTGCTCTTTCTACCCTATGGAATTAGCTGGTGCAACATGGCGGCAGCAGAACCTGGTGGGCCGCTTCTGTCCCCAGGCAGGCTTAGACAGCCCTCTAGTTCCTCTGTCACTACGACCCAGACACGCCTTTAATCCCAGCACTCGGGAGGCAGAGGAGGGTGGATCTCTGAGTCCAAAACCAGCCTGGTCAACAGAGTGATTTTTCAGGACTGAAGAGCGGTCCCTCCATCTGCCCATAACTCTCCATCCAAGTTAAATTCTGTGCTTGCTCTCTCACACTCTGCTCTCATGTACTCAACACCTTTCGTAGTCAGTCCTTTCCGGTGCATCAGAGTCCTCTTTCCTTTTGTCACTCGCCTCCTCCAGAACCTACCGAGACTTTCTCTTGCCCAGAGGGATCCAAATAGGGTACCAGTCCAGCACCCCTTCCGCAGCTTGTCCTACTACTCCGGCCCACCCCTCGTGGTCCAAAACATAGTTCTTCAGTGGCCCTTGCAAGTCCCATAGGCTGGAAATAAATGTTTCTTCTCTAAAATAAGATAATGGAATCTTGTCCAAATTGTGTGCGAAGATAACAATTTTCTCAATGTTAACTTTTTTCCCATCGACTTTTTTTTTTTCTTCTGAACCTTCAGCACCCGCAGCTTTGCCTGGTTCCTGTGAGAACTCACAGAAGGCACATCGAATGAACAGGTCCTGAGTGAATGATCCCTCAGGGACAGCCCAACACATGCCCTTCCATGGCTTGTGCATGTCACAAACACGTGTTCCTAGCTGTGGCTTTTTGGGTACATATGCGTATGCATTCCCACCTTCTATTAATTCAGTTGTTCACGGTCCATGTAATATATACCATATACTTTCATGATAGTCTTTTATTTTTTTTTCTTTTTAGAAGATTTAATTTTTATTTGCATGTATGCGTATACAGCGTGTAGGCTCGGGTATATGCCTGCAGAGGCCAGAAGAGGGTGTCAGAGCCCCCTGGAGCTGCAGTTCCAGACAGTTGTAAGCTGACTGACATGGATGCTGGGAACCGGAATCTGCTCCTCTGAAAAACAACGAGCATTCTTAACCCCTGAGTCATCAGTGATAAATCTTTAAAAATCAATAAAAAATTAAAAATAAAATGGGAGTTGAAGAGATGGCTCAGTGGCTAAGAGCACTGGCTGCTCTTCCAGAGGTCCTGAGTTCAATTCCCAGCAACCACATGGTGGTTCATAACCATCTGTAACGGGATCTAATTCCCTCTTCTGCTGTGCATGAGGACAGAGCACTCATATAATTAATTAATTAATTAAATCATGGAGAACATGATTGCAGTGAGGCAAGCAATGCCAACACATGTGTTAGACACACTGTACCCCCACCCCGAATATATCACACGCTAATGTACATTTGTGTCCTTTGTCACACATTCTGTCCGTATCCCCATGTCCCCCTTTCTTGACAGAGAACACTCCAGCCAGCAATCTGTAGGATTCCACACACACCCCCCCAGGGGTCTGTGCCCTGTATGGACCCTACAAAACCCTTTGCTTTTCTTTGCCAGTCAGTGAAGATGAAGAAAACAAGGCATTAGAAGGAAGGCAGTTAAGAGACAGCACTTTCTACAGGAAGTGTCCCGCTGAGAAGGACCGTATGCAGATGACTTTCTCCAGACTGGAGTCTGGAGCGATTACCATATGCATTGCCTGGTTACCATTCGCATTTTACAAGGTTAAACGGCAGCGACAGGAACACGTGGGCCAAACAGGTGAAAAGCGGATCCTGTAGTGAAAAGCTCCATCTTGTCATTAGAAACAGCCTAACCTGCCAGGAAGGAAGAGGAAGACCATATTTAGCTTTTATATCCTACCAGGGCACAGGCAGGCTGTGTCGGAGCAGGCCCTGAGGTCAGGCTCCACATTCAAAGTAAACAATCCTAAGAGGAAGAAGAGTCCAGAGGAAATGCAGATAAACGTACAGAGCAATTAGGTTGTGGGAGGAGCACAGAACATGGGGGAGGAGGTAGAGGGGGGTTTCCAGTCAGAGGGTGTGTAGGATTCTCCCAACCAGGATGTAACTTGATTGGCAAGTGGGTCTGAACATCTTGGACCACTCATCTTTCGTGGATGCCTGAAGAAGACCTCCCAAGTGCATTGGGGTCTATCTTAGAGAAACCAGGGACATGGGTGAGGACCAGGCAAGCCAGGGGCTCCACAGCCTCCTATTCTCTGCAAAAGTGCTGGAGAGTGGTTCTAAGGCTTCACTTTTGCCAAGCCCCGCCTTCCTCTGCCTCCCCGAGCGCTGGGATTAAAGCACCACGGAGCTGGACTGGCTAGGTTTCAGACAAGATCTTAAGAGGGTCCCTCTTGCAGGCATTTGTATTCCGAGTACCATGGCTGTATGGATGCTGTGGTCTATGCTTTAAGCGGAAGCATGGCAGAGGATGATTGCTTTAACCTATGAGACGTAGCCCACTATTTCAAGATATGGGCGACCCTCTCTCCAATGACCACACATGACATCTGAGGCACTGTCCTTCACACTCCCATTCCAGCCCTGTCTCCGTCATGGCTCCTCCTAGCCTTACTATCCTTCTAGCTAGACATGTAGAAGTGATCAGTTGCCAGTCTTAGGACATGCCAATATTGCCAAGCCTGCGTGTGCTATTCCCTCTACACAGAAAGCCCTTTCTGCTTTTTCTTAATAGCAAAATTCCAGTAATTAATCAGTTCCTGGGATGGCCCATATGCTAGCGGTCTCCAGAGACCCCCTGGATCCTGAGAACAGGTATTTCATGTGTACTGCCAGAACCCATCTCCAGGACTTTCTTATGCTATCTGTAGCCCCTGTCCAAGAGCTATTCGCTCCCGTGCCTTTTCTCCCACCTGCCAGCAGCAGACAGTTAGCTCTTCTCAGACAGGCCCCAGGCTGAGGATGCCAGCTCAACAAATGTTTATGTGAGTGGAAATGAAATTTACTGCTCTATAAACTCCCATGCCTTACCTTAGGAAGAGCCTGGAAGAGTGAGAGCCTGGTCAGATGCTCCTCCGTCATTTCCTGCTGGGGCTCTAAAGTGGATGGCCAGTATGGTGGGGGGGGAGGGCCAGGAGACATGACTACAGCACAGTGAAATCTAACATGTACTTTAGTAACAGCTGTAATGTATAAATTTAAGTGTGGTTGTCTGTACAGAAAATACCCACAATGGTATAGAATAAAGTGTTCGTGGTGGGTGATTATGGAAAACTAGATACAAGCCAGGAGGGAACATGGGGCTTTTATTTGCATTTGCAATTGAATTTACGATATTTTGTCAGGAGTCCCTATTATTTCAAAGAGACAAGAAATGAGAATGAATGCTATAAATAAACTTTAAATGAACCAATTAAAATTAGGTTGATGTAGCCAGACATGCCTGTACTCCCAGCACTTGGGGAGGCAGAGGCAGGCAGATTACCACGAGTTTGAGGCCAACCTGATCTACAAAGAGAGTCCACAGCCAGGGCTACACAGAGAAACTCTGTCTTAAAAACAAAACAAAACAAAAAACCAATAAATAAGTAAATAAATAAAACAAAAATTAAAAAAAAGAAAGATTGATGTTAGCCCAAAGACACATGCTGTAGTCTCACTAGAATGTAGATAGCAACTACACACTCTCCCATTAGCCATCAAATGGTTAGACCAACTACAAACTTTTTATACAATGGAATATTATATAGCAGAGAAAACCAACAGAGCACAGCTACAAAGTGACTCTCTACAAATTGGCTCCCCTAGACACAATGCAAAGAAGGCAGGCATAAAGATAGGCGATGGGCGATTCTGTTTATATAAAGTATAAAAATAGATAAAGCTGGTCTATAAAATTGTAGAAGCTAAGCCGGTGGCTACTGAGGCGGAAGGAAGGGAGGAGGAGGAAGGTTTGCTGCCAAGTGGTGAGGTTGCTATCTGGACGGGCAAGAAGGTAAGCTAGTAGAGTTTTATTTCTTAGTCTGCTGTCCTGCTTAGGTTTTTTTGTTACCTTGTCGCAATGTAGAGTCTTCTGGAAGGAAGAACCTCAACTGGAAAATGCCTCCATCAGATTGCCTGCAGGCAAGCTTATAGGACAGGGTCTTCATCAATCACTGATGTAGGAGGGCCTAGCTCCCTGGGGGTGGTGCCACCCCTGGGCAGGTGTTGGAAGTGCTATAAGAGCAAGCCAGGGCAGAGCAAGCCAATTATCAGGGTTCCCCTGTGGTCTCTGCTTCAGTTCCTGCCTCCAGGTTCCTGCCTTGGGTTCCCTCCGTGGACTGCCACTCAGGATGTGTAAGTCAACTAAGTACTTTCTTCCTTGTTTTGATGTTGGCTGTGTCGTGTCATCACAGGAATAGAAACCTAACTGAGATAGCTGGAGAATGCAAACACGGAGGTCCCTACTTTGTGTTTAGCCCACACTTAATAATCCATGCACTTTCCTGTACATGCTACACATCATCATCATCGTCGTCGTCGTCATCATCATCATCATCATCATCATCACACAGATCCAATAGGTCAACTCTGAAATGTCTAAGCCTTCTTTTCCATGAGGCTGACATCCCACTAAGGAGTCAGATTCAGCCTTGCAGATAGCGAGCAATGGCATGCCACGGAGGCCGAGATAACTGTGGTTTCTCAGGGTGCAGTGAGCACCTGGTTCCTGCCATGAGATACAGCTACAGAGCAAGCAAGAAGAGGCGGGGACCTGAGCACATCAACAGCTCTAGACACCAGGGCTGGCCCAGGGTGGGTTTCTCTAGTGCTTTGAATCTTTAGGCCTGGGCTGGCTGGCATCAAGCACACAGAAATCTGCCTGCCCTTGCTTGCCAAGTGCTGGCATTAAAGGTGTGTGCCAAAGCAGGCCTGGTTTAAAGAATGAGTTCATAGGAGGCATAGGAGCAAGAGGTAAGGAAGCCCTTTAGACTCTTCTCCTTTAAGTCAGTGCTACCTCCTCCCCAGAGTCAAAGCACACCCCGGACTTAGGGAGAAACAATGAGGGGAGAAGTTGTGTATTTGTTTCTAAGCACTTACTTAATGGCGGTTTGGTCTCAAGTGGCAATAGATGGGGAGCCTGCCCCAGGCTAAACGGGCAGGCTGGCTGTCTCCTGTCAGGTTTGCTAGGTATTCTGTCTGTGCCGATGAAACGAGCCAATTCAAGCCAAATTATAGTTTATAGGCAGGTTCCTTGGGGGCAGCCGGAGGAGGGGGGGCGGAGCAGATAGAGAAAGCTCACACACAGAGAGAGGGAAGAGGAAATGCACACATACACACACAAACACAGAGAGAGAGAGAGAGGGAGGGAGGGAGAGAGATTGAGAAACCAAAATGTCTGGATTATATAGTGAAGAGCCTCTGAGGGAGAAGCCCCACCCCTACTCTGGAAAGTTCAAGGGGTGGGGGTGGGTGGGTGGTGGAGGAGGGGTGGAGGGGGTGAAATATGCCGGCCATGCCCCGTAACAAAAACAGGTAGGGACTGAGAGACGCTGGGAGAACTTGGAGGCCAGGTCCTCTTTAGTTAAATAGCCCCTCAGACACTTGTCCCGGTCTGAATCACAAAGTTAAGTAATCGAATCCACTGATGGAGCATTTTATCCACTGCCAGCCAGGCCTTGCTAACTTCCCCTTTCTCCAACTGGAACTACACAGAGCCTGCTCAATAGACCCAACAGAACCTCAGTGCAGGTGGGTGCTTACAGACTGAGCGAAGGAACAGCCTGCCTTGCCACCTGCCTCCCAGCTGCAACACCGGAGCCGGGCAGCGCCTTCACCCCTCAGCCAGTCTTGCAGTAGCACCTTTGGGAGACACCAACACAAGACCTTTTCACAGTTCCAGGCAGACAAAAACGTAAGCTACCCTGCTCTTGTGTTGGGAATAAAGTCTGAAAAGGTCACGGCACGGCCTCCCTTCTGCTCATATGAAACTCACCACCAAAGGCATAAAAGGAAGCACAAAGGCAGACTCTTGAGGTCAGTCAAAATAGATTTTGCCACGTCCACACAACAAGTTCCTCTACAGAATCACGGGGGAAGGCACATCAGACCTCATTCGGAACCAACGGACTCGTTCTCCACAGCGGCCTCGGACTCATTTTGAAAGTTTCTACAGGGCTGGCTTAGTTTGGAGTTTCTAAGCTGCCAGAGCAGAGGCAGAAAACTAAGGTGGACACAAGGAGCCTAGAGGGCTGGAGAATCCATGTTTTTAACACACTCTGGGCTCTGGTTGCCAATCAGAGGTGGAGACCAAGCAGGAAATCTCTTAAAAGCAGACATAGGTTCCCCTCAAAGGCCTGAGGGTCCCTTGCGTGTGACCCTGAGAGAGAGAGAGAGAGAGAGAGAGAGAGAGGAAGGGAGGAAGGGAGGGAGAGAGAGAAGGAAGCTTAGCATGTGACTGGCTCCACAAGTCCGCAGGGCTGTGGCTAGGGGTGGGGGATGGGCTCAGGAGAAAAGGCAGGGTCACCAGAAGGCTGCTCTGCCGATCCTGTTTCAGAGTGGGGTCTGCTTCTGAAGGCAGTGTGAAGCCATTTATTTATTTGAGAGGGCGGGGCTTGAGTAAGACATCCTCCTTCTACCAGAAGTCTTTTGTTGTTCTCTCTCTCTCTCTCTCTCTCTCTCTCTCTCTCTTTTTCTCTCTCTCTCTCACTCTTTCTCTTCTCTGTGTAACAGCTCTGGCTGTCTGTCCTGGACTCACTTTGTAGACCAGGCTGGCCTCGAACTCACAGCGATCCACCTGTCTCTGTCTCCCGAGTGCTAGGATTACAGGCAAGCACGCGCCACTACGCCAGGCTTCTACCAGACATCTTTTTTTTTTTTTTTTTTTTTTTAATGCTTTTGTTTTTTTTCCAAGACAGGGTTTCTCTGTGTAACCCTGGCTGTCCTGGACTCACTTTGTAGACCGGCTGGCCTCAAACTTACACGGATCCGCCTGCCTCTGCCTCCCTCTATCAGACATCTTAATTGCTCGTGTTCTGCTCCTTTTCCTCAAGATTTCCCTGACAGTGAGTGACTCAAAAGACCTAAGAGCGGAGCATTGGCAGGAGGGAGAGTGTCTCAGGAAACAAGCCAGGAGAGAGAGGGTCATGCCTCACCCCCCAGCACCCTAGTCAGAGGGTCAGGAAGATGCATTCAACTTGACCTGCTACTTCATGAGAAACCTCAGACATCTGTGTGTGTGTGTGTGTGTGTGTGTGTGTGTGTGTGTGTGTGTGTGCGCGCGCGCGCGCGCGCGCGTGCGCACACATGTATGGCGCCTAGAGGACATTCTTCAGTGTCATTCCTTGGGCATGATATTCCTTCTATTTTCACTCTTTTTTTTTTCTTTTTTTGGTTTTGGTTTTTATTGTTGTTTGTTTGTTTAAGACACGGTCTCTGGTCTGGAACTCAGCAAGCAGGCTAAGCTAACCTGCCAGAGAGCCCCCAGGGGTCCCTGTTTCACCTCCTCATCACTAGGAGGACATGTTTGCACCTCACTGCCCAGATTTCAGGCATGTTTCCAGACATCTCACATGGAACCCCAGTTTTCCCCACAGCAAGCTGTGCATTAGCGCTGCCCGTGAGAGGGTTTGGGGGACATTCAATGTGACACATTGTATGTGAGGCATCTACATGGAGGATGCTGAGGAAAAACAATTTCTTTTCTTGACGTGGGTCTCATGAAGGCGCATCCTGCTGGCCCAGGGTAGGTCAGAAGTCTAGGTGCAATCTCTGGAGCAAGTTCCCAGAGAACTGCTCTTGTGAGAGTGGCAAATGGAGAGCCAGGAGCCCAAAGGCAACCTGGGACACAACAACACACAGAGAGGCAGCAGTAAGGCCGTAGAGTGCTGGAGGAAAGCAGGACCCACTTAGGATCTACAGTTGGCTCCTGACTGCGACTCCTACCAGCTATGTGTCCTTGGAAAACATTTCCCTAACATTTGTGCCTTGCTCTTCCCATCTAGAAAATGGGAGAATAATGGGATACATCCCATAGCATTGACAGAAGGATCAAGCGGGTTACTTTAGGTCAAGCCTTCGAGTAGAGCCTGGGTCTTCCAGGCTGGCTGCTGTCTCTAAGGACATAGCTTCTATGGGCCTGGACTGCACAGCTTAGTGACTACCTAGCAGGCTCTGGGGGAACCCTGTGTGATACACTCTCTGTACTGTTATTTCTGGGTCCCTGTGACCAAAACACCTCAGTGAAACAATGGAAAGGAAGGAAGGTTCATTTTGGCCTTCAGTTAGTGAGTTCCAGCCCGGCATAGCAGAATGGGCAGCTGTGTCCATGGCTGCCAAGAAGCAGTGAGGGCGCCTGAAGCCAGGGGCTATGCTGTAACCCCTAAAAGCCTGTGCCCTGGAACCTGCTTCCACCGCCTCCTAAAGATTTTGCAGCCCTCAAAGTAGAACCACTAGCCGGGGACCACTTGCTGAAGACAAGAGCCACTTGAACTGTACCACTGTCCTGCTCTGTGCTGTCCCCGTGATCTTTTTCTCTGTGTCTCAACTGCCTCACCTCCAGAAACTGGAGATGGTCATTATAGTGCAGGCCCTCAGAGGTAATGTAGCCTGAAACGCTGGTGCTTATGTGGCCCTGAACAGAGGAAACTTCTAGTAACTGTTGGATCCCACTCTCCCCTGGCTGTAAGTGTTAGGTTTCTGCTTCAGTGCCTCTACCTGTGATGTCATTGCCTCCCCGTCACAAGGTCGTGGCCCTAGCCGGGCGTGGTGGCACACGCTTTTAATCCTAGCACTCGGGAGACAGAGGCAGGCAGATCGCTGTGAGTTCGAGGCCAGCCTGGTCTACAAAGTGAGTCCAGGATGGCCAAGGCTACAGCGAGAAACCCTGTCTCGAAAAAAAGCCAAAACAACAACAACAAAAAAACAAACAAACAAGGGCGTGGCCCTGCCCAGAGCTCACTCTTCTTCTTCTTACCCTTTACCCCCTTTCTCTCTTTCTACCCTCCCTCTCTACTCTACTTTCTCTCCTCTCTTCCTCTGTCTCTGTGTCTCTGTCTCTCTCTGGGGTACCCCTCTGTCTCTGTGTCTCTGTCTCTGTCTCTCTCTCTCTGGGGTACCCCTCTGTCTCTGTGTCTCTGTCTCTCTCTCTGGGGTCCCCCTCTGTCTCTGTGTCTCTGTCTCTGGGATACCCCTTTGTCTCTGTGTCTCTGTCTCTGTCTCTCTCTCTGGGGTACCTCTCTGTCTCTGTGTCTCTCTGGGGTACCCCTCTGTCTCTGTCTCTCTCTGGGGTACCCCTCTGTCTCTGTCTCTGGGGTACCCCTCTCCCCTTTCTTTCTCTCCCTCATGATCACTTACTAAACCTCATATAATCTAATATCTGGTATCTTCTTATCATTTTCTTATATATTAAACATAATTGGTACCTTATTCTCTTATTGCCTTATATCTTATATATTAAACATAAAAGTAAGGAGCCCTGCAGGCAACAGGATCCCTATTAATTTAAAGAGACATAGACCGAGGACTATTTTTCTTTTCTTCCCTTGGGTCTTCTCAAATCTTTTTTTTTTTTTTTTTTTTGGTCTTCTCAAATCTTAGAAAGATCTCTCTCTCTCTCTCTCTCTCTCTCTCTCTCTCTCTCTCTCTCTCTCTCTCTCTCTCCTCTGCATAGCCTTAGCTATCCTAGACTTGTAGGCCAGGCTGGCTTCAAACTCACAGAGATCCCCCTGCCTCTGCCTCCCGAGTACTGTGATACAGGTGTGGGCCACCATGCCCAGTGGAAGACTGAACTCCTGATCTTGCCTTCAAAGAAAACATCTCTGTGCCATTTAGTCTTTGTCTTTAAATCCTTTCCTCCCACTATAAAAGAAGAAAGAAACCTGGGTTTATGTTGCTGCACCCCAGGGCCATACTCAACACAGTGCTTCTAACTGGGACAGGAGACACAGGAGACATGGGGACAACATGGCCACTTCTGTCAGTTCGGATACTAGCTTAAAGCTTGCTTTTGGGAGACTATGTAGAAAGCAGATCTCTAAAAGGAAGCCAGCACTCAGGCTTGGGCCGCCTCTCCTCCCATCCCCCACTCGTCATTGTTTTCTTCAACTGACACTAAACTGAATGCGAAGAACAAGAATTTAGTTTCTCATTGTGACAAGTTTTGCTACTGCCCAAGGACAAAGGCTAGATTGACACAAGATGAATGTCCCGGGGTGGGGGGGGGCAGGTCTCTTTTTGTTTTCTTTTCCAATTCTGCTTCTCTCCTGGAGGAGAAGAAGTGCTAATTAGAGCGCTTGTTCTACAAATCCCCCTATGTAAATATGTTCTTAGGAGCGAAGATCCAATGTACCAGACAAGAAACGTCTCGGGTCTCGGTACTAACCTTAACTCTCATATCTGCAAAGATAACAAGAGAAAGAGAATGGGGTGGGGACGGCCATGGGAAAGCCGGAGAGGAGTCAGAACCCCCTTTTGGCCTCTGGACTCTGTGCAGGTGTTCTCGCTGTGTGGCTTGCTTAGCCCAGTCACGGGTGGGACTCGTGTGTGTAGGGGGTGGGGGTGGGGAGGGGTGGGGGTGGGGGGGGGTGGGGGGGGCTCTGGAGTGTGACCTCTTCTTATCTACTTTCAACGCTGGGAGGACTAGTGCTGCCGCCTTAGCTTCTCATCTGTAGAGTGGGGATATTAATACTTCCCAGTGCCTCGCTAACTGTGAGGATCATTTGTGGAGAACCGTGTGACTCTGGGCCATCCAAGGCACCCTCTGGATCTCACCCATCTCTATAACACTTTATTTATTTATTTATTTATTTATTTATGGCCTAGCACAGGATCTGCCTGAGTATTTGGTACAAACTAAATGTTCATTGTTGATTACCAATAGCTTTAATGAAGCATAATTACTGACATATGGTACTGCAGCTGTCACCCTTCCTCTCTTCCATAGCGCTGGGACTATAGCCCAGGACCTTGTGCCTTCTAGACAAGTTGTTGTTGTTGTTGTTGTTGTTGAAGAAGAAGACTTCTTCTTCTTCTTCTTTTAATTAATTAATTTATTTTTGTTTTACGAGCCCAGGTGTTTTACCTGCGAATGTGTCTGTGTGAGGGTGTCAGATGCCCTGAAGAACTGGAGTGGCAGACAGTTGTAAGCTGCCATGTGTAGGTGCTGGGAACTGAACTCAGGTCCTCTGGAAGAGCATCCAGTGCTCGTAACCACTGAGCCATCTCTCCAGCCCCTCTAGGCGCGTTCTTAATGATGAGCAACAAATAAATAAATCAAGTATGACTTACAATAAATACCTTCCCTCATCTCAGTAAGCCCCTGTTTGTTGCCACACAACCTATATACATTTCCAATGTATCGGTTCATGAAGGAATGGAGAGCTTTGGTCTGAGGCAGAGGTCACAAGCACCACACTCCAGGCATGAAGCGTAGGAACGGAGCAGAATCACTATGAAGTGACCTGCACTGTTTTCCTGTAGCTTTTACAGCGAGCCACGAACTTCCAGAGGGCTGCGGCCTGAGACAATTAAGCAAAAGGGAATAGTTAACTCTTGAAGAAAGTCAACCAGAGAGGAGGTTGGCCTGGTATGGGAACAGGGCGGGATGGGGGGTGGGGGAGGTGAGGGGTGGGGTGGAGTAGACCAAGCTGGCTAGGGAGAGTCTGCGAACTAGTGTTGCAACTTGCAAGAAGCTGGGTTCAAAGCCTCCGGGGAGTCAGAAACAAGCTGGGAACACAAATACAAGAGGGCAAAAACCTCCAGCCACTAACTGGAATGGTGCTAGGGAAGACCAGTGTTCAAGCAGGAAATTAAATATCAAGGAACTGCTCGTTAAAAGTTCAAAGCACCTTCCCACAACATCAAACTGTGGTACCCTTGCCAGTCTCCTGCAAACCTGATAACTCGGCCCGCTGAGCCTGGGTCCAGGTCTGCCCCCCAGCATTCAAACTGGTCAAGGACTGTAATCAACACACCAAGTGCGAGCTCTGACACACAAGCGGTGGGGGGGGGGGGGACCGCGGAGACTGGAAATTCACGCCGCATGTTCCACCCGTGGTATAGCAACTTGGAGTTCCCTTCGCTGAGGCACTCTAAACTTTGGCCCCCCGCTCTCCGGCTTGCAGAGAATAGAACTCGCTCACAAGCGCCCTAGCATCCCTGGGAAGAGAAGAGAACGGCCAGTGTCCTTAGCAGGAGCGGGACGAGGAGGTGGAGCGGGTCGAGGATGTTTATTTGTTTCCTGGAACAGCCTGTTAAGAATCTCAGCAATAGCTGTCAGTGCCCGATCCTTTGGCAAGCAAGGCTGCTTCTCCCAGGCCCCAGCTGCACGCGATCTAATTCGCAAACACACCATCTTGCATTCAACACTTAAATGGAAAACAAGCAGCCCGGGAGGGAAGTCAGCGGTCTCACTCTACACGCACGTTTCACAGGGATTTGTGTTTCCAAGGCCCTCTACCGGTCCGGTGAGGTCCGCGAACCGGGATTTCTGGCTGGAGCCTCTTGCCTGCAGGGCTCAGAACCATCGGGTCGGGCCGTCGGCTTTGCCAACATGAAACAGCAACTAAAATCTGGAAGAGCTCAGGTTTTTAAAAAGGAAGATAAAATGCTTATTCTTTCCACTGGAAACCTGGTTGAAAGAAATTAAGGCCTCTCTTCAAGGTAGCTAAGATTAGAGGGCTCGGTTTCCGTTTTCTGTGTTTCTATGGGCCGAACGCCCAGGCGGGTCAGCGAGTTTCTGTGTGTGGAATGACGAATTCCTCTCGCCTGAGTTCTAAAATGATAACTTAGCCTGCTGCTGCAGCTGCGAACGCCTGGCGCCAAGCGGCCCCGCGCGGGGGTGGCGGGAGGAGCGGCGCAGGCGGAGGCCAGGGGAACTTCGCGAGTGGCCCCTTTAAGAGCTTCACTGACTCAGCTAAGCTCCCCCTCAGGTCGCGTTTTTTATGAATGAAAAACGTCCTCACATTCATTATATAAACAAGCCGGTGCTGATTGGTCAACGGCGCCTAGCGCATAAATTATGTAAAACAGACCTCTGAGGGCGTTGAGAGAGGCCGACCGTTAGCCAATGGGCGCCGCAGTTGATGGGGCGGCCCGGCTGGATTTGCCTGAAGACAGGGTAAACAAGAGGTGATGGGCAGCAGCGGAGACCGCAGCCGACCAATGAGAACGTGTCTGCTCTGGGCCGCGGGCCAATGGCGGCGGGCGGAGCCCACGGGGGCCGGGCCAGTGCTGCAGCGGGTTGCAGGGCGGCGCAGAGTCCGGAGGCCGGCGCGCGGAGCGGTCTTCATCCCCGATCGCTGCGGCCCAGCCCGCCACCGAGGCGCGCAGGCGGGCGCGCGGAGTGGCCGCTCAGGTGCGGGCTGGTTCCGAGTCCTCAGTTGGACGCGCTTCGGGTGACTCCCGGAGCTATCCGCCCCCCCTCCCCCTCCCCCAGGCCCGGTTCGGTTCTGTTCGTTTTCTGGGAGGCATCGGGCGGGGGCGGCTAGCGGTTCCGGAGCGAGCGGAGAGCGGCTTTCCGCACCTCGCCGAGGAGGCACCCGGGGGGTGATGGAGCGGGGTGCAGGGAGCGGGGTGCGGGGCGCGCAGGCTGCGGGAGCGGGATGCAAGCACGGGGTGCGGGGCGCGGAGTTGTGGGCCCCCGAGGGCCCTGGGAGGCTCGCGAGAAGAAACGCTCCGCGACTGACTTTTATGTGGGAGGGGGGCGGGCAGCAGTTTCAGGGGTGCTGCCCCAGATCCCCCGAAGAGTTAAATGACACGGACATGTGAAGCCTGCGGGTGCGGGATCTGCCCGAACTTCTGCAGGCCTGGCAAGTTGGAGACTGGGCAGCGGGTCCCCGGCCCCCAACTCCCTCCTCTAAGGCTTGAGGGTACCGGGGCCACCGGAGCCGCGGCCTGGGGAGGAGAGAGAACCGGGGCCGAGCCGGCCGAGAGTGATGCTGGGGCCTCATGCATGATTCGTGGTCTGGCTTGCTTGCATGGGGTAGAGTGTTTGAGTAGGGGGGTGTTGAGGGGAGGAGGCGTGTGGGGTCGGGAGTAAATTAGAGGCGGCTGGTAGCGTCCAGCGCTGCACTTCGTTTTCTGAATGTGGGTGACTTTATGAATGAAGCAGGTTTCTTTCGTGGGCTCCGAGCTCCCTGCGGCTTTTTTTTTTTTTCCTCCTTTTTTGTGAATGAAGCATTGAGCTTTCTTTCTAAAACGCTGGGGTGAGGGGCCTGCGTCGGAGCCCAGGCGTGCGTTGGGAGTGGGGGCGGGGGCGCAGCTGAAGGAGTTTCATGAATGGAAAGGCTGGGAATTGGGTGGAAGTGTGTCTTGTTTTGTGAATGGGGCCCGGCGCGAGGGATCTAGTTACAGCCTCTACCTGCGGTGGCGGCCGCGGCTCGTTCTCCCATTCATAAAACCAGGCCCGCTGCGCGCCACGGGGAGGGGCCTCGATTCGGTTGCTGCGCCCAGTTAAAGTTTTCCTGGGGGCACCCGGGATTTGGGGGGTGGGGTGGGGTGAGCACGACTTCGACACAAAGGAAGTGGTTTAAACTCCAGGATGAACCCGAGCCTTCCCTGCAGGCTTTAAAAAGATACTTTGAACACACTGGTTCCAGCCCTTGAACTCTTCAGGGCTGCTTAGAAGATCGTCGACGCTGCTTTTGGATTCTCTTAGGGCAGTTTCTGTTACCGATGTTTTTTTCAAAAAGGTATTTTTTGCACATCATGAGGTTCTAAAAATATTTTACCCTCTGGTTTCCTACACGTAGCCCTCTTACCCACAACAGAACATTTAAGAATTTCTGAGACCACAATTTAATCAGGTTTTTTAATACAACACAATTCTTTCATGCTTCTCGACGCTCTACTAAGGTTTCTTAGATTTGGGTTGTTGGTGACATTCAAGAGAAAGAGGCCTTATTCTGAACGATGTTTGCACTGTGTGGAAGGCAAGCTGGCAGGGGCGTTTTTCTAGGAAGTTGTGAACTCTCTTTCCTTTGACTTTGAAAATATCTGATTACTTGGGCCAAGTGCTGGCTGTGAAGGGTTTTCGTGTACCCTGCTCACTTAAGAAAATTTGATATGGTGTTCACAGCGTGAAAAACAAGGCAGATGGAAATGGCTACGGTGAAAAGAAAAAGTCCCCTAGTTTGTGTACAAGTTAAAAGAAAATGCCATTTAGGCATTTCTATTATTTAAAACTTGGGTGAATGAATCCTTGTAACTCTGCCGTTGTTTTGACCTGAGTTTTTAGTTGGAAAATTGAGTGTTTAGGAAGGTGATACCTCCTAAACTTCCTAGTTAATTCCTCCCACACTAGAAGTGCCTCCTCTCTTGATTTTGTTGCCCTCTCCCAAGCCCAGTTCTTTGCCAGTGTTCTTTACCACTATTTGTGTTGGAAATTTGAGGTAACTGTTAGAAAAGGGAACATTTTCCCCCATAGATGTTTTTGCTTTGAAAAGTGTGTGTGTGTGTGTGTGTGTGTGTGTGTTTTAATTGTTTTTGCTTTTGGTAGAGATGGTTAAATACATGTGATGGAATGGAGTTTTATTTTTTATAGATGTTTTATTTTAGAAGGGAGTAGATGGCAGATAATCTTTGTAAGTTGCCATGGAGACGCTTACGTCATTTCAGGTGTACACACCTGTTTGGACAGAAGGTTTAGGTTTTAAATAAAGAGTGTGTGAAGAAAGTCTCCTTTTGATCAGTTTGTTCCTGGAACTGTACTTGGTGTTTTTACCATAGACCTATAAATAGACCTACAAAATACTTTTGAGAAACACCATGCATCTTAGTTTCTTTTTTTTTTTTTTTTTTTTTTTTTCTTCTTTCTTTTTTTTTTTTTTTTTTGGTTTTTGAGACAGGGTTTCTCTGTGTAGTTTTGACTGTCCTGGAACTCACTCTGTAGACCTGGCTGGCCTCAAACATGCAGAAATCTGCCTGTCTCTGCCTCCCAAGTGCTGGAATTATAGGCGTGTGCCACCCACAGCCCAGCCGCATACTAGTTTCTTAATTGCCAATAATTTAGAATATTTTACCCAATTTCTCTAGTTATAGTAACAAAACTTACTTAAAAACTTATGCTTGCCAGTCATGGTAGTGCACACCTTTAATCCCAGCACACAGCACACAGCACACAGTAAGTTCAAGGCTAGCCTGGTCTGCGAAAGGAGTTGAGGACAGCTAAGGCTACACAGAGAAACTCTTGTCTTGAAAACAAAAAAAAAAAAAAAAAAAAAAAAGAAAGAAAGAGGGAGAGAGTGGGCTATGAGGTCACCACAATGAAAATAAGTTGAGGGATTTGCTTGGTTGGTTGGTTTTGATTTTTGTGGTAGAGAGGTAGGCAGGCAATACTAAATTGCATGTGTCCATCCTTGAGTAGGCTTTAGGGAACTCAACGAGGGGAGGTGACTGCAGAGGCAAGAAGGGAAGAATAGTATAAAACTACTCCATCCGCCCAACCACACTGCACACTCTTTTTACAGGAGGATCTTCACCACTCCCAAGAAACTGCTCAATGCTGACGCCTCTCAAAGCGGCATCAGAGACTTTGGAAGCACCATGGATGGGTTTTGTGATCAGCAGGTCCCTTTTATGGTCCCAGGGGTAAGTTGACGTCTGTGTAGTTTGGTCCTTGGTTCTCTTCTGGGGAGTCCTCCTCTTCTTCCTGGAGAAGTGAGTGGACCCCCTTTGTACCTCTTTCCTGCCTTTGAGTCTTCATTTGTTGGGCCTCTTTCAGAAATCTCGGTCAGAGGACTGTCGGGGGCGACCTGTAATTGACAGAAAGAGGAAGTTTTTGGACACAGACCTGGCTCACGATTCTGAAGGTAGCCTAGCCCTCCCTGCATGCTGGCTGTCCCTCAGCTCAACCGTGTGCACGTTTCTGTGCTTCCCCTTAGCACAAGAAATGGCCCCCTCCCGTTTTGAGTTTTTTCTTTCTTTCTTTTTTTTGTTTTTACAGAGTTGTTTCAGGATCTTAGCCAACTTCAAGAGGCTTGGTTAGCTGAAGGCAAGTTCCTTGACTGTCCTGTTTTCCATGTAAAAACATTCTACTGTGCCTTTTAGTAAAACGGCAAAGATCTAAACCAGAACTCTTTCCGCAGCTCAAGTCCCCGATGATGAACAATTTGTCCCAGATTTCCCGTCTGATAACTGTAAGTACCTTTCTGTTGGTGACACATTTGTTCTGAGGTGGCTTGGTTTGGGATCAGTCCCATCTAGAATACGTTCTTCAGTTATAGCCAGAAGATTTGAACAGTGGTATTCATGCATCTTAATAATTCTGGATTAGTTCTGAAGACTTTTGTTTCTTCTTTTTTATTGAGATAATTTCTGGCTCCGTTGAAGGCAAGATTTACTCATCTTAATTTCAGTTTAAAAAAAAATTTTTTTTTTTTACCTTAACAGCTTGAACTCTAGAATATTAAGTTAGTATGTTAGCTAAGATGTCATGTCAAACATCTGCTTGGTTTTAGATTTGTCTGAGGTGGGTGCATGTGCGTGCACACACGCACACACCTGTGGAGCTGTGGGTACTTACAGAGCCCAAAAGAGGGTGTCAGCTCCCCCAGAAACTTGAATTACAGATCATGAGTGGCCTTTTGTGGGTGCTGGGAACTGAACTCAAGTCCTCTGGAAGAACAGCAAGTGCTCTGAACCGCTGAGCCATCTCTCTGGCCCCCAACTGCTTATTAATCATATTTTTTCAAACCTTCTTTTGTTTCTTTTTTTTTTTTTATGTGTACAGTGCACATTATATCACATTATAGATGGTTGTGAGCCATCATGTGGTTCCTGGGACTTGAACTCAGGACCTCTGGAAGAACAGCAAGTGCTCTGAACCGCTGAGCCATCTGTCCAGCCCCCTTGTTTCGTTTTTTTATAAACTGAGACTTTGGGCCGAGGACGTAGCTCACTGATATAGAACTTGGCTACTATGTACAGGGTTCCAGGCTCAGTCACTAGCATCACAAAAAGGGGGGGGGGGTTTATAAATTAAGACAAGGCCAGTGATGAATCTGACATTTCTCTTCCTTTGAAAGATAAAGCACAAACTGAGTGGAAAATTCCTGTTGACTGTGGCTCCACCTAACATGTCAGTTTTGTTTCTTCTATGTTAATGAAGGGTGGTCACAGAGTGACTTGATTCACACTTACTTTTCATGTCGTTAGGCCCAGTTGAGTAGAGCGAAGCCTTTTTCTTAATTTCTTAATCGTCTTTGGATACTTGGTCCTTAAGATAATAAATGCAGCGACGAGTCCCACAAATGGCTCCTGATGCTGGCAGGGCATGGGTAGCTTTGTCCTCATCTTCCTGGCCTGTCCTCAGCGCACGTTTGGGAGCTTTACGGTCCAGGCAGAGCTACCAAGGACAAAGCTGGCTGATGAAATCGGAGCAGCACAGGGCTGCTCTAGAGAGCATTAGTCACTGGCGAGTGAGCAGGTTTAAGAGAGGTCTGGAGAATGCTGCCTCTCTGGAGAGTTGCATCATAGAGAAATTCATGTGTCTTAGTCATAGTTTATAATAGCAAGCACCTGAGCCAGGCTGGGATTTGATTTTCTCGCTTTGCACCAACAGATGATTCGTCTCAGCTTCGTTTTATCTCTGGGGTGTATGTGTGCATGTGTGTATAAAAATGCCACTGGGGTGGGGTGGGGTGGGTGGAGAGAGAGAGTGCGTGCGTGCGTGCGTGCGTGTTTAAAAGCAAGATATTCTAAAACTATTAGATAAAAGAACAGAGGTCCCAGCAGCTAAAGCAAGCATTCTGTAAGGAATGGCCTTGCGCTCAAGGCACAGTGCCATGACGCTTGAAAGGGAGTAGGCTGCAGCCCGTAGATGAATAGCTGGCTACCTTAGCTGCCTGTGAAGATTGTCTGTGCAAAAGGAAATGCTTGCTACTGCCCTTTGGGGTGCTCCCAAGTGATTGAGAAGCTTGCTGCTTAAGGGCCCAGTAGAGAGAACCTGTGAGGTGGGGGTGGGGGGTGGGGGTGGTTTTGCCCGATGAGGGACAGAATCTGCCCCCAAACCTCTTTCTGCAGTCTCTTCTGGAGGTGGCTTTCATGGCAGAGGTTCTTTGGGGGAAAAAAAAACAAAAACAAAAAAACCCAAAACGCTTTTATTACGCTGTTTGTTTCTCAGTAGCCCCAAAAAGAGTTAAAAAGGGAGGTGAGACAGCTGGGCTTAGATTGATTGCATGCATTGCCTGTGTTGGTGTGAGTGGGGGGGCGGGGAGGGGGTTTCGTCAAGCAGGATTTCTATCTGAGTAGATTCTTATCTTTGGGCATGGGCAAAGAAATCAATCAATGTGTCTCGGTGCTCTAGAAAAAATTCCTGCTCAGCAAATAGAACACGCGCTAGGTTCTCTAATTAAAATACCATGGCTTAAATAAGGCAGGTGTTTTGGGAGTTCCCTCTGCCCACCAAATAGGATGGGGGGGGGTTTGCTTATTTTTTTGGTCTGCTTGCTTTTTTGACTGCTTAAAGTTTGAGCTTGTCTGTATGTTATGGATAAAATGGATGGTTGAGTGTCTTAAAAAAAAGCCTCTTGAGCCGGATGGTGGCGGCACATACCTTTAACCCCAGCACTCAGTGAGGCAAAGGCAGGCGGATCTCTGTGAGTTCAAGGACAGCTAGGGTTACAGAGAGAAACACTGTCTTGAGTGGGGCTGGCAAGGGGCAGGGGGTGGGGTGGCAAGCCTCTTAATTCCCTCATGAGCCAAAGCTTGGGGAAGGGTGGAGTCAAATAGGCTGACCAGCCTGGAGAGTTGAGGCTGGAGCCCCGGGATGATTCTGGAAGCCTGGAACTCTTCTTTCAGGCTATTTTGTTTGGTTGTAGTTCAGGTTCAAACTGATGGGGGGGTAGGGGGGGACAGAGGGGGGTGGGTCTCTGAAGGAGCTGGGGGAGCCCACAAGTGTCAGACTGCATACCTTTGCTTCCCTGTGAGCACGCTCCCTCCGAAGGCCTTGTGTGGAGGACCAGCTTCCCTGTCTTCTGGAAGAACCATGTGTGTGAGGGGCACAGAATGGGCTGGATTTCTGAAGGAGATATGTAACTCTTCCAGACTTGGGTACCTTGCCTTAAACATCTACCCAGGAATGAGATTTAAGGAAATGAATCCACTCTAAGTTTAACAGAAGCACTCATAGCTATGCAGAATTTGCTTCCTGTCTCATGGATGCCTTACGTAGAAGCACATTTTTAAAATCATATTTTATTTATTCATTGAGTGTGTGTGTGTGTGTGCGCGTGCGCACACACACGGATATGTACATTGGAACAGCTTGCTTGCTTATTTATTTATTTATTTATTTATTTATTTATTTATTTATTTATGGTTTTTCAAGACACGGTTTCTCTGTGTAATAGCCCTGGCTGTCCTGGAACTCTATTTGTAGACCAGGCTGGCCTTGAACTCACAGTGATCCACCTGCCTCTGCCTCCCAAGTGCTGGGATTAAAGGCATGCGCTAGAACAGCTTTCTTATGGTGCCTGGAGAATAAAGTATGGGGGTGGTTCTCTGCACTATGTGTGTGGGTCGTCAGGCTTGGGTGACAAGCACTTTTATCCTCTGAGCTATCTTGCTAGTTCCTTGTTGGAAACTTTAAAAATTAAAATCAAGAGAACAGAAAGTGCATCCTCTAGACCAGTGGTTTCTTATTTTGTTGCTGCTACTTAACTTTAATTTTGCTATGTAAATACCTGATATACAGGATATCAGATATTCGATCCTTAAAGGGGTTGCAAACCACAGGAGCTCTCAGCCAGTGCCTCACCGCTTCCCCTACCCCAAATAATCCATTGTTTCTGAGGAGTGACTTGAAGATTGTCTGAGCTAGAAATCCCTCGTAGAGATAGTCTGGAAAAAGTCAACATGCAGTTTGAGGGTAGCTAGGAAGGATTGTGTGAAATAAACAGTAACAGCTTTTACAATAATCCAGTCCTCAAGAAAAGCTGTAGTCCTGTTACCAGCCTGCTCAGGTGGGTCAGGGCTCTCATTTCAGGTCATTTAGGGTCCGGAAGGTGACTTACAGGGAAGTGCTAAGGAAGCGGCTGGCCACCCTGTCTGATTTCATTGTTGCACAGTTGAGTGCATAGAGTGCTCCCATTTAGGGCTTGGAAGAGATAAAAAAAAATGACGTAGTTCCATAAAGAAGATGAGTTCCTACATGGAAAGTTGTAAAACTGCACGTCATGCATCGTGTGTGTGTGTGTGTGTGTGTGTGTGTGTGTGTGTGTGTGTGTGTGTGTAGGTGTGTGTAGGTGTGTAGAAGAACTGTCATAGACCACGTTACACCACACCATGAGTGTGTGTAGGTGTGTAGGTGTGTAAAATAACTGTCATAGACCACATGCTACACCATGAGCGTGCGCGCGCGCGCGCGCGTGTGTGTGTGTGTGTGTGTGTGTGTGTAGAATAACTATGTCATAGAGCACATGTTACACCACACCATGTGCTCTGGAGTCTCTAGATCTTTCCACCCGTATCCTATGTATTGTCACAGACTCCAGTGAGAGCCACGGACAAGACTGGAACCCTGACAACATTGGTGCTTTGATGTCAGCATGAGGAAGCCAGCTTCATTTCTCTGAGCTGACTTCCTTCACTAATGAGTGTTTTTTTAAATGCAGCTTTCAATTCTGACTTTTTTTTTTTTTTTTTTTTTAATATCTCATTTGTTCAGTGGTGGCATTGTGAATAATTACCAGCATATTTCAGTACCTGAAGTAGTTTATGTTAAGTATTGAGAATGATAAATCTCATGGTAGAGTCATAACTCTGTACCAAATGTACAAAATTTATCTTAAAATCCAAATGACCCCATTTCTCCTTGAATTCTTTTAAGATCTGTGTTTCCAAAAAAGAAAAAAAAAAGGGCAGGGATGACTGGAGAAGTACAAATAATTTCCCAAGGACCAGCTAATTAACTGTTAAAAATCAGCTTTTCCTAAGTACAGTGCAGTGGATAGTCAGGAAGCAGACTTCATGGCTGTGTTACCCCGGGAGCCTCAAGCAGCAGATTAAGGTAGTGACACTGGGGCTGATCTGGAGAGAACACAGTGGTCTAGCCATGGGCTATGGGGAGGGGGCGCTTGGGGGCACCCCTTCCTCTGTGGAATGAGGCCACTTGGAGGTATAAGGAACCTAAATAATAATAATTATTATTATTCTTATTATTATTTTATTTTTTTGGTTGTTGTAGTAAGGCAGGAAAGAAAACTCAAGGTGGCTTGGAAGAGGTGGCTTGGGTGAGTCAAGGCTGTCAGTATGTTTTGCTTTTTGTTTTTTGAGACAGGGTTTCTCTGTGTAGCCTTAGCTCTCCTGGACTCCTTTTGTAGACCAGGCTGGCCTCGAACTCACAGAGATCTGCCTGCCTCTGCTCTCTTAAGTGCTGGGATTAAAGATGTGCGCCACCACACCCGGCTTTATTGGTATGTTTTTCAGGAGGCAATAGTACTGAAAGGTGAGGGAGAGGAACGCTGATGAAGAGTGAGGGGAACCATGGAGACACGATTGACTCCCCCAGGCGGTTAGAGTTTTTCCGAGGGGCCTCTACCTTGCTGCAGAATGGCCCTAAATGATCACTGGTCATTCCTGGCTGCAGAGCCTCTAGTATCCTTACAACTGTCAGTGACCTAAGACCAGTGAACTACAGGAGAGCCATATGGTCAAGTTAGGCTGATTAAAAACAGGGTTTTTTTCTCTTACTCTTCTGGAAGCCTTGCAGCCCTTTGTATTTGATGAAAAAAAAAAAAGCCCTGAGAGGGGGAATTAGTCAGTCTGCCAGGCAGATCAGTCCTGTAGGTGCCAAAAGTAACAAAAGTCCTGGCATCCATCAAGAAACTATTTAGCCTCTCTTCTCCAGCCTCCTTCAGTTTTATAAGATGAAGATATGGGGACTGGATAGCTGAGAGCTTGTGCTGTCTGCTGTGTCTTCTGTCTCATAGTATTGTTATTGGTGTTACCAGCCCCAGAAAAGAATATTCCTGGGGGTGAGGTAGGTTTGGGTGTGTGCGAGACTGACTGTACTGCATTCGGTTCTTGAGTTTCAATGGTGGTGAGGAACTAGCCTGCCTTAGGCTGACATCCCTCTCTTGGGCACAAGCTGCCCTTGAGCAGCTTGCGCCCCATCTGTGCCCTGGCACTCGCTGCTTCTCCATTTGGAATCCAGGGAGCTCAGAGTCTCGTCATGTTGCGGCTCCCGGCTCTTGGACGGATGCCAGGCTTGCTGATGCCATTACCGGATTAGGTTGCTTTTTAAAAAATTCATTTTGTGAACTCATCAAGCGCATTTAACAGAGGCTTTGGTCGTCAGTTCCTACTGTAGTCCTTTCTCTAGCCTTCTTTTGAAAGAATGGCCAGAAATTAGGGTTCCTTGGTGTGGGGTACACACGTGAGTGTGTGTGGGCATGAGTCAGAACTTTTAAGTCCATTTGGGGGCCTGGTACATATGAGAGTGGGCTGACGCTCAGGCCTTACTTGGAGAAGAGGCCCCACCCCAACCCCACCCCTCAAAAAACAAAACAAAACAAAAAACCCTGCCCAGCAAAATAACTGAGCTTCTGCTTAGAAAGGGGAAAGTTGCTGCAGAGGGCGGAGGATCTCTACAGCAGGCTGAGAGCTGGGCCAGGAGTTCCAGGCTCATCTAAACAGGCCAGGTATAGTTTGTGAATTTGATACCACAAAAGATCTCAGAGAAATGGGGACAGGCAGTGAAAAGCAGTACGCAATATGACATTGGAAAATAAGCATGTGTGCCCAGCATCATAGCACTAGCCTTAGTTCTAGCACTCAAGAGGTGTATAGGCAGGCAGATCTCGGAGTTTGAGGCAAGTGATAGCCAGGGCTACGCAGAGAAACCCTGTCTGGAAAACCAAACCAAACAAAAAAACACACACATGCAAAAACAAAGGCGCACGCCTTCAGTCCCAGCACTCAGGAGGCAGATGCAGCCGGACCACTGAGTTTGAGGCCAGCCTGGTCTACAAAGCGAGTCCAAGATAGTCAAGGCTATACAGAGAAACCCTGTCTTGAAAAACCAAAACAAACAACAACAAAAGAAACCAAAGGAAAGTATGCCTTGAAGAAAACAGCTTATGAGCTCAAAATTACCTCATTTGATTTACCTGGAAAAAAAAAAAAAAAAAAAAAAAAGATTACTTTTCCAGCTGAGCAGTGGTGGCACACGCCTTCAATCCCCAGCACTTGGGAGGCAGAGGCAAGTGATCTCTGTGAGTTTGAGGCCAGCCTGGTGGTCTACAGAGCGCGTCCAGGACAGTCCAGGCTACACAGAAACCCTGTCTCCAAAAACCAAAAAGAAAAAAAGAAAAATACGTTTCCTTAAAATCAGGCTTGGTTGTCAGACAGGCTCCCCACTCACCCTCGGTGGTAATCACTGAACATTTGGGGGGCGGGGGAACCAAGACACCAAACCAGTTTTTAGCCTTGTACACTGTGAAGTCTTGGGGGAGAGATTTTATTCTCCCACTTCAGATCGGCACATTTGTCCCTTTTGCTGCCTGGACATCAGGAGGGTATGTTTCGGGGTCACTCAGAAGCCAAGAAACGGTTGAAATTCCTAGTGCCTCCCAAGTGCCTCTTCCTTGGGCTCCTCACGCTGGCTACTAGGGATAAGTGGGAAAGAAGTCTGGCAGGGCAAGCTCTTGGGGAGGGGGTGCGCCCCTTAGTCTAAACCAGTTTACCAGGGCAGTAGGGTTCTCCTTGGAAGCTCTGGTGAGGTGATTTTTAAACCGCAGCTCCAGTTCAATTTATTCCCTTACCCTTTCGCCTGAAGGCACTTGCCCACACCTCTTCTAGCCTTGCAGATTTCAGCAATAATCGTAGCCATTTTGGATCCCAGGGAGGGGGCAGACCCAGCCAGCGCCCCCTGCTGTGGCTGAATTTCTTACATAAACACAGCACACTGGGCGAGCTAGCTTCTCTGCGGCCGGCTGCAGCTGAGCCCTGGGCACAAATTGTAGGTCTGTCCCAGTTAGCTGCGCTGCAGACTGACTCCCCCTCTAGCCTGAATGGAGCATTCCAAATTGGTTGTGAATGGAGGGCGGGGCCTACTGGCAGACTTTTTCAATGAATAACCAGACCCCATTGTGCAGCCTGTGGAAAAACAACCAACTCCAACAACGCCATGACTGTTAGGAATATGCCTGTGATTGGCAGCTTGGAGGGCCTCCAAAATTAGTTTCCTTTGGCTTCCTAACTGTTCCCTGCTCTCCAAGCCTGAGCTTAATGGGGTATGAGTTTTCTTTTAAGGGCTTTCTTTTAACTCTCTCCCTACCAGGCTGATGACCTGGCCTGAGAGGGGACAAGCTACAGAGGCTCTGCGAAGCCCTGAGCCTTCTCTCCTTGCTTTCCCAGCCGTTTTTTTTTTTTTTTTTTTTTTTTTTTTTTTTCCCTTTCTACTGCCGCTGTCTAAAGGAAGTGGTGGTAGACTTGAAGGTGAGCTGGCATCTCCAGAGAGACTTGATCTGGGGATGTCATCCTTTTATCTCCTCTGGAGCTGTGGCATTAAGTCATGGGGTCCAGTCCCCACTCCCCCTCCTCCCCCCCATGGCTGTCGGCTCTCCTAGAGTACTCTTTATTCCAGGTCTGAACGATAAGGTGTTGGTAGGCCATACGCACGTGTATCTTGCTGAGTCTTTCACGGGAGCCAATAAAAATGTACTTCTTCCTACCCCTTGGCCTCCCTCTTTGATTTTTTTTTCCCCCTATGCTCAGAAAGTGGTACTTTAAAATGATACTTCTCAAAGTTTAGTCCTTGATGACAGGCTACCCTCGCTATGGTGTGCCTGCTTCCCAGACACCAAAGGAAGGGATGGCCTCCCCAAATAAATATCCAGGAAGTACCAAAAAGAACTCTGCCTTGGAACAGCTCCAAAGCCAGAGGAACCTCCTCGTGCAGGAAGTACTCTGGGCTTTTAGGAGTACCGAGCTCAATAAATATGCAGCCTTAAACATCTTGCGATGGCATGGCTAACGGCCAGCTCTCAGGACACTCCCAAAGAGCAAACTAGGCTAGCTCAGCATCCATTGTAGGACACATAGTTAAAGGGCACAGCTTACCTAGTAATGACCAATGTGATTTCCTCGGGATTTAATAATAAAATTCTTTTTGTTTTGTCATAAGGGCTCTTCACCCCAGGTACGTCCCTGACAGTTGGCCCTGTCTGGATAATCTCCTTTTTCATTGGAGAACACACCAGGGTAGATTGTTATTTGTCAGAGTTGAAACCTGTCAGCACTGGTGGGAGATTTCCCTGCTGGCTTCTAGTGAACATGAGCCATTCAGCTGTAGGCCTGGAAATACACAGTCGCCTGTGCTGAAGACCAGGTCTGGAGCCTGCCCTGGTTCCCTAATCTTAATCATTTTGTTTTGTTTTTCCTTCTTGAATCAGGGTTTCTCTGTGTAGCCCGGGCAGTCCTGGAACTCTCTGGGTAGACCAAGCGAGCCTCCTCTGCCTCTGAGTGCTGGGATTAAAGGCAGGAGCCACCTTCCTGATCTGAATTCTAATGGCGAGCAATGAGTGGAGATAATTGCCCGCTGTTACCTGAGTAGCCTCAGTTTCTACATTGTCCTCAGGCCTTTGTCATTCATCCTTTTCCTCCATTACCAGCCTAGAATTTTCTTTAGAGATGTTGAAGAAAAAGTTTGTGTGTGGAGGTGGGGTGGGGTGGGGTTTAACGGCTTTTTATTTTATTTTTTATTTATTTATTTATTTTTGGTTTTTTGAGACAGGATATCTCGGTGTAGCCCTGGCTGTCCTGGCCTTGCTTTGTAGACCAGGCTGGTCTCGAACAGTAAGAACACAGAATCGTGTAACACAACCTCCACACAAACCGAAGTTAGAAATGCTGTCCCCAGCCCATGTGCATGCTGCAGCCTATTGTCCCCAAAGCTTAGCTCCATGTCCCCAGAGGAGACATGTCCTACCAAGCCCCATACGTGCTGTAACGCACACACGGTACAGCTCAGCACCACTGTGGTGTTGCCTTGAGTCCACAGCCTAAAGGTAAGGTCATCAGAGAGAAACAGGCAACGGGAGGACAGTTCACGCAGCATCGTGGCGGCGTCTTAGGTTATCTGTGGTATCGGTCGACTGTTAAGCTGAATGGAGGAAGGCCCAACAGCCGTTAGTTCCTGTGTCTTCAAAGAGAGACCCTACCTCAGATGGCTTCACGGGACTTCCTCAGACAGTCTGCTGACTCAGTTTCAGAGTTGGCTCAGTTCTTTTTTATCAGCTCATTTTTTCATCTTCAAAACTCTTAGCTCTTTCCGTTTGGAGACCCCAGGTGCCCGTGTTCAGAATTCTAGAGCAGCCTTGTACTGTCCTCACACTCCTGTGTTTCTACCACATCCCACATGCAATCTGAGTGACCTCTGCCCCCTCCCCATCCCCACGGCGGCATCTTTCAAGGTGCCTAGCATTTATAGGTAGTTCACCAATGAGCTTCCTCGGCTTGTACCCCCAAAACACTGCTCCCAAAATGGTCCTGGCTCTTCAATTTCTAAAAGTTTGGTATAGCCTCGTATGTTCTTAGGGACAGAGTCTGTGTTCTTCCCTCACTCAGTTCCGACTGCATCAAGATCTGGCTCTTGTGGCTTTGATTATTTCCCTCTGCTTGACCCCCCCTCCCAACCCCCAGCTAATTTCTTTCCTTTTTTTTTTCCCCCCTTCCTCTTTTTTAAAACCTTGAACCTCAGTTAGCCCAGGCTCTCTTTGTTGCCTTTTCTGGTAGTCCATGCCCTGGCTTTACATTCAAAGCCTTCCTTCAGATAATTATATTACTGGTTTCTATGTCTGAATCCTAACATTTTTGGACTTCCATTGTCTTTTTTTTTTTTTTTTCAAGACAGAGTTTCTGCTCTGGTCCTGTGTGGTTCTGGTTGTCCAGGAACTTGCTCTGTAGACCAGGCTGGCCTGGAACTCGGAGATCTGCCTGTCTCTGCTTCCCTGGGAATTGAAGGGGTGCGCCACCAAACAAACATTTTTGTTTTCTCTCCATACACTCACTCCTGAAGCTGCCGCTGCCGACTTGGAGCATTTGCCTTGGTGCAGAGAAATCTGACTCTTGGAGTTTAGTGTTCTAGGAAGTAGCTTTATTGGTTCTTTTTTAGTTTTTCGAGACAGGCTTTCTCTATGTAGCCTTGGCTGTTCTGGACTCACTTTGTAGACCAGTCTGGCCTCAGACTCACAGCAATTCACCTGCCTCTGCCTCCTGAGTGCTGGGATTAAAGGTGTGCCTCACCACGCCAGGCCCACTTTATTGGTTCTTGATTTGCCTATTTTGTTTATTGTACAGAGCGTGGTAGGGGCCATGTTACAAGGTCTTCTGCAGTTGTTGGTTGGTGAGTTCTGCTTCCTTGTGATTGAGTCTACATCCATAGCTAGCCCCAGGGTGACAGTGAGTTTGGAGGTCCTTGCTGAAATGGCATACAGGACAGGCATGGTGGGAGGAACCTTTGACCTCAGCACTGAGGAGGCTGATGCGGGAGGATCACAGAAAACTGGCTATAAAGTCCCAGGCCAACCAAGATTACATAGAGAGACTCTTGTTTTGAGAAGGAAGGGAGAAAACCATCAGAGACTATGAATATCCAATAATAATCGATGCTAAGACCCCCTCATGCCTCCATGGTTGATGAAGTCCTGAAGCAGCCTTTCCCAGTGCACATAGGGAGCAAATTCTTCCCCAGAGCAGAAACTGCTTTCTCCAAGTAAGACTTTGCATGGGCTGGGCGCGATCAGTCCCAGTACTCACCGAGGCAGAGGCAGGGGCATCTCTGTGAGTGAGGTTGAGGCCAGGACAGCCAAAGCTACGCAGAGAAACCCTGTCTTGAAAAACCTAAATAAACAAAGGCTTCAAGTGGGACAGATACAGCTGCCCTTGTAGTTTCATAACTTTCAGCCTTTCTGTGACATACGCCCACCTCAGTACTTATGGTACCAGGTGATTGTGCTGTGTCCTGTTCGTTGTGTGCAGAGCCTTGGTGTCGAACCAGGATTCTGCCGCATCCTTGTTTCCTAAGGTGGCATACATTGTGTGTGTGTGTGTGTGTGTGTGAGTGTGAGAGAGAGAGGGGGGGGGGAGAATATATGAATATGACCGCATATCTCACTATGCAGAGGTGCCTGGCTTGGAACTTTCTATGTAGCCCAGGCTGTCCCCAATTTGCATTTAACTTTCTTAGAGGCATAAGTCACTGCACACAGCTCAGCACAGCATTTTTGTTTTTAAATGACCTTTAGATCTTTGGCTTCACATCTTTTTCCGATCCTGCTGGTGCCCTAGGATAGGCTAACCAGGGTCCTCAGTAATACTTACCTCACGACTCCGGCTCCCTCTCCTTGCTCTTCTCCTGGTCTTTATGAGCAGAAGGGGCCAAGCCAGCTCCTCAGGAAGAGATTGAGGAGAATGTCAAGGAAGAGATTGTGAATTTTTGAAATCTTCAGTTAGGATAGGCTGGCAGTGGCTGCTTTGTGCTCTCTTGGGCTGTGGGCATGAAATCTAATGAGCTGTCCAGCTGGGCTAGTGGTGCTGGAGGTCGGATATATATATATTGCTTACATATATATGTAGACACACACACACATATAGACACACGCAAGGAGAGGAAATTCTTGTGACTGCTTTTGGTTCTGAGTTGGACATATGCTTTAGTTCCTGCTCTATCTTGTTCCATATGTGTATGAAATTACTAAAAGGTTTTATTTCAGTCATTCTATACTTTGTACCAGGGCAGCAAGAGTTGTGACAGTGGCCATTTTCATCTTGCCCTATCTAGAATATTTTCCCCAGGTTTTTTTTTTCTTTTTTTCTTTTTTTCTTTTTTTTCTCTCCTTCTCTTGAGCAAGGGTCTCTCTGTGTAGCCTTGGCTGTCCAAGTGCTGGGATTAAAGGTGAGCGCTACCACCACCACCGGGCCTCCTCATTTTTTCTAAGTGAGTCAGAGCCAACAAAATATTTGAGAACTGCAGTCTTAAGCAGTAGAGTACGATCAATATTTGTTCTTGTGTGACTTGAGATTTCCAAGGTTATCCTGCACGTCTGGTTTGGTAACTCGCCAGGGTTGGCTTTCCTCATGGGTAAATGCATGGGATTTGAGATTGTTTTGTTTCCATCTCCCTGTGTGGACAATGTGTTGTGTGTGCAGGTGTACATGGCCGCACATAGATTGATGGAAAAACCAAGAAGAGCTCAGCCTGGGGTACCGTCCTTTTCTGCTCCCTACTTTATTTATTTGTTTTTCTTGAGACAGGGTCTCTTCCTGAAGAACCTGGTCCTCCTCTGTTGGCTAGAGCTGGGGTTACAGGTGTGTGCTTCCGTGCCTGGCTCTTTAAATGGGCACAGTGGTGTAGCAAGCGTTTGTTGTTGTTGTTGTTTTTGTTTTGTTTTTCGAGACAGGGTTTCTCTGTGTAGCCTTGGCTGTCCTGGACTCGCTTTGTAGACCAGGCTGGCCTCGAACTCACAGCGATCTGCCTGCCTGCCTCTGCCTCCCGAGTGCTGGGATTAAAGGCGTACGCCACCACGCCCGGCTCAAGTGTGGCGTTCTTAACTCTTGACCACAGATAAAAGATCGGCTCTGTTCTTTGAGGGGGGAAAAAGATACTTGTTTTCCTGATTTATTTTTAAAAGCAGGTCGCTACATTTTATGTTCGTTTCATTCCATGTTCTCTCTCCCCCTCCCTCCCCCCATTGAATAATTTAGAAGTAGGTTGTAAAAATAGGGACATTTTCCCCTCCAAGCACTTCAGTGCATATTTCCAAAAATTAGGGAAATTCTTTGCTAAATTCCAAGGAAAGAAACATGATCCTATTCAAAACTCCCCAGCAGTTGTCCCCAAGAATTTTTTCTTGTAAGTTGATATTGACACTGCTTGTGATTTAGGATTAAGAGTCACTCACCCATTGCATGTGTATGCCTCATTGGACTTTTTTGTTTGTTTGTTTTTGTTTTTCGAGATGGTTTCTCTGTGTAATAGCCCTGGCTGTCCTGGAACTCTCTTTGTAGACCAGGCTGGCCTTGAGCTCACAGAGATCCACTTTTCTCTTCCTCCCGAGGGCTGGGGTTGACGGCTCATGCCACCATGCCCAGCTGACGATTTCATCTGTAACAGTCTCCCTGGTGTTTTTGTTTTGTTTTGTTTTGTTTTGTTTTGCAGCATGGTCTCATGCATCTCAGTCCTGCCCCCCATCCCCCTCTCCACTCACCCGTGTTTCCCCCGAGAATACACCGGCTTTCTTTTTTAAGACACGGTCTTGCTATGTACCCTGTGTTTGCCTCAAGTTCATGATCTTGTCTCAGTGTCCCCAAGGGCTAGGAGTGCAGGAGTGTGCCACCAGAGTGATTTAAGGAAGTTGGTAGTTGCTGACCCATTTAAGGGGTGCATTTAAAAAGAGCGTCTAGAAGTGAAAACATGTGAAAAATGCTAATCTCAGGGTTGGAGAGCTCTTGCACTGTTGATCCTTTCACTTGGTGTTCCTGTTTCTCGGCTGAACTTAGAATAGCACCAGACTATCAGAAAGAGCTTGTACATACTTGAGGAGGGGGCTTTGGGAAACTTTGCTACAGATTCTAACCTAAGGCTGAGGACATTGCCCAGCTTGCTGTGCAAGCACGAAGACCTGAGTTCGAATCTCCAGCACCCAAGTGAAAAGCCAGGTGTGACTGTGCATGCCTGTAACCCCAGTGTCCAGAGCATGGGGAAGGGAGAATGGCTGGGTTTGCTGGCCGCTAGCCTAGCTCCAGATCCAGTGAGAGTCTTACCTCAAAGGACTAAGGCGGAGAGCGCTGCAGCAGGACCCCCAGTGCCCATCTCTGGCTTCCCCATTGGTGATGCTGCACACGCATGTGCACGGGTACTACGCATACATAATAAACCAGTAAAGTCAATTTTTAAGAACTTTGTAGAGCTCATCCAATAATTGATTCCAGCGCATGAAACTTGAGAGTTTGTGCTTATAGAGGTTAGCTATATTAGGTATGAAAATGGTGCAGCTCCCTGTACTTCTTCCAGTTCTTCCTTTTTTAAAAAAAAAATTTATTTTATTTTATTTATTTTAATTTATGTGCATTGGTGTGAGGGTGTCGGATCTTGGAGTTAGAGACAGTTGTGAGCTGCCATGTGGATGCTGGGAATTGAACCAGGGTCCTTTGAAAGAGCAGACGGTGCTCTTAACCACTGAGCCATCTCTCCAGCCTCAGTTCTTCCGTTTTTGTTGTTTTTTCTTGTGTTTTTTTGGTTTGTGAGATGGAGTTACTCTGTGTAGACTTTGCTGTCCTGGATTCGCTTTGTAGACCAGGCTGGCCTTGAACTCACAGAGATCCGTCTGCTTCTGCCTCCCAAATGCTGGGATTAAAGGCATGCGCCACCTCGCCCAGCCCAGTTCCTCTCTTGGAACTTGTGCTCCCTACCCCTATCCATGGTAATGTTCCCGGCTTTTCTCCTTTTGAGATAGTTGCCAGACAGTGGAAATTAGCCATTCTGCCCATCTGAGCATGCCTCTTGCTGGGTTTGAGAATCTTAGATAACGTCCTTTTCCAGTTATCCCCTTCAAGGAACAGAACCTGTCTGCTTAGCTCGTCTTCCCGGGCGGGTGTTGCCTACTGTCTCTGTCCCTGCCATGTACTGGTGCTGCTGCTACTGAAAGTATGTATATGGAGGGTGTGATCATATGTGTGGCCGCTAGCTGGTGCACTCAGGCTCTCACAGCAGCTTTGGCCGTCTGCCTGAGACCTGCCCAAGATCACGCCAAGTCAGTAACCTTGGGGGTATAGCTGCTTAGTAGGTTATGGATCCTCACACAGGAAGCACTAACTGGATTTAGGGGGTTATTTAAATAAGAAGAAAAAAAAGCATGAGGATGTGAGAGGCGTGTGCGTGCGTGCAATGTGTGTGTGTGTGACGTGGGGGAGGTGTGTCTGGGATAGTGGGAGGGGTGGCAGGGGAAGTTAAAGGTGAATATGATTATGATGCATTGTATGTATGAAATTCTCAGAGGGTGTGTGTGTGTGTGTGTGTGTGTGTGTGTGTGTGTGTGTGTGTGTGTGTTTTGCCTGAGAGAAGTTTGTAATTCTGGTAACATAGCTAAGAGACGAGCCTCTTCCTAACCCTTCTCTGCTAATGAGCAATGCGACCTGAGCCTCCTTTCTGACATACCGCTCCTCTCCGCCCCATAGGTTAGCTTTGTCTCTGGAAAAAAAAAAAGCCTTTGTTTGGAGATTGATACAGCGTGTCTACCTTTATGCCAGGCTCATTATGTTTAGCATATTTGGGAGACTCAGCTCTGTAAGTAAATGCAATTGTAATTTATTCATTCTAATCTCTGTACAGTGCTGAGGTTTTGCCTGGTGTTACATTGAACCCTTAGGTAAATCGGAGGAGAATTGATGTCTTTACGATATTAAGCTTTCCAGTCCGTGATACGACCTTCCTTTTATTCTTTAATTTTTCATAGCGTTTTGGGGGAATCTTTGATTAGATTGTTTTTAAGTAAATGATATTTCTGCTACTATTACAATTCCTGTTGCGTTTTAATTGTTGGGAGTGGGGGCCACATGTGCTATAACATATATATGGCAGTCAGACAGCTTCTGGGACAGGGGTCCCCCCTGCCGTATGGCTCTCGGGTCAGATTGAGGGGTTCATGCTAGTTGGCAGGCACCTTTACCCAGTGAGCCCTTTCAGTGGCCCTAGATGTATTTTCTTCAACTTTTATTAAATTTATTCTTTTTTTTTGGTTTTTCGAGACAGGGTTTCTCTGTGTAGCCTTGGCTGTCCTGGACTCACTTTGTAGACCAGGCTGGCCTCGAACTCACAGTGATCCGCCTACCTCTGCCTCCCGAGTGCTGGGATTAAAGGCATGCGCCACCACGCCCGGCTCTAAATTTATTCATTTTTAAGTGTGCTCTGGCTGCATGTGTGTGTACATACATGCTACATATGTGCTTGGTGCCCTTGGAGGGTAGAAGAAGAAGGAATTGGATCCCCTGAAACTGGAGTTTCAGAGGATTGTGACCACCATATGTATGCTGGGAATCAAATTCAGGTCCTCTGCAAGAAGAACAGTTGCTTGTCACAGCAGAGCCATCTCTCTCTCTCCACCCCTCTAAATATCTTTTCTTATTTCATATTGCTTTGGTTATGGGATGTAGAGACCGTTCTTTTTGTATATTGACCTTGTAGCAAACAGCCATGCCAGATAAGCCCATTGGGTTTCATTCTCTGTGGATATATATTTATATTTTCTGTGTTCTCCTCCACCCACCTGTGAAGAATGGCAGTTTGGTTCTTTTCTGACCCCTCTGTATATGTGGGTTTTGTTGTTTCCTCTTCCTCCTCTTGTTCAGGACCAGCAGGTTGGTTAATCCTGTGTCCCTTGCAAGGCTTTTCCTAGTCTGATAGGTTAAGTTGTTCGGTGGGTAAACGCAGTATCTAAAACTTATAAAGTGCTGTTATGGTGGGCTGGGAGACAGTACTGTACCTGGTAATGAATGCCCAGATGTGGGCTTAATGCCATGTTACCATCTAATTTTGTATTTTGGGCATGGATCTTTGTTAGAGTTCTTGTAGTCATATAGAACCTGGAGAGTGGATTCAGTCACTGTCCTTGGCCTCAGAGGTGGCTTTAAGGGAGGGTTGTCAAGATATGCAGGCCTTCCAGGGTGTTGGCAGTTGTCTAAGAGAGCAGAAGGCTTTGGCCAACTGGACTGGAGGAGGGAGAATGAGAGAGACCTCGTAGGAGGAACGCTGGAACAGAAGGCGTGGATTGCAGAGAATGGAGCTGTAGGAGTGGGGAAGCTTGGCTGCCAATAGGCGCGAAGGAGGATCGTGTGGCAGGGACAGAGAAAGGCATCTGTTTCCCAGTGGGTTAGGAGTCAGGTGTGCCCCACCTGGACGGCCCACCGTGAGCACGAGGCTTCAGCCTTGTGATATGGCAAAAACATTCATTTCATGTTTTCTATTTGACTTCCTTCTCCATCCCTTTTTTTTTTGCTAGTTTCTTAATCTGCCTCTCTGGAAATAGGAGCTTGCTTTTCAGCCTATGGTGACCTTGGACTTTGTCCTCCTAGCTTTCCAGTGCTGGGACTATAGGCACATCCCACCAGGCCTGCCACCATGACTTGCATGAGTGGCTTTCTGCACATCCCCCCACCCCCCTTAATACATGGTTTCATATAGCTTGGGCTGGTCTCAAACTTGCTATGTAGCTAAGGATGGCCTTGATGCTCCCACCTCTCAGTTGCTGGTAAGATACTACACACATGAGCCGCAGTGCCCAGCTCCATCCATATTTCTAAACAGTCTTTTCTCAGACTACCTCCGAGACTATAATAGGATGCCGAAGAACTGTTTGGGTGGAAATCCTGGCAACTTACTAGTGGAGAGACCAAAGCTGGCTCCTTAGGCTTTGTTTTCCTATCTGCAAACCGGAAAGAGTGCAAGTAATATTTTCCATTAGGTTGGAGGGACTAAGTGAAATGAAGTGTGCCAGGACACCTGGCGCATAGAGAGTCCTGAGGGGGTCTGCCTGTTGTCTCTCTCCCAGACTGTCTCTTTCCTCCTCTCCAGAATTGTTGGTCCTTGTTCATTCTCCTTTGTTGTTAGGGGAGGGGAGATGGCTGGGCAGGTAAGAGCGCTTGCTGAGCAAGCATGAGGTGACAATTCAAACCTCCAGTGCCTAAGTGAAGAGCCAAGAGTGACTGTGTGTGCCTGTAACCCTGGTGTTGTGTGGGGGGTGTGTGTGTGGGGGGGTGGTGACTGTGTGTGCCTGTAACCTCACTGTTGTGTATGGGTGGGGTGGGGTGGTGGGGGCTGTGTGTACCTGTAACCTCACTGTTGTGTATGTGTGGGGTGGTGACTGTGTGCCTGTAACCCCCTTGTGTATGTGTGGGGTGAGGTGGGGTAGTGACTGCGCCTGTAACCTCACTGTTGTGTGTGTGTGGGGGGGCAAGGCAGGGAAGGGCTTCCTGGGCTAGCTTCAGGTTCAGTGAGAAATTCTGTCTCAAAGAACCTCAGAGAAGTAAGACAGTGATTTAGCAGGATACCTAATGTCCTTTCCCTTGTTCTCCACGTGCACTCACACACACACACACACACACACACACACACACACACACACACACACACACACGCATGTATAACACCCACACCCACACAGTACTTTCAGCTTGTCATATTTCTATTGTTTTAGGTTGGAAATTTTTTTGTCTTCTATTTCTTTTTTTTTTTTTTTTTTTTTTTTGGTTTTTCGAGACAGGGTTTCTCTGTGTAGCCTTGACTGTCCTGGAATCGTTTTTTGTAGACCAGGCTGGCCTCGATCTCACAGCCCGATCTGCCTGCCTCTGCCTCTGCCTCTCAAGGGCTGGGATTAATGGTGTGTGCCACCACCGCCCGGCTTTGTCTTCTATTTCTTTCTAATGGACAAAGGAGGTGATTGAAATGTCTCTCATTTCTGACCATATGGTAGAAGGCTGATAGAATGACAGTGTGGAGAGACTGACTCTCCTTCCCAGTAGCCCCAAGGCTCTGAACAATTTTTTCGACTCCTTGGGCCTTAGAGTTCTTCCTCCTCTTCTTTTTCTTCTCTTTCCTTCTCCTCCTCCTCTTCTTTTTTTTTTTTTTTTTTTTTCCTTTCTCCAAGACAGGGTTTCTTTGTGTAGCCTTGGCTGTTGTGGACATGCTCTGTAGACCAGGATGGCCTTGAACTCACAGAGATCTGCCTGCTTCTACCTCCCAAGTGCAGGGATCACAGGTGTGAGCCACCATGCCTGGCTCTCCTGTTCTTGTGTGTAGGAGACTGAACAAGTGGACCAAGGCCCAGCAACCTCTAAACAGCTTCTATAAGAAAAACACTAAAAAACAAGTATGTAACTAATGTGCACGTGCCAGGAGAGGATCTCTCTGTTTTGCTCACTCTCCTATTGTCAGCATTTCAGGAATATGGACTCATTAAATTTCCAAGAAGGGAAGTCAGGAATGAAATCTTCATAACCCTGAAGGCGGTCCATGTTAATCAGTAATTATGGTTGAGGCAGCTGACCTTGCAAGGCCATCTTCCGTATGCTGGGCACAAACGTTTCTGACTAGAGGTGTTTATCAGCTTAAATAGCCAACGCTGAACATTTCAGGCTTCTCTGGAGTCTGTGATCCTTCCCAAGTTAATCCCGTTCCACCCTTTACAGTCACAGATGTCTGTCATTGTTTAGTCAGCCCACTGTGGAAAGGCAAGCACTCTTCTTTGCCCCATCCAAGAAGTTCTGCGCCATTTTCTTTACTCTTGAGGGCATACGTATGAGGGCACACAAAAGCAAGGTGCATTCCTTGGCTTTGGAACTCCTGGCTTAAGTTGATTGGTCAAATGCCAGAGGTGGACCCCTGCACACAACCCCCACCCAGCAGAACTGGGGGGAGCTGGGCCTTCCTCTCATTGCTCTCTGGCCCCACTGGTTCTCCTGTCAGCAGAGAATTGTGAAACTACCCATCTTGTTTCTGCCATGCCTTTTCTCTCAAGATCATTGATTGGGAGTGGAAGAGACCCATTTATGGCTAACCTGTACCTAGAATTACAGAGTAACTGTAGACCCTGCCTGCAATGTTAAAAGCTGGGTGGTAATATGATCAATTCATAATTTGTAATGGAGGGTGGGTCAGGGTGGTTTGGTTTGGTTTTAAGAGGTTTTGTCATGTAGCCCAGGCTGGCCACAACTGATCCTCCAACTTCTGAGTGCTAGGGATTGTGGGAGTGCTGCTGTGCCTGGTATTACCCTGCCTGGCTATTCACTTAAATTTCTTGAACTCCCCTTTTCTGTATAGAAAAAGTGTCATTACCTAACAGGCTGTGGTAGAAGACACTGAGGTGGAGACAGCAAGCAGCACAGGTTCCCTTTTAAAAATGGATTGTGCTTTTCCTGAAATTACAATGGAGTTTTCTCCCTGGACAGCTTCGTTTTTACATTCTAGAGTTTGCCTTGTCAGGAAACCTGGTAATTGTAATAAGATTGGAAAAGTGGAGACATTTCTAAAACCTGACAGGAGAAAATCAAATATCGCTCTAATCATTTACTTTCCAAATTTAGGTAAAGCAATGATTATAAATGACAATTTTTAGACAAAGAAAGGTTAGACTTTTAAGCCTATACATAGTTTTTCTTTAAATTGGAGTGTTGCTACTGTTCTGACTTTTTACCAAAACTTTTGACAGTAAGAAAGTACAAAAGAAGAGATTGTGACCAACGGGGTCACCCTGCAGGCTGCCATAGTTTCCTTTTTGTGTGTCTGAGTATCTGAAAACATTTGATAACAATCGACTCTCGGCTGCCATGATGTCACCATCAAAAACTCATGATGAGATTCTAATATTAGACTTCTAAATATAATCTGCTAGTTCTTAACTTATTTCATGGATTCTGGAAAACACAGTTTGGCATTATGTAAGAAAGGAATTATGAAAACTTCTCTCCAGTCTGTTAGCAAGACGTGTGTGTGTGTGTGTGTGTGTGTGTGTGTGTGTGTGTTGCACACACATTGGGGGTGTGTGCACATGTGAGTATGAATGCGTGTGTGTGCCTGTGCATTTGCATGGAGATCAGAAGACTTTTCGAAGTCAGTTCTCTGTCCACCTGTTTTAGGGGTCGAATTCAGGTTGTCAGATTTGAAGTTATAAGAGAAACCAGTGTAGTCTGGAAGATTGTTGAGTCTTACCAGATAGAAAAGGATGATTACACAGCCAATCATGCCTAGCATAATCATTAGATTTTAGCCAGAATCCTAACAGCAGCATTTTAGGAGTAAACATTGAGTCAAGGAAGAGTTTGGTGGGTCACAGAGCACTGTGGTTTGCTGCTCATGAGCCTTGTAATGGAAAAATAGTCCTCAGGGAATGTTACCCCAAGCCCTGCAGCCAGGTAGCTAGGCAGAGAGTAGCCATTTAAAAATCCTTGCTGGAAGGGACAGGTCTTGTGGTACACTTATCTGTGTTAAGGTTTGTCCTACTCTGGGGAAAAGGGCCTCTCAGAAGCAATTTAGTATCTAGGTAAGAAAGAAAGGACAGACTTAGTTTTCTGTACTCAGGAGTGTGGACCACTCTAAATAAGGTTCCTTCATTTTGAAAAGTCTTGGTTTTTTGAGCTGGGCATGGTGGCGCACGCCTTTAATCCCAGCACAATCTTGGGTTTTTGCCCTCTCAGAATGCTATGTGGAGCTGGATGTGGTGGTGCATGCCTGTAATCCCAGCACTCTGGGAGGCAGAGGCAGGTGTATCACTGTGAGTTCGAGGCCAGCCTGGTCTACAAAGTGAGTCCGACAGCCAGGGCTACACAGAGAAGAAATCTTGCCCTGCCCGCCGCCCCGCCGCCCCCCCCCCCCCCCCCCGCCCCCCCCCCCCCCCCCCCCGGTAAAAAGGAAAATCCATGTGGAATCTGTAGGCTTCCAAACTCAGCCCGGGTCACGTGTGCTTGTCTTATGAATTCAGGAGACGCCACTGATACTGTCTTAGTCCATTTTCTGCTCCTGTAACAGAAAACTACAGACTGGGTGGGTTGTTTTGTTTTTATGAGACAGGGTTTCTCGGTGCAGCCTTGGCTGTTATGGATCCACTTTGTAAACCAGGCTGGCCTCAAAAACTCACAGAGATCCACCTGCATCTGCCTCTGGAATGCTGGTATTAAAGGCGTGCGCCATCACTGTCCGGCAGGCCTGGGTTATTTATTAAGAGTACATAAAAATATGTGTGTGTGACCGGTGTAACTGTATGTATATACGTACATAGTTTATAAAGTTAATTTGGGTTACGGTTCTGGACACTGAGGATCAGGTGAGGTCTGTGGAGAGCAGAGGGAAGGGGTGCATGGGAGGAGACAAGACCAGGAAGCACGCTGCAGAGTGGAGGAGATGCTCCGTCCCTTCTCCCGGGTGGAACAAACCCTCAGTGGCCCAAGCACCTCCCTTCAGCACCATTACACTGGGAAACTATTACATTGCAACATGAGTCAGGGGGGACAAAGCAAGTCCAGACTATCACTGGGTACCATGAAGGACTGGGAAAGGCTAGGAGCAGATACTGTGGGCACACAGGCCTCCACAGACTTCATAGGTAGTTAGCTTCTGCCTAGAGAGTTGCTAAGTTGTTTTGTTTTACTCTTTCATTCTTTTTTTTTTTTTTAAATATTTATTATTTATACAGTGTTCTGCCTGCATGTATGCCTGCATGCCAGAAGAAGGCATCAGATCTCAGTGTAGATGGTTGTGAGCCACCATGTGGGTGCCGGGAATTGAACTCAAGACCTTTGGAAGAACAGTCTTAACCTCTTAACCTCTAAGCCATCTCTCTAGCCCCTATTCCTTCATTCATAAGAGCTATATAATGCTTTTTGTTTGTTTTTTTTGTTTTTTGTTTTGGTTTTTTAAGACAGAGTTTCTCTGTGTAGCCTTGGCTTCCCTGATGTCACTTTGTAGACCAGGCTGGCCTCGAACTCACAAATCTGCCTGCCTCTGCCTCCCAAGTGCTGGGATTGCAGGCATTTGCTCACCGCACTTGGCACGTGTTTCTTAAAACTCAGAACTGGTATTTAGAGTTACTTGAAAGAGACTTCAAAAATTGTATTTATTTTGGAAAAATGCTTGTGATTAAGAGCCTTAGTGGTGGTGGTGGTGGTTGGCGACGCATACCGTTACTCCCAGCGCTTGGGAGGCAGAGGCAGGAAGATACTGGTCTACAGAGGAGTGAGTTCCAGGACAGCCAGGGCTACACAGAGGAACCCTGTCTTTGGGGGTGGGATGGAGGGAGGAGCAAAAAGAAAAGCAATGTATTGCCACAGGCTTTTTAAGTCTTAGGGAAGCTAATGTGTAGTGACTACCACCACAGCTTATAGGCTGTTTTCTCCGTTTTCGAGAAAGAATTCTTGGGGTCCACCTATATTTTCTTCATCATCACCACTACGAAATTTTTAAGGACTTCAGAAACTGGGAAACAAGACCCATGACTAAAGAAGTGGGAACAGGGATTGCTCATTTAAAATGTCAGGTGGTGATTTCTGGTTTTGTGTTTTGTTTTGTTTTTGAGAAGTCTCACTCCCTTTCCCAGGCTAGCCACAGACTCGCCCTAAGCGCTGAGGTCCCAGGTGTGCCCCACCGAGCCTCATTAAGGAACTTTTAATTGTCTTCTTGACAAAAGGTTGCATATTTAGGTGGGGCAGCTTTCCCTGACCTTGAGTTCTAAGAGCAATCAGCGCCAGCCTTTCGCATGAAAGAAGCGCGACCTATTAAATACTGTCCTCTTGTCTCCCACCCTTCAGTGGTGCTTCACGCTCCACCCCCCACCAAGATCAAACGGGAGCTGCACAGCCCCTCCTCTGAGCTGTCATCCTGTAGCCATGAGCAGGCTCTTGGTGCTAAGTACGGAGAAAAGTGCCTCTACAACTATTGGTAAGTGTTGGAGGCAGGTCTCATAGGTTGGGGCAGGAGGGTGGGAAGGCTGAGGAGCTGCACAGAAGGTTCTGGAAGCCTCAGCAGGTGTTACCTAGCATGAGGGCAGGGGAGATGAGGGAGAGCATGCCTGCCTTGAGCTGTGATCTTCGTGGTGTAGCTCATTCCACTGGGGCCATTATATGTTATGCACGAAAGGCAAAACTTTCATTAAAATGCTGTGGCTCCACAGGGAACCAGGGCCAGCTAGGGCAAGAGCCTGGGATACTGGGCCTTTTGATCTGTACCTTTGGGGCAGGTAGTATACACTTCCTGTCTATCCTATGTTAATGTGAACTTTAAGCACCATGGAAGTAATCTTCAGATCAGAATAAACAAAAAAAGCCCCCACGCTTGTGCCCTTTACTTAAGAATATCCAGGCCCTAGGAATGAGACTTTAATTTTAATCGTTCTTTGCACTTCAAGGTAAACACAGATCTGCCTGGAACCAGCAAAGGCTTGTTTAATTCAAGCGCTGTGGCCTTCTGCAAAGATTCTGACCAATTCCTGGGAGCCCTGGAATACCTTAGAGAGGGGACCAGAGAAGGCCCATACATTTCCAGCCTCACCCACCCGCCCCTGCACCAGCATACACAGAGAATTCTTTTAGAAGGAGGGAAAAAAAAGGAAACCGGAAGCTGAAGCTAAAATTATCTTTGAGAAAAATCACTAGAAGTGTTAAACAAGTCCTTTGACGCAGTGTATTTGTCACATTTCAGAGGTACAAATATTCCCCCAGGACTGTCGCAGTTTAACTATGCTAATGATGTCATTTCCTGGCAACAGTGGTCTGCAAACTGGTGTTTCTGCTGGGCCCCCGTTACCATGCAAATCCTCTCTGCAGCTTAATGGGTCTCTCTCTTTCTTTTTACAGTGCCTACGAAAGGAAGCCTCCCTCTGGGTTCAAGCCATTAACCCCTCCCACCACTCCTTTGTCACCCACCCATCAGAATTCCCTATTCCCCCCACCTCAGGCAGCTCTGCCTGCCTCAGCTCTTGCCCCTGGAGCCGGCCCAGTTCAAGGGGTGGGTCCTGCTGCCCCCCCTCACTCACTTCCAGAACCTGGATCACAGCAACAAACATTTGCGGTCCCCCGGCCACCACATCAGCCCCTGCAAATGCCAAAGATGATGCCGGACAGCCAGTATCCGTCAGAACAGAGGTGGGTTGCGACTCTTGTCTGTAGTTCCCTCTCTCATGTGTTCCCTCTCTCGTGTCCTCCCCTCATCAGGAGAGAAGCCATTAGTCATGTTGGCCAGGCACCTATGAAGTTGTCACTCCACTGAGGTCTCAGTGAAATAAGACTACCAATATACTATGGCTATGGGCTAGTTAACCTACCACCCTGTTCCAGACACCCTCAGAACAGTTCATAAGATTGTAGCATTCTTAGAAACCTGTCTGCCCACTTCCAGCCTGGATGGATGGATGACTTGCCCAGGATGTACAGTCAGTTGACCTCCATCTACAAGTTTCTGGGCTTCTCATGAGATATTGCCTGCAAAACTGAACTTCAGTTTACGTTACTCTTAATTATGTTATTGTTCTGTTCGCATCGAGGGAAGGTTCTGAGTTAGAGGAGGCATTATTCATTACCCATCAGGCTTCAGCATGACTTCTGCAATAGAACGAGCTAAGATTGATGTTAGTGGTAATGTCTTCTTTTGAGGTAGAAATTTCATGATTTCCCTCTAGGTAGTTTTATATATATTTCCAACAGTTGAGGCGTCAGGGGAAATTTATCTAGGATCCTTCATTCATCAAAAATAAAGGTGAAGAGGGAATCTAGCTTTCTAAGTCCATTGTCTGTGGTATTCTAGAAACTTGGCCGCTTCTGGACTTAATGCACGTCAGATGCATGTGCACTGCATCATGAGACGCAGTGACTCATCTGTGGTGTTAGCAAGCACCGCAAGATGGAAACCTCTCCTCCTCGCATCTATCCCACGCTGTCCGGGGTGGGGGGGGTGGGATCCAGGGCTTGGGGGGCCTGTATAGAGGGGGTTCTTGCTTATGGTCCCGTGCCCACTTCTTCTGACCTGTGCGATTCAGCTGGCGGATGTCATTCCCTGGGCAAGCCAGGAGCCACAGAGAAGGAGTTGTGCTGCATAAGGGACAAAGGGTGATCACCAATTTGGAGGTACTTGAGTTGTGTGGTATGGCAGACACTGGCTTCTAAGCTTCTGTTGCCATGGAGGGCAACAGCCGCCAGCAGGCTTCAGCAGTCTCATATATTATAACCTTGTTCTTTTCCAAGAGAATGGATATTTATTTATGAAAAAAAAAAAAAAAAAGGATTTTCGGGTTAAAAGTAGACCCATTTGCCATTTTCATTTTACTGATTTGGGCGTTATGTTTGTAAAGAGCATCTCGCTGGTTTCTTGGAGGAGTTATTATTGGGGGTGGCGGGGGGGGGGGTGACATAGTGTATCTGTTCAGTCTTTGAAATGGCCAGCAAATGTAGGCAAAGGGAAGTTGACTTGTTAAATCTGCTTGGCTAGCACTTTTCCTCTCGGACCCTTGTTTCTTTTTTCTTTTCTTTCTTTCTTTTTAAAAAGATTTATTTATTTATTATTATGTATACAGAGCTCTGCCTACATGTACACCTGCAGGCCAGAGGAGGGCATCAGATCTCATTATAGATGGCTGTGAGCCACCGTGTGGTTGCTGGGAATTGAACTCATGACCTCTGGAAGAACAGTCCGTGCTCTTAACCGCTGAGCCACCTCTCCAGCCCAAGACCCTTGTTTCTTATCCTGAGCGGTGTGACAGCTTAGACAAACTGGTCAGTGTTGAGGAGCCCCTAGTGTCATCTGTAGAATAGACTCGTCCAAGAAGAAGGAGCTTTAGATCCCTGGGATTGATGACTCTGCCCTCTGGTCTGGAGGGAAAGCACACATGGGCATCTCTTCCTGTCTGTCTTGAACTTCCTGCTTCTTACCCTTTGCCTGTACTAATGATGGTTCCAAAACAAGACTGTCACCGAGGTGACGGAGACTCTGGGAACCTGGGGTGAAGGGTGAGGTAGTGTGTAGGCTTCTTTCTCAAGCAACCGAAGAAGAGCTGAGGGTGGATAGGAGGCCCCAGCCAGGTTTGAGGAGGTGGAGATAAAAATACAGTAGCAGGGAAGGGCTGCTCCGTACATGCTGTGAAAGCCTGGGGGAGCTTACTTGGATTCTCAGATCCTCTGTGGAAAAAGCCAGCCATGGTGGTGCCTGCTTGGAATCCTACTGCAGTGGCGGAGAGGCGGGTGGGGGTTGAGGGTGGGGTCGCGCAGTGACAAGCAGAACCCTTGGGACTTGCTGGCCAGCCAGTAATCTGCTCCTCGGTGAGGTTCAAGTCTAGTCAGAGACCCTGGCTCAAAAAAACCAAGAGGGACAGAACCTTCTGTGTCAGCCGCAGCGTGTCTTTGTGTGAGCAGGCTCACACAATTGCACATTCCCTGTTCCGCCCCGAGCCTGAGTTGGTGGATCTTGGGCGTGTTCCATATGTTACCATAACACTTAGCCCCATCTAGTATATGTCTTTGTTAAGTGTAGATTGTTTTGTAGGATAAAGGGAACCTATGCTTGTGGCCAAAGCAGAATTTTGTTGTTGTTATTTTTTTAACTTTACAGTGAGAAAGCAAACCATGAAATACTGTTTGCTTGGCTGTCCCGGACGCGTTTTGTAGACCAGGCTGACCTTGAACTCAATAGCAATCTGCCTGCCTCTGCCTCCCCGAGTACTGGCGTTGCTGGCTTCTGCCACATCACCAGCTCTTTGTTTGGTTTTCAAGACAAGGTGTCTCTGTAGTCCTGGCTGTCCTGGACCTTGCTCTGTAAACCGGGCTGACCTTCCCTTGCTGAGATTAAAGCTGTGAGCCACCCAGCGAGATTGCCTTTGAGTTGCAAACATCCACTAGAGTCCATAAAAGGCTGAGGTGACCTTAGTGAGACCGTTTTTGTCCTTGAACTTTGTTCCTCTCTTAGGTGGCACTGTCTTTGGAGTCCCGATTTATCTCTTCCAAGCCCAGGTCCAAGCCTGTGGGGACAAAGGTGTCTTTATCTTGGACAGGCTCTGCCTGGTCTGTTCAGGTGGTGAGCCTGTGCCCTCCTCCATAGACTGGATCTTAATTGTTCTTGACGGTGGCGGTCCTTTGCTGTGGTCAAGCTTTAGACAATTAAAATATAGTCAATGTATGTTCCTAATGTTTCATATAACCTGCCTATATATAATCCTTCCGCAACTCAGTTTATTTTCAGAAGATAAATACTGTATTTGAAAGCTGTGATTTACATCGGTGGTCCCTCCCACATGATGTAGGAGGAGATCACGTGCTTGGTGTGCTCCAGCATATTCCATTTATACTCCTTGAAGCTGTGCGGTTTTTCCTCCGGTGAGATCAATCCTGACGGTCATACAAGCTAAGAACTTAGAAGCTGTGTTCTACCCCCTGCATGTGGGCTTTGGTTTTGTTTTTGATTTTGTCTTTCCTTCTATCATATCTCTACTGGAGGAAAGCCTCACAATTTAACTAAAGAGACTTTACTGGGGGGGGAAAAAAACAAACAAAACAAAAAACCCTCAAGGCATTTAAAATACTGTGCCATCTCCCACACTCGACATCCAGAAAAACAAACTGAGTATAAAACTTAAGAAAATGTTCCAGCCGAGCATGGTGGCGCACGCCTTTAATCCCAACACTCCAAGGCAGAGGCAGGCAGATCTCTGTGAGTTCGAGGCCAGCCTGGTCTACCAAGCGAGCCCAGGACAGCTAAGGCAACATAGAGGAAACCCTGCCCTGAAAAGACAAACAAACAAAAAAAAAAAAGAAGAAAGAAAAGAAAATGTTCTTACAGTAGGAAAACAACAAAAACAAAACTGCTTCTGCGTAGTACAAAAAAAGAGTATGCATATTATGGCGGTTACTCACCATATGAAGTACCCAGGCACCGGGAGGTCAGCCATGGTGGTTAGTACCTTTTAAAGAGGAAAGCACCAACTTACTGAGAAGTCTCCTGCTGTGTGGCCACTGCCTGCTGCTTGGCTTGGCCTGTTTCCTTAAACTTTGATTTCATAGAAACTATGGTGCTTGACAAATTACAAGAAGTACTTCCTCTTGGGAGTCAGTCCATCACGGGCTGCCATTCGCCGTCGCCCTCCAGATCTTGTCACAGGAAAGGGCTGGCTGAGTCACATGTGTAACTCGAGTGTCTGGCCAATAGCGTGTATGTGTGGGAACATGGGTTCATTTGGGAATCTAACACCAAGCTGCTTGGATTCTTAATGAAACTTTCTTGACAAGAGTGAGTAACTTTTCTCCTAACAGTTGAAATAGAGGATATTCTGACCCTTAAAGCTGTGTTTATTGTGTATAGTTTACCTTTGTTTTTGGGTTTTCGAGACAGGGTTTTTCTGTGTAGCCTAGACTTGCTATGTAGACCAGGCTAGCATCGAACTCCTAGTGATCCACCTACCTTTGCCTCCCGAGTGCTGGGATTAAAGGTGTGTGCCACCACGCCCAGCGTATTTTACCTTTGTTATGCTAAAGGAAATTTCCTTCTACCCTTCATGAAAAGTTAGCATGAATCAGTGTTGAAATCTGTTAAGACAATGTTTTTGTCTCTACTAAAAAGGATCAAATTATTTTTCTCCTTGAATGTATATTACACTGACTTACATGAAACCAGCCTTGCATTCTTGTGACAAACACAAGATGTTTATTATTTCTTTTTTTTCTTTTTTTTTTTTCTCTCTCTTTTTTTAGTTTTTCGAGACAGGTTTCTCTATGTAGCCTTGGCCATCCTGGACTCACTTTGTAGACCAGGCTGGCTTCGAACTCGCAGCGATCCACCTGCCTCTGCCTCCCAAGTGCTGGGATTAAAGGCATGCGCCACCACGTCCGGCTGTTTATTATTTCTTACTTAGTATCTTACTACTTTTTTAATGTATGTGTTGTTGTGCATGTGTGACACAAAATGTACATGGAGGTCAGAGGCCATTTGCAAAAGTCAGTTTGTTCCTTCTACCATAGGGTTCCCGGGTTGCCTCAGGCTGTCTGGCAGGGGGTGCCAGGTCCTTGCCAGCTGAGCCCTGTTCTGGCTCTGTCCTCCATTGTCTGCAGTTGCTGAACTTGGTTTCTTCTCATGCATGTGTGTGTAGGACCTCTGCATCTAATTTGTGATTTCATGTAAAATCTGAGTTATTTGAAGCTGTTTGAAAAAAATTTACCAGTAAACTTACTCTTGACATTGTTGTTGTGGGAAATGATTTTACTGGTCTGTCTTTTTTTCATCTTTTAGAGTTTTGCCTTAAATTTCTATTTAGTTTAATACATCTAATCAAAAGGTTTAAGGACTTTCCCCATGTATGTGCTTTAAAAATTAATTAGCACAAAGTTGCCCATGATATCTTTTTAAAACCTAGAATATGCCGTTCTGTCTCTGTGTCTGTCTGTCTGTCTGTCTGTCTGTTTCCCCACCCCCCACCCGCCTTTTTAAATTTAGAACTTTTGAAGCCTTGGCAGACGCTGCTGACTTTCTTGGCAAATAGCATCTAGCCTTGAGAGTCAATTGTTGTCTGTCCGTCTGTCTGTTGTAGTTTCACTCTTCGTGGACTGTCTGGTTCTGTTCTCTGTAAAAGTGCACCCACTTAGACAGGCAGCTACCTCAGTCCCAGTTGCTTACACAAGCCCTCCTGTACATATATTATTGCCTGGGTTATGGTTTGTGGGGTTTTTTTTCCAGCATTTTAAGTGTTTGCTATCATAGCTTTCAAACTTTCTTACCAATTTTTTTTCCCCTTAGTTTATAAAAATAGTGTTTTCTGGTACGTGGACTAGTCTGATTTGTGCTTAGACGCCATCAAAAGGCTATTGAAAAGTTTTTGTGGAAACAATTTAGGTGCGACAGGAGAGATGGTTGTGTGGTTAAGAGCACTTGGCTGCTCTTGCAGAGGACCAGAGTTCTGATCCTAGCATCATGTCATGCAGCTTGTAACTCTAGCTCCAGGGGGTCTGATGACTTTTTTTATGGCTTCCAAGGGCTCCTGCACACACAGGCACAAACAAATAAAGATATTAAATATATGTATTTAAACTGTAGGTTTGTGGCTCTTACCCAGACTGACCCCCAACTGTGCTACTTGGGGTGAGGTGTGCTGGGCACCGTGCAGTTGCTTCCTGTGTCCACGTTCCTCAGTTCCACAGGCTGTGTCATGTCTAGCTGTGTGCTACTCACCTTTCTTTTTTCACACTCTTCAAATTTATTATGTGGAGGTGGGGAATGCTTACATAGCTTAAAAGCCAACAGAGTCCACTCCCTCCCCCTTTCCACCTTGGCGGGGCCTGGGGAGCAAACTCACATGGTCTGGCTCGGCAAACATCTATTGCTGAGCCATCTCACACTGGCTCTGCATTTGACTTTTTAAATATCACAACAGGTACGTGTGTGCTACCCAAGCCTGACAACCTGAGCCCGGGTCCCTGGAACCCACGTGAAAGGCCAGCGGGAGGATGGAAATAGGTCCTGAAATTTGTCCATCTGAGGTCTATCCCCATGAACCCGTCCTGGCATACATAACCACATGATGACTTTTTTTTTTTTTTCTTTTTTTTGTACTTAGCTTTTTGGATACCACAAACTTAGAAACTTCAGTTACTGTATTTTTACAGTTCTTTGCAGTGTTTCTTGCTGCACTTTCACGGATGTGCTTAGGCTTGTGTGAGAAGGGCTGCTTCCGCTGATGTTCTTTCTTGCAGCATGCTGAGTCAGCGTTACTGTTCTTCTCAGGTGAGCATGAGTGAGTCACTCAAGGACTGGATCCTGTGGGCAGCTCAGGGCTCTGACTTTGGTGTCTGTGGCAATCTCCTTGACCCCATGAGATTTTTTTCCATTTGCAGAGCTTGTGACTTTAGCTGGGAGACTGGAGGTCGTGTGTTTTGAGAACTTAATGTGCTGCGTCCAGTTAACGTGCGTTATCTTATGTAATCTTCACAGCAGGCCTTTGGGGCAGGTGCCCTGGTCATCCTTACTCTGCTGATGAGAAAATGAAGGCTCAGCTGTTACGTAACTTGCCTAAAGTCACGTGGGGAGTCTGTGGTGAAGCCTGGCTTTCAGCTGGGCTTGTTCTGACCTCACAGGCAGGCTCCTGTTTGCCTCTGCCGATTGTCTGGTTTCCGTCAAGTTCTTTTAGCCGGAACAGTGAGATAAAAGCATGAGGTACGCTTCTAGTTAGTTATATCTTACAGATACCTTGAAGGCGACCTCTGAACTATCACTGGTTTCACCTGCCAGTCATGGGCACGCTGTGCCCTACGTCGAATCTGCACTTTTTTTTCCCTTTTATTCCCGTTAACCATTGTGTTTACGCTGTGTGTTGGCAGCTACGACCAAAAAGGAAATGCAGAAAAAGAATCTAACAGTTTTCATAACGTAAACCAAATGTTGGTGGCGTGGGCGTGTTCTCCGGAGGCAAGGCGCTAGCTGTATAAATCTGACAAATAAATAAGTTGTCCCTTTAAATAAATTGGCGCTTGGGAAGCCTTGCTTAGTAGTCTGTCCTTCTTTGCTCACCAGATCTGAGTTCATTCCTTGTAAGCAGCACAGGGGTCACGGGTGGGGTGGGAGGAAGAGAGACTAGGCAGCCTAAGCTGCTGCTCCCTTGGGAATGGTTGGTCCCAGCAGCCTCTTGGCTGTTATGTAGGCTACACGTTCTTAGATAACTTCAAAAAAGATTGCTGGCGGGATGAGGGGGGGCCTGGGGTTCAGATGAAGGCCAGTGAGTAAAGTTCACGTGATGCATTTTGAGGACAAGGACTGAATTACTTTTAATTTATCTCTGTAAATAGCAATTATAGCAGCAAGCTAGAGCTGCCCCCCAAGATACGCTGGTCTTGTGGCCTACCCCAGGATCTCCTTTGCCGCACTCCAATATGCAGTGCAGAGCAACGCTGGTCTTGGCGATCTACGCATGCTTTTTAGGGGGGGGCTGGCGGGCCGTGAAGGGATGTTGGGGGGGGGCTCATTTGGAAGCATCCCTTCCTAAGGAGGCCATCCCAGGCCAACTCTAGAGTTACATTCTGGAAGGTGAGAAGATGAGCACTGAGCGGAAGCAGGGCCCTTGGTTGCGCCAGCTGCCGAGGCTCTGGTTACAGAACTGAGTGGGGCAGCCCATCTTGGAGCCATCAAAGGAACTGACTTGTAGGGGGTCACCTTTGCTGGTTCTAACGTGGTCACAGAGGGACCAGAAAAGAGAAAAGGCCCCTCCCCGCTGCCGTTTCTTTCAAACAACAAGGGGTTTGGGCAGCTGATGAGAAGGAATGAAGTCTCCGGAATACATTGGCTCCGCTCGAGGTTGAAAGCCCATGGCTTATGCCTGTATTCAAGATGTCACACCTGAGTTGCAAATGTTTGCTTGCTTGGAGACCCTTCAAGGGTCCCTTAAACGACAGTGACCTTAAACCCAGGTTTCTGCTGAGGTGGTATGTCCGCGCAGGCTAGACTTCACTGTGCTGGAATGTATTCTGAATGCCGGCCTGGCAGATGAGACAGGGACGAAGGACACGCCTGTGTAAAGTTGCTCAGGGGTCAAGTTATAGTACGGTGATTTGGGTGGGGGTGTTTCCTACAAGGGTATAGTAAAACCTCACCGGGAGCAGTTCCATGCTCTGCGGTTTTATCTGTACCCAGATCTCTGGTTTAAGTCTTTAGTGCTGTAGAAGTCTGTTAGCCACCTGTTGTCACACAGACTGATTCAAATCTAAGACCAACTTTTTGGGTAAGTCTATTATTAGTAAGAACCTTGTCGTTTGTTTTCTTAATCTTAGCGGCTCTGAGTGGGGTGAGAGAGAGTCCCAGTGTCATTTAGTTTGCATTTCCCTGCTGGCTAAGAGCAGCCAACACTTTTAAACCTTCTAGCCCACGTTTAGCAGCATTGTTTGTTTTCTCGGCATTTAGTTTTTGTTCTTCGTATATTCTGGATACTAATCCTCTGTCAGACATAACCTAGCAAAGACTTTCCCCATTTAGATGACTTCTTCGGTCACAAACAGCTCCCACTTCACGGAGTCCCACTTTTATGGTCTTGTTTCCTGGATGAGTTGAGCCCTATTTATAAAGTCTTTACATAAGCCTGTATCCTGAAGTGTACTCTCCCTACCTCCTCTTCAGCGGTTCAGGTCTGGCGTTGAGACCTTGGATCCATTCAGAGTTGATTGGAGTGCAGGGTGAGAGGGAAAGCGATGTTTCCTCCTATGTGTAGCTGTCTGGTTTTGACCACCACCATTGTTGTCTTTTCTCCTGTGTGTCTTTTTTTTTTTTTTTTTTCCCACGCCTTTGTCAAAAAATCAGGTGGCTGGAGGGATGTGCACTTAATCTGGGTCCTCTGTCCTATTCCACTGATAAATGTGTCTGCTTTTGTTCTCCTAGCATGGTGGCTTTACTTCTTACCGCACGTCTAACTTGAAATTAGGGTGGTGTAAGTTCCACGCAGTTTGTATAAATCGGGATGATCCTGGCTGTCTGTGTTTTTATTGTTTCCATATGAATTTCAAGTTTTTTTTTTCAATTTCAGTGAAGAATTGAGTTGGTTTTGTTGTTGTTGTGTTTGTTTTTTTGTAGACAGGGCTGTCCTTGAACTCACAGGGATCTGCCTGCCTCTGCTTCCTGAGTGCTGGCGTTAAAGGCATGTGCTGCCATGCCTGGTGAGTTGAAATTTTGGTGGGGTTTGTTTTGAAGCTCTATTGCTTTTGATAAGATGGACATTTTCACAGTGTTCATCCTGCTGATCCATGTGCCTAGGAGAGCTCTTCATCTTCTGGTCTTTTCAAATTCTTTTTTAAGTATTTTTAAGTGTTCATAATACAGGTCTTTCCCTTCTTTGGGTAGGCTAATCCCAAGGTGTAATTTTTGTCTTTAATTTTTTTTATTACATTTATCTGTCTTTTAGTGTGTACACCATGTGGGTCTCTAGGATTGTATGCCTTTCCTACTGAACCATTTCACCAGTCCAACTCTGTTTTCTTTCTCTTTATGTATCTATGTGTGCAGGTGCCCATAGGGGCCAGAAGGTGTCCAGTCCCCTAGAGCTGGCGTTATGGGACTTGAGAACTGCCCAATAGGGTTTTGGAGAATACTCTCGCCCTCTCAGCCCCTCCCCCCTTATTACTAGTAAGCTTTTTATTTATGGCCCTTAGCATTTCTTTACTGGTCTTCCTGTTTGTCACACTCACCAAGTGGCTTAGTCACTCTTCTGTTGCTGTGAAGATACATCATAACCAAGGCAACTCATTTTTTCATTTTTATTTTGTAATTTTATTTTATGCGGATGTCAGATCCCTTGGTATTGGAATTACAGACAGTTTTAAGTTGCCATGTGGGTACTGGGAATTGAACCAGGGTCCTTTGAAAGAGCAAACGGTGCTCTTAACCACTGAGCCATCTCTCCAGCCCAACTAAGGCAGCTCTTATAAAGCAAAGCTCACTATAATTTCAACGTCTCATAATTATCATGACAGGGAGCATGGTGGCCTGTGAGCAGGGTGTAGGAGAGTAGTAGCTAAGGGCTACATCCTAATCATAGGCCTAGAGAGACTCTGAGCTTAGCGTGGGCTTCTGAAGCCTCGGAGCCCACCCTCAATGACACAACTTCCTCCAACAAGGCCACGCCTCCTAATCTTTTTAATCCTTTAAATGGTGCCCCTCCCTGGTAACTAAGCATTCAAATGCGTGCTTATGGGGCCATTCTTATCCAAGCTACCACCCTGAGTTACTGACCTTCATCATCAACATTGTTGCATTCTGTTTTACTCTTGATTTTGTTTCTGGCATTTTCTGACTATTTTTTTTCCTTCCCATTTTCATGTTTTCCCTTTGACTTTGTGTCCATGTGTTATCTTGATGGTTTCTGCTGTTAGCATGATAACTTAAAAAGTTTTCTCTCAAGCCGGGCATGGTGGCGCATGCCTTTAATCCCAGCACTTGGGGGGCAGAGGCAGGCGGATCGCTGTGAGTTTGAGGCCAGCCTGGTCTACAAAGTGAGTCCAGAACAGCCAAGATAACATAGAGAAACCCTGTCTCAAGAAAACAACAACAAAAAAGCTTTCTCTCACCCCCAAATTGTGTAAGTTCTCATATACTTTTACTTTATTGTATGAGATCTTTCATCCATGTGAAATTTACTTTAGAATGCAGTATAAAATAAATGGAGCCTAAATTTCCCGACAAATTAAGTGGTTTTAACAGGTAATAAAAGTATATTTTGCAGCCAGGCATGGTGACACATGTCTTTAGTCCGTGCACTGGGGAGGCAAGGGCAGGCAGATTGCTGTGAGTTCAAGGACAGCCTGGTCTACAAGGCGAGTCAGGACAGCCAAGGCTACACAGAGAAACCGTGTGTGTGTGTGTGTGTGTGTGTATTTTGCAGTATTCTTTTCTTTAATATATTTTATTAATTTATTCATAGTACATCTTAATAGCTATCCCATCCCTTATACCCTCCCATTCCTCCCTCTCTCCCATTTTTCCCCCTAGGAAGGTGACTGAGGGGGACCTCCTCCCCCTATATATGCTCATAGGGTATCAAGTCTCTTCTTGGTAGCTTGCTATCCTTCCTCTGAGTGCCACTAGGCCTCCCCATCGAGGAGACGTGGTCAAATATGGGGCACCAGAGTTCGTGTGAAAGTCAGACCCCAGTGTCCACTCAACTGTGGTGAATGTCCTGTCTGTTGGCTAGATCTGGGTAGGGTTTTGAAATATTCTTGACAGTTCTTGATTTTAAAAAAAAAAAAATTCAGTTCCTTTGATCTACCAATCAGCTTTGCATTTCTTATATTATAATTATGGTAGTTTTATGATATGCATCAATACCAAGTAAGATTCAAAATTAATTCATGGGCCAGTGAGATGGCTCCGCCATGAAAGGTTCTTGCTGTGTAAGCTAACATAACCTATGGAAAGGTGGAGAGAGCTGACCCACCCACGTGCAAACATGTACACACCCACTAATAATAAGCATTTCACATCAATACTAAGCATTTTTTAATTTAGAAATTAATTTATCTTTTAAGAAACCAGATGTTGCGGCTAATCCCGAGTGTTCATTTTGTATTAAACAATATGATTTTTTTTTTTCCTCTTCCAGATTTCAGCGACAGCTGTCTGAGCCCTGCCACCCTTTCCCTTCGCAGTCGGGAGTTCCTGGAGATAATCGCCCCGGCTACCACAGGCAGATGTCAGAGCCCATTGTCCCCGCAGCTCCCCCGCCCCTTCAGGGATTCAAGCAGGAATACCATGACCCGCTCTATGAACACGGGGTCCCTGGGATGCCTGGCCCCCCTGCACATGGGTTCCAGTCACCAATGGGAATCAAGCAGGAGCCCCGAGATTACTGTGCCGATTCAGGTCAGCATAAACCCCCCTCCCCCCACATGCCGGCTTCTGTATTCTCATATTCAGCTGTCTGATCAATGTTGAGTCCGTCTGTGGTGCTTTGGGGCTCATTGTATAAGAATTGCCTTTAGGGGCTGACAGTGTGGCCGTACAGTATCCTGGATTCCATGGCCAGTACCTCCAAAACCCAAAAAACAAAACAAAGCAAAACAAAAACAACCCCCCCCCCCCATACTCTCAAAGAGTTTAATGAACTAGTTAATAGTATTCAAAAGTGTGTAACATACTTGTCTGAGGCAAATCTGAAGATTGCTGGGCCCATACTTGGGTGGTGCCTTCTTACCCTTAAGTGTATTGGATAGGGGGAACACAAGTTGTGTTTTGTGCCTTTGTTTTCAACACAACAGAGCCAATATAATCATAAGGGAACAAGTTCACCTCTAGGACACAGTTCTGTGATCTGAACGATTCGAGACACACCTGATAACTGGCAAGTGCAGAGGGCTGCTGGCTCCGATTAGCTGTTGCATTGCTCACGTGGTTGGGGCTCACGTCCTGCAGAGGCTGTTAGCCCTGCTGCCGGGCTAGGAGCCTCAGCTCAAGAAGCTGAGGCTGTCTGACCTCTGTCTCATTCCTGAGACCCTCGGAGGAAGGCAGACCTGGGACCTTGCAGTGTTCTCCCCACTCTTCGCTTACAGTTAGGATCAGAATTGACTGGGGAGTGGTTGGTAGGTTTTCTGCCTTTCACTGGGCACTCTTCTGAAGCCGCTTGGGAAGATCGCAGCCATCTGACGCTGAATGACTCTGGTGGGTAGAGCGGGCTATAGGATCTGTGCCCGGTCTTGGAAATAACATAATACGTTGATGGTGTTGGATAGAATCTAGTTTTGGGGAAACCTGAAAATACAGGTCAAGGGAGAAATTTACCACATTGTGCTAGGAAAAAAAAAATAGCTGCTGATGTTACACAAATTTTCACTGAGTTCTTTGTGAAGGCTTTGAAGCATTTTTCTCAGAAGGTTTGGTGGCAACGTTTTTTTGTTGTTGTTGTTTTTTCTTTACAGTTGGTATTGACTTTAATATATATTAAATATTATAATAAACACTATACGTATAATAAATACCCTCCTCTCGGGTAGGACGACTGGGCAGTTTTTAGTTTAGTTATGTGTCTGTGTATATGAGTGCTGCAAAGACCACAGAAAGTCAGATCTCCCAGCAGCTGGGGTTGCAGGTGAGGAGTATGTGCTCTTAACCCCTGAGCCCTCTGCCCAGCCCCCGGGAATTGACATTTTAATATACCCACCCACTTTTTAAAAAATAAAATCTCATCCCATTCATTTGAAAGGCAGTCAACAAATGTTCACATCAGAAGCTCTGTCCCAGGGTGCACCCAGGCCACTTGCCTGTCCTGGGACCTGAAGAAGAGATCGCTTGAGCGGGGCTTAGTTTCAGCATAACAGATCCACCCTGTCCAAAAGATGCTTGCCCAACTACAGTACCCAGCCTTAGTTCTGCTAATCCCTCTGGCCTTAAAATACCTTCACCCCTGGCAACAGAATTGGATGCCTGCATCAGTAGCCAGGGGAGCAGCTTGAGAAAGTTCTAAAGCAGTGGTCTCTCCCTCCCCATCCTAAGGCCCTTTGGAAAGCCATTTCTTGTGCTACCATTAGCTTTCTCATCAGATGCATTGTTACCTGATTTCTAAAATGAATGAATGAAGACAGGGCGTCACGCTTTCTCCTGTGCCTCTTGACGAGAAGGGTCTTGCTTGCATGAGGTGGGTTGTAGTGTTTACCATTTTGGGTATTAGCATGGTACGCATCCACAGAGCAAGGCCCGAGAGACCTGTCCTTTGCTTTAGATGCTATCTTTAAGCAACGTCATCAAAATCTCCTTGGTGTTGTAGGGTTGAGGATGGGGTATTTGGCTGGGGCGGGGGTGGAGTTACAGCCCATCTTCACGGAGGGGTGCCAAGGCAAGAACTGCTGCAGAGACTATGCAGGAGCAGAGCGCTGCTTACCGCCTTGGTTTTTTCATGGCTTACCCAGCCTGCTTTCTTTTCTTTTTTTTTTAAGATTTATTTATTTATTATTATGTATACAGTGCTCTGCCTGCGTTTACACCTGCATGCCTGAAGAAGGCATCAAATCACATTATAGATGGCTGTGAGCCACCATATGGTTGCTGGGAATTGAACTCAGGACCTCTGGAAGAGCAGCCAGTGTTCTTAACCGCTGAACCATCCCTCCAGCCCCCCAGCCTGCTTTCTTAAGCACTCCAGGAGTACTAGCTTCAGACACAGACCTCCCGCAGTGGGCCGGGCCTTCCCATATCAATCATTAATCAATAAAATGCCCCCGACAAAAAAAAAATAAAGAAAAAAGAAAATCCAGGCATGGTGGCACAAGCCTTTAATCCCAGCACAAGGGAGGCAGAGGCAGGCAGATTGCTCTGAGTTCGAGGCCAGCCTGGTCTACAAAGCAAGTCCAGGACAGCCAAGGGTACACAGAGAAACCTTGTCTCAGAAAACAAAAAAATTAAAATAAATAAAAAATAAAATAAAATAAAACTCCCCACAGTTGTGCCCATAGGCCAATCTCATAGAGACGATTGCTTGGTAGAGGTTCCGTCTTACCAAGTTACTCTGACTTGTGTCATGTTGACGAAACCTAAGTAGCGCAGCTTGAGTTGTGAGGTTTAGGGCCCTGCTGCCGGGTGTGGCCTGTGTGCTGCTCTGCAGGAGCTGTTGCTAAGAACACATCTGTGCTTCCCTTTCAGAAGTGCCTAACTGCCAGTCGTCCTACCTGAGAGGAGGGTATTTCTCCAGCAACCATGAAGGTAAAGAGCTTGCTTTTGCCCTTTAAAAAGTAATTTATTTGGTGGGGCGGGGGTGGGACGGGACGGGACTGTATGTACAGCACACGTTGGAAGTTGGATTTTTCTTCCTCTTCCTCTTTTTTTAAAAATTAATTTTAGTTCTTTGGTAATACACGTGCTTAACTTAAAATTACCATTTCCAGGCTGAGCCTAGAGATTGATGGTTAGACCTCCCTTAGCATGTGAGTATGAGAGCTAGGTGGTAGCTAGCCAGTCCTCAGTTACTTTGGGGAAAAAAGGGGAACTGGCTTCTGCCTTTGCAGCTACATCCGCCTGAACTGAGATGGAGGGCTTGAGAGGGTCCGAGGGAGGCTTTCAGGACAACTTTCTGATTTTCCCTTAGTTTGGGTGGGCGGTGCTCCATTGTAATGATTTTGTAGTGGGCGATTGCCAAGTTTACTGTGAGAGGGAGATCTCAGGAGATCTTCTCTGGCCTTGGGAGGGCTGGAGAGGAAGAGGAAGAGAGCTGGCTGAGGACAAAGGGAGGAGCTAGGAAGGTTTAAAGCTGTGCAGAGGTAAGCTGTGCACACAACACTGCAGCACACAACAGATGTGTTTTCAAATTGGATAGGCTAAGGGCAGCTCTGAGATGATCTGCCAACAAGCATGGATTTAATGTCTTGATTGTTTATTGAACGCACATTGAAAGCAGTGATTCTCAACTGTGTGTCTTGACCTCCTCCCCCCTCCCCCGGATGCTGCATAGTGAATATCCTGTATATTAGATATTTACATCATGGTTCATAACATAGCGAATGAGAATAATTTTATGGTTGGGGACCACCACAACACGGGCAGCTGTGTTAAAGGGTCACAGCGTTAGGAGGGTTGAGAACCACTGAAAAGGTTTAGGGATAGATAGATAGATAGATAGATAGATAGATACATACATACATACATACATACATACATACATACATACATGAAAAAGCTTAGTGTATAAGGTGCTTGCTGCCCAAGAATGAACCTCTGGGGGAAACCAGGGGGAAAGCCAGGCATACCAGTGCCTGGCGCCTGCCTATAATCCCAGCACTGGAATGCAGAGGCTGGAGGATTCTGGGACTTGTTAGCTAGCCACTCTAGCCAGGTCACAAACTCCTGACTTCCATTTGAGACCTTGTCTCAAAAAATAGGTGAAGGTGATGAAGATGCCCGACATTGACCTCTGACCTCCATGTGTGCATGTATGGTTGCATACAAAGCATATGCACAAAAGATAAGTGTTGTATGCTGTCTAATGAGGTTTTTTGTTTTTGTTTGTTTTTTGTTTTTCGAGACAGGGTTTCTCTGTGTAGTCTTGGCTGTCCTAGATTCGCTTTGTAGACCAGACTGGCCTCGAACTCACAGCAATCCGCCTGCCTCTGCCTCCTCGGTGCTGGGATTAAAGGTGTGTAACACCATGCCCGGCCTTATATTGAGGTTCTTAAGCACAGTTCGTTTAGAATCAACTAATTGACCAAGTATCTGGGGCACTATAGTTAGGAGCAAGAGCAGTGGGCAGAGTTGGACCTGTGACCTTGTCTTTCTTACCACTAACCTGATTGGGCAGTCAAGATGCTGGGCTGGCGGTGTGGCTTGCCTGGTGAAGTGCCTTCCTGCCAATTAGGAAGCTCTGGCATAAGTTCTCAGCCCAGCAGATAACCAAGCACCAGTAAACTCAGGAGGGGGAGGCAGAAGGGTCAGGAGTTCAAGGCCATCATTGGCTACCTAGTGACATACGTCTAGCCTATGTACACATCATATTGTCAGAAACAGAATAAGAGTTAGCAAGATGGCTCAGAAGTTAAAGGTGCTGGCAAGCCTGCCAACATAATCATCAGAAATGGTGGGCTTATTTGTTTTTGAGACAGGTTTTCTTTATGTAGCCTTGGCTGTCCAGGACTTATATTGTAGACCAGATTAGCCTTGAACTTACAGAGATCCGCCTGCCTCTGCCTCCTTGAGTGCTGGGATTACATGGGTGCATTACTGCACCTGGCTTAGTTTTAAAAAAAAAAAAATTTTTTTTTTAAAGATTTATTTATTCATTATGTATACAATGTTTTGCCTGCATGTATACCTGCAGGCCAGAAGAGGGCACCAGATGTCGTTACAGATGGTTGTGAGCCACCACATGGTTGCTGGGAATTGAACTCAGCTCAGGACCTTTGGAAGAACAGACAGTGCTCTTAACCTCTGAGCCACCTTTCCAGTCCCTGGTTTAAATTTTTTAAGTGGACTATAATAGAATTGTTTTGTTTGGTTTTGGTTTTCTGAGACAGGCTTTCTCTGTTTAGCCTTTGCTGTCCTGGAACTCATTTTATAGACCAGGCTGGCTGGCTGCCTCTGTCTTCCCCAGTTCTGAGATTAAAAGTGTGCACCCCCACGTCCGGCCTTAGAATAGAATTTTTAGAAAGATTGATAGCATACATAGCCTCAAGGAAACGGTCAGAACAGACCCGGCGCCCAGACCTGGAGAACCTTGGTCTTGTGTTTTTTTATTCATGGTACAAACTTTCCACCTTATTTTTTTGTAAGCAATAATAAGTACAGATTGCACACAATTTAGGGAATATAGACAAACAGAAATACAAAGCAGGTTTCACTATCCATAGGAAGTCATGAGGTTGCTTTTCTGTGCATACATCCGTCCAGAACTGTACCGATCGTACCAGGATTCCTTTGTCAAGTCTTTCAACAGGGGTCATCAATTCATTGCGTGTTTCCTACGTTCCAAATTCTGTCCTGAGCATGCAGGTCATTTAGTCACCTAACAGTCCTGGAAGCCACGGACACTCCCAAGAGGTCAGAAGATTGACTGTAAAATCTGTAGCTTGGAAGGTAGACCCACTATTCTGAGACAAGCCCTCAGGGCCCAGGACCCAGCCTTCATCTTTCTCCATACCATCTGTCCAGTGTAATCACCCAGATCTGGGCATTTCTCAGCAGTTTCATCCACAGCGGCTACATAGTGCTTACTTACTGTGTGAGGCTGCACTTGGCTTATGACCTCTTGCTAAAATTTGAATATTCACAGATGCCTTACAAATCACTATAAATGAACAGTCCATCTCATTAAATCTTGACACAATCCTTTGACTACTTCTTGAAGCTAAATTCATGAGCCTTCTGGGATGAAGGACCATGACAATTTTGAGGCATCTACTGCCAGGTTTCCTGCAGGCCACTATTTTGTTGTCTGTTGTCAGTCTGTGTGTGGTTGGCGGGGTTTACATTTTAGGACTTGTTTGAGGAAGTAGTTGGGTGGGAATCCAGAGGAGAAAGGGACCACAGTGTGGGAGGAGGATAATTGAGCTGTCAGAGCTGTGAGGAGCGATGCAGAATACATAGCCCCTGCATGACTGGGTGACAGTGGCAGATCAGTCAGCTCACTGGATGGGAAGGAGCCCTGTAGGGTCTGGGTAGGCACTGGGCTAGAAGCTAATCTCCTAGGCAGTGTGGTCAGGTCAGGACCTCCATTCTGAGCACTGACACTGAAGTATTTTCCTTATGGTGGGTCCCCTGAAGTATATTTCATTCTGTCATACACATCTGTCCATAGAAATACCTTACATCAGTCTGACTTCCATCAAACCAGTGGCACAGGCTTCTCTTGGAACTTGGATCGTCACATCCTCAAGAGCTACTAAGTCAAAAGCTCCAACGTGGAGCCCAGAAGTCTCTGTTTGCAAGTTTGAAAATCACACTCAAGCTCAGCTGTGCCGTAGACTCGCTGAGGGGGCTTTATTTATTTATTTATTTATTTTTTGGATTTTTCGAGACAGGGTTTCTCTGTGTAGCCTTGGCCATCCTGGACTCACTTTGTAGACCAGGCTGGCCTCGAACTCACAGCGATCCGCCTGCCTCTGCCTCCCGAGTGCTGGGATTAAAGGCGAGCGCCACCACGCCCAGCTGCTGAGGGGGCTTTAAAGCTACTGCAAAGACTGTGGTTCGCAGCCTTCTACTTCTTTGACCCTTTAATACAGTTTCTTGTGTTGTGGTGACCCCAACCGTAAAATTCTTTTTGTTGCTACTTTATAACTGATTATGCAGGGTGCCTACTGAAAAGGTCATTGGACCCCCCTGAAAGGGTCCTGGCCCATAGGTTAGAACCATCGCCCTAAGTGGTGAGATTTCTAGATTGCAGGGTGCGATCTCATCTACCTAGGGCAGTGAACACCTCCCTGTATAGCATTTTAGGCACCCAGGAAGCGTCAGTTGTTCCTTACAATTGGCAAGTCAACATGAGGATGGTTTATTGGGTAGGCAGCTTCTCTTAGCTGGATAAGACCAGTGCCACTGGCCCTGCCGTGTGCCCTCATGGTATTCTCAGAGAGGGTCCAGACATGAGCAAGCGAGCTGTCTACTGGACTGCTGGCTGTGCAGACACAGCTGTGCACACAGGACTCCTTCCAGATTGCTCACTGTTGATGGTGTCTGCAGCAGGCACATGAGGGGGGAGCAGTGAAGAGGGAGGCAAACATTTTGTATAATTACAGCATTTAGCAGAAGAGCATGCTCTTAGGGGAAATATTTTTAGTAAGATTCTGAGTCGCCTGCTACGCATAGGCCATCTCGTTACGCCACCTCCAGCCTCCACCCTCCAGCCTCTTCCTTTGCCCAATTGACTGCATGCATTGAAAGAGTGACTCTCGAAGAAGCCAGCAGCCTCTTGAAACCGCTCTCAATTATCGTGGCCTGGTTTTTCTATCCTTCCTTTACAGTCTTGACCACAGATGCCTAGGAAACAGTTATGAAAACAAGCGTTTCTGATTGCTAAGATAGCCACCCTGCCTCGGGTGCTCACCTGGAACCCTTGTGTGATATTTTGGGGCCTTTCGTTTCCACTTTGCCCTTCAGGCAGGCTCTTCCTTCCTGCACCTTTATTTGAGTGCTTAGCTGGCGATGGCCACATCAGAAATAACTGCTGATGCAAACTCAGCTGACTTACTACTTAAGCTAGGAGCCCCTTCCGTGTGTTTTAGAGGACTGCCTGTGGCAAGAACTTAGAAACCACAAAATGTCCCCGAATGATGTTCCTCATAAGCTTTTGAAAACCAAAACAAGAATTTAATCTAGTCTTGTGGGGTTGTGGGTGAATTATCTTTACCTTGGAGGGGGGAGAGAAACGGCTGAGAATAACACGGCACGTTTGACAGGTGTGTAAACTTTTAAACGGTTCCACTTAAAATGACTTTATAGCAAGACCATTTAAACAGTCCTGGAATACCAAAACACATAGGGAAGGTGGGAACTGTATAGCCTCCTGGCAGCCACGGCTAGGAAGTGTGATGCATAAGGGCTTCTGACCTGCTGATAATCTGAAGTACACCAGGTTGTCATAAAGCCAGTTTGCCAGGTGTTACACACACGCCTATACAGCCCTAGCGCTTGGGAGGCGGGGGAGGTTTTTTTTTAAAAATATATTTTATTGATTAATTCATACTACGTCTCAATTGTTATCCCTTGTATCCTCCCATTCTTCCCTCCCTCCCATTTTCCCCTTACTCCACTCCCCTATGACTGTGACTGAGGGGGACTTCCTCCCCCTGTATATGCTCATAGGGTATCAAGTCTCTTCTTGGGAGCCTGCTATCCTTCCTCTGAGTGCCACCAGGCCTCCCCATCCAGGGGATGTGGGGGCAGTTTTAAGGTCAACCTCAGCTATACGATGAGTTCAGGGTAGCCTGTCTACATGAGACCATGTCTTAAAGGAAAAAACTGTCAACATTCTTTGCTTAAATGGTCAAGATGTTGTGGTCTGTCGTATTGCTTGAATACTTCTTATGTGCGAGGTGCTGGGAGAAGACTAAATGCTTAAGGTATGAATGACCCTCATCCTTGAGAAAGCCCCTCCGTGGCAGGGGATGTCAAGATGAACGGTCTCGTGACTGTCATCCAGGGTTGGTTGTCGTTTGTGTTTTTGAGGCAGGGTCTCCTTATTACTCCTGTGTAGACCAGGCTGCCCGGAAATCAGAGAGACCCACCTGCCTCTGCCTCAAGAGTGCTGGGACTGAAGGCTGTCCCACCCTAGCATAGGATCCTTCAGTTTAAGTATCATTTATCACACACTCGGGTACCAGAAGCTGTTCTTGCACTCTGTCATAAAGATGGAGCAGTGGAGCAACAGACCAGACTACACAGCAACTCATTAAGTCTTTAGAACAGCACCAGTGAGAAAACCTGGACACAGTGGAGCTGACTTATTCAAAATCACACAACCAATTGGAGTCAACCTGCCTGGCTTTAGAGCCTGCACTCCTTCGTTGTGGTTCTGTGCTGTGTCATTTGTTTCTTGTTCTCATTATGTGCTTCCGGCTCTGAGTTCAGATACAAACACATAAGAACAGTATTGGCGGCTGTGTTCTTGTTGCCTACCCGCATCAGCACAGTATGGGCTCTAAAACTTTAGTGGAGTCAAAAAATGTCAATAAAATATGCTTTCTTAAGTAACGTGTGTGTGTGTGTGTGTGCGCACGCGCGCGGATTTGTATTTGTGTATGAGTGTATGGGTACTTTGCCGGCAGATATAGCTGTGCACCATGTGTGTGCGGAGCAGGCAGGAGCCAGAAGAGGGCAGTGGGCTTCCCTGGAACTAGACTTAGAGACAGTTGAGAGCCACCATGTGGATGCTGGGAATTGCACCTGAGTCCTCTAATGTTGTAGCCAGTGTTGTTGACCATTGCGCCATGTCTCCAGCCCATATATTGTGTAGTTAATTTAAACAGAAAAATCATGCCATGGGCTTAAAAAGTAAATGACGAAAGACATAGACATCAGAAGACTGTCTCCTCCATGGGGCTGAGTTTTTTCTAGGTCCTGGCATATTATGGTGGTGCCAGGCCTGCCAAGAAGGTCCCTCACCTGAGTTGATGGCAAAGAAGCCCAGGACAGCAGGAGAAGGATTACATCTGGGATCCTTGTGAGGTTTTTGGGGTCACTGAGAGTGCCCTCCCTGTCCGCTCTGCATACCCAGTGCACAAAGCCCAGTACTCTCTAAGCCCAGTGACTGGGTGACTCTACCAGGGACTGAGCCAGAGAATAGCGCAGGGATGAGGGACTGTACACCATGTGTGATACCGTCGATTCAGGGAGCATGGCATTCTCCTCAGGGAACTGTTAGCTGCCTTGGACTTGAACCTCCAATCTAGCTGAGGAATGGGAGGCTGGCCACCTGGTGCTCCAGTCACACGTGCCAACAGTTTGCATGTGGAGAATGTGCGGCCATCTTTTCCCATGGTCCCTTTGTTTTGTGCCTTAGAAATTTAGTTTTTGGTGTGTTTGAACCACTCTTTTTTTTTTTTTTCCCTCCCTCCCTCCCCCTCCCTCTTTGGTTTTATGAGACAGTGTTTTTCTGTGTAGTCCTGGATATCTTGGAACTTACTCTATAGACCAGGCTGGCCTCAAACTCAGAGATTCCCCTGCCTCTGCCTCCCAAATGCTAGGATTAAAGGCATGCGCCACCCCCACCCCCCACCCCACCCATCCTGTATCTTGACCCCTCTTTCTGTGACAATTCTTCCACGATTAAGGCTTTGGTTCTTCCCGCTGTGTTTGGGGACAGTGCTCTAATTCGTTTGAAGTGTGCCACTCTTCTGTGGCCCTGCGTCTGTGCCCACTTGCTTTTCCTTCCATGATTTTTCATAGCCCATGAAGTGTGTGGAGAGGGAAGGTTGACTTAACATGAGCTGAAAGGAAAATGACAGCACGACACCGATGAAAGCAAAGCTAGCACTGAGCTAGGCTGACCAGAATAGATGGGTTACTCATAGAAACATGGTCCCCTGTAAGCTGCTTAAGATGTGAGGAAACCCGCAGTGGTGATTCAGTGGCTCCTACAGCCCAGGCCCTGTTAGCAGGAACTGATTCAGCAGTACTTGAATGCTTGAGTCCTTTGGAAGTCTCTGGAAATTCAGTCTGGCATCGGTACAATAGATGGTTCTACAGGTAAAAGCGCTTGCCACAAAAGCCTGGAATCCTGGGTTCGAGTCCCCAGGCCCCCTTGTAAAAAGTAGAAGAGTATCAACCCCAGAGAGCTGTCCTCTGACCTCCACATGTGTGAGCCGCACACACCATGAACACAAGATAATAATTAAAACGTTGTTATTAATCTAAGAATACTGCTATAAAGCTGGGCATGGTGGTACAAGCCTTTAATCCCAGCACTTGCGAGGCAGGGGCAGGTGGATCTCCATGAATTCAAGGCCAGCCTGGACTACAGGTTACACAAAGAAACCCTGTCTCAACCCCGCCCCCCAAAAGAATGCTGCTATAGTCCTCAACTCTGTGGTTTTTAGTACAGTATGGTCTTTCTCTTTAAATCCTTTTAGGATTCACATATGAAAAGGACCCCAGGCTATACTTTGATGACACTTGTGTGGTGCCGGAAAGACTGGAAGGTAAGATGCCCGCGCACAACTAGGTGCTGAGTGAGAGACTTGTCCATGTCAGAACTCCTCAGTCAGCCCTGCCATGTTCAATAAGCTCTGCTTTGTGTGAAAAATTCCCTGAGAAACCCCAGCCTAAGCCATTACCTGTGTACCCCTGTCCCACGCAGGCAAAGTCAAGCAGGAGCCCACTCTGTACCGCGAGGGGCCCCCTTACCAGAGACGAGGTTCTCTTCAGCTGTGGCAGTTCCTTGTCACCCTCCTTGATGACCCAGCCAATGCCCACTTCATCGCCTGGACTGGCCGAGGCATGGAATTTAAGCTGATAGAACCAGAAGAGGTGAGTCTGGGTGTGTCTGTTACTCAGCATGAGTCTGGGTGGCCTTACCGCTTCAGGGAGGTAGAAGTCTGTCATGGAGGGAGGGCTGCAAGGCATCAGCCGGTAGCTCACAAGCTTAAGGACTAGCATGGTGCAAAGAGGAAATGCACTATGAATGGCTCAGGACTTTGAACCCTCGAAGCCCACCTCCAGGGACTTACTTCCTCCAGCCTCCTGGATCTCCCCAAATAGTGCCATCAACTGGAGACCTAGTGTTCAAATGCCAGAGACCAAGGCGCATGGCAGGAGATGCTGGGCGTGAGTGAGTGAGTGAGCGAGCTGTTCATTCTCTTTTCAGCTGGTGGGCTCAGCAGTGTTGTTCTTCCTGTCAGTAGGACAATTTTCTGCATGTTGCCAAACAAACAGGCAGAGAGTTTTTGTGTTGTAGAAAACATTGAAAGTATTTTGAGGGGACTGTCTGCACTTCCTGAGGACCCTGGTTCAATTCCCAGCACACGTGGCAGTTCACAACTGTCTGCGATTCCAGTTCCAAGTGATCTGACACCCCCACACCAATACACATAAAAGAAAATTAAATAATTTTTGTTTGTTTTTGTTTTTCGAGACAAGGTTTCTCTGTGTAGCCTTGGCTGTCCTGGACTCACTTTGTGGACTAAGCTGGCCTTGAACTCACAGTGATCCCCTTGACTGCCTCCCAAAATAAATTATTTTTTAAAAAAGAAAGTATTTTGGCAATGCAGAGGAGGGGGTTGAGATGAGATTTGAAGCCATGAAGAGTTTCACAGGTATAGGATCTCAACCCTAGTCTTTTAGAGCCTGTAGCTTGAGGTTATCTCGATATACCATGGCATTTTAGTAATGCACTTAACCCTACTCTGTTTCTTTTTTAAACATTCATTTCTTTAATATGTAATAAGCATTGATAATGCTATTATTATGTTGTTACTATATTATTATTAAAAAAGCCTGGGTGTGGTGGTGCACACCTTCAATCCCAGCACTGGGGAGGCAGAGGCAGGCGATCGCTGTGAGTTCAAGGCCAGCCTGGTCTACAAAGAGAGTTCCAGGACAACCAGAACACAGAGAAGCAGTCTCAAAAACAAACAGTAATAAATGTGTTTGTATTACATTATTTATTTGCATGCATATACACTAAATTCATGGCATGTGTATGAAAGTCAGAGGACCAGTTGTTGGGGTCAGTTCTTGCCTATATGTGATCTCAGGGATCGAACTCCAATTGCCAGGATTCGTCGTGGCAGCAAGTGCCATAATCTGCTGAGCTGTCTCACTGACCTCACTACATACTTTGAATGGCTCTAACTTGGAGAAATAAAATTACTAAAGATAAGTCTTAGAAACCTAAACACTTTTTTTTTAAGTATTTATTTTATGTGTATGTGCCTGGCTGTATGTAGATGTGCCGGGTGTGTGTGTGTGTGTGTGCGCGCGTGTGCGAGGTGCCCATTGAAGCTAGGAGAGGGCATTGGATGTCCTGGAACTGGAGTTACAGATGGTTGTTAGCTGCTATGTGGGTGCTAGGGGTCCATCCTGGGTCCTGCAAGAGCAGAGAAAAGTATGTTTATGTAGGTTCCTGGTTGTTGTAGTTAGGGTTGCTATTGCTGTGTTGCTGTGACAAAACACCATGACCAAAGCAACTTGGGAAGAAAAGGATTTGACATTGTTCGTCAGCCAAGAAAGTCCGCGCAGGAGCTCAAACAGGGCAGAAACCTGGAGGCAGGAGCTGACACAGGTCAGGAAGTATTGCTTACTGGCTTGCTCCCCTTGACTTGCTGAGCCTACTTCCTTATAAAACCAGGGGAGTCCCCATCCATAATTAAATGGCCCCTCTCCAACCAGTCACTAATTAAGAAAATGCTCTACAGCACTGGTTCTCAGCCTTCCTAACGTTCCTCATGTTGTGGAGACCCCAACCATAAAATTACTTTTGTTGCTACTTCATAACTGTAATTTTGCTACTGATAAATACCATAATGTAACTATCTGATACGCAGATGGTCTTAGGCGGCCAGCCCCTGTGAAAGGGTCGTTCACAAGGTTGAGAGCTGCCTCCCCAGCAGCCTGGCTGTAGAGCATTTTCTCCATTGAGGCTCCCTCCTTTCCAATGACTCAAGCTTGTGCCAAGTTGACATAAAACTAGACAGTACACCAGTAGTTAAAGGAAAGACACAAACTTCCATTATTTAATAGGAAACAAAACATTGTTTTTTTTTTTTTTCCCCCTAGGTCCCCTTTTGTGAACATGCAGTAGGGAGAATTAAACCAGGTTATTAGTGTAACCCATCCTAAAGGGGGGTGATTTTAATTTTAATTTGGCTTAGAGTTTTAAAAGTTATAAATGGAGCCGGGCGTGGTGGCGCATGCCTTTAATCCCAGCACTCGGGAGGCAGAGGCAGGCGGATCTCTGGGAGTTCGAGGCCAGCCTGGTCCCCAAAGTGAGTCCAGGACAGCCAAAAAACAAAAACTGCCTGTCTGTCTGTCTGTCTGTCTGTCTGTCTATCTATATAAAAGATACACATGCACACATACACACTCACTGGCTGATGTACACTTCTTTTAATGGTGCATGGTTAGACAAACGCTGTCCCTGAGTTGGGTACAATAGAAATGACAACAGCAGTCCTGAGAAGCGTCCCATTAAGGACTGCAGAGCTAGCAGCCGGAGGTGACAGACAACCTGACACTTTGTTTGGAAGAAGGACATGGGCTGAAAGTTGATAGGAAAAGGAGGAGGAGAAAAAAAAATGGATTAGAGGTTTGGGGAAAGACTGTGGCAGGCTTCATTTAAAGTGGTATAAGACATATTATTTACGAGGCGAGGGTCAGTCAGTAAAGGGCCAGCCACACAAGAGTGAAGACTCCAGGGTGCATCCCCAGCACCCATGGGAAAACCAGGCGCGGCACCATATGTCTGTAACCCCGGCACTCGGAGTAAAGACAGGCAGGGCACATCCCTGTCCAGCCTAATCAAATGAGTAAGTTCCGGCTTTAGAGAGAGAGAGAGAGGCCTCATCTCAGAGAGTAAAGCAGAGGACACCAGAAGAAGACACCCAGCTTGGATCTTTAGCGTCCGTATGAACGTGACAGCACATCCACACACATGCACGGATGAAGGTGGCTTTCTCTGTGACGTGCCATCCACACGTAGCACTGCAGACAGCCTCTGCCGGGGCTCAGCCCCTACTCATGCTGCTGGCCACTGCCCCACCTGGGCTCTCTCGATGACAGGGTGGCAACTTGACTCACTGATGCGTTTTGAAATGAAAGTAAGCCTGCCTTGTGGGCAGCCCTTATTGATTCATCTTATTTCACAAACTGGAGCTTTTATGACTTGATTGTCACCGCCTCAGGCCTGAGCCCAGGCTGTCCAGCTGCAGGTAAACTGGTTATAAGCCTTCGTAAGGCCGTTATTGAATCTTCCGCTCTCCTACCAGCAGTCAGGAAAATGATGAACAGATGGCAGAGGGCCCCGCTTTCTTACTTAATGAAGAATGAAACTAACACGAACCCATATGCTCATAAATGACAAGCCGCTCTAAGGCACATGTGTGGCCCTTGAGCCTCTCTGTGGATGGAACAGCATCATTCTTATTATTGCGTTCTTATTGTGGGGGTGGCACACGGAAGTTTGCATGCGCTGGATCAGAGGACAGCCCACGGGAATGAATTTTCTTTCTGTCACGTGGGTCCAGGAGATAACTCTGTCCACTGAACCATCCCACCACCCCCTGCATTGTTTCTTTAGGAGTTGCTCCCCCCCCCCTGCTCCCCCCCCTCCACTGACCCTGCCCCTGCTCTGACTGAGGTCCCTGGCATTCTTAAACTCCTTCATAGAAAGCCCTTCGCGATCTTTAGTGCTCACAGCCTTGGCTTGTGCCCTGTTTGTGTTTTCCTCCTCTGCGCTTTGTGTAACCGAAGACCTGTCCTTGTTAGTGTCAGGAAGCTACCACCAACTCCTGGGAGAAGCTGTAAGAAGTTGTCACGGGGGAGCGCAAAGGGTGAAGCAGAGGAGGAAGCTGTTGGGGATGTAATTGTAGGCAGCTGTGGGGCTGAGTGGTGCACTCTGGGTAATTAGTCGTAATATCCATTACACTGTGCATGGAAATTGTGGTTTTAGAACTGCGTTTTGGCAGGCCCCCTAATCAAATGTCTTTTGATAGTCATCCAGTTTAGCACCCTCTCAATTATGACTGACTCGGCTTTAATCTGGAGCCATTTTAACTGTGAATCTGCCTTAATGTGGATATTTGGCGTTGGGGGAGGTTGGGTTGAACATGTGGCAGATCAGTGATGCCGTGGGAGGTTTTAAAGGATGGGTTGCTAGAAAGAGCCACTCCTTGTTCTGTGATGGCTGGCTTGCTCTTTGAAGAGGAATAGGTGAGTCCGTGTGGGCCCCCCTCCCCCACCTCTAGGCTCTGCTCCCAAACTGTGAACGAACAAGCTCGCTACTCCTGACACCAAGTAAGGACTGCCCAAGCCTCCAGCTGCGGCACGCCTTGCTAGGGAGGGAGCAGTGTGGCGAGGCCACTGAATCACAGAGCACTGGCCTGCAGGATGAATCGGTAATTATAACCGCCAGAGCAGCTTCCAGAGCTGCGCATACACAGATCCTCTCCAGTAAGCTGTCGCATGCGCTGGCGGCACAGGGAGGTCACCGCTCAGCCTGAAGACTAGGCAGAATGGTACAATACCGCTGAGTGAAGAGATGAAGCCAGCTAGCTAGCTGCCTTGCAAGTCCCTGTCGCTTGTGACAGGCAGGTTGGCCGTTAGTTTCAGAGTGTGGCTTTCTGTCGATCCTGGCAAGACTGAGCAGATTTCTCTTCTTACTGATATTTCCATTGATTTAAAGATGTTTAACCCTTGCTGGGCGTGTTGGTGCACACCTCTAATCTCTGCACTCCAGAGGTCAAGACAGGGTTACCTGAGACCAGCCTGGGCTGCAGAGTGAGTTCTAGGCCAGTCACAGCTACATAATAAGACCCTATCTCAAATAAAAATGACTTCTAAAAAGGATTTGTTTTTTGCCAAGTTTTGCCCTTTGGGCCTTTTTGTCTGTTTGTTTGTTTTGAGATAGGGTTTATCTGTCTAGCCCTGGCTGACCTGCACTCACTTTGTAGACCAGGCTGGTCTCGAACTTACAGATAATCTGGTTGCACAAGATTTGTTGTTGCCTGTGAGAGACACTGAATAAGCAGAGATTTCATTTGCATGGGGTTTCCTGCAGGGCAGGTAGAAATGTGGCTGGTGGGTCGCTCTGCTATAGTTAGAGCAGATGAGACCTTCGCAGATGATTGTCTCTGGAGTTTACTAGACGGAGGTCATTGTAGAATTCTGAATCCAGGAGTTTCTGTCATTGCCCCCAAACAACTAGTGTGAACTGCTGTTTTCTCGCCGCTTGCCTCCATCTTTAACCTTTAGCTTTCCTCGCGTGCGTGCGTGCGTGCGTGCGTGCGTGCGTCTCGGTGTCTGTCAGTGTCTGTCGGTGTGTCAGTGTCTCAAAAGAGCAAGCTGGCACTGATTGTGCGTGCTTGTGATCCAAGCAATAGCACGCAGAGGTGAGGAGATTGAGAGTTTAAGGCAAGCAGGGATTTTATCTTAAATATTGCAAAATTTAGAAAAACATGAAAAGGATATAGTTAGGTGGGCTTTTTTGAAGTATACTGGGGTTTTTTGTTTTTATTTTTTGTTTATTTATTTATTGAGACAGGGTTTCTCTTTGTAACCTCCCTGGTTGTTCTAGGCTCACTTTGTAAACTAGGCTGGCCTCAAACTCAGAAACATGCACCTACCTCTGCCTCCTGAGTGCTGGGGTTACAGGTGTGCACCACCACACCTAGCTTGCTTTTTGGTTTTTTGAGTCATGGTTTCTTTGTGCGGTCCTGGTTGTCCTGGAACTCAACCCTGTAAACCAGGCTCGTCTCGAACTAAGAGATCCATCTGCCTCTGCCTCCAGGGTGCTGAGATCAAAGCGTGGACCACCGCACCTGGCCAAAAGTTTCTAGAAGTGACTAAAATAAAGACCTCAGACACTTCACATTTCCACAGTTGATCTACCCTGAGTGGCATAGTGAGAGTTTAGGAGCTGGGAACCGAACCTGCTCAGCCGCCCCGATAACTGAGTAGACTCTAGTAGGAAATTTCCCTACTCTAACGCCTCTTTTTCCCAAAGCTCCAATTACATCTCCCCATCCCTGCACCTCAAGTGGACCGGCTTGCTGTAATGCACTTTAGAACTGTGCGAGAGGCCCTGTTAATTTTTCATTAAATGGATAATGGTTCTCCGTGCTTTGCTGTCCATTCTGCGTGTCTGCTGGGAGCAAAGGGCTGGATGGCAATAGGCTGTAATGATCTGAGTCCCCCCTTAGTCCATGAGCTGCAATAAGTAAACATCTCCCAGCCCCTCTCCAATCTTATTAGAATTGAACCTGTGCTCTGCGGGCCCATTAGCAGCTCACTAGCATGTTCCTAATGTTTCAGGAATGACCATCCTAATTACTCTTTATTGACTGTTACAGAAACCATAGCGCTTAATGGCAGTGTGTTAATGGTTCGTGAGTATTGGTCAATAATTCATAAATGGAGAAATAGTAGCCTGTATCCTCTGGGATGCCAACCAGGTCCTCTACAGTCTTACAGGGTTAGGGATCTGCTTCTCCCTGGTTTCGGAACTGTGGCCGAGCCATCGCCTTTACTTAATGTTTGATCTGGAGAGAATTAAACTCTTTTCCTTTCCATGTTAGAGGAAGCCGGTCCTTAAGCTAGGGCCACTGAGTTACAGAGCATCCTGGGAACCTGTCTGCATCTTTTGCTCTCTTGTCCCTTCAGGTTGCTCGGCGTTGGGGTATCCAGAAGAACCGGCCAGCCATGAACTATGACAAGCTGAGCCGTTCTCTACGCTATTACTATGAAAAGGGCATCATGCAGAAGGTAAGCAACCACAGGGTGCTAGGGTCACTCCGCTGCTCCCAGAGAGACTGTCCCTGACCTCTGTAATAAGGCCGTACACAATAACTAGAAGAAAATGTGAGCCTTAGAAGTGACTCTGTGGTAGGAAGGATCCTGGAAAACAAAAACACAGGAATTAGAGGACAGAGTGGCGCATACCTATAATGCCAGCTCTTGTGAGGTGGAAGCAAAAAGGATCAGAAATTCAAAGCCAGTTTTACCTATATATCAAAGTCTGGGCCAGCCCACGCTACATAAGATACTATCCCCAGAACTTAAAAAGGAGATGCATGGGCTTTTAAAGTACTTTTACGACTGGAGAAGTGGCTCAACATTGGAAAGTACGGGGATGCTCTTTCAGGACCTCACTTCAGATCTCAGAACCCACATCAGGTAGCTCACTCACAACCTTCCGTAACTCCAGCTTCCAGAGGTCTGATGCCATCTTCCTTCCTCCGGGCACTGTATACACATGATACAAACCATACATACACTCGGATCCACTCATGTGCACATTAACACAAGCAAAACAAAACTTGTTTTAAGAGTGCTTTTCATGTTGTTGAGTACACGGACCACAGAAGTTGCTGTGCAGGACCCAAGAGGAAACTGGTTTCCTCTGCTTTTCTTGAGCTGGCTCTAGTCACAAAAGACCCAGATGCTTAGACAAACTGCTGTGGTATATGTAAAGAAAGACATGAAAGGCTGAGCATGGTGGCTCACACATAATCCCAGCACTCGGGAGGCAGAAGCAGGCGGATTGCTGTGAGTTCGAGGCCAGCCTGGTCTACAAAGCGAGTCCAGAACAGCCAAGGCTACACAGCGAAACTCAGTCTTGGAAAAAAAGAAAAAAGACATGAAGGAATCAACTTCAGATTTCTGCTCCAGCCAGGAGAGGTGGCGCATGCCTTTAATCCCACACTTGGGAGTCAGAGGCAAGCAGTTCTCTTGAGTTTGAGGCCAACCTGGACTACAAAGCAAATCCAGGACAGCCAGGATTACAAGAGAAACCCTGTCTCTAAAAAGTAAAGAAGAAGAAAGACACCATTTCAAAGAGTTAGAAAAATAAGAAAATCTATTTGTCTTTTAAGCCTGTATAGTCTGGACCCAAAGTTTGTCAAATAGCAGCCACAGTCATTCAGTAAGGGATTTTTCTTTGCCGAATAGAATATTAAAAGTATATTTTGAAAGAGCCAGTATAGAGTCCTTATTAGAGTAGGGGTTAAGGGACCTCAACCATAAAAACCTGTTGGTAACTAGAAGATGGGACTGACGGTGCCTTTTTTAAGTAGTACATATATATGCTGTACAGCTCCCCAGATTCTAGCATTTGCACACTGGGGCAGCCACAGGCTCTGTATCCTTCCCCAAAATGCGTGGGACAAGAAGCATTTAATGTTTGAAGTTTTTAGAGTCTTTGCATCGACTTTAGTCTATTTTATGGTATTCTATCCACCACCACCCTTTAAAAAAAAGTATTCATTAGCCGTCCATCCCCATTTTACCCTCCAACCCACTTAATATCTCATCAGATCAAATCTCAAATGGAAGAGTGTTTTTATTAGGTGCTTTTCTACTGCTCTGACTGGAACGCCATGACCAGGGCAGCACATAGTAGAGAGAGTTTATTAGGGCTTATGGTTCACAGTGGCAGGAAACAGCAGGCATTGCAGCAGGAGTGCAAGCTGAGCGCCCACAGCCTGAGCCACAAGCGGGATGCTGAGACAGCAAACTGGGAGTGGCGTGAGGCTTCCCCAGCTGTGTACTTCCCCCATGAGGACACATCCCCGAAGCCTCCCCAAGCAGTGCCACTAACTGGGAGCTAAATGCCCACATGCCTGAGATGATAGGGGCATTTCTCATCCCAAATCATTCCAAGTGTCATCATGCCCGCATCATTCCCAGAGCAAATATGAAAGACCAATTCAAGGCACAGTAGCTCAGGACTAAGGAGAAAGAGTTGTTCCTCTTACAGACTCAGTTTCCGATTGTACAAGAAAACCCAGAATTATGGCTTTGGCGGATGCACATCTTAACGCTCTTATTTGGTAGCCTGTACAGCCATGTAACCTCATATCCCTTATGGCGAAAATGTAGTACTCTACTGTAATCAATAATGTGCTACCAGTTGCTTTCTTGTGACCGTGGCTGAATGAGACGGTTAAAAGGTGAAATAGCCTGTCAGTGCCAGAGGGCGTCTATGCCCTGTGTTCCTGACTGGAACAGTTGAGACAGTGATGACTCCAGAGCTGGAGGCCATGCCGTCCTGCCTCACTCCACACAAGAACTGTGTATGTGTACACACACAGACACACACACACACACATTTATATATGGTCATATTATCATCACCTGCAAATGTGTGTGGAGGCTAAGGCAGGGAGTTTAAATTCAAGGCTAACCTGAGCCACATAGCAAGATAAGCCATCCTGGAACTTGCTCTGTAAACCAGGCTGGCCTCAAACTCACAGAGATCTGCCTGCTTTTGTCTCCTGAGTGCTGGGATTAAAGATGTTCACCTTTGCGCCCCCTCTCCCCTCCCCCCTCACCCCCACCCCTGCTTAACAGAACTTTGTGAGATTGCCCAGGGGTTAAAGCTCCTTCCACGCAAGAGGGCTGAAGTTTAGACTCCCGGAACCCAAGGTAAATAGTATGTAGGTCTAGTGACTTGCCTGTAAGTCGCCATAGAAGTCAGGTGGTGATGCAACCCCTAAAACTATTTCATTAAGTCCTGGCTTTGATGAAAGGGTCCCTGCCTCAAAGAATGAGGTGAAAGGTGTGACTGGGGAAACTTTCTGATCTCAGTATGGCCTTATGGCCATGCATGTGCGCGCGCGCGCGCGCACACACACACACACACACACACACACACAAACTAGGCAAGGAGCTTTGAGCCCTTCAAAATAGTACATTCTTCCTGGGAACTGTAAACATTGGTGGTCCCTGGAAATGTGGCCTGGCATCTGCATTGTGTCTTTCCAGCCCCAGTTCAACCAGGCCGCCTATACTGGCATGTATTTGAAATTCAAATGCCATCTTTTAAAATACTGAGCTTAGCACGTAATAGGTCCCTAGCATATGGTTGGAATAACCAACTACTAATTAGCTCTTTGGTGCTTGACTCCTGAGAGGTGGTATCTTAATTCTCATATTCCCTGGGCGTGGGTGGTGGGCGGATCTCTGTGAGTTCGAGGCCAGCCTGGTCTACAAAGCCAATCCAGGACAGCCAAGGCTACACAGAGAAACCCTGTCCCAGGGTTGGGGGAGGTTCTAGTTTTCTTCACTGGAGACCCATGCCTTGTGTGTGTGTGTGTGCTCTCGTGCAGGTGGCTGGGGAACGGTACGTCTACAAATTTGTCTGTGACCCAGATGCACTTTTCTCCATGGCCTTCCCTGACAATCAGCGTCCGTTCCTGAAGGCGGAGTCAGAATGCCCCCTCAATGAGGAGGACACCCTGCCACTGACTCACTTTGAAGACAACCCTGCTTATCTCCTGGACATGGATCGCTGCAGCAGCCTCCCATATGCCGAGGGCTTTGCTTACTGAGTTTGTGAGTGGCCGAGTAGCCAAACCCTAGAGCTAGCAGTCCCCGTTCAGGCAAATGAGGGCAGTGGTTTTGTTTGTGTTCTTGGCTGTCCCTAAAGCTTGCCCTTTGAGTATTCTCTGGAGAACCCAAGCTGGCTCTGGATTTGACACCCTTAAAGACAAACACTTTGGCTTAGGGAGTGTGGGGACAGGGAGAGACAGAAAACCCACCAAGCCCGCTGGTGATTCTGATGCGATTCCCTGGGAAGAGGTGAAAGTGGAGCCTCCTTGCCACCATGGACAATATGTGCAAAACAGTACCTTGTTCAGGTTAGCGCCCACGAGAGGGGACGAGTGTGTGACAATCTGCGTTGATCATGGACTGCTAAATGCTTTTGCATAGAAGAGTTTTCACTTGCACAATTCTTTGGAAAGAAACTGCACACCCATAGGAAAAGCCCATAGGCTGGGGTTGGAGAGGCGCAGACCATTGTGGTTCGGAGTTTGCAAAACTCTTATAGCTCGTTCTGAAATGTTTCCTCTTAGTCCAGAGCTAGGGAGGCCAGGACAGCTGTTAACCCCACTCACTCCGTGGTCCTCTGACCACTGCTCCTTGAGCCTTCCCGCCGAGTGGTCACTAAATAGATCAAGCCCCTCTCTCCTCCCAGTCACATGGCCGAGTACCGATGGCGATTAACACTTGACAGTATTTTGTTTTGCTTCGGTTTGGGGAGGGGGGGGATTATTTTGTTTTCGGTGGTTGTTTTGGGGGGAAAACAGTTTATATAAACTGATTTTTGTAGTTTTGGTATTTAAAGCAAAAAAAAAAAAAATCACAAAAAAACAAAAACAAAACCTTTTTGGTAACTGCACTGCATCCCTTAGGCAGGGCCGTGCCCGCTTAAAAAGACGCTGCAGCCTGGGTGGGGCTTTGCCGGGGCTTCCCCTCTGTGTGTAGAGCCTGCTTGGTGCTTTCCGCACCGTACAACCTGTTAGGACATTTACGCCTGGTTTGTACATTTTTGAAGTGTGCAGGGCAGCCTGGACACAGTTACACTTGTGTGGATCGCTCTCCATGCTCACCAACCTGCCCTCTCTGGGAAGCAGATGTACATATTTTCATGTCCTGTTCCTGTGACAGTTGGTCACCTGGTGGGAAGCCCTAGGCATCAGTCTCTCTTCCTTTTTCAGTTTTGGACTTTTAGCCCTGCATAATGGTACCCTAGGGTCTGAAACTTACCTGCCCTTGACAGGTAAAAGTGCTAGCTAGCTAGCTAGCATTCTGGCTTCTTGCTACTTTTTTTATTGTTGTTATTATTATTATTATTCTGATTGCTGTATTATATTGGGAATGTTCTAAATAACCAAACTAAAGCTGTATGAAAGGTCACCTCGCTGCCTGCCGCCCTGTTGACGGGAATCTGTACTGTCCTTGACACTCCACACATGAAAAGTGGTCCTCGTGTGCAGGGCGCGGCTAACCGAGTGTGGGACATGCACTCCACAGCCCCTCTCATGGCCCACAGCACACTTGTGAAGACATTCACAGGGATAAGGGGTGCATTTTATAGCTATGGGAACTAAGGTTTTCCTGTTAAAAGGTAGTCAGCCCACAGAGGTGTCAGACCCGAAGCTTGGGCCTTAGTTAGCATTGTACTGTAATGAAAGGACTCTTTCTAAAGCCTATTTATAGCTTTCTAATCTACACATAGTCTATACATAGATGCATATTTTACCCCAGCTGGCTAGAGATTTATTTGTTGTAAATGCTGTATAGATTTCCCCCCGCCTCCTTTTACTTAATACTGGTTTGGGGTTTGTTTTTTGTTTTGTTTTGTTAAATGAATTTATGCTGTTTTATTGGGTATGAAAAAGAATCTTCTGTAGCCTGAGCTGCCCCTCCCCTGCTGTGACTGTACAGCCTGTGCGGTCAAGGGACACAGAACAGCGACATCATTTTGCATTCCCGGTGGATTCATGTAGCTCCCAGATAGCTGTTTCCTTCAGGGTGTGTGGGGGTTGTTCCTTCGTTCATTTGCTTCTTTTCCAGAGTGTGGAAAGTCTACAGTGCAGAAAGGCTTTAGCCTGCTGGTTGATTGGAAATACTCCCCCCTGCACAGGGCTGTGTACATCCTGCCGAGCTGCGATATATTCTGTACTGTGTACAATAAAGAAGTTTGCTTTCCTTTACACGCTCCTGAAAGCTGCCTCTTTCTTGCCCCACGTGTGTTTCGCCCACCTCCCTACCCTGCCCTCATTTCATCTCTTTAGCCTTACTAATGGCTGATGGGGTTAAAAGAAGTTAGGACTAAAAATCTAATCCAAGGGAGTAGAGGCAGAGGTCCTGCCCCAACCCAAGGTGAGGTAAATTGCCCCCAGGGCCACTTAGTAATTTCCCCCCCTAAAATCTAATTTGATCGAACCTTAGTTTCTGTGGAAAAAAAAAAAATTTTTTTTAACTGGGTAGGACTTTTTGAGTCAGGAGTTCTTTCATTCAGGACCTTCAGTTGATATTTTAGAAACTGCTAAACACAAAAACTACCTCCCAAATTTTCTAATAAGTTTGGCCTTGCACAAGTGAATTTGCGGGTGGTGTGTGTGTGTGTGTGTGTGTGTGTGTGTGTTGTAACAGTAAATGTCTTAACTCTGTCCATATCTTGCTCTTGGGGGAAAATACATTACAAGTAACATACATGTAACACTTGGGATACGTGGAAGGAGTCTAGCATCCTGTGCGCAGGCTTCCTGTTTCATCCTTGATATGTCCTTTTAATTTGGGGCTTTCAAGACTCCTATTACAGAAGAGAAACAAGAGTAGAGCCTGGAACAGAAGGCTTTCTGTAAGTTACCGACTGTCTTTCTCCGTTTTTACAAGCCCTTAAGTGTAGAAGCATCCGAGACTGAGTTGGTACACAGCCGCTTGAATGGGAACTTGTGGGGAGGGAGTGTCTGCCACATTAACCCCATTAGCTTGGACAGATGAAGAAAAGACACTCAGGGAAAGAGGGCAGGGTGTGCAGGACAAAGGGCCTATCCTCTCGGATCCCTGATGATAAAGCTTTGACAGCCAGCTCCGCGCTGTTCTCCGCCTTGTTATCTTGCCCAGGCTCAAACCCAGATCATTAACCCAATGCCCGAGGTCACCCAACACTGCCGCCCTGCTAGTGTTGGACGCTGGGGTAAGGAAGCCAGAAAATGTGAAGCTTGTTCTTCGTGGTGTCCCCTTTCACCGGCCAAGTTAGGGGAACAATCGATGTCCGTTTAGCTGTTAGATGACAAAGAGGTAGTCTGAGGGCAGAAGAATGTGGTTTCAAAGCCTGAGCTCACAGTCTATATTGTAATGCATTTGGCACCAAGTAATGGGGAGAAAGACTCAGCCAGTGGGAAGCTTTAGGGGGAGCAGTTTGCCCAGTGGCCAGGTAGTTGGAGCACAGTGTGTCTCAAAAAAACTAGCCAAAGACGGGAGAATCCTTAAATTTAAAAAAAAAAAGAAAAAAAAAATATATATATATTCTAAGTCAGGCGTGGTGGCTAATGCCTTTAATCCCAGCACACAGGAGGCAGAGGCAGGCCGATCACTGTGTGTTTGAGGCCAGCCTGGTCTACAAAGTGAGCCCAGGACAGCCAAGGCTACACAGAGAAACCCTGTCTCAAAACAACAATAAAACAAAACAAAAAAAAAAAAAAAAAAAGGAAAGAAGAAAAGAAAAAAACAAAACAAGGGTCTCACTGTTTCTCCTTTCTATACTGCAGTTTTCCATTCAAGCAAATTTGCTCATTTTCTAAGCACCCATTGAGTACCTATTAGATGCCAGTCACTGCTGACATCAAATTAAAGGCTGCTTTGTGACATGGTAATGCCTATGATGACCCCTCAGATGATTTTACTGCTCTGCTTCCCAGCTCAGGCTCAAACACCTGCTCCGTCGTCGTCTTATTCTGAGCATCCTGACTAGATGCTGGGCAGTTATCTACTAAACCCTGTTAGCTGAGTGTTCATCCCAGGATGTTTACTCTCGGGGAGAGGGAAGGTCCGGGCATGGGTGTGCTGGGAGCTGTTGGCAGCAGCACACTTGGGAGGCCTCAGCATCAGCGGTGTTCTCTGCATTGCTCTTTAACACTTAGCCGGTGTGGGTGTGGGGAGAATCACCATGGAGCCCACCCACATTCCTTACGCAGCTCTCAGGCTGCTGACTAAAGCTTCCTCTAGATGAGCCATGTGATGGCCTGAGTGTCTTGGTGCTACTCTGAGGTGTGTGTACCTGAGGGGAAGCAAATGCCAATCTGGGCCTTACGTGGTAGAGGGGACCTAGAGAGCAGAAGGAGCAAACAGGTACCAGCCTTTGCCAGAAAGACGCTAACTGCTGTGGGAAGAGGGAGTAAGAAGACAGAGCCAGGGTGTGTGTGGGGGTGGGGGGGTGCGGCTTTAAATCTTGAGGTCAGAGGCCTCACTGTTGCGTAAAGCCTTGAGAAGACTAGTGCCAGGTAGACATCTGGAAGCAGAGTGAGGTTGCCTGGGGATGTTTCTGGAAGGGCAAGGACCACAGTGGGAGAAGGGCAGTGCAGCCATGGGTGGCCCAGGCTTTCAGGACACCCGGGGTTTGCTTTGTTCTCAGTTAGCTGGTAAGAATTTTTCTGAGCCCAGAGGTGACCTCATCTGCCGTTTACTTCAAAACCTGTTCTTTTGATTTTTTTTTTTCCGAGACAAGAGTTTCTCTCTGTAGCCTTGACTGTCCTAGACTCACTTTGTAGACGAGGCTAGCCTCGAACACACAGATATCCACCTGCCTCTGCCTCCTGAGTGCTGGGATTAAAGGAGTGCTGGGATTAAAGGCATGCGCCACCACTGCTGGGCTGTTCTTTTGATTTCTAAATCAAAAGGAAGAGAGAGGAGCAAGGAAGGTGACAAGAAACCCAAACCTAGGCTGCTGCAGAAATGCGGTGACAGGATGAGGGGAGGCATAGCCAGATACAGGCTCCAAAACTGAGCAAAGGAGATTTCATTACAGCTGCAAGGTTTGGGGCCAAGGAAGATTGAAGTTGTCGTGAATAGGAAGCAAGAAAGACCCCTGAGCAGACGTGAATTTATGACTGAGGAAGAACAGGCCTCCACCCGAGACTGGTCAACTCAGGCAACCACTAGAAATCACATGGGGAGCTGGAGTTGGCTCCGAGGCGAGGAGCACGAGGTGCCTGGCAACTGTCTGTAACTCCACTTACTGGGGCCTAGCTCCCTCTGTGAAGGCCCCAGGCGTGCACATAGTACACATACATACATACATACATGCAGACAAAACATTCGTCCTCATAAAATAACTAGATGTGTTAGGGGAAAAAAAAAGCTGGGATGTTGGGTCTGGAGTTCAGGGGAACTCCACGCTGGAGATAGAAATTAGAAGTCTAGGCCAGATGTGGTCAAACACGCCTTTAATCTCAGCACTCGGGAGGCAGAGTCAGGGGGAATTTCTGTTAGTTCGAGGCCAGCCTGGTCTACAAAACAAGTCCAAGACAGCCAGGATTACAAGAGAATCCATATCTTTAAAAAAAAAAAAAAAAAAAAAAAAAAAAAAGAAGTCTAAATCAGATGGCGGTGGATGGTGCATGCCTTTGATCCAGGCACTTGGGAGACAAAGACAGGCAAATCTCTGAGTTCAAGGCCACCCTTGATCTACAGAGAGAGTTCCAGAATAGCCAGGACTACACAGAGAAACCCTCGGGGGGGGGGGGGGGGGAAGAAGTCTGTGTGTGTATGGGAATGTTATGAGCTGAGACTGGCACGTTCTGGCACTGGAGACCAGGTGGATGTCCATGGTCCGTGCTGTTGCCAGAAACCATGTGAAAGTCTATGCCCAGTGCTCCCCTGACTGAAAGAGGCCAGGAAGCTATGTTTGCAGTGGTGCTGATGACTGCAGACTCACGGTTGAGAAAGAGCCATAGAAGGCTTCTGTGTCAACCCCCACCACACCACACCACACCACACCCCTCCAAAAAGTAACAGCCTAGACAGGAAGCCATCAAAGAACGCTTTTTAAAACTGTGATAAGGGTGCTGAAGTGTAGCAATTTACAGTTGGTGGCTTGTGCCAGGGGTGCAAGGGGGGGGGGGGGAGGGTGGGGGAGAGGGAGGGACTCAGTTTTCTTGAAGAGGCTGGCCACTGGGAATTTGACCATGTTCCATCGAGTGTGTATATATGGGCAACACAAACTGGGCTTGCTCTCGTTGTTTGCTTGTTTGGGTTTGGGAGGGAAAGGGTGTCACCAGGTGGGGAGGTGACCTGGGAGGACTGGGAAGTAAATGTGATTGGGGTGCATTGTGTGAAACTCCCAAATAATTGATAAAAATATTATGTTGGAAAAGCAAAAGAAGAGGAAGAACTGGAAGTAAATGAAACCACTAGGCGAAGAAGTATCCAGGACCCTGACCTTCAGATGCTCCCCAACTAAGACATTGGTGGAAAACTAGCGCTGCCCGGGAAGGGAGGAAGATGCTCCCTGCTCTCCATATGCTTCCGGTGTGACAGAGGCGGGAGTAGCAAGAATAGTCTGGGTTGGCGCACGCGCCGTTTTCCCCCCGGGGTGGCGCACGTAATGTCTCAGTGCTGCTGGGATTCAGGGCTGGAGTACAGACCGGAGGAAGCCCTGTGGATTTTAAAATCTTAGCTTGAACTCAATTCAGCCTCTTGCACACGCTGCAGCCTGCGGGCACAACGTCGGAGTGTGCCAGGGCCCACAAGCTCGTAGAGTAAAAGCCTTTGTTTGTTTTCGAGATAGGATTTCTCTGAGTAGCCTTGGCTGATTTGGACTCTCTTTGTGGACCAAGCTGGCCTCGAACTCACAGAGACCCACCTGCCTCTGCTTCCTGAGTTCTGAGATTACAGGCGTGTGCCACCATGACCAGCCTAGTTTTATGTTCTTAAAGTGCATTCCTATTTGCGAACATTAAATGTTTGCAATTACTTTCTTAGTGATTTATATTTAGCATATGTTCTTTATGAAGTTTTCAAAAATCCATAACCGAAATTTAAAACTACTTTGAAAATTCAAACTAGAGATGGAGTTTTAACATCAGGGCACATCTTATTCAGTTTTTAAAATACTTTTACTTGGGCTGGCAAGATGGCTGAGGGGAGAAAAGGTATTGCTGCCAAGCCTGAGGACCTGAGTTTAATTCCCCAAACCCACCTGGTAGGAGAGACTTAACTCCCAAAAAGTTGTTCACTGCCCTCCAGGTGTGTGCCGTGGAAAGGGCTTAATTACCTACATGTGGGCACATAGACTGATTGCTCAATTAACTTTTTTAAATGCAAAACATTGGCCACTACTACATTGTACATAGTTTTGTAATTTGTTTCTTAAAGAACATATTTTAAAATATTTCTATATTAAAAAAAATATATAGGGGGCTGGAGAGATGGCTCAGCAGTTAAGAGCATTGACTCCTCTTCCAGAAGATCTGGGTTCAATTCCCAGCACCTACATGGCAGCTCACAACTGTCTATAGCTCCAAGATCTGACACCCTCCCACAGACATACATTCAGGCAAAATATCAATGCACATAAAATAAAAATAAATAGATATAAACATGGGGAGATGGCTTAGCGCTCATACAGTTTTGAGACCTGAGTTCAAATCCATAGAAGTCCTGAAAAGTCAGGTGTGGAATCACACACTTACTTCTACAATCTCACAGGCTCATAGGCCAGCTCCTCTGACGTAAATGGCAGGGGCTGGACATTCTAAGATAGTCTCAAGCCAGGTAGAGGTTTGGACCAACAATGAAGGTTATGTTTTGATCTCTACATATGTTCTGGGACATGTTTGCCCTTGTGCACATGCATAGATACATATTATATACAAAAGGCTTAAAAATATATTACAGTATATAAAGCATATATACAGTATTGCCTGCATGCTAGTCCATAGAACATGATTAAGGACTCACATTTGCTGGGAATAAAGGGGCCACAAAATGAAACCAGGTGTCAACACCCATGAAGACCAAACACCAGGAACCAACTCTGGTTCATTTTGACCCTGAGTATCTCTCAGATCTGTCTCCGTCATCTGTCCCGTAACTCAGTCCCCTGGACTGTTGTGGCAAGCACTCGGCAGTTTCACCTCCTCCGCTCTTGCCCCCCCCACAACCTCTTTTCCAAAATCTGCCAAAAGTCATTCCCATGGACAAAGAAGTTGTGGTTACACAGACAAATGATACAACGTGTGTCTACAAAGTATGGATGTCACACAGAGCACCTGAGTGGTTTTTGTTTGTTTGTTTTTCGAGACAGGGTTTCTCTGTGTAGCCTTGGCTGTCCTGGACTCGCTTTGTAGACCAGGCTGGCCTTGAACTCACAGCGATTTGCCTGCCTCTGTCTCCCAAGTGCTGGGATTAAAGGCGTGCACCACCACCACCACCACCCAGCGCTGAGTGGTCTTATAAATACTGTGAGCTAAGAAACGTAAATGGCAAACAATATTATATGATTCTATTTATGTGAAATCTTAGCTATAATGAGAGAAATCGGAAAGCCATAACGGGGTTGAAGGGTGATCAGGTCCGTATTCTGATTTAGTTAAGTGTTACAAGCTCACGGTCAACACTCACTGAGCTAAACACCTAGAGTCTGCCCTTCCTGCAGCTGCCCCCTCCCTGCTCCCCACCAGGACACTCCCTAGACACACAGTGTTACAACACCTCTATCCCTGACCTCCAACTCCACGTGACCACACCTCACCCAAGAAGAAGATAACCCATGAGTCTTGCAAACACCAATTAATCCCCTGTTGTTTGCTGTTTTCGGTGGTTGCTTCACACTGTTTAATTATTCACCCCTTTGCAATATTAGCTGTTTTCCCCCCAAACAGTATAAACTCCATGAAAGCAGAACATATTTATCTGGCTGACCGTGTTATCTCTAAAACAGAAATCCCTAACTGAGGGGTTGACTCAGCACTTGTGTGCTCTTCAAGAGGACTAGGGTTTAATCCTTGGCACCCAGAGGTCAGCATCCACAGCTGTCTGCAATTCCAGTGCCAGAGAGTCTGACCCTCTCTTCTGACCTGCATGCACGTGGCACACAGACAGATGCAGGCAAAACACCTTTACACTTAGCAAATAAAGTGTTCAAAAATATTTTGCAAAGTCTCTAACTCGGTGAACATTGTAAAAGAGCATCGTTGTTCATGCAGGCATTGGGGAGGTGCTACTTTAAGAGGCTCACATGTGGCATATACACACTTACACACATGAATACATTTTTTTAACTGAATTCTTCTAAAATTAAATATGTTGATTTGACAACAAGGCTATATATTTTTAAAATCATGTTTTGCTGAGTGCTTGTAATTCTATGTATTTATCAAAAAACAAATATATAACCAACTCTGACATACAATTACTGGATTAAAGCATTCATAACTGAGTCTTTCAGTGAAGTCGACGGAGAGTTCACCCTCCATTAGTTTGTTACAAGAATAATACTGGACTCAGTGTCGGTTCTATTCCTACTTTGCAATTTTGGGAGACGTAGTGAACATATCCTAAGGGAGATAGCTATCTACCATGGTTATTTGTCTTCTGTTCATTTAGCAGCAAGACTGTAGCCAGATACACGACCGCAACACACTTCCCAGCATCCCTTGTGGTGCAGCTGTGCCTGTTATTAATACATGGCTTCTCAACTCAACTTCACCATCTTTCTTTCTTCCCATCTCTGAACTTGTTCTGAGTCCTTCAGACATTTTCCTTTAATGGCTGGCTATGTCAGCAGAAGATACCAGAAGAAAATACAAGAAGCAGGGTTTAGCTCCCGTGTGCACGCCCCTGCGCTAAGTGGTCTAGCTTCTCCAAGACCTGCCTGCATGTAGTCCACGGGAGGCAACGGATTTGGAGTGGCTCTGCAACAGAGTGCTCTGACTCCTGTGGTGGGTGCCATGGCCTCTCCACTGCCTGGTTCTTGCCCTGCACTGGGTCCAGAAGCACCGAGCGCTTTCCTCCCTGGCAGTTTTAGAACTGAGTTCCTGGACTGGCTGCTTTCACTACCCAGCATGGTGGATTTCAAGCACATTCCACCAGCACGGCACTTCTGGCCTTCTGTAAGCCATAGTCACTCAAGGCCTCTTGTCAGTAAAGGATTAACTCATTCCGCCTTGTCTAAACACGGCACATTCCACAAAGGTTTTGGCCCCTACCTGGCTCCTGGAAAATAACCTTTAAACCCCTGGGATATCCTGAGTGATAAGATGATCTTCAGTCACGGGAGACCTTGAGCTGCACCAAAGACTCTTTACTGACAGTATGACTCCTGGTGAGGTCTCTGGAGGAGCTAGAGACCAAATAACTATGTGGACAGCCACTCAGGTCCCTGTGATCAACCCCAATGGATCCCAGAACCTCAAGGCTCAAAGTGTTCGATGCTGTTTGACTCCATGGGGAGGGGACAAATGGGAGCTTGTACCTGGCGTCCCCCAGACACTGTGCTATGTGCCGGTCTCCCTTGGCTCACTTCGGTCTGTAGCTTTTTACTTTAACAACCCCTCCCCCTGCCTGTCACAGCTCTTCTGGATTCTTTAAGTCTCTGTCACAAATCGCAGGACCCTGTGGTGACCTTTGACCCTCAAATATAGCCCAGTGAAAAACAGTGTGGGGACTCCTCTCAAGCATCTGAGTCCTGCTTTCCCTAGGCTTGGGGACGGCCACTGCTGCTTCTCAAGTCCCCAGGAGCTTAGTAAGTCTTCGTATGAAGCTTTTCCAAAGCCAATTATTTTGTGGCTCTTCCAGTCTGGACCCTGATGGATCCAATGTTCATGTTATTCACTTCTCTCTAATTAAAGTTCAACAAAAGCAAGCTGGGTGTGGTGGCACACACCTTTAATCCCAGCACTCAGGGAGGCAGAGGCAGGTGGATCTTTGTGAGTTCGAGGCCAGCTTGGTCTACAAAGGAAATCCAGGACAGCCAGGGGAAACCCTGTCTCAACCCCCCCCCTACCCAAAAAAGCAAGATGTGTTATCTATGGTATAGGGCTATTAAGATGCAAGTGTGCTTCCTCCATATGTCTTCCCATTTGGACATAGATGATGGCAAGACCCCAAGAGTGGTGGAGCCCTGAGATGGGAGAATTCTGGGCTTCTTGCTCACCACATGCTGAAGAGCCAATTAAGAAATAACAGCAGTTCAGCTCACCCTATCTAAATGCACTCTGTTCAGTTAAATAAGTATGGAACAATCTCTCTCTCTCTCTCTCTCTCTCTCTCTCTCTCTCTCTCTCTCTCTCTCTCTCTCTCTCTCAGTGCATGCGTGTGTGTGCGTGTGTGTGTGTGTGTGTGTGTGTGTGTGCGTGTGTGTGTGTGTGTGTGTGTGTGTGTGCTGGCTTCATGTATGTCTGTGTACCCGGTGCCTTCAAAGGTCAAAAGAGAAACTAGAGTTACAGTTTGTGAGCCACACATGGGTGCTGGGAACTGTACCCACGTCCTCTGCTAAGCCATCTCTCCAGCCTCACTGTGCCTTTTAATAGTAATGTCACATAAAAATTTTGTATCAGACCTTTTTAATTAATTTATTTATTTTTGCTTTTTTGAAACAGGGTTTCTCTGTATAGCCTTGGCTGTCCTGGACTTACTTTGTAGACCAGGCTGGCCTCAAACTCACAGAGATCCCCCTGCCTCTACCTCCCGAGTGCTGAGATTAAAGGCATGTGCCACCATGCTTGGTCCCACTTTTTTTTTTTTTTTGCCTTAGGGACAGAGCCAAACTTCCCACATGCTGGACAAGTGCTCTGTCACCGACCTATATCTCTGCTCCCAGAGACTGTTTTTAGTGGAATTCTGGGAAGCATATTGAAGAGTGTTCACCAGGTCTTACTTAGCAAATAACTCTACATGCTTGGTTGTCAAAGATAGGTTCCAGGCAGGTCCTATCAACACCCAAGGCAACTTGTTAGAAAGGCAGACCCCCCCCCCCCTCAGGACCCGTCATCCCAGACATGAGGAATCGGAAACTAGGGAGATGCTGGACCCAGCTGAACTACTTAGGAGGAGGCTGATGCAGGACAATCACAAGTTTGAGGCTAGCCTGGGCAACATGGAAATACCCTTGTCTGATAGTAAAGTCAATAATAATAAGAAACTGGAACCCGGAAGGAGGCTCAACAGCCTGTGTTTTCGCAGGTGGTTCAACTGCACACTCCAGTTGAGAACAGTCACCACACACTGTTGCTGGTATTTCCATCTCTAGAACACCTCTAATCTGGTGATTTCAAAATCATTTAAACACTGAGATGTTCAACACATCTTTGCTGTATGTATTAGTTGCCTGTTGCTGTATAAAAACAGCATCTCCCGCTGGGCATGGTTGCACACGCCTTTAATCCCAGCACTGGGTAGGCAGAGGCAGGCGGATCTCTGTGAGTTCGAGGCCAGCCTGGTCTACAAAGTGAGTCCAGGACAGCCAGGGCTACACAGAGAAACCCTGTCTCAGAAAACAACACCAACAGCACCACCAACCACAACAGCATCTCCCAGGTCTAGGGAGATAGTCTAAAGGAAATGATGAGAACCCGAGTTCGAATCTTAACACCTACGTATGAGAGCATCTACCTGTAATGCCAGCAATGCAGAGACAGAGCTTGTGGCCAGCCAGTGCAGCTGAAGAGGTGACCAACTGCCAGGTTAAGTAAGAGACCTTGTCTCAAAAACTGCAGTACCAAGCAATTGAGGAAGATTACACGGTGCCTTTGGCCTACACACGTTTGCATATGTGTGAGCATGCACATGTATACACACACTCACTACACATGTGCATATGTACAAGTGTGCACAGGTACACACAATGCATATCTATGAGTGTGCACATGTACACACACACAACACGTATACACATGTGCAAGCACATCTAACCCAAACTTAGTGTCTTAAAAATCATACATTATTTTCTTTGAATTTCTATGGATTTGAGCAGAGTTTGGCCAAGCCCTCCACTCCACAGTCTCCAAAGGCTACAGAAAGGGCAGGTGTTAAATCTGGAACGCAGCTGGGAGAACTGGTTTCTACAGTTCCAGTTGGTGGCAATGCCAGCTCTTTGCCACCTGCCAACCAGGGACCACCCTCGGCTCCTTGCCATGAGATTTGTCAACATTGTCACTCTCTTCTTCAAAACTAGCAAAGGACACTTCCCTAACAAAACATGTTATGCCAGGCATAATGGCTCACACGTGTCATCCCAGCACTCAGGAGGCTAAGGCAGGATCATGGGGTACATGGTGATACTTTGTTTAAAAAAAAACAGAGAAAGAGAAAAAGAGAGGAAGAGGAGGAAGAAAGAAGGGGTCGAGAAGGAAGGGAAGGAAAGGAAATAAGGGAAGGGAAAAGACCAAGCTAGTCTTTAATTGTTGCCTTTTGAGACAGGGTTTCTCTGTGTAGCTTTGGCTGTCTTGGAACTCATACTGTAGACCAGGCTTGTCTCGAACTCACAGAGATCCCCCTGCCTCTGCCTCCCGAGTGCTGGGATTAAAGCCCTACGCTACCACGCCCTGCTGGTATACAATCTTGTGTAACATTATCGCAAACAACTCACCAGCCGTGCAGGATGGTGGTGACAGGCTGGCAATGCAGGCAGCTGAAGAATTCACCCAGACACCGGAAACCGGAAATAGGGATTTTATTAAACACTCTGCAGTCTGGCCAGAGCAGAGAGAGAATGAAGCTGCACAGAGACATTTTCTAAGGGAGTTATTCTTATGGGCACAGAGGGGCCCATAAAACATACAAGTTGTGTTTCAATGTCAGTGTCCTGGAATACTAGCATTTAGGACTTATTGTGATTAGCAACAACCTGGCCATCCGTCCATCCTTTTGACATCTGAATGGAGGTTCTGGTCCTCAGTAGCTTCTTTGAGTTGAGCAGGAATAATGTGCGGGCATCACCGGTTACAGTTGACCTGCAGGTATGGTGAGTATGGTGTCTCTAGATCTGGAACAGGAAAGACAGGTATCCACACATCTCTTATACCTATTTGAAGCCAGAGTTGTTGACCTCTAAATAAGCAAGCCCAATAAAGCTGCCAAAGAGAAGGCACCAAAAGTGTAGAGCGACATATGAAATGTTACTAGAGGGGTAAGAAAGGCCAGCTATGGCTACGCCCATCCAAGCCATGTTGGTCAACTGCCAGTGAGAGGCAGTAACCGCAGCAGGCCTGGTGTGAAAGAGAAGTCTTACCCACGAGGAGAGTGAGCAGGAAGGCATAAGCCTACTATGCCATGGAAACAGAGGGTGTGTGTGTGTGTGTGTGTGTGTGTGTGTGTGTGTGTGTGTGTGTGTGTGTGTGTGTGAAGTCCCCGTGAGGCAGAAGCAAGACAGGATAGAGGCTTAGTGTGTGTGTGTCTGTCTGTTGTCCAGTGATGTTCCAGGGGTCCCCTGGAGTCTGAGACCCACAGGTGGAATTAAGGATCTGTCTTGAAGACTCCCGGGGCAATACAGGCCTGCATGCCCAGCCTGGGCATGAATGACAAGCCCTGAAGTGACAAGAGATTTTCTCCACCAGTAACAGAGGAGACATTAAACAGAGAATGGACTTTTATTTACTCAGATCCAGACAGTTAGTTGTGGCAGAAGAATAGGATGTCTTTAAAACATTTTTAAGAGAGTTGAGGTTTGACTGAAATGGTGGCACATGACTTTAATCCGAGCACTCAGGGGGCAGAGACTCACCACAGTCGATAAACCCCGTTACAGGCGATCTGATTCCATCTCCTGGCCTTTGAGGGCACGGCACATGGTGAGCATGCCTGTGGGCGAACACTCCTACCCATATAATTAAAGATAAGTGGGTATTTGTTTTATTGTTTTTAATTATGTGTAGGTATGTGTCTGTAATGTAGGTCTGGAGTTACAGATCGGGGCCACTTAAGATGGGTGTTGAGAACTGAACTCAGGTCCTCTGAAAGAACAGCAAGTGCTTTTAACCACCAAACACCTCTCCAGCCCCTGGAATTGTGTTGTTAATGATACCAATTAGTTTATTCTTTGGTTATGTGGTCCTTTCTTCATGTTTAATACTGTGAAATTGACCCAAACATAGCCATTTTCCTTTAAATGTTAGTCAGTCAAGACTCCTCAGGGGATGGATGCTCCTACAGACTTACAAGGGACTCTCAGGACCTGTAACTCTCTCTGCCAGTCATGCCATCTGCTGGGATGGGTCAGTCTTGCTGAAGACTTTCCACAGAGGCACCTAGAGGCACCAGCGACATTTCCCTCTAATGACTCTCCTCTTTGTAAGGGTGTGCACTGGTTAGAGTCCTGCCTCAGGGGGGTCTTCCTGGCTCTCAGAGCAAGAGGGCAGATGACCCTGTTACAGGAGATTCATCACCCCCAGGGTCCTGGATGACTTTGGAGGTTAAAGGCCAAAATCTTGATTATTTTTGACCTATACCTCCCAGGTTTGATTGTTCAATATCCATGATGATTCTAGTAGCATCGAGGAGGAAATGGATTTTAGTCTTAACTTTTGTATCACATTTAGGCAAAGCTCAGACAAAAACAAAGAAATGTATTTAAATACTGATTCTGTTAAGACTCAGTTTCCCCACTAGCTAAAAGCCTGACAAGCTTATTTAAAAAATATAGATAATTACCTTGATAAATATAAGCTCTGTTTTAAAACCAAGTCTTATAAATGTTGTAACCTTGGACTGAATTTGACCTTGGGGATCTTAGTCACCTTTACGAATGCCTAAGTTTTGCATTTCGCAAACTTTCTGTGTTGTGCTGGGACTTCCGGTCTGTTATCACACCACCTTTACTTTTCCACCGTGGGGGCGGGAAATCCAGTCAGTTTCACCTTAGGATAAAACTCTATTTTACCACAAAATTTTCCTTTTTTCTTTCCTTCCTTCTTTCATTTATTTATTGTTTTTGTTTGTGTTTGTTTGTTTCTGCAGGATCTTGCTATAGCCTTGGCTGGCCTTTAACTCCATATGAGTTCATTGCCTCTGCCTCTGGAGACACTAGGACTAAATGAGGGGACTACCATGCCCACCTACAAAACTGCTCTCTCTCTCTCTCTCTCTCTCTCTCTCTCTCTCTCTCTCTCTCTCTCTCTCTCTCTCCCTCGCCCCCCCCCCCCATCTGTCTTTCTTTCTTTCTTCCTTCCTTCCTTCCTTCTTTCCTTCCTTCTTCTGAGACAGGTTTTCTTTGTGTAGCCTTGGCTGCTCTAATTTCCCTTTGTAGACCAGGCTGGCCTCCACCTCAGAGATCTGACTGCCTTTGCTTCCCGGAGTGCTGGGATCACAGGCGTGCGCCCCTCCTTCAGCCGCCTCCCCCCTTAAAATCCTTTCTTATCTTCAAAACTACTGTCTTTTCCTTATGATCTTATGGAAATGTATCCTCATATCCCTCCTATTTCTCCTTCCTTCTTCCGGCTCTTTTTAACTTCATCTCCTCCCTTAAATGAGACAATAAGACAGACACAGCAAATATATCATCTGATTTTAAGATTTGAGTCTGATGGCTTGTTCACATTGTTAAACTCTTATGTCCCTGTTTGTGGGTGATCTTAGGCAGACTTTATTGCCCCTTGGATTTTCTTTTTCTTTCTTTCTTTCTCTCTTTTATTTTTATGTTTTGGCTGTCCTGGACTCTCTTTGTAGACCAAGCTGGCCACAAACTCACAGAGATCTGCCTACCTCTGCCTCCCAAGTGCTGTGATTACAGGCATGCACCAGCATCCTCAGCCCCTTGATTTTACTTTTACATTTATTTATTTATTTATTTTGGGTTTTTGAGCCAGGGTTTCTCTGTTTAATATCCCTGGCTGGCTGTCCTGGACTCATTTTGTAGACCAGGCTGGTCTTGAACTCAGAAATCTGCCTGCCTCTGCCTCCCAAGTGCTGGGATTAAAGGCGTGTACCACCACCACCTAGCATGCTTTGGATTTTTTTTAAAGACTCTTGTAGTGTGTGTGTGTGTGCATGCATGCATGCATGTGCATGTGTGTGCACACGTGCGTACGTACATGGGTGTGTGAAGAGTCTGAGGGTTCTAGTGTTAAGTTTCCACAATAGTTTCTGTTAAAGAATGGCCTTGGATAGCACATTATTTTAATCTAAGGAAAAGGCAGGGAAACGCATAGAGATGAAACTGTACGTTAAACTTGGGATTGCTACTGGACAGCAAATGGCTACATATCCAGAGATTCAAAGGAAAGAGCGTGCCCAGTGGTACAAGCCGGATAGGAGACTGGGTGTTGGGTCCATTGGTGGCAGGCTGGGCCCCAACATTTGCATTTCAGAGTATGTCAGACATGGGCAAGGTTGATGCTTACCCAAATGTAGAGCAGGTCTCCACTGGTCACCTCATGAACGGGAGGAATGTTCTCTGAGGGACTGAGGGTAACTTGGCTCCCTAGTTTCTTGGCTTCTTGAAGTGTCCCTGAGCAAGTGTATGATGGAGAGAGGGAGTGATTCTGGGTGAGCAGGAGAACGATTAGAGAGATCCCCACAGGCAAAAGAAAGGCCAGGATGAAGAGATGCCAGAAGAGAGGGAGGTACCGGGTACGGTGGTGGCACACGCCTGTAGTCCTAGCACTCAGGGGGGCAGAGGCGGGTGGAGCTCTGTGAGTTCAAGGCCAGCCTGGTCTACAAAGAGAGTCTAAGACAGCCAAGGCTACACGGGGAGGGGGGACTGGGGGGGTTAAGGGTAGAGTTGTCAGGTGGAAGGGTGTGTTCTGTAGCACCCATCACACGAAATACTACAAAGAGTGGAGTCCGGTCATGCACTTATGTAACACCAGCATTCAGGAGGCTGCTGAGGCAGGAGGATCTTGAATGAGTTCAGAGAATACACAGTGAGATCTTAAAAATAAATAATGTTCCTAAAGCAAGGTCGGGCGTGGTCGGGCGTGGTGGCGCACACCTTTAATCCCAGCACTTGGGAGGCAGAGGCAGACAGATCACTGTGAGTTCGAAACCAGCCTGGTCTACAAAGCCAGTCCAGGACAGCCAAGGCTACACAGAGAGACCCTGTGTCAAAAGAAAAAAAAAAAATCCTAAAGCAGGCCAACCTGATTCAGATTGAATATAATTAATCTATCAAGTTCCAACACAGGATAACAATGGGGGTAAGGGGGAGTTATTACAATTCCCAAACTGTAAAACTGGCTCAAGTTATGGGTCATTGTTAGTTTTTATTTTTATTCTGTGTGTTATGGGTGTTTTGACTTCAGTGGTCAGGAAAAATATACTGGATCCTTTAGAACTGGAGTTACATACGGTTATGAGCCATATGTGAGCACTGGGATTTGAACCCTTGTCTTCTGGAAGAACAGCCAGAGAACTCAACCACCGGGCCATCTCTTCAGCCTCTTGCGGTATGGGTTCTTATTAATGTGACTGGTGATACCAAAGGGAATGTACCTCTCTGACAGATGGGTGTTCCCATGGTTTGTGAACTCTGGTGATGAGCTTTTGGGAATAATGCAATTAACTTACTCATTTATAAATCCAAAATAGCCTCTTTAATTTCATCAGAAGTTGTGATTAAATTTTCCATGTATTTAATGAAAAAGAAAGGTATATACTGCTGAAACTAACTAGCCGAGAGGCTAGTTTATAATCTCATTTTTCGTTAATAGGAGATGCAGAATCTTGTTATAGCCTAAAATGAATATCAACTGTAATTATAATGAACATTTGCTAATATGAGCTGATAGAAAGGGCTGTCACTGAACTATGCATGGCATAAACATATGTGCAATCGTGTGAGGTGTCGTATAGCATGCACATTGTGTGCATGTATAAAGGGTATTTCATTCGTTTAGAGGCTTGTAACAACTTCAAACCCCTGAAAAGCAGAAAAAAATGCATAATGAGTACTAATAAACACTCCAATTAGCTGAGCATGGTGGTGCACACACCTTTAATCTCAGCACTCGGGAGGCAGAGGCAGGAGGATCGCTGTGAGTTCAGAGGCCAGCCTGGTCTATGAAGTAAGTCCAGGACAGCCAAGGCTTACACAGAGAAACCCTGTCTCAAGAAACAAAACAAAACAAACAAACAAAAAAAAACCACTCTGCTTAAATCCTTCTAAGTGCCTGTATGCTCACATCTTTAATGAACTTCAGCTCCCAGATGCAAAGGCATTCCCCAGGCGTGTTGTTGAGTAGAGTGTCTTGTAAGCTGGGCTTGTCGCATGCTGGAATACATTCTCACGCTGGGACTCAGGTGCCGTGATTTTTGCCTGGGATGCTATCCAAGTGTCAGTGTGCGCTTCCCATCACCCCGTCTGACAGGTACAGATGGCATCACTGTCATAAATGCTGGCATTGATGACTTTGGTTTTGGTTATATAAGTACCTGTTTCTATAAATTGGAAACCTATGAGGGTGTCCAGCAACAGATGAGCAGGTTTAAAGAAAAACATGGTACAGATGCACAAACCGAACACTGTCTAACTAAGTTTTCAAGTATAATTTATTGGTTTCTTGTGTGTGTATGTGTACATGTGTGTGTGGGAGGGGCATATGTGTGTACAAGTCAGAGAACAACTTGTGGCAGTTGGTTATCACCATCACACACGCCCTGGGCATCGAGCCCTGGTCAGCAAGCTGGGTAGCAATCACCTTTACCCTCTGAGTGACCTCACCCAGCTCCAGCCCTTAAATAATAATAATAATAATAATAATAATAATAATAATAATAATAATAATAATAATAATAATAATAATGAAATTCTGTATTTTTTTCCTCTAATATGATGGACTTGAAGATTACAATGTTACCTGAAATAACCCAAGTCAGAAAGGCAAACACTGCATGGTTTTCACTAATAATGTGTGCTCTAAAGAAGCTGAGGTCACACTTGCAAAGCATGAGGCAGTAACAACCAGAGGCCAGTCGAGGACAGGTAAGTGCTAAACACTTAAACAATCGTAGCCAGGTAAAGGGAAATGTTGTGGTTAATTTAGAAGTATGGCCTAATAAGTGACCTAACAAATATGGCCTAATAAGTGACACCTTTCCAGCCCTCATGAGGCAGAGGCAGGCAGATCGCCGTGAGTTCGAGGCCAGCCTGGTCAACAAAGTGAGTCTTGGACAGCCACGGCTACACAGAGAAACCCTGTCTCAAAAATAAATAAATAAATAAACCAAACCAAACAAAAATCACAGACACCTGTTATATTTTAAAATAGCCTTGGTTCACCTGGAGCAGGGCAGATATTACTCTCCTAAACTGCCTTCCATATCTCTCTGCCCCATCCCATGCCATGTGCTCCTAATAATTTCTATCGAGCTGCCTCCCGTCTATAATCCCAAATACTTGCTAATGTTCTTCATCTGGTCCAAATCCTCCATCCATGCCGGCCATGTACTTCTTCACATAACCCATGGTGGCCTCCTTCCTTCGCCTTCTTCTCTCCTGCCTCCTCTTCTGTTCTCTGATCGTCTCTCTTCCCAAGAGCCTCTCTATCCCAAAAGCCCCTGCCTGGGTGTGTTGGCTTTTTATTGGTCAAACAGGAATAAGTGTTTAGGCAAGGTTACACATTAATATCTGGGGTACATTAAAAGACAGCAAACAGTAATTAGCATCAAAATACATCAGACCAACCTCCAGCAGGGAACATTCTTGGTACTCTACCCCCACAGAAAAATCACTCTAGTCATAAGCGCGATAGCTATTTAAAATAGCTAGGAGAAGATTTTGAACGTTCAAATCATAAAAGCATGTTAAATGTTTGCGATGATGGACAGCCCCCAGCACCCTGAGTCATACACAGGATATTAATGTGCTGAAACGGCACCCTGTACCCATGAGGATGAACAGTTTTTCCCCCCCTGGCCAATTCTAAAAATAGCACAATAAATGAATACAATCACTTATCTCCTATGTGCTTAATAATAACCTATTCTCCAACCAAATATCACCCGATGGTTTTTTTCCAGCCTCTGATACAGTCTGCCTGAATAACATTTCACTGTCATCACACCACCGGGCCACACTGGTTGACAGCTGGCACTGCAGGGACAGACTCACGTCAGAATGATATGTATAGCAGAAGCCTCATTTCGAACAATTGCCTTAGGGCTTGTGGGGCCATGGTTTGTGTTTCACAGTCTTCTGGGAGTAGGACCTGTTATTCGAGATGACCGGCATCTCGGCACCCGAGGTTCAGCTACCTACCAGGATTTAGTGTCGCTACCACGGGACTCTCTGCTTTTCACTCTGCCGGTGTCTGCCTGAGCTATACATAGCAGTGCATCCAGAAAGCGTGGGCTCACACCTTCACACTTCCAATTCCCACAGGGGTGGGAAAAAGACTACCTCTTTTGAAATATGACAATAAAGGTGAGAAAGAGCTCAGTCTCCTTGACTCTGATTGGCTTAACCTGACTTATATCCCGCCCCTAAAACCAATCACTGTGCTTGGGGAAATGGTACCAGGGTCTGATTGGCTTAACCTGACTTATAGCCCGCCCCTAAAACCAATCACTGTGCTTGGGGAAATGGTGCCAGGGTTTATTTATATGCCCAATCCTGAAGCAGAAGTAGGACCCGTTCCAAGCCAACCATATGGGCTGAGTAGGGGTCCCCAAGAAAAAAGAAGAGGTGCTGTTAATGACAGACACAAGCCCATAATCCCAGCATTTAGGAGGCTGGTGCAAGAGGATACAGGCAAGGGCAGTTTGGACTCAAATGGAGAATGGGGTGGGAGGTAAGAGAGAGAGAAAAAAAAATCAACAGGTGTCTACTGCAACGAATTATCCCATTAAGATGTTTAAAACTCTCTCAACCCATTTTAAAGACTAAGGTTGTGGGAAAGGGAGTGAAGCTGGACATCCATACAGTCTACATCACATTCCTTCTGGTCCTTAATTTACATATTGATAATAAAGAAAGAAGGAAGACACGTAATATAGCCCCAAAGAAAAATAAAATCAGGCTGGAGAGATGGCTCAGAGGTTAAGGGCACTGACTATACCTCCAGAGGTCCTGAGTTCAATTCCCAGCAACCACATGGTGGCTCACAACCATCTATAATGTGATCTGATGTCCTCTTCTGGCATGCAGGTGTACAAGCAGGCAGAGCACTGTATACATAATAATAAATAAATCTTTAAAAAAAGAAAAAAGAAAAAAAGAAAAAGAATACCATGACATTTGCAGGAAAATGGACAGAATTCGAAGTCTCTGAGAAACAAAGACCAAAGGCTTTTTCTCTCTCTCTCATATGGGATACCTGAATTTCAAATGATATAAAAACACCTAATTATAGGTGTTTATAGGTCACGAAACTAAAAAGATGATCATGAAGGGAAAGGAAGAAATGTCACAAGGGGTGGGAGGAGCTGAGCGTGGTGGTGCACGCCTGTAAACCCAGCACCCAGGGAGGCAGAGGCAGGCGGATCACTGTGAGTTCGAGGCCAGCCTGATCTACGAAGTGAGTCCAGGGACAGCCAAGGCTACACAGAGAGAAACCCTGTCTCCAACGAAAACAAAACCAGGAACAAAAAACAAAAACCATCTTAGCTCAGGCTGCTACAGCAAAACACTGCAGTCTGGGTAGCTCGTGGGCAGCAGACATTTGTTTAGTTCTGAAAATTTAAAGTATGACATCAGGGTAGAGCATGGTGGTTTTCTTCCTGTGTTGTCCTGAAGCAGACACGGGCTGAAAAAGTTCTGAACTCAGCAGTCCCCTTCACAAGGGCGTTACTCCTAGCCAGGAAGGTCCATCCTCCTGACAGACTCACCTTCCAGAGCCCTACCTCCTACCACAACCACACATGGTGTCCTAGTCGGGGTCACTATTGCTGGGGGAGAGACACCGAGACCACCGCAGCTCTTATTAAGGAAAGCACTTAATTGGGCCTCGCTTACCCGTTCGGAGGCTAAGTCCATTGTCATCACGGTGGGAAGCATGAAGCGGGCAGGCAGACATGGTGCTGGATGGAGAAGGAGCCGAGAGCTCTACATCTTGATCCACAGGCAGCAGGGAAAGAGAGAGACACTGGGCCTGGCTTGAGCTTCTGAAACTTCAAAGCCCATGCCAGTGACATAATTCCTCCAACAGGGCCACGCCCACGCCAACAAGGCCACGCCCACTAATAGTGCCACGCCCTATGAGCTTACCAGGGCCATTTTCATTGAAGACACCGCAGATGGTTAGGTTGTCTGCGTGGATGGTGGCGGGTAGAATTCAATTCATAATACTAACAGTAAATAAGACAAATGAACATCTCGTCCCTCTTGACACAAAACACTGAGGAAAACACAGTGTAGTCCCCTTAGTCTTCTGAAAAGAAGCCAAATTACATTTCAGTCCTGAGGAATCCAGTCATGGTGTTTATCACGCATGCTCAAACTGAGGGAAGGATGAAGGGAGGGAGGAAAAGAGGGAGGGGGGAGTAATGAAAAGAAAAAGAAAAACAAATTCCGGGCCTCATAGAAGCTGAAGCAGAAGAATCCTAAGTTCAAAACCAACATGGATTCTATTCCTTAACAAAGTCATTTTGTAAAAAAAGTTTTACTTATTATGTATTCTGCCTACATGTACACCTGCCAGCCAGAAGAGGCATCAGATCACATTATAGATGGTTGTGAGCCACCATGTGGTTGCTGGGAATTGAACTCAGGACCTCTGGAAAAACAGACAGTGCTCTTAACCTCTGAGCCATCTCTCCAACCCCGAAGTTGATGTTAAGAAATACAAAGTGAAGCCAGGCGTGGTGGCACACGCCTTTAATCCCAGCACTCCAGAGACAGAGGCAGGCGGATCTCTGTGAGTTCAAGGCCAGCCTGGTCTACAAAGTGAGTCCCAGGACAGCCAAGATAACACAGAAAAACCCTGTCTCAAACCCTGCCCTCCTCCCCCAAAGAAAAGAGAGTAAGGAAGACAGGCTAGAGAAACAGGGCTGGAAACCTGGGGTATAGGGCCCTTGCTAGAATTTTTGAGTAGGTAGCCTCTTTTTCCTCCTCCTGGGTTACCACCTCCAGCTGCAATATGAGAGTTGGTTCCCAGTCTTAGTGTATCTTGTTAGGCCTCGTTTGTGGAGATTCCTAGGAGGCTTGCTCCTTTTTGGGGCAAGAGGGGGGCTGAGGATGAGTTGTTGGAGGTGGGGAGAAGGGAGTGGGACTGGGAGGAGTGGAGGGAAGGGAAACTGTGGTCCGCATATAATGTATGAGAGAAAAATAAAAGTAAAACAAACAAACAAGCAACACACTGCTTTCCTCTTTAATGAATGGAAAACTGATAAAGAGAGAAAAAAATGAAGAAGAAGCTGTTGCGTGATCATGTGGCAAAGATGCTTCCTGATTCAAAAACTGAAAAGATGCCTGCAGCCCTTTTCAGAGAAGTTGGTGCCCAGGGAGACAGCACAGTTGGGAGCGTCCAGGCTGAGTCAAATCAGGAGAGGAAAATAAAGGAAGGAGAAATTGGAACGGGCTTGTGAAGATGAAAGCAGATTCTTTCCTTCCAAGAAAGAGATTGGAGCCCCAGCAGGGCCGGGGAGACAAACCCAGCTTCTGCTTGGAGAGGAAGTTAGGCAAATGTCAGCGTTTCTCAAATAGCCTTGCCCAGAAAATGTGTCAACAAACACCCAGCCAAACTTCACGGATACACGCGAGGCCGAGAAACTGGGCAAGCATCTCCTGAGGGAGACGCGCTTGAATTGAGTTAAAAATACATTAAATTCACAGCAACTCAGGAGCTAACGGCCCAGAGAATACCCTGGACTTTAGCTTTGACCATCTACAACTTCCTTTCAGATAGGTGTTCCGGGTTGGTGTTGGGTTTTTTTTTTGTTGTTGTTGTTGTTGTTCTGTTCTGTTTTTTATAAGCGTTATCTGGTCTGCCTGGGGCAGAGGAGGACCGGCCCGGAAATAGGAAACCAGATTTCACCTTTGAGTGGAGTGGCGGCAGCGGTGTGCTGACTGTAGTTCCAGAGGGAATTCTGGGAATGGAAGCCAGGTCCAGAATGCGCCTCTGCAGCCTGGCAGCCAGCCGCAGTTAACAGTTGCAGGTGAAAACCAGCCTTCTTTTTACAGGCGCCTACAAGAAACGCTTCAGAAATCTCAATCAACTCCTCTCTCCAACCACAAGTAGACAGACTTTAGTAAGTTTGAAAGCTGTTTGAAAATAACTTCTTTCTCTCACAAGTAAAACGCTGAGGATGGACAGCTGTGCCCAAAGAAGGGCCTAGGCATTCCTGATCCTCCACCACTCCCAAGTGAGCATCTTCTTGATTTTTTATTTATTATTTTATTATTATTGTTGTTGTTATTGTTGTTGTTGTTATTTATTTTTGTTTTTGTTTTTTGAGACAGAGTTTCTCTGTGTAGCCTTGGCTGTCCTAGGTCCTAGACTCGCTTTGTAGACCAGGCTGGCCTCGAACTCACAGCAATCCACCAGCCTCTGCCTCCCCGAGTGCTGGGATTAAAGGCCTGTGCCACCATGCCCAGCGCATTTTGTTGAATTTATTGCATTTTAAAATGTTTAATTTTAAGGTTAGGACAGAGTTTTATTCTAGGACCCCCGGAAGCCTTTAAGCTCAGATTTCTGCCTAAAGCCTCCAAGTACTCAGACTGCAAGTATGCCTGTCTTAATTTTGGTTTCTTGAATGAGTCAAAATAAATATGATGAGCCAGGCATAGTGGTGCACGCCTTTAATCCCAGAATTTGGGAGGCAGAGGCAGGCGGATCGCTGTGAGTTCGAGGCCAGCTTGGTCTACAAAGTGAGTCTAGGACAGCCAGAGCTGTCTAGAAAAAACAAAATAAGAGCTGGGCGCAGTGGCACACTAGACCAGGCTGGCTTCGAACTCAGAGATCTGCCTGCTTCTGCCTCCTGAGTGTTGGGACTAAAGGCATGTGCCACCACACCCAGCCTAGTTTTTATTAGTTTAATTATATGTAGATGTATGTTCCTACACATGATGTGTCTAAGAGTGTGGGTGCTGATAGAGGCCAAAGTGTCAGATCTCTTGGAGCTCAGGGCACAGGTGGTTGTAAGCTGCCCAACACAAGTGCTGGCAACAGAGCTAGAGTCCTCTAAAGAGCAGCAAGTTCCCTTAACCACTGAGCCATCTTCAGCCCCCAAAGTATTCTCTACAAAACAAAACAAAACAAACAAACAAACAAAAACCAACTATTAATTGTATGTGTGTGGGTATGTGTGAATGTGTCTGTGGGTGCGTGCATGTATGCGCTTGCATCCGTGTGTGTGTGTGTGTGTATGTGTGTGTGTGTGTGTGTGTGCTCATGTGGTTAAGGGATACCTCTCCTAAGCCAGTGCTCTCCTTCTGCCTTGCTTTGAGGCAGGCTCCTCCTGTTGTTCCTGCTTCATTGTGTATACTCCAGATTCATTGGCCCCTGAGCTCCTAAAACCCACAGATTCTTACGTCACACTTTACTGCAATGCACGGTTCTGTGTTCTGGACAATGCATCCTAGTGCATGCACTTTTCATGTGTTTATACAGACAATGCATTTCTACTGACATTAGATCAGACTTCTGTAACACACCTTTTTTTTTTTTAACTTAAGGATTTGTGTGGACATTTATGCTGTCGTTTTTTAAAGGCTGTGATAACAGTGAAAAGCCCTGAAATATTTCAATGGCTCTCTGCCTCCCTCAGGATAATCTCTAGGATAGGAAAGAAAAATACCCTGGTCCTTGGGGTGCAGAGGCCTTGGATGGTGTCAGGCTCAGCCAGGTGAACTTGTGTGAACTTGGGTGCTGAGCCACTGATCCCAGTACTTAAAAGTACTCACTCTTATGTTCCAGGGCTGTCTTGAGAATCGAATGAGACAATTAGGAAACAATCACTTCATGTGAGGCTATAAAGTTCTAAATCATCCACAGATTGCATCATATGTTCATGCCAGTACACACACAGAGGAGAATGTCCTGTGTTCTGATAGAGAACAGCATTTGCTTACTTGGTTTTTCAGTAAATACCTTTACACGAAATTTTTGTTTTCTAAAAATATTTCTGTTGTTGTGCATTTCATATAGATGAAGAAGGCAGGAAACGTAAGTAACCAAAAAGAATAAAATTGAAGTAATCTATAACCTATTTGCAAAAACACCCTTAGGTATTTCATATGGACATTACGAGTATTGCGTGCAACTTATGAACGGTTCATATTTCACATAATTATTCTTGTAATTTCCTCATGTTGGGCTGGACGCAGTGTAATCCCAGCACTCAGAGAGGCACAGGTGGGAATATCGCTGTGGGTTTGAGGCCAGCCTGGTCTACAAAGTGAGTCCAAGACAGCCAAGGCTACACAGAGAAACCCTGTCTCGAAAACCAAAAAATAAACAAACAAAAACAAAAACAGAGCCGGGCGTGGTGGCGCACGCCTTTAATCCCAGCACTCGGGAGGCAGAGGCAGGCGGATCGCTGTGAGTTCAAGGACAGCCTGGTCTACAAAGTGAGTCCAGGATGGCCAAGGCTACACAGAGAAACCCTGTCTCGAAAACCAAAAAAAATTAACAAACAAAAACAAAAACAAAGAAATTTCCTCATGTCATACCACAATATAAATAATCTTTCTAAATTCCTAACAGTAATCTTTATAATTATCAATAGCACACAGAGTATGGTTTTAGTAGTAAGCGTACAGTGCTCTTTCCATCCACTCCATGTTGATTGGATATCTAAGTTCTCTGGAGAGTTTTAGCTATCATATGCAGTCTTATGAGGCAATTTCCATGCTCAAATATCCATGTAGCTTGAGCTGGAGAAATAGTTTAGCAGGTCAGAACGCCTGCTGCTCTTGAGTTCAGAGCCTAGCATCCACCACAAATGGCTTGCAACAACTGCCTCTAGCTCTAGCGGACCTGACGCCCTCTTCTGGCCTTCAATGGTACCTGCACACAGGTGACATACACACACAGAGAGACACACTTACAAATACATAAATTAAAAATACATCTTTTAAAAAAATTCCCAGGCTGGGAAGTGATGGCGTACACTTTTAATCCCAGTACTTGGGAGGCAGAGGCAGGTGGGTCTCCATGAGTTCGAGGACAGCCAGAGCTGTTATACAGAGAAACGCTGTCTCAAAAAAAAAAAAAAAAAAAAAAAAGACAAAACAAAACAATTCTCATAATTTGAAGAAGTCAGTTTAGAATAGGGGTATTGTTTTCTTTTGTTCACCACAAAAGCTCTTAGGCACCTACCATTTGCTATGCACTGCACAGAAGTGAAAGTTACAGACAGGAAGTATTAGCTGAGAAGGAAAGTGGAATAAGCCTGGTTACATTCTGACCTCACTGACCTCGCTAGGGTTCCTCACGTGCCTGGCAAGACCTTATACAACTCCAAGCCTTCTTCGTGCAGTCACATTCCACTTCCCAGCCCACAACCCTTTCTCTGTGTCACAAATATCCACTCATCTGTCAGAATTTAATACAAATACCCTCTGCTCTGTGGTGGCTTCCTGATGCCCCGGAAGAGAATCGGATGCTCCCTGAAAATGACCCAGAGTCCTGACATGCTCCATTTGTAATTCCAAATATGTCATCTTATTTTGTGCCCCTTGCCCCACTTTCCAGCTGTGCCTAGGAATATGAAGTTAAGGTAGACTGCTTTACTGAGCAAGTGCTGATTGAATCGCCAACAACATGTGCTTAGTGAAATACTAAATAAACCAACTGAAGGGGCCGGAGACATAGCTCAGCTGTTAAGTGCACTGGCTGCCCTTGCAAAGGACCTAGGTTTGGTTCCCAGCATCCACATGGTGTCTTAAAGCTGACTGTACCTCCAGTTCCTGGGGATAGGATGCAGTCTTTTGGACTCTGAAGACACTAGGCACATGGTGTAAGGGTCCGAGAATCACTAAAGGAAGACTCCAGGCTCAAGTAGTATGCAAAAGCATAGAGCGTTTATTCTACAGAAACAACCAGCATGCAGAGTCAACCACACACACAAAATGGCAACCCCAAGGGGAGCGTGCAGGCATCTTTTAAAGCCAGTTAGGGGATTTCCAATTGTGGTCATTTGACCTTCACTAGGATTGGTTGGGTTCATGGTAAGGGTTACTTGTTTTTTGTTGTTGTTGTTGTTGTTGTTGTTGTTTCAAGACAGGGTTTCTCTGTGTAACAACCCTGGCTGTCTTGGACTCTCTTTGTAGACCAGGCTGCCCTCAAACTCAGAGATCCGCCTGCCTCTGCCCAGCGGTAAGGGGTATTTGTATGGTCCTGGTTGTTTCTGACCTTGAGGAAGGACCAGTCACCTCATATCTAGTTTAACCCCAGGCGAGATGTCAGGGCAGTTGTTGCTGATTGGTTGCCCCTTCCCTGAGGCTTTCCCAAGAAGCTAATGAGCCCTTCTGGGAAACTGAGCGCTAAAGCTCAACATGGCAGCCTGATTCAAAACGGAGTAGGTACATAGGCAAACACTCATACACAAGCTTTTTTTTTTTTTTCTCTCTTTAAAAATAAATAAATATAGGACTGGAGAGATGGCTCAGAGATTAAGAGCACTGACTGCTCTTCCAAAGGACCTGAGTTCACTTCCCAGCAACCACATGGTGGCTCACAACCATCTATAACGAGATCTCTTCTGTCATGCAGGCAGAGCACTGTATACGTAATAAATTAATTAATTAATAAAAAATAAGTAAATATAACACTGAAGCTACACTATTGGCAAAGAAGGTCTGTTTACAAAGGATTATGGCCTGCAATTAGTTGAAGGGAAAGCTCAGAAGTCCTGACTCACAAACTAAGCTAGATGTTAAATTTTCATTGATTGATAGATTGCTTCTTTCTTTCAGAAAGAGGAAATTTTTCTATAATTAGTTGTCTTTGTCTTAACTGCTATATGGGGCTATGTGGGGCATAAGAATCAAACTCAGAGGCTGGGCGGTGGTGGCACACTCTTTTAATCCAGGCAGTTGAGAGGCAGGCGAATCTCTGTGAGTTCAAGGTCAGCCTGGTCTACAAATCTAGTCCAGGACAGAGGAGGCTACCCACAGAGAAAACTGGTCTCAAAAAAACCAAACCAAACCAACCAAACAAACAAAATCAAACTTGGGTCATCAAGCTTGGCAGCAGGCACCTTTATCCATTGGGCCATCTTGCTGGCCTGAGTTTTGTTTTGTTTTTCTCTAATTTTGTCTTTGTCTGGCTTCACCGAGTTTCAACACATGTAGGCGGCCAGGGGGCACTGGGGACTCACAAAGGGAAGTGCTTAGGCCTAACACTCTTACAGTTGGGTGGACACTGTTAAAGAAAAATACCCCAAGCCTGGCGGTGGTGGCGCACGCCTTTAGTCCCAGCACTCAGGAGCAGAGGCAGGTGGATCGTTGTGAGTTTGAGGCCAGCCTAGTCTACAAAGTGAGCCCCAGGACAGCCAAGGATACACAGAGAAATCGGGTATCAAAAAACCAAAAAAAAAAAAAAAAAAAGAAAAGAAAAGAAAGAAAAATATCCCAAGTCAAGAATACCACATTGAATATAAAATACTTTTATTTTAAGCAAGAAAGTGAAAGACAAAAAATTACAGAGCTTTTAAGCTGGCCAATACCACAAGCCTCAGCAACTTAACACACCTCACCAATAAATTCTTTTTAAATCTTCAATTATTCTGAGAAAAAAAAAAAAAAAAAAGAATTTGTGTTATCTTCTAGTGCCAGAAAACAAGGAAGTGGGGGTGATGAAAAGACGGGAGCTCCATCAGCGAGCCCAGTGACCAACGCTGTGAGACAACTAAAGCAGGAAAACCACCCAAGGCCAAAAAATGACTCAGGGGAGGTAAGGAGTTGAGGAGGAGCAGGGGACAGAGGGAAAGGACAGACAGGAGAGCTGCACACCATGGCAATCCCAGCAAGCACTTGGCAGGTTAAGGAAGAAAGATCTCAAATTCAAGGCCAACCTGGACTAACACGGCCAAACCTTGTCACAGAGATGGGGAGGGGAGAAGGGGAGAGGGAGGGAGGGAAGGAGGGGGCAGGGAGAGACTCTCACAACCAAGGAGAGCTTATGGATAGAAGATAACGGACTATAATGGGTGCTTCTGGAAAAGGACATGAGGAAACCTGCCAAGAGTGCAGACTTTGGTTAGTGTGTCCATATTGGTTCATTGACTCCGACATTTGTTTGTTTCTTACCAACATGCCCTGAACAATAGGAGAAAACTAGGGACGGGATATGTGGAAACTTCCCGTACTGTCTTCATAATTCTTCTGTGAATTTAAACATTTCCAAAAATAAAATTGGCTAGGAGAAAGGTTACACTAAATTAGTAACTGTATATATGTGTTTTCTCCCTCTCACTCGATCTCTGAAGCCAGGGCTGGCTCACACTCACTAGGTAGTCCAGGTTAGCCCTGGATCCACAGCAGTCCTCACTAGGTAGCCCAGGTTTGCCCTGGGCCCACAGCAATCCTACTATCTCAGCCTCCCAAATTCAGAGCTTACTATCTAAAGTATTTTTTAAGGTTTATTTATGTTTATGGTGTTTTGCTTGCATGGTGCTCATGCCTGGTGCTTACAGGCCAGAACAGAGTGCCAGGTTTCTCAGATATTTGTGGTAGGAATCAAACCCAGGTCCCCTGGAAGAAGAGTAAGTACCCTTAACCACTGAGGCATCTCTCCAGCTTCCTAAATTATTCTTGAATTACAAAACTTAACTTACGCCAGGCATGATGGCAAATACCTTCAATCACAGCACTCAGGAGGCAACAGATAGACTGATTTGATTTCAAGGCCAACCTGGTCTACAAAGTGAGTTCCAGGCCATCCAGGGCTCCGTGATGAACCCCTTTCTCAGAAACCAAACACCAACCAAACAAAAAAATCGCAATTTAACTTTTTACTTAGTATGAATTGGATTTTTCTCCAACTGTTTCCGGGCTGTTTTAACAGATGAGCAGGAAGGCCACCTTCCTGGTGCTGCTCAGCGTCCTCCCCTAGAACAAGTAACACAATAGAACTGTTATCTTGGCTCATAGTTTTGGAGGTTTTTTTTTTAGGTTTTTTGTTTTGTGTTCCCCTCCCCATCCTCACCAGACAGGATTTCTCTGTGTAGCCTTGGCTGTCCTAGACTCACTTTGTAGGCCTGCCTCTGCCTCCCTAGTGCTGGGAGTAAAGGCGTGTGCCACCACTGCCTGGCTCTAGTTGAACTTTTGAATCACCAGAAAAGCTCTTAAGAAGGGGAGGGAAGACGTAGGGAGTGGTGGCACACTGTAATCCCAGCACTCAAGAGAAAAAAGCGGGCAGATTTCTGTGAGTTCGGGGCTAGTCTGGTCTACAAAGTGAGTACAGAATAGCCAAGGCTACATAGAGAAACCCTGTCTTGAAAAACAAAGCAAAATAAAGCAACCCCCCCCCAAAACAAAAAACAAAAATAAGAAGAGGGGGGAGGGGAGGGGGGAATTGGGGTAAAACAGCAGCAGCCTCAGCCTCTTCCCATTACATCAGAATTGCTAGGTGGACTTAATAGTGACTGCCTGTAATCCCAGCACCAAGGAGGCTGAAGAAAAACTGAGGTGAGTTCAAGGCCAGCCTGGGGTACAAAGCAGTGATCCCTGTCTCAAAGCCACCCAGAGTATACTCTAAAGGTTTCAAATCTCCCCCAGAGACTCTAAAGTAAAGTGTAACGGGACCGAGAAACCCAGTTCTTGTTTTGTTTTGTTTTTGTTTTTTTGAGACAGGGTTTCTCTGTGTAGCCTTGGCTGTCCTAGACTCACTTTGTAGACCAGGCCGGCCTTGAACTCACAGCAATCCGCCTGCCTCTGCCTACTGAGTGCTGGGATTAAAGGCGTGTGCCGCCGCGCCACCACCATTTTTAAGAATCTAGTTCTTAAATGGATGCCTCGTGGTCTCTTGTCGTCCTGGAATGGGACAAGGAGGGGACCAGGAAGCCTGGAAAAGGAGCGGTGGCAGCACACTTCCTAAACTGAGCTGGTGATGGGAGAAGTGGGGGCGAGGGGGGGTGGTGCGGAGAGCAGCGGTGTGCAGCAACCCACGCACTGGCTCGTTTTAGAACAAATCAGTACTTCTCAGACATATGTACTGGAGAAGCCGCCTCCTGGAAATTTCCAGGCAGAGCTTGGGACTACTCCGGGCAGAAAAGTATTCAGCCTACATTTTCCTTCTCTTAAGGCAAAGAATCTCAAGGGTCGCCAGTCACTGTTGGCTCGCCCACCTCCTTGCTCCTTCCTCCTCTCTGTGTCTCTCTGTGTCTCTCCTCTGTCTCTCTCCCTCCCTCCCCTCTCCCTGTCCCCCTCTCCTCCCTCCCTAACAGCGCCAAGAGCTGTAAGCATTTCGGAACAGGGTCTCACCGACCATTCGTTCGTTCCATGCAGATATCTGACCTACCATTTTTTACACCACAAATAAAACTCAGCATAGAAGGAGCCTGGAGAACATGCCTGAGGGAGAAAGAAAGGAAAAGCAGAAAACAGAAGCCAAACCCTGAGCAATTCCCCTTCCACTCAGACCCCGCAGGAAAAGCATTGCTCTCTTCACTTCGCAGGAGAGGAGCTTGTTCAAACATGTCCTCTCAGGGCCCCTTAGCTCGACCAGGATTCCCTTAGCTCGACCGGACAGACAAGACTTACTGCATCTTCTCATTGATTTTGCTCCTGTTTTCAGATGAGAAACGGAGGCAGGAAGATGGCAGCTGCAGATCATAGGTCAGATGTTCTGGGTCTGTGGGGCACCCAGGCCTCTCCTCAGAATCACTGGACGGGTGGGTCTGGGCAGCGCCATCTGCACCACTCACAGCAGGGAGGGCTCTGGGAACTCTGTATGATCCTTGCGGCTTCCTATAAATGTGAAGTTATTCCAGAATGAAAAGTTCATTTTAAAATGGCACGTATGGGTTGGCGAGGTGGCTCAGAGGTTAAGGGCAGAGGCTGTTCCTCCGGAGGTCCTGAGTCCAAGTCCCAGCACCCACATGGTGGCTCACAGCCATCTCTTTTTTTTTTTTTTTGGTTTTTTGAGACACAGTCTCTCTGTGTAGCCTTGGCTGTCCTGGACTCACTTTGTAGACCAGGCTGGCCTCGAACTCACAGCGATCCGCCTGCCTCTGCCTCCGAGTGCTAGGATTAAAGGTGTGTGCCACCACGCCCGGCTAGCCATCTTTAATGTGATCTAAAATGGCACATAATAGTAGCACACACATGTGCCCCACTACTTAGGAGGCTGAGGCAGGAGGCTTACCCTGAGCTCCAGACCAGCCTGGGCTACAGAGTGATTTTCATCCAGGGCAGCCTGAATCAGGTAGTCAGACCCTGTCTCAAAAACAAACAAATAAAAGAGACACACATTATACTTCTTAAGACTTTTTTTTTTTTATAAGTAAGCAAGATGGGATTAATTTACTAAGGGCTGGAGAGATGGCTCAGCAGTTAAAGACACTTAACCTCAGCATATACATCTGGCAGGTCACAATCCCCTGTAACTCCAGCTCCAAGGGATCTGAAGCTCTCTCCTGGCCATCTGACATCCACATGTACCTGTACACACTTATACATAGACAGACATACATACACACACACACACACACACACACACACACACACACGAATAAAGATTTTTAAACTGATGGCCTTTATCTATGTATTTCAGTGCCTATCTTCTCATATGTGTGCTTTTTAATGTATATAACATTTCAAATCCAATAGCACAGCCACCCAGAGCAGCCACAGAGTCTGTGTGGCTGCAAGTCCAAAGCCACGGTACTTGTGTGCACCTGTCTCAGCTTTTGGGTGTTGCTGGCGATTCCTGGTATTCCTCAGTCCACAGGTACGTCATTTTCATCAATGTTCGGGTCACGGGCACCCTCTGTGGCTTTTTTGTTTTGTTTGTTCAGTTGGTTGATTTTTCGAGACAGGGTTTCTCTGTGTAGCCTCGGCTGTCCTGGACTCACTCTGTAGACCAGGCTGGCCTCGAACTCACAGTGATCTACCTGCCTCTGCCTCCTGAGTGCTAGGATTAAAGACGTGCGCCATCACACCTGGCTCTCTGTGGTTTTCTGTGTTTCTTCTTGTTTTACTAGACAGTCACATGGGACTAAGGACCTACCATATCCAAGTAGGATCTGATCCTATGCCTTAGTCACGCCTACCCCAGAGTAAAATCCAATTCGGAGGTTCCAGTTAGAATGTGACTTTGGAGGAACATACTGGTGAATGGTTGGGATCCTGGCTCCCCAAGATTCATCCTAGTGATGGTTATTCTTGGTCACCTACTTGACTGTTTGTGAAACTAACTAAAAAACCCAAGGATTGGGTCCACCTGTGAGGGATTATCTTTTTTTTTTTTTCTTTCTTTCTTTTTTTGTTTTTCGAGACAGGGTTTCTCTGTGTAGCCCTGGCTGTCTTGGACTCACTTTATAGACCCAGCTGGCCTCAAACTCACAGTGATCCATCTGCCTCTGCCTCCCCAGTGCTGGGATTAAAGGTGTGTGCCACCATGACTGGCATTTTTTTTTTTTTTAAGTATCTGGAGTAGGCTTTCCAATTTGCTGACACCTACAATTACTAAAGCCTCTCCTGGAAGCTTGGAGAGTACTGAAAGCCCATGTCATGAATTATTTTACAGATTTTCAAGACAAATGCACTTGATCATCCTGATTGACCAATTGTGAATTTGGTGACTCTGTATATAAAACTTTTGACAGTTTGTAAAAATATAAGTATAAGGACGATGCTGGTTGGTCGCTCCTAGGATCTCTGGATAAATTGACAAAAGAAAAGAAGGCTGGAGAGGTGGCTCAGTGGTTAGGAACACTGACTGAACTCTCAGAGGACTGGGGTTCAAGTCCCATCCACCTACATGGCAGCTCACAACTGTCTGTAACTCCAAGATCTGACACACTCACACAGACACACATGCAGACAAAACGCCAATGCAAATGTAAATAAGTAAATAAATAAACATTTTTAAAAGGAAAAGAATGAGCTCTGTAATAAAATGAACCAACTCCTAACATCTCAGAATACAGCGAAGGACAGTTATGAACTCAGTGATGAAATTGACCAGCTCCAGATGCACAGAAACAGTTTAAAGTTACTTTGTTTGTTTGCTTGGTTGGTATTTCCAGATAGGGTTTCTCTGTGTAGCCTTGGCTGTCCTGGACTCGCATGATAGACCAGGCTGGCCTCCGAACTCAAAGATCCACCTGCCTCTGCCTCCCGAGTGCTGGGATTTAAGGCATGTGCTACCACGCCTGGCTGGCAAAGTGGTTTTTATGGTGGCAAGGTTTGTACGAACTTTTGCTCTCAGTTAATTATGATGTTTCCAGGCATGAAATAGATAAGAAGCCTATTGCATTCTATTATTTTGATTTTTTTTTTTTTGTTCTTCAAGGCAGGATTTCTCTGTGTAGCCTTAGGCCTCCTGCATTCTTGTTTGATATGTATAAGAAAAATTCTCAGGCCAATGAAAGAAAAGCTATATTGGATTGTTACAAAAGGAAATCTGAGCCTGTGAATCAGTTTCCAGACTTAAGCCAGTCTGCAGGCCCAGAATCCCTTGAATTAAGAGAATACCAGGTCCACCGGGCGTGGTGGTGCACGCCTTTAATCCTAGCCTTGGGAGGCAGAGGCAGGTGGATCCCTGTGAATTCGAGGCCAGCCTGGTCTACACAGCAAGTCCAGGACAGCCAAGGCTAACACAGAGACCCTGTCTTGGAAAAGAGAGAGAGAGAGAGAGAGAGAGAGAGAGAGAGAGAGAGAGAGAGAGAGAGAGAGAGAGAGAGAGAGAATACCAGGTCCCCCCGAGGAAGGACTTTGATAAATGCGTAAGAATTTTGCTGTTAGCCTTTCTACAGCCTGTTGCAAAGGTAACAGTATCCAAGTTACAATAGGTCCAGTGGGTCCCTGAACTCATCCTGTAGTCGTTTTTTCAGTCTCAGGATGTATAATTAGGATAGATGTACTTAGAAGTTGGCAGAGGCCGGGCGATAGTAGCACACTCTCTTAATCCCAGCACTCAGGAGGCAGAGGCAGGCAGATCTCTGAGTCTGAGGTCAGCCTGGTCTATTGAATGAGTTCCAGGACAGCCAGGGCTACACAGAGAAACTCTATCTCAAAAACTAAAACAAAACTAAAAAATTAGATATATAAAGTAGGGATAACTTATTTTTTTTAAGAGGTACTGATTTCGTATATAAAAAGACAAAGAGATGCACTAATATTCATCCTGCTGAGCCCAGTGCTGCCTAGCTGTAATCCCAGACACTCTGGAGTCTGAGGCAGGGGGATTGGGAATTTGAAGCTAGTCTGGCCACACAAGGAGTTCTAGGCCATTCTTCTGAATTTAGAGAGATCCTATCTCAGAATGACATTTTAAAAGGGTGGAGACAGGGAGGTGCTCAGTGGGAGAGCTTTGCCTAGAGTGCACAAAGCCCTGTACTCCATGCACAGTACTGAAACATAATAAAATACAATTAGCCCTAAGCTGATGATCTGGCAGCTTATATTTGATATATTTCCATGTACACATCAAATCTATTTCTTTAACAAGAAAAGGGAAGGTGCAGGTGTGGTGGCACACACCTTTAATTCCAGCACTCAGGAGGCAGAGGCAGGGGGATTTCAAGACCAGCCTGGTCTACACAAAGAGTTCTAGACCAACTAAAGCTGCATAGTAAGACCCTGTCTCAAAAAAAGGGAGTAGGGGTGGGAGCAAAAGGAAAAATAAACTGCTCTATTTATAAATAAGTAGTTGTGGTTGATGTTAAAAAATCAAAAATTGGGGTGGCTGTTGCTCGTTTGGGAGGGTGCCCTGGGTTTGATTCCAGTGCCACATAAACTGGGCATGATGGCACATCTTGTGACCCCAGGACTTGGGAGGTGAGGATATGAGGATCAGAAGTTCAAAACCATCCTCTACTCATAGAGAAATCGAGGTCTGTCTGCGATTCATAAGACCCTGCCTGAAAGAGAGAGAGAGAGAGAGAGAGAGAGAGAGAGAGAGAGAGAGAGAGACAGAGAGAGGTTGTCAAGGTAATTCATAAAACAGACAAGAACCTATCTCCATATTTCCAATAAACTGTACAATAAATATATATTTGGAGTTAGAATTAGGTAATAAGGTTTAAGTTCAAGTATTTAATGAAATGTTTTGTTTTTGAAAAGTCAAGTCAAATCACAGTTGGAATAGTAACTGTAGCAACCTCCTGGCAGCCAGCACCCCTCTGGTTGGACCAGGCATCCTCTGCACAGGGCTGTTTTTATTAACTGGGATGCAGTCCATCTCAGTGTAACTTTATGAAATGTGTTTTGGCTTGGAGCACAGAAAACCCATTTAGACATTAATAGTCCAGTTGCGTGCTGTGTTACTCATTCATAAGAGTAACAACAGTGTGCTGGGATTTTTTTCCCCCCAGCATTTCCCCCTTAACTTTATTGCCTAATAAAAATCCAAACACTGAATCTTTTTGCCCAGAAAGTGACACCAAAGGAAAGCAGCTGCCCCCCTACCCCCACCCCTACCCCCAAGGGGTTCTCTGAAAGGACTGGATAAGGCCTGAGCAGAGAGAAGTCCTATTGTCCAGCTGTCACACTCCCCACAGGGTCAGCCAGGAGCTGTGCCCAGTCCCTCGGGGGGGGGGGGGGGGAAAGGAAATCCACCCTCTCGCTCTGCTCAGAATTTCTATTTGATATTCAAAATGATGGTATCAAATTGTAGAGTGGGTCCTAAAAAACAAGTTACAGGAAGACATGTCAGGCTCTCACTCACTTTCTAATCTCAAAAGCTGAACCCCTAGAGCCAAGGAAGCGTGTAGCAAAGACAAAAAGCTAGAGGCAGGGTAAGAGGGGCTAGGGCGCCCCACATGAAAGGTTCATTTCTGACACAAGGGGCAATTGCACAGCAAAGTGAGGCTGCAAAGTTGTAATGTGTATTGTATTTGTTTGTGTGTGTGTGTGTGTGTGTGTGTGTGTGTGTGTGTGTGTCTGTAGGTGTCTGTAGGTGCCCATGGAAGTCCAGAAGCTTCAAATTTTCCATGGAGCTGCAGTTGCGGGTGGTTGTGAGCAACCCAATGTGGGTGATGGGAATTGAACTTGGGTCCTCCAGAAGAGCAAGATGTGTCCCTAAACATTGAATCATCTCTCCAGCCTTATTAAGTATATATCCTTTGCTTTGGCTTTAGTTTGGTTTGTTTTTTGTTTGTCTGTTTGAGACAGGGTTTCTCTGTCTCTGTCTTGGCTGTCCTGGACTCACTTTGTAGACCAGGCTGGGCTCGAACTCACAGAAATCCGTCTGCCTTTGCCTCCCAAGTTCTGGGATTAAAAGCGTGTGCCACCACACCCAGATTTTATTTTGTTTCTTTAAGATAGGGTTTCTCTGTGTAGTCCTGGCTGTCCTAGAACTCATTCTGTAGACCAGGCTGGACTTTAACTCAGAGATCTGCCTCCCTTTGCCTCCAGAGCTCTGGGATTAAAGGTGTGTGCCACCACCACCTAGCTATAACACTTGATTTTTGCACAGAAACTTTTAAAGCCAGAAGGACTTGGAAAGATTTATTCCAAGTTCTGCAAGACTACAATTGTCAACACAGACTATTATACCCAGCAAAACTGTTAACCACTGGATGGGCCAGTGGTTAAGAGTATTGGATGCTCTTCTAGAGGACCCAGTTTGATTTCCTACACCCACACTGTGGCTCACAAACATCTGTAACTACAGTTCCAGGGGAACTGATGCCTCCTTCTGACTTCTGGAGGCAGTAGACACACCTGTGGTACACAAACCAGCATGTAAACAAAACACCTATATACATAAAATAAAAGTTATAGTAAAAAAACCAGACTAGCTGGGTGGTGATGGCACACGCCTTTTATCCCAGCACTCGAGAGGCAGAGGCAGGTGGATCACTGGGAGTTCGAGGCCAGTCTGGTCTACAAAGTGAGTCCAGGACAGCCACAGCTACACAGAGAAACCCTGTCTCGGGAAAAAAAGAGGATACTGGAAGGATTACTTCAGTTTGAAAAGAATAATAAACATACTCAAGAGGTTATAGAAAATAAACAACACAGGACAGTTAAGCAAAAGAGGTCTAAGAAAATAACCACAAAGTCAACAAAATGCCAGGAACACTCATCTTCCAATGATAACTTTTTTTGTTGTTGTTGTTGTTGATTTTTTTCAGGCAGGGTTCCTCAAAACAAAACATATCTGGAGAGATAAGGAAGGTCATTTCATACTCATTAAAGGGACAATCCACCAAGAGGATATCATAATTCAAAACATGTACCAAACTCAGGTGCACTCAACTTTGTAAGAAGGAACCAAACTGAAGCCATTTTGAATAAAACTTCCATTTTGAATAGGGATCAAATAGCATTTAATTTCCCAAGACCTCCCTGAGTAACTGACGCCCTGCTTGGCAGAAAGAGACATGTATGCAGGTAACTGACATCTAGGTTGGCAAGTTGAGACATGAATGCTAGGCAAGCAGCCCTGCCACAGTTGACTAACCCAACCAATAGGTGTACCGCAAAGACATGTTCCAAGGAAGTCCAGTATCCCTACATCCTGATTGGTGGGATAACTTGGCTCAGACATTTGTGGACTTCAGGCTTTAAAACTCTGTAACATTCTGGCTCAGGGTCTCAGTTCAGCTCCTGCGTCTGTTCTTTGGCCCTGATCAATTAATCAGTAGCTGTGGCCCGGGTAATGATAAATTTTTTGTCATCTGCTTAAGTACTTACTAAGTTGAATGTTCAAAGACGCAGTCAGGCCTCGATCCTGACAGGTCAGTTTTTGTTGTCTAATTCAATACAGATCTTGCTTTGTTGGGCTCTTGTGATGGCTTGGGTTAGTTTGTTTGCTTGTTTTTTAGTTTTCAGACCCCAACAACTTCATTAAAAACATAATACTAGGTCTAAAACCACAGATTAACCTAAATACAGTGACAGTGGGCGACTTTAGTACCCACTCTCATTGATAGGTAGGTCATCTGGACAAAAGCTAAACAGAGAAGCATAAGAGTAAATGCCATCATAAATCAAATGAGCCTAATGGTCCTAGCTAGTTTTGACACAAGCTAAAGTTATTTGAGAGGAGGGATTCTCAACTGAGGAAAAAAAACTCCATAAGATCAGACTATAAGCCTATAGGATACTTTATTTTTTTCTTTTAAATTTTTATTTATTTTAATTTTATATGCATTGGTGTTTTGCTTGCAGGTATATTTGTGTAAGGGTATTGGATCTTGGAGTTACAGACAGTTGTGAGCTGCCATGTGGGTGCTAGGAATTGAATCTGGAAGAATAGTCAGTGCTCTTAACCACTGAGCTATCTCTCCAGCCCTTTAATTAGTGACTGGTGAGATAAAGCCCAGTCCGTTGTGAATGGGAATACCCCTGGGCTGGTGGCCCAGGTTTCTATAAGCAAGCCATGAGGAACAAGCCATGAGAAGCAAGCCATGAGGAACAAGCCATGAGGAACAAGCCATGAGGAGCAAGCCATGAGGAACAAGCCATGAGGAACAAGCCATGAGGAGCAAGCCATGAGGAGCAAGCCATGAGGAACAAGCCATGAGGAGCAAGCCATGAGGAACAAGCCATGAGGAGCAAGCCATGAGGAGCAAGCCATGAGGAGCAAGCTATGAGGAGCAAGCCATGAGGAGCAAGCCATGAGGAGCAAGCCAGTAAGCACCATTCCTCCATGGTCTCTGCATCAGCTCCTGCCTCCAGGTTCCGGGCCTATCTGAATCTCTGCCCAGACAAACCTTGAATGATGAGCTGTGATATGGAAGAGTAAGAAAAAGAAACTCTTTCCTCCCAAAATGCTTTTGGTCATGGTGTTCCCTCACAGTAATAGAAACACTAGCTAAGATACTAACAGATATCTATAGACCTTTCCACTAAAAGACTAAATAATAGACATCTTCTCAATAGCCATAGAACTTTCTCCAAAATTAATCATGTATTAGGATACAAAGCAACTCCCAACACATATAGAAAACTAAAATATCACCCTGCACCCTATTGAACCATAGTGGAATAAAGATAGACATCAACAGCAATAGAAACTGCAGAAAGTATCAAATTCATGGAGAGCAAACAACATGTCACCAGATGATAATTGGGTCAAGAAAAAAATTTAAAAATAAATTTAAATTTTTCTAGAATTGAATGAAAATGAGAACAACATACCAAAAAATCTATGGAACACAATGAAGGAAGTCCTAAGAGTAAAGTTTTCACCAAAACAATCAATAACTTAATGATGCACCTGAAGGCTTTGCACAAACAGGAACAAACAATAGTAGCTAGGAAGAGATAATCAGATCAGGGATAAAAATTAATGAAATAAAAATTTATAATATAACCAGGCATGGTGGTTGACACCTGTAATCTCAGCACTCAGGGAGACAGAGGCAGGTGTGTAGCCAGAGCTACACAGGGAAACCCTGTCTCAGAAAAAAAAAATTAAAAATACAAATAATTAAGGAGACAAAAAGTGCTTTGAGAGTATTAATAATACTGCCAACTCTTCAGCTGAATTAATCAAAAGAAAGAGAAAGAAGACTCAAATTAATAAAATTAGAGATGAAAGGGAGCTATTATAACAGACATTGAGAAAACTTAGAGAATTCTAAGGACATACTTTAAATTTTATATTCTATTAATAGGATACAAATAATCTGGTGAAATGAAAAAAGGAGAGCTTCTTAGGGAGGAAGGATAGAGGTAAATACAAAAGAAAGAGGGAGGCTGGTAAAATAATAATAAAGACATCTGAAAAAGTCATGGGAGGTGGAGAGATGGCTCAGAGGTTAAGAGCGCTGTCTGACCTTTCCAGAGGTCCTGAGGTCAATTCCCAGCAGCCACATGGTGGCTCACAGCCATTTATAATGAGATCTGGTGCTCGTTTCTGGTGTAGTACATGCAGGCAAACACTGTATATATAATGAATAGATCTTTAAGAAAAAAAAAGTCAGCCAGGTGTGGTGGCATGCGCCTTTAATCCCTGTGCTTAAGAGGCAGAGGCAGGTGGATCTCTGAGTTTGAGGACAGCCTGGTCTACAAAGCAAGTCTAGGACAGCCAAGGCTATTACACAGAGAAATGTTGTTTCAAAAAAAAAATTCATAAGGAATCATACTATTAACTATATAAAAGAACTTATAGCCGGGCGTGGTGGCGCACGCCTTTAATCCCAGCACTCGGGAGGCAGAGGCAGGCGGATCGCTGTGAGTTCGAGGCCAGCCTGGTCTACAAAGTGAGTCCAGGACAGCCAAGGCTACACAGAGAAACCCTGTCTCGAAAAACCAAAAAAAAAAAAAAAAAAAAAAAAAAAAGAACTTATGATACACATAATTCTATGTGTTAATGTACATATATAATTTAAATGAGCTTTTCTCATTTGGGCTGACAATGCCCCTCCAAGACCCAAAGACTGCCTGATAAAACCCCCAGACACTAGAGCCCCTTTGAATCGTTGGTTAGAGTTTCCCAAGGGACCTCTGAAACATTCAGGCTTCTGCTATTGCCCTTGGTTGCCTCCCAAAGGCGGAAGCCCTGATTGCTGAAGACTGTGTGCACTTCAGACACGGTACCCAGAGGCTCCTTAACTGACCTGAGTGCTGCCTCCTGAGGAGTAGCTTTCATGGTTACAGAAGGCATCGGGCAAGCTTCCAGAGGAAGGGAGCAACCTACAGCCATACAGGGCTGTGAGACCTATGAACCAAAGCAATGACCTGCAAGATACAATACCCTAAGTGTATAGCAGTGGCACACAGACTTTGGTGGTGACCAACAGTTTTTTAATTGGACTTCATACCTGCCCAAGAAGAGGGAAGCCATGCTTGGTACTGGAAACCTAGCTAGTGAAGTCATGGGTCTTGAAGGGGAACCTACATCTACCATTTTACTATAATAATTCCTAACAACATTCTAAATACTTAATTTTTAAAATATATCTTATTAATTTATTCATATTACATCTCAATTGTTATCCCATCCCTTGTATCCTCCCATTCCTCCCTCCCTCCCTCCCTCCCATTTTCCCCTTACTAAATATTTATTTTTATATTCACAGATAAGTGCAGCCTTCACCCCTCATCGAGGAAACCTCTCTTTGCAACAGATGGAGATTATTACAGAAACCCACAGCCAGCGCAAGGGCACAGTTACGGAGTCCAGTCCCAATGGATTTGTCTAGAAAACACTCTTGAACCTAAGACTCAGGGAACAGTGTGGAAAGGGGAGGGGGGGAGATCCTAAAAGCCAGAAGATCGAGGACTTTGCTGTGAGAGCGCCTCCTACTGGCGTCAGAAGCTAAACCTATAAAGTCTTACCAGCACGCCTGCCTGAAACACGAGCCGAACAAGGAGGACACCAATACACGAGCTAAGATGGGTGAGGGGAAAGCCCTTGGGGCCTCAAGATACATATACATATATGAGTGTGATAATAATCAATGAGAAAACGGCCATGAACTTGAAAGAAATCAAGAAAGGGTATATGGGAGGGCTTGGAGGGAGGAAACAGAAGAAAGAAATGATGTAATCATAATCTTAAAAAAAAACAAAAACAAAAAACCAAACTTCCTACTAAGTTAGAGAATCTAAAAGAAATCAGTGGATTTCTAGATATATATGATCTACCAAAATTCAACCAGGATGAAGTAAATAATTTAAATACACACTTAACAACCAATGAGATAGGAGAAGTAACTAAAAAGAAAAAAAAAAAAAAATCTCTGAACTAATAAAAGCTCAGGGCCAGATGGATTTAGCACAAAATCCCATCAGACTTTCAAAGAACTAACACCAATACTCCTTAAATTAGTATGTAAGAGCCGGGCGTGGTGGCGCACGCCTTTAATCCCAGCACTCGGGAGGCAGAGGCAGGCGGATCGCTGTGAGTTCGAGGCCAGCCTGGTCTACAAAGTGAGTCCAGGATGGCCAAGACTACACAGAGAAACCCTGTCTCGAAAAACCAAAAAAAAAAAAAAAAAAAAAAAAAAAAAAAAAAAATTAGTATGTAAAATAAAAAAGGAAGAGTACTTCCAAGTTATTTTTACAAAGTCAGTATTATTATGACACCATAATGAGATAAAACTCAACATAAAAGAGTAGTAAAGGTAGCCGGGCAGTGGTGGCGCCCACCTTTAATCCTAGCACTCCAGAGGCAGAGGCAGGTGGATCTCTGTGAGTTCGAGGTCAGCCTGGTCTACAAAGTGAGTCCAGAACAGCCAAGGCTACACAGAGAAACCCTGTCTCAAGAAAAAAGAAAGAAAGAGAAGATTATCAGAATATACAGAGAACTTCAACCTTCATGGATCCATTCGCTCAATACTCCGAAAATGCCTATTATTCCCAAAGCCATTTATAGATCCAGTGTGACCTCCCTGAAGATTCGAACACAATTCTTCACAGAAGTTGAAAAAAAAAAAAAAAAACCCAACAACCCTCCAATTTTGGACGAAAATGCAAAAGATCAAGGATAGGCAAAGCCATCATGAACAATAAAAAAAGATTGGTGGCATCACTATGCCTGACTTCAATTTAGTGATAAAACCAGCATAAATATTGGCATAGAAAAGGTACATTGATCAGTGGAATAGAATTCAGAACCCAAACTGTGGCGATACGTAGGAGATGCGCTATGCTTCCACAGTCACTTGATTTTCGATGAAGACAATAAGTAAGTAAATAAGTAAATAAACAAATAAATAAATATTGGAGAAGAGACAGCATCTCCAGCCAGTGATGCTGCCCAGACTGGATAACTACATGCAGAAGGATGAAACTAACGGAGGAGGAGCTCAAGGGGGCCTTCCCCGTCAGCACAGTTCGTGAGGTGGCCTTACTAAGGAGGCTGGAAGCCTTTAAGCACCCCAAGGTTCCACGGCTGACGGATGTCTGTGCTACTTCCCGAACCGATCGCGACACCAAGGTCGCCCTAGTGGTCGAGCACACAGGCCAGGACTTAGGGTCGTACTTGGAGAACGCGCCCCTGCCAGGCTTGCCAGCGGAAACCATGAGTTCCTGAGTGGCCAAGATTGTCTTCAAGAGAATTCCATTGTTCACCGAGACCTGAAGGCCAGAGAACGTTCTAGTGACAAGGAACGGGACAGTCAAGCCAGCTGACTTTGGCCTCGCCATGACCTACAGTTACCGATGGCCGCCCTCACACCTGTGGTTGTTACACTCTGGTACCCGACCACTGGAGTTCTGCGGTTCACGTATGCAGCACCTGTGGCCATGAGGCGTGTTGACTGTATCTTTGCAGAAATGTTCCATCGAAAGCCTCTCTTCTGCGGGAACTCTGAAGCCAACCAGTTGGGGCAAAATCTTCCATCTCGTTGGATTGTCGTCAGAAGATGACTGACCTCGAGAGGTGTCTCTACCCCGAGGAGCTTTAGAGAGCCTCGGCCAGGTGCAGCCAGTGCTACAGGCATGGAGGAAGCTGGACCGCCCCTGCTGCTGCTGGAAACGCTGGCTTTTAACTCACAGGAGAGGATCTCGCCCTCAGTGCCCTGCAGCACACTTATCTGCACAAGGAAGAAGCCTACCGAAGCGAGAAGACTGGCTGCCTTTCCCCACTTTTGGACACTTGAGTGGGAAGGACCTCGCCGAAAAGGCAGCCTCTCAGGTTTTTTTTTTTTTTTTTTACAGAGAATATTTTAAGCCTTAAACGACGTTCCCCCACCCATCCCTCCTTACGAGGCTTGCTCTCTTGCCTCCTCCTCCCCTCCCCCTCCCCCACTTCTCTACACTAAAGGGTGGGTGTGTCTCGTCTTCTTCCCTCCCTGATTTATATTGGGGACTTTTTCTTTTTATATATACAGGAAAACAAAACAAACAAAATGGCAAGAAATGCTGGCACAGATAATTGGAAAAGGGAAAAACTTAATCGCTGTTAGAGGGAGTGCAAACTTCGGCAGCCACTATGGAAATCAATCAGTGTAGAGTTTCCTCAAAAAGCTATAAATAGATCTACCATATGGTCCACTGTCATATATGTTACTTCTGGGCACATTCCCAAAGGATTCTATATCCTACTGCAGAGATATTTCTTCATCCATGTTCATTTCTGCTACATTCAAAATAGTTAGGAAACAAAATCAGCCTGGATGTCTATCAACGGGTAAATGGATAATAAAAATATAGCTCGTATACACAATGAAATATTGTTTATCTGTAGAGTAAAAATAAAATTATGAAATTTGCAGGTAAACGGGTGCAGTCGGAATGGTCATTCTGAATGAGGTAACCCAGACCCAAAAAGACCACATCGCGTGTTCTCTTTGGTATAGAGATGCTAGTTTTGGGGTTTTGAGATTTTTACTTAGTTTTCTTTTATGTGTATACGTATTTTGTCTGTCCATCACACATCTACAGTACCCTCAGAGGCCAGAAGAAGTTCTCAGACCACTTAGAACTGGAGTTATCAGCTGTCATGTGGGTGCTAGGACTTGAACCCTGATATTCTTAAATAACATTTGGTGCTCATAAGCCATCTCTCTTGCCCACATGCTAGTTTTCAAACGCTCTGAAAATGTGTGTCAAATTGGAGTGCCCGCTGGGCGTGGTGGCACACGCCTTTAATCCTAGCACTTGGAAGGCAGAGGCAGGTGGATCGCTGTGAGTTCAAGGCCAGCCTGATCTCCACAGTGAGTCCAGGGTAGCGAAGGCTACACAGAGAAACCTTGTCTTGAAAAACAAAACAAAACTAATAATAATAATAATAATAATAATAATAATAATAATAAATTGGAGTACTCATGGATGATAAGAAAGTACTGAGGGGTCATAGAGGAAATTCAAGGGACTGAGGAGTGAATGAAAGTAGTATGAAAAGGGAAAGTGGAATAAAAAAATGGGAAGCGGGGACGGGGGTGGGGAGGCTGGGTGGAGGAGGGACAACCGGCACTATAGACCTTTGAAAAAGCCATATGGAAACCCACTACTATAGAAAGTTCCTTCAATAAACACATATACACACATAAAAGGGGTTTAAGTGGGGCTATTTATAGGAGCCCCCATAATGGGGGACAATCTCTCCCCCCACCCCAGACACCATAGACTATCAAATAAAAAGCCCAGTTGCAAGTATGTTATCTTGTTTTGAGTTCTTGGTCACTGTAGTTTCATAGCCACCCTTCTCCCCCAAAATATTATAGGTTATTGCCTTTGCTTTCGGTTACCGTCCAGAGTTTGTTGGTAAGATTGTTATTAGAAACACCAACTATTTATATCATAAGACAGGGAGAAATCAAGCTCCCTGGGAGCTTTACCACTACTAGATAGCTCCCATAGTGCTGCCAGTGCTTTCCATACATGCTGTTAGGGAAGTCTTACCCAGATGTGAACCCCATGAGCTACAGTGACAACTAGTTTACAGATATAGAGTCACCGGTGCAATAGTGGCACAGGTGTGGTGGGAATAACCAACCACTCTCTTCCTAGATTTAAAGTCCTCGCCACAAGACAAAACTGTTGCTCAGTCCCCTTCATTGGGCCCAAAAACCCATGGCTAGTTAAGTCATAGGCATCACGGGAGAACCTAATACTTTTATTCTACTAAATAGACACAGTAATAAATTATGCATGTTCTAATCTTTTTTTTTTTTTTTTTGTATGTTTTAATCTTTATGCTACAGATCAATCCATTTCTCCATCCTGACTAGTGAAGCTTCTTTTTGCAGTAGATGGGAATTAAAACCGAGAACCACAAATGTCAAGATGCACAGAAATAAGAGACGGGGGTTGGCCAGCTCTCAGTGGGACATCTGTGTTACCGCTACGGCTCAGGGAATCACCGTGGAAGAGGAGGAGTGACAATTCTCTGAGAGCCGGAGAGAGTAGAGGCCCGCAGTGTAACGGCGTTTTCTGGACATGACAGGGCCTTTGTACACATGAGCTCAGAGCATCTGGGACCTGCACACAAGATCCGCCCAAACCAGTTAAAGTTCCAGCCTGGATCAGGAAGGGCCCATGAAACTCTAGCTGACAAACGATGGACAGTTGGCAGCTTCTGGGAGAGTCCGTCTTCTTTAGGCGGCAGTCCGCGCTCCGGTAGACAGTCCCACACCGTATATATACAGGTCACCCTCGGTTGCCTCAGTGGAATTGGAAGGCAAAGATTGGGCGAGGGATTGGATTAAAACACATTATATATGCATATATGAAATTCTCAAGCACTAACCTCCTTAAAAACAAACAAACAAACAAACAACAAAAAACAACCAAGGTCTCCAGAATAACATTGTCTGCATCACTAGGGCAGTTGTTGGAAATCCTGGGGTACCGCACACTCCCGGGTACATTCTGGTAGTCACTGCCGGTGGTGCACACTACAGTTCAGGATCTAAAGCCAAATGCAGTGGTGGCTCAAAGAAGTAGCTGTAGTGTTTGGGCAGGGAATGTCTTAAGAAATAAGCATGCCAGCTGGGCGGTGGTGGCGCACGCCTTTAATCCCAGCACTTGGGAGGCAGAGGTAGGTGGATTGCTGTGAGTTCGAGGCCAGCCTGGTCTACAAAGTGAGTCCAGGACAGCCAAGAGTACACAGAGAGACCCTGTCTCGAAAAACCAAAAAATAAAATAAAATAAAAAAAGAAATAAGCATGCCAGCCGGGCATGGTGGCGCACGCCTTTAATCCCAGCACTCGAGAGGCAGAGGCAGGTGGATTGCTGTGAGTTCGAGGCCAGCCTGGTCTACAATCGAAATCCAGGACAGCCAGGGCTACACAGAGAGACCCTGTCTCGAAAAACCAAAAAAAAAAAAAAAAAAAAAGAAAGAAAGAAAGAAAGAAAGAAGCATGCCTTTGTGAGGACTCTCAAACAAAAAAGAAAGAAAGAAATGAAAAGGAAAGGAAAATTAAGTAAGAGGACTGAAGTGAACATAATTTCATAAATAATATTTCAACTCCAATGAAGAATTTTGAAAATTCCTTATGCTGTCAAATTGTTTCTTTTACTTCCTTTCCTTTCAATTTTTGGCCCATGAGTCTATGAACATGCTTGTTTGTATCTAACAAAGATTCTGTTTTCTATTTTACTTCATTAGGATCTTTGTTTTTTGAGTCAGAGTCTCACTATCACTATGTAGTTCTGCTTGGCCTGGAAATTTCTGTGTAGGCCAGGATGGCCTCAGACTCACAGAGATCTGTCTACCTCTGCCTCCTGAGTGCCGGGATCAAAGATATATACCACCATGCCCAGCTATTACATTAACTTTTTAAAGCATTTAGAATAAAATTTAAGGAATTTATTCAGAAAAACTTTGAAGTTATCTGTGTTTTTATTATCTTAATTTGTAATTACTATCAGTGCCTTCTAGTCTTTTCTCATAGAAGTCATTTACATAATTGGTACCGAAATAGACATACATTATAGACTTATATTAGCACAAGAATTTTTAATTATTAAACAGTATTTATAGCTATAGTTATGTTATGTGAATATGTTTTAGTTTTCTTTCCAGGTGTGGGACATGCGTTGCATCAGTTAGTCCACAGCTATTAACTGTGATTGCCTCATGCTCTAGGAGGGGTGTGACTTTCTACAGATGGTTTAATTCTGGGGACTCTGGAGAAGATATAAGTGGGAGAGCCCCGAGAGGGTCTGTGGCCGCTTCTTCCCCGCTGTTGTTGCTGGTCTCTGCTGTTGTGTTTGCTATTGCTGGATTGCTAGTTTGCTGGATTGCTGTCTCGAGATATTCTGATGACAGAGAGTGGACTTGCCCCTAGGAAACCGATGCTCCTGATCAGCAGGAAGTCCAAAGAGTCCTTTCCCCTTTAACCTTTCTTGCCCACCTAGGGCTGGGGGGTGGGGGTTGAAAGGGACTGGGGTAGAGAAGGGTGGTAAATATAGAAACTCAGTAAAGTAGTGTCTTACCGTTGGTTGCTTCTATTTCTAATTTCTGCGGTGATAAACATCTTTGCACATGGAGTGCTTCCCCCCTTGTTTTGAGTTAAACCTTTAGCATAGATTCCCTTGAGTGGAATTTCAGGGTCACAGGATACAAACCGGTTTATGGTTCTCAATACATTTGGCCAAATTTGTTCCAAAAGGTTTTGTACCAGTTTATACTGCCACCAGCAAAGTGTAAGAATGCCAGCTTCCCTGAACCCTTGGCAATTTTAAAGATTTTAATTAAAAATTTTTGCCAATTTAATAAGCATAGATTTTTTTTTACCTTGTTTTAATTTGCATTTTATTACTTTACCTCACATTGCTCTGTATGTTTTTCCTATGTTGTTTTAAAATTCTCAATAATCCTTTTACGGTTGCCAGGCCCTTTTAGCATTCGGGTTTGATGAATGGACGTAAGGACAGAGCCACCCTCTGGAAATACCACCACCAGGAGGCTGTGCAGCCGGCTCTGGATGGCTCACATGAAGGACACAGAGTCTTTGTTTTCAGCTTCCCTCAGTAGCACTATCAGCTATCTCTCTCTCTCTCTTTTTTTTTTTTTTTTGAAGACAAAGCCTGGAGCAAGGAGTTGCTGGTGATGCCTCCCTGCCCTTCACCACCTACCATCTCTAGCTAACTTCCCTTGATTCCTCTTGAAATTCTTCTGCTGTTCAACTACCCAAATTCAAGCCACACCCTCTTGTGAAGCTGAGCAGGCAAACCTCCTTGCTGGTCCGGTTTCCTTCTAAACCTTGTTTCACTTTGCAGGCAGAAAGACAAATCTTTCTTTTTTTTTTTTTTTTAACAACTCCCTGTTGCTTTCTGGATGTAGTTCCCACCTCCCAAGTCCATTTTGAAAACCCTCAATCCTTTGGGGGAGCAGGACCCCACCCTGCTCTTTTGTTTGGTTTGTTTGTTTTTGTTTGTTTGTTTGTTTGTTTGTTTGAGAAGTGGTTTCTCCATGTATCCCTGGCTGTCCCTGGAGCTCGCTCTGTAGACCAGGCTCTCCTCAAACTCATAGCGATCCACCTGCCTCAGCTTTCCAAGTGCTGGGATTAAAGGTCTGTGCCACCACCATCTGACTCCCCAGCCTGTTTTTAAAGATTTATTATTATGTGGGGCTGGGGAGATGGCTCAGTGGTTAAGAGCTCCACCTGCTCTTCCAGAGGTCATGAGTTCAATTCCCAGCAACCACATGGTGGCTCACAACCATCTATAATGTGATCTGATTCTCTCTTCTACAGATAGAGCACTCATACACAATAAATAAATAAATCTTTAAAAAAAAGATTTATTATTATTATTTTTTAAGTGTATGAGTGTTTGGCCTGCATGTATGTCTGTGAGCATGTGCTGGTCTGATGCCCACATAGGCCAGAGAGGGTGTCAGATTCCCCGAGACTGGAGTTACAGATGGTTTTGTGCCACCATGTGGGTGCTAGGAATCCAACCTGGGTCCTCAGAGAACAGTGGTCAGTGCCTTAACCGCTGAGCCACCTCTCTAGCCCAACCTGCCCTGCTCTTATCTGAGTGGTGCAGTGTCAGGAAGCGTGCCCCAAAACTTTGGACATCACAGCAATATTTCCATACGAGGTGGGACAAGTGTGAAAATAGGAAGTAGCATTTAGAAACTGTCACAGTGACTGGATAGAATCATTTTCTGCTTAGGATCTAATGAAAATTGGGTTTGGCCGGGGCATAGTGGCACAGGCCTATAATCCTGGCGTTCAGGAGGTAGAGATAGGTGGATCCACTGTGAGTTCAAGGCCAGCCTGGTCTTTGAAGTGAGTCCAGGACAGCCAAGGCTGTTACACAGAGAAAGCCTGTCTCGAAAAACCAACCAACCAACCAAACAGCCAAACAGCTGGGTTTGTATTTTGGGTCTTAAATTTTCATACCTGCTTCTGAACGGCTCAGAATAATGATAGGGCTCAAAACAGATGGATCATTGTTGGTGTCATTTGTCACTGTTGTGCTGTACTTTCTATATAGTCAGCGTGTGTGCGTGTGTGGGTGTGTTGACTTGTGGAGCTCAGGGGACAACTTCAGGTCTTGTTTTCTAGGCAATGTCTACAGGTAATCTAGGCCAGCTGGCCAGTGAGCCACAGGGGTGTGCCTGTCTCTGCTTCGCCATCTCTGAGTGACAAGGTCGAGCCACCACACCTGCAGCTGTTTGTTTGTTTGTTTGTTTGTTTGATGTAGGCGCTGGGGATTGAATTTATGTCCTCATGCTTGAAAGCACTTTACCAACTAAGCTATCACCACAGTCCCAATTTTTCAGTGGAGAAAAATGCCAAACACTGAATTTCTTTTTTCTTCCTTCTTCCCTCCCTCCCTCTCTCCCTCCCTCTCTTCCTCCCTCTCTTCCTCCCTTCTTCCTTCTTCTCTCTCTCTCTCTCTCTCTCTCTCTCTCTCTTTCTCTCTTTTGGTTTTTCAAGACAAAATTTCTCTCTGTAGTCCTGGCTGTTCTCGAACTCTCTAGATAGATCAAGCGCAAACTCAGAGATCTGCCTGCCTCTGCTGGGGGTTAAAGGCATGTGCCAACACTGCCTTGTACACGGAATTCTTTTTAACCGATTTGCAGTTTCACCTCTGACCAGCTGTGTGACTAAGGATGGGTATTTTTACTTGTTTGCACCCTGTGCTTTGCACTGTGGACCAGAATTGTGTTGCCAGGCTACAGAGGAGAATCAAGTGGTATTTCACAGTCGGCCAGCTGAGCTCCTCTTTTGTGTTTAGAAATGTGCCTCTGTGGGGGCTAGAGAGACAGCTCAGTGGTTAAAAGCACTCACTGCTCTTCCTAGAGGTCCTGAGTTCAATTCCCAGCAACCACATGGTGGCTCACAACCATCTGTAATGTAACCTGATGCCCTCTTCTGGCCTGCAGATGTACATGTAGACCACTGTATAAATAATAAATAAATAAATCTTAAAAAAAAAAAAAAAGAAAGAAAGAAAGAAAGAAAGAAAAAGAAATGGACCTCTGTGTAGGATTTTACTAGAAGAAAAAGTTCGCTGACTTTAAATGATTGGGGGAACTTAAGCTTCCTTTTTTCCTTCCTTTTTAGAAAAAAATTAAACATATTCCTTGACAATTTCATACATATATACCATGTATCTTGATTATATTCACCCCTAACTCCTCCCTCTGCTCCATTTGGACCCACCCCCAACAGGCCTTGTCTCCTTCCTCTCCTCCTCCTCCCCTCCTCTTTCGATTAATGATGCCCATGTGAGCATGGACTTATCAGTAACACATCTTCAAAGGAAAAGGACTTCCCCACGCGCAGCAGTCACTCTCTGCTGGCTCTCTGTTTAGCACTGGGCCATGTAATAGCAGGGGCCTGGCTCACAGGCATAAAAGCATGTGGGGGTTGGCTATTTGCATGCATAGAAGGACAGGCACAGTGTGTAAATGGCTACACACCCAAGAGTGAGCAAGTAGACTGTAGTATGTTAGGAAGTACCCTGTTTAAGGGCTTCTGTCTGCCGCAGCCATGTGGCATGTGGCATCTGAGCCTAGACACCAGCATGCATAGTCTAGAAGCTAAACATGTCTCATCCACCTCTGGTCTCTAGATCTGAAACTCTCAGGTTGTTGTTATTGTTGTTTTTAATGCTGAATAAGTAGAACATAGGAAGTGTCAGGCTAGTGGCCCCACCGTCTCCGCAGTTGCTTAGTGTTGTATCTGGCACGTGATGAACAGTATGGATGTCAGCTGTCATTGTCATTGTCATCATTATTGCCTAATAATGGTGTAGCAGACTTGGATCTGTCAATAATTGCAATGGAGCTGTCACATAATTATACAATTTTGCTCCATTCAATTTTAATTCCTCTACAAGCCATGCCATAAAACTGGAACATTTTTGGAGAATTATTGACAGCGTGGAAGAAAAAAAAAAAATAAAGCCTCAGATGAGTTTGGGTCAAGTCCAAGGTGGTCCTGTATTCTTCTGACAAGCGTGGCCCTTCAGACCCATGACTGCTCACAAGGAGAGCGTCTGAGTGGCCAGCACCAACATAAGGCCATTTGGATGCATTGTCTCACCTTGTGTCCCCAAATCAGGCCTATTCCAGAGGTTGTCCTGCCACACAGATACAAATAGGCGTCTAGATCTGTGGCTTCTTTGTCACACACATGACCGCTGTAGCCTTATGGAGCTTTGTGGAATACTGGCTCTTGGTGAGTCAACTACTTTTGATAGGAAAACAAAACAAAAACAAAACTCCAAACCAAGCCATTTCTCACAAAAATGGGTGGATACAGTTTTTATTGGGAGGAAGGGAGGAAGGGGCTGAGAGGGAAAGGGTCATCAACCTTGCTTGTTTGTGCTGTTGGAAATCAAACCCGGAGCCTAGATAAGCATAGACAGCTGGTCTGGGGCAGCAGTCCTGAAGAAGAACTTAAAGCAAATGAAAGAAGGAAAGATGGCTAAGAGATACGAGTGAAGAAGAAGGAGGAGGGCTGATCATAATGATTATAAAAGAATGAGCCTAGGGATCCCAACGATTCCTCTAGAACTTGCTCTTGGGATGGAGAGAGATCCCTCAGTGGTTACAATGTTTGCTGGGTTTTTTTGTTTTGTTTTGAGAGTTGTGTCCTCCCGACTGGGCAGCTCACAGGCCTGTATTTTGCTCCAGGGGAGTCTGATGCTTCTGGTTTGGTACATCAATTGGGATGGCCTGGGACTCACAGAGATCTGCCTCGTGAGTGCTAAGATTCAAGGTGTGTGCCACTATGTCTCTATTTTCTTTTTAAGATTTGTATTTTATTTCAATCGTGTGTGTCTGTGTGTATGGGGGCGGCCAGTACGTGTACATAAGTGCAGGTGCTTACAGAGGCCAGAGGCATCAGATTCCCTGGAGCTGGAGTGATGAGTGGTTGTAAACTACCCAACAGGAGTGCTTGGAACCCAGCTTGGATCTTCCAGAAAAGCAATAGGTGCTCTTGACCGCCAAGCCATCTCTTCTGCCCTTACACAACAGACAATTTGACAGGTACATTTGGATTAGCCCTTTTCCTACTCTCCTCTTTTTTGAGACAAGCTCTCTCCACATAGTCCTGGCTGTCCTGGAACTCACTGTGTAGATCAGGCTGGCCTTGAACTCACAGAGATCTGCCTGCCTCTGCCTCCTTAGTGCTGAGATTAAATCAGTGCACTGCCACGCCCGGCTCTGAGCCACATTCTTAAAGGAAACTGACCCCACCAGAAACCAGCAACTGCCCATAGCTCCTCAGTTAGTAGTGGGAGCTCATGAATCTCCGTGCTAGAATGCTTACCGGCTTGATCGCATCTGGCAAACACAGCTGCTATAAATTCATTAGCGCAGGAACCTAGGCTGACTGAAGGAGAGACAATGGAGTATCCTTGTTTAGAGAGTAGTTCTGTGGCCTTCTGGGCAGTTTGGAATGCACCTCTGCACTTGGGCTGGAGATCCCATTCTGTTGAGTAGCAATCAGAGACTCGAGGTTTCAGCTCCTAACTTTACCAGCTGCTCATTGGCGTGACCTTTAAGCCTGTTGACTTATCTAACAAGACCGGATTTTTACATTTTGTATTGATTATTTGTGTGTGCCTAATGGAGACAGGCATATGTCCCCTGATTCAAAAGACTTAAAAACAACAGCAATAAATAAAAATGAAATGAAATGAAATACAACAAAATCAAGTATTACTCTGCTGGGCTTGCCTTTCTCTCTTGCTACTTTCAGTATTTTTTTTTTTCTTTATTCTGTGTTTATGATGTTTAAGTACAATATGATGTAGGAATTTACTTCCTGGTTCTGCCTAGTTGGATTTCAATAGGCCTCTTGTACCTAGATGGACATCTCTTTCTCCAAGTGTGAGGATTTTTCTCCTATGATAGTCTGAAAATATAGTCTATCTTCTTGAGATTGTGTTTTTCTCTTTCTTCTATGACCACAATCTGAAGATTGTGTCTCCTCATAATGTCACAAAGCTCTCTCACGCTCTGTTCATAGATTTTTATAACCTTATTGTTGACTTTTACTAGGTGATTGCTTTACCTTTTTATGCAGCCCTAATACTTTTTGCTACATTATCCATCCTTGAGCTTTTAACTGAGGGTTTGTTGTTTTTTGTTTATCTGCCTGCCTAGAATTTACTTTGTAGACCAACCTGGCCTTGAACTCACAACAGAGCTGCCCACTTCTTCCCAAGTGCTAGGATTAAAGGCACGTATCACCATGCCCAGCTCCGCTGAGATTTTTATTTGGCTCATTGGGTTTTTAATTTCAGCAGGATTTCAATTAGATTTTTCTTCAATAATTCTCTTTGTTGAATTTAATTTTCATAACTTGGACTGACTTTCTTATTTTCTTTCAGCTCTTTGTTTTTGTCTTCTTTCAGTTATTTGAACATAGTTATGATCATTCTTTTGAATTCTTTGGAATACATTCCAGGTTATTCTCTTTGGGGTTCATTATTATGGGATTAGTAACTTTGGGGGTAAATATGTTACCTTGTTTTTTCCTTCACTGAGACTTGGACATCTGAAGTAGTTTGTTAGTTGTATCTCTCTTTGTGTTCAAATTACCTTTCTTCTTTCTGTGTAAGTAAGTATACAATGTTTAGGAGCAGATTAAGCTAAAGGAGAGGAAAGACCTTGCTTTCTTTGGTGGAAATTGTATTGAGGACTACAGGTCCTACCTTAGTTTTCTGAGAGCCTGTTACTGTTTACACAGAGAGGCACTATCTGAGGGTCAGTACATCCCTTAATGGTCCTCTTCTCTGCTGTCCTTTGTCTCCATGCAAACTTCAGTAAGTTCTGGTCAACTGAAAGTTGAATGGGTGTGTGTAGTCCAAGAGGCCTGTGTAAGGTATGTGACTCTGCATGATCCTCAGGTGGAGAGACTGTGGTCAGTGGGGTGGGTGGGAGGTGTGCTGGAGTCCCTGGGATCCTCAAGGTGGCCAGAGCTCAGGACTTTACTTCCAAAGCATTGTAATAGTAAATAAAGGTACAAAGAGGGGAGAGAGAGAGAGAGAGAGAGAGAGAGAGAGAGAGAGAGAGAGAGAGAAAGAGAGAGTGGTCTGTTCCTTGCTTCCACCAACACTTTCCCCTGGATGTTTAATGCAGGAGTGGAGCTACTTAGCCCATAGATAATTCAGAACATACCGTGGCCATAAGCAAACAAGCTATTCATGCTAAATCAAGTAAGCCATTCCTCATGACTTTCCAGAGCCATTGAGTATATGGAGTCTTCCAGTTGCAAGCCCTTAGAGGTATGGAGCTGTACAGAGAAAACCAAGTTACATGCGGACTCTGCAGGCGTTTGAGTCTGTAACAATCTGGATCCTTTCAGATGAAAGTTAAGACACTGAGCCAAAGTCATGAGCTGAACAAAATTTAAAATGAATAAATGTATTTAAAAAGCAAACAAGAGCTAGGCATGGTGGCTCATGCCTTTAATCCTAGCACTTGGGAGGCAGGGGCAGGCAGATCAATGTGAGCTCGAGGTCAGCCTGGTCTACAAAGTGAGTCCAGGACAGCCAAGGCTACACAGAGAAACCCTGTCTCAAAAAAAAACAAAAAACAAAAAACAAACAAACAAACAAACAAAACCCACAAATAATGGTACTAGAGAGATGGCTCCACAGTTAAGAGAGCTTGCTGCTCTTGCAGAGGACCAGAGTTCTATTCCCAGCAGCCATGTCATGTGGCTCATAATTGCCTGTAAGTCTAGTTCCAGGGCATCTGACACCTTCTTGTGGCCTCCTCAGACACTGACCCACATATATGCATGTACATGCACGCACACACACAGAGATAAATAAAATCAAGTTAAAACTTAGGAAAGAAGCAACATACATGTCAGTAAATAGTCTCCCCTGACCTAAGTAAGGTAAGGTATCTCCAGGATTTTATAATACAGTGCTGAGCAATGTTCCCAAAGAGCTAAGCTTTTCTTAAGAATTTCTCAGCCAGGTGCAATGGCGTACGCCTTTAATCCCAGCACTCAGGAGGCAGAGGCAGGCGGATCTCTGTGCCTTCAAGGCTAGCCTGTTCTACAAAATCAGTCCAAGACAGCCAAGGCTACACAGAGAAACTCTGTCTCATAAAGCCTTTAACGTTCAGCTCATCGGCCACCTCCCCCAGAAAGCCAGAAAGCCTACCGACGCTCCCAGGCCTGCTTGGACCTATCAAGCCTCAGCCTTTGTCCACTAAGACCTCCATGTCAGGTTTAGTATCACAGTGAGTATGTCCCCTGAGCCTCAGAGGACCTGCCACATAAAGAAGATAACTCTTTTGCTGTTGTTCTGTTTGTGTTTGTTTTTGGAGACAGGGCTTCTCTGTGTAGCCTTGGCTATCCTGGACACGCTCTATAGACCAGGCTGGCCTCGAACTCACAGAGATCCGCCTGCCTCTGAGTCACCCGAGTACTGGGATTACAGGCGTGTGCTGCCACAACCGGCTGAAGATAACCCTTGTGTCACGATCACTCTTCACTGTCAACTAGATTTAAAGCCGGGCATGGTGGCACACACCTATAATCCCAGCACTCGGAGGCAGAGGCAGGTGGATCGCTGTGAGTTCGAGGTCAGCCTGGTCTACAAAGTGAGTCCAGGATGGCCAAGGCTACACAGAGAAACCCTGTCTCGAAAAAAAAAAAAAAAATCCGGTCACATTCTGGGGGTGACTGTGAAGGCGGTTCAAGAGGGTTTAACTGAAGCAGGAAGACCTAGCCTGAATGGGTGTGGCACCATCCCATGGTCTGCGGTCCTGGAATGAATAAGAAGGAGAGAGTGAGCTGAGGGACGACTGTGGACACGATGTGACCAGTAAAGTAACTAATACAGTAAACGTAATTGCTCTAAGATGCTTGCCAAATGGGACGCTTTCTTAGAGACAAACACACTCACGGGGAGTAGCTAGCTACCCATGATGAACACAGGACCAGTGAGCCTGACACAGCCATAAACTCAGCCTATTCCTCTGGCTTCTCCCTGGCATCATGGGAGTCTGTCCCATCAGCTTGCGGGGGGGGGGGGGGGGGGGGGGGAGGGGGTGGTGGTGGAAGTAACATGCCAAACAAGGCCCTTGGCACAAAGTGGAAGGTGTATAGTTATGAATAAGGCATAGTCTTTTCCCCCAAGGTCCCTTATTGGCCCACATATGAGTCTTGCAGACTAAACCAGTGGAGTGTAAGCTTTGCCTGGAGAAGTCGAGAGGAAGGCTTTGCAGAAGAGGCAATATTTGAAACTGGTCCTCAAGGATGGTCGGGAGCCTACGGGGCAGAGAGAGATATGAGGCCATCTGGGCCGAGGCAGCAGAGTGGGCAGGCTAGAGTGGGCATGCCATGTCACATGTGGAGGGTGGCGTGCACCTAGCTGGCTGGGACTAGTCTTTGTAGCCCATGAAGGATGACAAGAGGCAAGGATGTGGTATGGCTTTTCAGGGAAGGGGCTCGAACACGCACCGTGCTAAATGGTGACACTTTGACTTAATAAGCATTGGGGGGCCTTGAACAGCCATCATCAAAACTGGGATCTGTGTTCAGGACAGACATGGGACAAGGAGATGCATCAGAAAAAGACAGCTCTGGTTGGTGAGGATAGTGAGGGTTCTAGCCTAGAGGAGGGTAAGAGATGGCTTGAGAGACGCTGTGGGGGTGTGAGTGCCAGGAGCCAAGCCTGTGCAGCATCCTGAAGCCTTCCAAATTCCTTTTACACGCTCCCCACATGGTCGCCCGCTCCCCAGCAGATTCTTCCCTCCTTGGCTGTCAAATTCTAAGGCAAGGCGGTTCCAAATGCTGACTACATCTTCCTTGGCCCATCTCAGCGTTTGGCAAATAAACTGGTGCCGTTCCCCCCAGAAAGCTTTTCTTGAACTTCGTAAAGTTAGCGAAGGGAGAGGTGTTAACAGTATGATCTGTTCTAATCCCAGCCCTAACACTAACCCAGCTTTTTCTCTCCCTCGTGTGCTGCCAAAATCAAAAGAAAAGGCCTGTGCCAGGCACAAGTGAATTCAGCTGAACAAGCACTCCACGGGTCACGGAGCTGCTAAGCTCGCAAAATGCTCTGCCGCTTCAGAACTGGCTTGGGGCTGTTGGTGGAGGTCCACGAGGGTGACCCAAAGGAGCCTGCGCAGTGTTTTTCTTTGGTAAACAATTACACACTGTTGATGCGGGATTAAATCAGGCGACAGGATGCCCTTCATTCAGAGAGTGGGGAAGCGGGAAGGTGTGATCTTGGACTATTCCCCTTTTAACAAGAGGCAGAAATAATATTTTACCAGCAGCTGAAGAAAGATCAAGGCCTGCGGTACACATAACGTGCGTTTTTGTGTTCACTTCTTTAGAAACACTGCCGTGTTTAATTCCCCCAACGAACCTAGGATGCAGGTGGGTCCTTTCTGCTTCCCAGGTGAGAAAGCTGGAGTTTAGAAAGATGCATTTACTCAAGAGAACGTGTAAGAAGCTTTGCTGAAATACGGACTGCAGAGAGGTATCCTTGCTTTAAGACATCAGAGGGGTTCGCATCTGTCCAGCTTTCAAAGGCTGTTCACAGGCATCTGTGCTCTGAACAGCCGTGAGGAAGCCAGCAGAACACCGCCGAGTCGGGAAACCGAGAGTCAGCAAGGGATCTGACAGATGGAAAGCGAGACTTAAACAGACAACTAACATCTGATTCAGTTTCTTTCTTTCTTTTCTTTTTTTTTCTTTTCTTTTTCTTTTTCTTTTTTTGGTGGGGGCAGGGGGGCTCCATAAAAAGCTTAGAGAGGGGGATGGGACACACACACACGAGAAGATGGACCACTGCACACATGAACTCCTCGCAGCTGTGGCTGTCTGTTCAAGGCTTGAATGAGATTAAGCCAGTCCACATCCTAGCATGGAGTTCATGAGCTACCGCCCCTGGCTGAGAAGCTATGAACAATGGATGGTTTCTGAGGAGGGAGAGTCAGTTTTCTTGAGGTCCGTGGCAGGTTGGCCACGGTCCAGTGGACGGCACCACGTGCAGGAGTATCCGAGCAACACAAATCAGAGTCAATGGATGACTAAAAATGAAAAGGACAGGAAGGGGCTAGAGAGATGGCTCAGAGGTTAAGAGCGCCGCCTGCTCTTCCAGAGGTCCTGAGTTCAATTCCCAGCAACCACATGGTGGCTCACAACCATCTATAATGTGATCTGATGCCCTCTTCTGGCCTATAAGTGTACCTGTAGGCAGAGCTCTGTATACATAATAATGAATAAAAAAATAAATCTTAAAAAAAAGGACAGGAAGTTAGGGGGAAGGAGTAGGGTGTAAATTTGATCAAGATAATGGTATGAAATTTTCAAAGAATTAATTTTGTTTTTAAATGAGAACACAGGCCAGGTGTTAAGTCACAACACTGAGGACAGAAGGGTAGTTACAAGTTCAAAGTCGGCCGGGTGGTGGTGGTGGCCCTGCAGCTTGGGTCTGCTCTCCTACAGCCCTACCTAGTCCTCAGACGTCCCACTAGGCAGCTTGGTATACAGCAATTCTTTCCTCTCTCCAGTTTGCTACAGAGGCCCTGTCTCTTACCAAGGCAATATACAAACAGGAAGAGAAATTGCAGCCTAGGCACTGTGGGACTGATCCCTCACACTGCAAGAAGGATGTTGCTATGGACACGATTTGAGCTTGAGAGTTGAGTAATCAAGTGCGTTCAAGATGGTTACTTTTAGTTGTGTAACCTTATGCAAATTACTTGACCTTTAACCCTCTTTGTAAAATAGGCACAAACTGATATACGGGCAATGAGAACCATTGTAATAAATGAAGCACCAGCCAGGCGTGGTGGCGCATGCCTTTAATCCCAGCACTAGGGAGACAGAGGCAGGTGGATCTCTGTGAGTTTGAGGCAAGCCTGGTCTACAAGAGTCCAGGGCAGCCAAGGCTAACTGAAAGACCCTGTCTCAAAAAAAACAAAAAAACAAAAAAAACAAAATAATAAACAAACAAACAAATAAAACACCATATAAATTACCTTTAGTACTATGGAAATTCATTTCTGGTTCAAATAAAGTTTGAAACATGTATTTCTAATTTGTGGGTTTTGAGGTTTTTTTTTTTTTTTTTTTTGGTTTGTTGGTTAGTTGGTTGGTTGGTTAGTTTTTCAAGACAGGGTTTTTCTGTGTAGCTCTGACTCCCCTGGACCAGCTTTGTGGACCAGGCTGGCCTCGAACTCACAGCAATCCACCTGTCTCTGCCTCCCGAGTGCTGGGATTAAAGGCATGGGCCACCACGCTCAGCTTGGATTTTTTTTTTTTAAACTAATTTCAGTTGTTGAGTGTGTACACCTGAGGGCAAGTGCCTGCTGAGGAAGCTAGATGCGTCAGATCCCCTCGGATCTGGAGCCACGGGTGGATATAAGTCTCAGCCCGTTAAAGAGATGCTTTTTGGTTTTTGAGACAGGCTTTCTCTGTGTAGCCCTGGCTGTCTTGGACTAACTTTGTAGACCAGGCTGGCCTCGAACTCACAGCAGTCTGCCTGCCTCTGACTCCCGAGTGCTGGGATTAAAAGCATGTGCCACCACCTGTTTCACTTCTGATCCTACCGGGGCATCTGTAAATCAGTTACACAGCTGCTGCTCGCTGCAGAAAGTACTGGGAAACTGAGGCCCAGTGGCATGCCTGGAAGAGCAGGCACTGTCGCGGAGTCTTTGCCACACTATTAATGTAGAAAAAGAAGAGGCTGACCCAAGTGCAGACACTTTGTAATGACAAAGGCAAGAGCTGCAGCTGTCCCCACCCTACCCCCCCAGCCCAGCCCGATGACCGTAGGCCCACACTTCCCTATGAACAAAGAGCAGAATCAGCCCTCCTATCTGGACGCCTTCCCCTGATCAAGCGTTTCCCACGTGATACCTACAGTGTCATGTCAAATGTACTGGCTTCGAACGCAGAGACCCGCATGCCTCTGCCTTCCATGTGCTAGGATTACAGGCCTGTGTCACCACGCCCGGCTTGTTTTGGTTTTTTGTTTTTTCCAAGCAGGATCATGCTAGGCTGGCCTCCAATTCCTAATCCCTCTGCCTCAGCCTTCTGAGTGCTGACAAGTCTGGCTTTCTCTTTTGTTTGCTTCAGTTTCACTCTTTGTTGCTGTTCATTTAACGCCGCGGCCTAATAGATGCTTATTATCAGGGCTATAATAATTATTATGGCGGTACTTTTATAACCCGCTAGCAATCAAGGAAAACACAGACACCTGATGTAGTCTATAACCATCCTTTACCTGGGGCAAGGCAGATATCACCTCCTAAGCTATTGTCCAATAACTCTCAGCCTCCACCCCATTCTGTGTGCTTCTAATAATTTCTATCTGTGCTACTTCCCGTTCCATAGTCCCCAAATCCCTTCTGTGGGTCTTTTTCTATCCTATGGCAAATCTCACTGCTTCCTCTTCCTCCATCCCATCTCCTTCTCCCAAAGCACGTTTCGGGTGGCGGGAGTAGGGGGTTAGGGGGGTTAGGGAGGTAGGGGGGTAGAGGGTGGGGGATGAGTAGTAGAAACACAGACACCTGAGCCACATCTATCCCCACGCCTATCCCATTTGCCTGGCCAGGTGTGCCGGATTTTTACTAGTCAAATAGGAATAAGTTTTTAGGCAAGGTTACATAGCACTACTTGGGGCACAATGACAGCAAGCAGTAATTAGCATCAAAACACATCAGAACAACCTCCAACAGCTCCTTTTCTTTTTAGATCAATGTCCTTGTTCTCCCAGGCTCAGCAACTCTCCCACCTGGCTGGAGCAACCCTCCCACCTGGCTGGAACAATCCTCCCACCTGGCTGGAGCAACCCTCCCACCTGGCTGGAACAATCCTCCCACCTGGCTGGAGCAACCCTTCCACCTGGCTGGAACAACCCTCCCACCTAGCCTCCTCTGTAGCAAAAACTAAAGGCCTTGCATGCCTCGGTCCTGGCTCCCATAAAAGACGCTGCGGCCTCCACCTCAAGCAAGGACTGCTCTGTTTTCACCAGTCAGTAGTTTCCTTGTATGCCTATGTGTTGATGGGGAAGAAAAGGGCTGTCTCTCACCAGCTACGGGAAGAGTTGGTCCTTATGTAGTACAGCAGGTTGCCATCCACGCAGTGATGCTAAGATGTGTCCAAATCTCAAACTTCTGAAGTCCCAACCAATACAATGACCCAGCTCTTTCCTAGCTTGACACCTCAAGGTTCTGATACTTGAGAGACATACTCCCCAACGGCTATGTGCCTTGGATATGTCACCCAAACTCTCTAAAGTATGTTTATCTGTGAAGTAAGATCATCTTGGTTAGGGTAGTAGTATAGTTAGGGGCTGCAGAGATGGCTCAGTGGTGAGGAACACAGGCTGCCCTTCCAGAGGGCCCAGGTTCAAGTGCTAGCAACCATCTGGCCGCTCACAGTTTCAGGGGATCTAATGCCGTCTTCTATCCTCCCTAGGTACTGCATGCACACGGTGCACAGACATACAGCAAGCAAAACACCCATTCACATAAAATGTATTTTTAAAAAAGATTTATTTTTTATTATTATTTTTAAGGTTTTCTTTTTTTTAATTATTTGTTTCTTTTTGTTGCTGTTATTTATTCATTATGTATACAGTGCACATTAGATCATATTATAGATGGTTGTGAGTTACCATGTGGTTGCTGGGAATTGAACTCAGGACCTCTGGAAGAGCAGTAGGTGCTCTTAACCTCTGAGCCATCTCTCCAGCCCTTCGCGTAAAATTTAAATTTAAAAAAATCACGTTATTCTGATTATTATGTGGTGGCTGACATCTATTAATCACAGCACTTGCAAGGTTGAGGCAGGAGGATTGCCGTGAGTGTGAAGCCAACCTGGGATAGAGTTCCAAGGCCAATCCGAAAAGCTATTTGCTTCCGTACGGCGCCTCAAATGGAGCATGTTACCATAGCCAGCGCAGTTGGAGGGCTACTCAGAAATTTTTTCTTTCTAAAATTGTTCTTGTGTGGTCTCCATGAAACTCAGAGATGCAAGGGTTTCTGGGGTGGGAGAGGATGGTGGAGACAGTCGCTGTTACGGCCCCACAACCAATAGTGTAAAGCGCCTGGCTCCCAGGGACGGCACAGAACTCTGCGCTCTGAGCCCATGAGGCAGGGCCACGAAGCTCTCTACACCGAAGGCATGTCTCCTGAGGACTCCTTCTGTGTGAGTTGTGCTGGACGGCGACGCTGAAATAAGTCTTTTTTTTTTTTTTTTTTTTCTTTACTTCCCTAGTTCCACATCAGGCACGGGTGGACAGACACAATGTCTAGTCTAGTGCGGGACTCAGAGAAGATTCCAGGCCCTTGTCCATAAATTGATCATAGAGGTGATTAACAGCGTAGAGACAAGAGGCCCAAAGTTCTAGAACATGTCCCACCTAACTCCGTTGATTCTGTTGCCCCAAAAAAGCCCTGGGGAAAAAAATATTAAAAAAAAAAAAAAATTCTACCTGGATTGAGGTGAAAGCAACTCCTTCTCAGCTAGCCCTGCCCTGCCATCTAGCGGCAGGCGCCAGGGAGACCGGAAGAGGCCCAGAAACAGGTAGTTAAGGCAGTGTGGGAAGGCCAAGGTTAGTAGGCCGCTAGGGAGAGGGGAGTAGGTCAGGGCTCATCAGAAGCCGTGGTGGCGAGGGCTGATACGGAGGAATCTAATGGTCCTGTTTCTCCTATCGTTTCCTTCTACAAGTACTATACGAAGGGCTTTTCATCTTCGCTGCATTTGGTCCTCCCTGGAGTCCTTGTGTGGTGGCAGAACAGAAGGCCAGGGGCCAAAGAACTTGACCAAGTTCATTTAATTTCGGCCATTAAATCCAGGATTATCTGATGTCATATCTGGGGACTCTGGAGTCTTCGTGACGGTAGCTAAGGCTACACAGGGAAACTCTGTCTCGAAGAACAAAAAAAAGAAAGAAAGAAAGAAAAAGGATTGCCTGAAGGCCAGTTCTGGGCAGCCATGGGTACGTATGTAGTAAAACCTCCTTCCTTCTGTGCCTGCCTCTGCCCATGGCCAAGAGAGGATAGCTGCTCATGGTCACTGTGTGGCATGGATCCATTTCCACTCTGTGTAATCTCTGGGGGTCCCCAAGTCTTAGCCTATGCATCTCCTGTAACAGGGCCCCAGACACAGGGCACAAACTGACTCCATGATGGAAGTACCACTCAGTCCATAAAACTCTAAATATACTAACCTTGCTTTTTAGCTTCTGTGTTTCCCCATCTGACTAATTGTTCTTGTTAAATGACATTTACCAACCCAGGATATGGGGTGTGTGTGTGTGTGTGTGTGTGTGTGTGTGTGTGTGTGTGTGTGTGTGTGTGCACGCTTAAAAGCTCACCCTGAGTCAGGCATAGCGACGCACATCTTTAAACCCAGCACTCGGAAGGCAGAGGCACAGATCGATGGGAGTTCAAGGCCAGCCTGGTCTACAAAGTGAGTCTAGGACAGCCACGAGAAACCCTGTCTCAAAAAAGGAAAAAAAAAAAAAAAAACCTCACCCTGAGAAAGGCTTGGAGCTACACTGGGATCGTAAACACCAGTGTACTCATCAGCCAGCTCATAAGGCATTTTGTTGGTTTAAATTCATATCTAAGTAGTCTTCTCTGGTGGATACCCCACAACACTCCCAAAAGAAGCCTTTGTCTCTTTGACTTGGAGCCCAAGGAGGAGGAGGAGCATGGTGGAAATCCTTGGCCACTATCACTAAATCTCCAAATGAAGCTTTTCTCTTTTCTTTCTTTTTCTCTTTAATCTTTTCTTTTCTTTTTTCTTTCTGGAGACAGGGTCTCACCTGTAGCTCTGTGGCCTGTGTCCTCGAGCTCACCACATAGACCAGGCTAGCCCGGAATTCACAGAGTGCAATCCTGAGTGCTGGGATTAAAGGTACCGTCACACCTGGCCATCTTCAAATGTCTTAGATTAATGTGTGAATTTCTCTTACTGCTATATGAGATGGGGGTCCCTAAAGTGGGCAGTGTCACCTCCTCTGGGAAGCTTGGTTGGCCATTCTAAAGGTTCTCTTGCTTTTCTACAGCAGTGGAAGTTGGCCCGCGGCTGCCTCTGCCAAGTCCCAGACAGGAAGAAGCCGCTGATCACCCCGCTGACCCTGAGAGCCATTTCAGGGACAACAGTCATTCTTCCTGCCTGTCCCACCCGGAGGAGTAATAAACCACCTATGTTTAGTTTAGTTTAGTTTTCGTTTCTTTTTCCCTTTTGAGCAAGGCATCTAGGCCCAGTTCCTGCGCTGAGCACCTGAGGTGGCACCAAGGAAGACATCGGTTTCAGTGTGATTTCCCAAGAGCTGAAATCTGTCAGCAGACAAAGCTGTTTGCCATCTTGAGGACCTTCTACCAAGTCGGGTCCCAGGCCAGGCTCCAGGTCCCATCTGGCACGGCTGTCTCTGTTCTTGCACACTTCCTTCCAGGAGTATGTGTCATATGCCTTAGGGAATTCGGGGTTCCCTGCCTCTGCAGAAATAGACCACCCCTTGCCCTTAAAGTTTTGGCTGTCTAGGCCGGGCGTGGTGACGCACGCCTTTAATCCCAGCACTTGGGAGGCAGAGGCAGGCGGATTGCTGAGTTCAAGGCCAGCCTGGTCTACAAAGTGAGTCCAGGACAGCCAAGGCTACACAGAGAGACCCTGTCTCGAACCCCCCCCCCCAAAAAGTTTTGGCTGTCTTTACCATCCCCACCATTCTAACCTTTGTTTTTCTTTCTTGTGTGTGTGTGTGTGTGTGTGTGTGTGTGTGTGTGTGTGTGTGTGTGTGTAAGGCCTTTGGAGACAGAGTCACATATATTCCAAGCCCCCTCGAACTTGCAGTGTAGCCAAAAACTATCACAAATTTCTTATCTTGTCGCCTCTACTTCCTGAGTGCTGGAATTACAGGGATGCATCACCATGTCTGGTCTGTGGTTCTAGGCTAACCCAAGGCTAATGAATTGCTGTGCGATTATTTATTCTCTTGCTCAGTCAACCGTTATTAATCACCACAGGTTGGGGTTGGGGAAAAGTGCACGAAGACCAGGTCACCTATCAGGTATAGTAGTATGCACACCTAGTATGCAACAGTGTCCACCTAGATTGAAACAGTCCGTACAGCTAGGAAGCTTCTTGAGCTGGGAAGGTAAATAACTTAAAATAACTTCAGGAAGTCCCTGAAACGGGCCAGATACACCCAGCCCTTCCCTGTCAAAGTATACAATAAAAACTAAGAATTCTTCTCAAATGAAGAAAGCTGAGCTAGCTACAAAGACTCTCCGATGAGCCAAAGAAGTCAAAGCAGTGGCTGAAAGCAGCAGAAACCAGCCAAGGTGCTTGGAAGTGGTTTAGACCAACTGCAGGCTGTGCAGTGTGCTCCGGGTTCCAAGCTTTTGTGAGCTATCTGTCACCCATGCTGGCGTGAGCTTTGATGATGCGGCTGTCTTTGAGTCATTTCTGCTCCTGTAAGTAACCCCTCACCCATATTCCTGTAAGTAACCCCAATAAGACTCAAGGTTTACCAACTTGGACTTTGGGGGTGTTCATACTTTGGTTTGTCCAGGGCTTCCTGTCTGGGGTGAGTAGATGTGTGTGTGTGTTGTATCTTCCCAGGAAAAGTTTTGTCACACAGCATCTGTAATCCCAGCACTTGGGAGATGGAGGCTGAAGGATCAGGCTTTGACTCTTATCCTGGATACACAGGAAGTTCAAGGTGAGTCTGGGCTGTCAGAGGATGTGCCTTCAGCCTGTGTCTAATGCTGAGTAGAAGCCACTGTGCTGCTGTGCTGCAACCTTTGAGCTGTGGAACAGAGAGCTAGCTATTCCAGGGAATGCGTCCTTATCAGCCTGCCTAAGGGACTAGGGTAGGGAACTTGTAACAAGAAACTTATGGTGTGTCTTTGCTTTATAAACTGTGCCTTGCATGTGATAAAGCGGAGCCTTGATTGGGTCTTGGCTTCACATCTCCCCCTCCTCAACCCCCCACCCCTTTGCCCCCCCCGCCCTGTCCCCCCACCCCTGCCCCCCACCGTGTCTCTGTTCTCTTCTCTTCCATCCACAACCCCTTTTTCAGGTGGACCCTGTTGGAAATGTCCCTTGGGATGGGACATGGGCTGGCTATGTGAGATCCTGTCTCAAAAAAAAAGAAAAAGAAAAACAAATACAAGTCACTCATAGACAGAAGAATAATAGCAAATAAGACTGTTAAGTACAGAATGGAAAGCACAGACCCAGAGATATACACAGGAGCCAAGAGCTCTTCCTTCCCCGTCTCTCCCTGTGCTAGCTCCTCACTCCCAACCCCCGCCCCCCCCCCTCACCCTTGGCAGATGCTCCAGGTTTCCCTTGGAGCCAAATGGTTAAATGGCTTCTCCAGCTTGGCTTGTCATTAATGTAGCCTAAAGCTGAGAAGGCATCACATCATCCTTGGCCAGTGGACCACTTAAGTAAGAAAACACAGAGGAGAAGAGAGATGTCCACAGATGCACCCCCCGACCCCCTCCAGTGCCACCATGCTAAAAGGTGGATTTAATTTAATTTAATTTAATTGCAAGGCAGCTGATACTCGAATGATGATATAATGCATGGGTTAAAGAGCGAATCAGAGTAAACACTCAGTCTTGAGGTTCCCAATGTTTCGGTGTGGTTCTTGGCCTCATACTGCAGCCCAGGGTCAACTGGAACCTACTGGTCTTGACTCTAGGCAGTCTACCAGATACAATCCCAGCTCCTAGCTGACACATTACCACTCTTTGCCTAAGCTTTATAAAACTCCCTCGCTTTAGCCCAGGTGGACGACTTCAGTGCCCTCCACCTGTAAGATTGGTGAACCCGCCCGAGAGCTAAACCTGTCTTTATCTACTTAAAATTATTATTATTATTATTATTATTATTATTATTATTATTATTATTATTATTATTATTATTATCATCATTATTATATTTTGGTTTTTTCAAGACAGGGTTTCTCTGTGTATCCCTGGCTGTCCTGGACTTGCTTTGTAGACCAGCTGGCTTCAAACTCACAGCAATCTGCCTGCCTCTCCCTCCCAAGTGCCGGGATTAAAGGCATGCCAGGCCATCACAAGCCATTTTTCATAATGAAAACTCCACTCCAGCTCTTGGAGAAGGATTGCTGTGAGTCTGAGGCTAGTCTGTGATACGTAGTGAGTTCTAGGCCAGCTTGTCTCAAAGGAATAAAAAACAGAAAAAGGAAAAAGAAAATTCAAGAGCAACATACATGTCCATCAAGAGAATAATAAAAAAAAATGTATTAGCACATTAATATATTTGAAGAACTTTAGCAAAATAGGAAAGTGTTCATAACATTGAATGACACGGCCCACTGAACATTGTGTTTTAAGTATACATTAATATATATTTCATGCACTAGAAAAGAATGGGAAGAAACTGCAGGTCCTATGTTTTATCTGAGAGGTTAAACTGGATGGGTTTTATTTTCTTTTTCATAGCTGCCTTAGTTGCTATTTATAAGTATTTGGAAAGGCAAAGCGCTGGAGAGATGGCTCCACAACTGAGAATGTTTGCTCCTCTTTTCTTTTTCCCCAAAGATTTTATTTATTTTTTTAGGTATATGAGTGCTCTATCTACCAGTACACTTGCATGCCAGAAGAGGACATTAGAGGGTATAGACGGTAGTGAGCCACCATGTGGTTTCTAGGAATTGAACCCAGGACCTCTGGAAGGGCAGACAGTGCTCTTAACCGCAGAGCCATCTCTCCAGCCCCATGTTTGCTGCTCTTGAAGAAAACCTGAGTTTAGTTTTCTGGCTTCCCGGGGCACTGGCATGTATGCACACACATGCACACACACACACACACACACACACACACACACACACAAATAAATTTAAATTATATATATTTAACTAGAAAATTATTTTAAACGTAGGAAGCATGGAGGGTGGCTTAAAATGTCTCTTTAAAGTCACACTGTCATCTTGTAACTGTGACAACTAACAAATCCAGAGGGTACCAAACAAACCGAGGGCTAGAGCGCCATCTTGTGGCCAATGTCAACATAACACCTAAGCATTTTGCTATCTGAGGGCAAATATGGGCTTGTCTTCAAGACAGACTGTTATTAACCAACCTGTAGAATTTCTGTCCTGAATGACCTGGAACTTTAGGTACCAAAGAAGCCTCACGTGTAGTAGAAAATAAATAGATGTTCCAAGAACAGCCGAGGACCGATATCTGTGTGAAATGCTAGGAAGAACCTAACCCATCCAAAACCTACAAAATCTAGTCCAGGACAGCCAAGGCTACAACAGAGAAACTCTGTCTCGAAAACAAAGAATGAATCCACCATCTTTCCCGTTACCCATATGCCTCCCCTCTGTGTCTCTTCCTTACACAGGCCAAACCATCAAGACAAAGAGAAAACAAGACCCACCATGAACGCCCTGGCAGAAGGGTCATTGGGAAATATATTTATGTGCAAAATACCATGAGACTTCTCATGAGCCTGTCTTTGCGTGGGAGACCACCTTCTCAAGCTTGGAAGAGCTTAATTCCTCTACGACATTTTGTGTGGTTACACTTGTTTTATGTCTTGATCAATGTCATCCAAGGTTTTTCCAAAATAAAAGATCTAGTAGTGCCCTTATGGCTCTACCACCTAATGTTGAGACAGGGTCTCCCTCTATAGCTCAGCTTGCAACTCACGGAAAATGCTCCTTGCTCCATATCCTGCTGAGCAGGTGTGTGGGCCACATGCTGCTATGGTAATTGTCTATTTGACACAGTCTAAAATCCCCTAGGCTGTGCTTCTCAAGGATGGATTGTCTGGTTTAGCTTGGCCTGCGGAGCATGCCTGTGAGGGATTGTCTTAACTAGGTCAGTGGAGGCAGAAGGCTCATCTTTTGTGGGCCAAGTTAGCTGGACTCTAGCACGAGTGGATAGTTTCTCACTCTCCACTCGTGGCTGTGGATGGAATGACTTCCAAGCAGTGTTGGAGCCATGTAAGCCCTTTTCCCCTTAAGTTGCCTTGTCAGGGTTTTTGTTTGTTTGTTTTTTAAACCACAGCAGCATGAAACAAAGCTAAGACACTGGGCTTACATCAACTACCCCTTCAAGGATTGCACATAAATGCTTGAGGCTTTTGTGGCCTGTAAGGCTCTGTTGCAACTATTCAACTCAGAGCAGCCTCCTGGGGGGGGGGGGGAACACGCCCCATCAACACCTGCAGGGTGTTGGCTCCAATCCTTCCCATTGTCGACTTGCCAGACTGTGGACCAGGTGTCTCCTATGAGACTCAGGGCACTGTTGGTTACCGAGGCTCTCACTAAGTGCCCTCAGGAATCTCAGCAGACCCATTCCATTTTTAAAAAAGATTTCTTTTATTATTGATGTGTGTGTGTGTGTGTGTGTGTGTGTGTGTTTGGGGGTGCCCAAGTGTTAGCATTCCTGCCCCCAGTCGCCCTAGTAACCTATGACGTCATCATCCGCTCGCCACTAAGGTATGCCTTTGCCCAGGACATGAAAAGGGCAAAGCCATCTCATTTCTCTCTCTTCTTCTTCTCTTTTGCTGTCTCTGTCTATCTCTGGGACGCCTCTCCCCCTCTCCTACGCTTCTACAACAAACTTCTCCATATCTTATCTGTTGCCCGGCATCTTAGTTTTCATATTTAGTGCCAAGGAAAGCAGAAGGGATGTCAGGTTCCCCCTGAGCTTGAGTTATGAGGGGTTGTGAGCCTCCTAGTGGAGGTGCTGGGAACTACACTCCAGCTCTCTGAAGGACAGCAAGACCCTTAACCACTGAGCCGACCTCCACCCTGAAGCCCGCGTCTTGAGGAGAGCCTCCCCTTGGCCCCAGGGGGCAGATAGACTGGGTGACACAGTTAAGCGCCTGGAGTGACGAACATTGTGTGTTCCAACATTTCCCCCTGACGGCAGTCTAAATTCCTCCAAGTTAACACTCAGTACGGAGTCCTTGATGTATCCCTGCTGTGTGCTGAGCAGTAACGTAGATCCTAAATGTATCCTGTCTTATTCTCACAAGGGCACTCTGGTGCCAATCTACAAGCGAGGATGCTGAGGCTGAGAGACTAAAACGCCTTGTGTTTTCCGCCCACACCTTCCCCAGCTTCTGACGTCAGCGTTAAGAGCCAATGAGAAGAGCCGGAACAGTGTTTTTAAAAAAAAAAAAAAAAAAAAAAAAAAAAAGCTGTACCTTGATCTTGGGATTCTAAATTCCTTCCATACTAAAGTAATTTATTTTACTTAAGACAATTAACCTTAAGCTAAAGAAATACAGTGAAAGGGGAGGTAAAAATTTCTTAGAGCACCGCCCTCTTCATTTTCTTCTGACGGTCTGAGCTCAGCCCCTGAAACCCATCGATAAATCTAATGACCTTGTAGTTTGGTGGGATGTTAACCAAGGTGGTCCCCTGGGATCACACTGATGTCACCAGAGAATTCACCTTCGGGGCCAGGCATCAGGGTGCCTGCTGTAATCCTAGCACCCCAGAGTCTGCGGCAGGTTTCAAGTTTGAGAACAGCCTGGGCTGCTTAACTCTGTCTTCGGCCCATGAGATGGCTCAACAGGTAAAGGTGCTTGCCAGAAAGCCTAAACCTGACTGTAACCATGAGAACAGTATAGTAGTGCCCTCTGACAGCCACACAGTGTGGCATGTGCTATACACGTGCATGTACACACACACACACACACACACCGAATAAATAAATAAAAAGTAAAAAGAAAAACCCCTTCTCAAACAACAAAAGAACTGCTGGGCGTAGTGGCACACGCCTTTATTTATTTATTTTTAAGAGTTATTATTATGTATACAGTGCTCTGCTTGCATATACTCCTGCAAGCCAGAAGAGGGCGCCATATCACATTACAGATGGTTATGAGCCACCATTAATCCCAGCACTCGGGAGGCATAGGCAGGTGGATCTCTGTGAGTTCGAGGCCAGCCTGGACTACAGAGCAAGACCAAGGAAAGCCAAGGCTATAGAAAGAAACCCTGTCTTGAAAAACCAAACCAAACCAAAACGACAACAACAAAAGAACTTACCTTAGCATGTTGGATGTCTTTTTCCCAGAATCCTGGACAAAACATTAGTATGCCGTTGCATTATTAGAGCCTCTTCACTAGAGGCTCACAGCCTTGCCTACATACTCCTCTGGAGAAGCAAAAATGCTAGAGACCACTGCTCCAGCGTCACCTGTGGAGATCCCATCCATCAGTGCACCTTCCAGGGGCAGTGCTAGCTTGGTTTTTTTGTTTGTTTGTTTGTTTGTTTTTTGAGACAGGGTTTCTCTGTGTAGTCTTGCCTGTCCTGGACTCACTTTGTAGACCAGGCTGGCCTCCAACTCACAGTGATCCGCCTGCCTCTGCCTCCCGAGTGCTGGGATTAAAGGCATGAGCCACCCACACTCGGCCTTTTTATTTGTTCTTAAAACTAGCACTGCCCACTGGGCAGTGGTGGCATATGCCTTTAATCCCAGCATTCGGGAGGCAGAGGCAGGTGGATTGCTGTGAGTTCAAGGCCAGCCTGGTCTACAAAGTGAGCCTAGGACAGCCAAGGTTACCCAGAGAAACCCTATCTCAAAAAACAAAAACAAAAGAACAAATAAAAATAGCTCATAGTAAATAAATAAATCTTAAAAATAAATAGTTCATAATATCAGCAGGTCCTCCACCCCAAGCTAGTCACTTCATCCAATATAACCACTTAAACAAGAGGTGTGAAAAGCTGTGGGGAGCACACTTGGAAGACATGGGGGTCAAAGGAGGAACTGTAGTCTGTAGAGGCATGTTAATTCAGAACATGGCTGTTCACATCCAAAGATCTTCTAGGTCTGTGTGATTCAGCTGGAATGCAAGCATGCCTTTAATCCAGGAGACAGAGGCAAGCAGATCTGAGTTCAAGGCCAGCCTGGTATAGAGCAAGACTCAGGTAAAGAAAGTGTAGGTCCTGGCATGCCGGTACATGCCTTTAATCCCAAGCAAAGGTAAAGTTAGTTTGTAAAAGGAAGCACCCATGTTTGAAAGTGATGTCCAATTGAGTGGCAGAAAAGGTGACAAATAAAGGAAGAGTCAACAGAATAGATAGGCCCAACTCTCAAGAGAAGAGAGAGGAAAGGGAAGCTACTTAGAGGCAGCTTTACAGAGAGGGGAGGCAGTTTATAACCAGGACAGTTACAGAGAGACAGGCTGCAGAGAGAGAACTCAGGTAAAGACGGAACAGGCCAGAAAATGAGAAGAAGCCAGAAGATTAGAGCCGATTGCTGTGTTAGTTTGAGGCCAAGCAGAACAATTTGGGGCCAAGAGAGAGAAGCCAGATTGAATAAATCAGCTTGGGGAGGAGTTAGAGCCAGAACAGCTGAGTTGAACCAGCCAGCTCGGAGCTCAGAAAGAACAAGTAAGGGTGAGCTCATTAAGCAGTAAGTCCCAGAGGCTGAAAACATTCTAGGCCTCGACTAGATTGTATGGAGGCTAGAAGCTTGCAGGACTAGGCCTAGGTTAGCAGAAGGAGACAGTAAGCCTCCCAGAGGACAACTGAGCCAGGAGAATAAAAGTTCCTTTTACGGTAGTTGTTAGTTCTCAGAGGGTTGATACAAAAAGCTGTGGTTGCCTAGTAAATGCTATTCTCATAGTAGAGAGGAAGCTCAGAGACATCCAATGCTGGGAGTGGTCCTTACCTCCCCACCCTGCCCCGGGGCCACTCCCACCCACAGATTACAGACTCTATGCAGTCTGTGCTGGAGCAGTCTGGAGACCTGTCTGTCCCTGGAGAGTAATTCTGATGATGGGACTCTGTGCTTGCCTGCCACCACAGGCCAGATGAACCGCCTGGGACTCTTAGTAGTTATCTTCTTCAGCTTTCCCAAGAGATCTGTGGAAACTGACGCTAGAGGACACAGAGGTGACTACACGTGGGGAACGGCAGCATGGAGAGCTGGGGGAGGTAGCCCGTGCTCCTCCACGCCAGGTCCAGCCTCGGCCTTTGGGGGGTGTGACGGCTACGAGGAAGACTAGGATAGTTCAGTGGCCCTCTGAACAGGTCGGTCACCCCAAGCCAAGTGTGTCCACTAAAAAGGAGCAGGAAAGGGGGAATGGAGGGACACAGGGCCGAAGGATGGAGGCAGGCAGGCACCCAGCTTGTTCGTGGGCCTTCACGGCAACCTGGCCTTTACGTAGGGTGTGGTGTCCATCAGGGGTTTTCCCCGGCTTCTACAGGATGAGAAAGGTTTCAAAGTAAGCTGCCAAGAGCACGCTGGTCATGAGAAGATCAAATAGACCAGAAATGTTCCTCCACTTCTCCCTTTCTGTCCAAGTGTAACACCTTCAGGTTAGCCGCACTCAACCTGTCCACAGTCTCCAAGCCGCTGTGTTACAGGCCCACACGCTTGGCAGCGTCGGCCTCCAGCTTCCCCTGATAGACAAAGTTAAATCCTTTGCACACAAATATACATTTTTTTTTTCTTCTGATGTCTGCACACCTTTTGGGTTTTGTGGACAAAACAGAGGGAACACAAACACACAGGAGTGTCTCTCTTCTCACTCCCCACCCCTTCCCTCTCCCCACACCTGGCTTATGGATTCTCTTTTTTATTTTTAGTTCCAAATTTCCAACCCTCCCCTCTTCTTCTCCCTTCCTCTCCCCTTCCTTCCCTCCCTTTCTTTCCTTTGCCTGTTGCTCCCTCACATTTACCTATAAAACCTCAGGAAGTAGCGGGTCAAGAGAAGTGAAGCTAAACCCTGGGCTCAGGTTTTAATGTTTTAATTTTTTTAAAAAAGATTTATTTATTTATTTATTTATTATGTGTACAGTGCACATCAGATCACACTATAGATGGTTGTGAGCCATCATGTGGTTGCTGAGAATTGAACTCAGGTCCTCTGAAAGAACAGTCAGTGCCCTTAACCACTGAGCCATCTCTCCAGCCCTATTTTAATTTTTGAGGATTTTGTTGTTGAATTTGTTTTTTGTTTGTTTGTTTGTTTTTGTTTTTCGAGACAGGGTTTCTCTGTATAGCCTTGGCTGTCCTGGACTCACTTTGTAGACCAGGCTGGCCTCGAACTCACAGCGATCCACCTGCCTCTGCCTCCCAAGTGCTGGGATTAAAAGGCGTGAGCCACCACACCCGGCCCTGGGCTAAGGTTTTATAGAGAGGAACTGTCAGAATTAGAATTCAAGAAATACTTTTAAAGGTGGTGGAGGTGGGGTGGGGGAAACTGTGTCTAGTGGCATAGACCTGAAACCCCAACAACTTGGGCGTCTGTGGCAGTGCATAATGTCATATATGTTTGAAAACATTACAATGAAGCCCAATGGCAAACTTGTAAAATTTAGCTTTTTTGGGGGGGGGGCCTCTCTGTGTAGCTTTGGCTGTCTTTGACTCACTTTGTAGACCAAGCTGGCCTCGAACTCACAGCGATCCGCCTGCCTCTGCCTCCCGAGTGCTGGGATTAAAGGCTTGTGCCACCATGCCTGGCCTAAAATTTAGCTTTTTTAAGGTTTCTATAAAACTGGGGGTGTAGCTCAGGTTGTACTGTGTGCCTATTTTGTCCCTGGGGAGACAGGAGCCTCCCTTGAGAAAGTGCTTCCATAAGATCAGGATGCAGGCCATCCTGTAGAGTGTTCTCTTACTTAGTGACTGATGGGGGAGGTGGGGCCATCCCTGGGCTGGTGATCCTGGGTTCGGTAAGAAAGCAGGCTGAGCAAGCCATGGAGGAGCAAGCCAATAAGTAGCACCTCTCCACTGCCTCTGCATCAGTTCCTGCCTCCAGGTTCCTACCTTGTTTGAGTTCCTGTCCTCCCTGCCTTTGATGATCAACTGTGAGCTGCGGAACAAACTCTCTCCTCCCGCAGTTGCTTTTGGTCGTGGTGTTTCATCACAGCAATGGTAACCCTGAGTAAGTCACCTAACATGCACAAAGCCCTGGGTTTAGTCCCCAGTGCTACATAAAACTGGGCATGGAAAGCCATCTGTAATCCCGGCATTAACAAGAAGCGGGAAAGTCCATTTAAAGTCATCCTTACACATTAAATTTGAGGCCAAGACATACCCACATGGGGAGAACATACACGTGGGAAAAAGGGTGGGAAGTATTTGCCAGAAGGATCTCTGAGAACTTTAAAGTTTTGCAATACTAAAAATAGAAAAAAAAAATTCAAAAGGGAAGGGTTGGAAGTAGGGTATGGTGCTGCCAATCTGTAACCAGGGCTTAAGAGAGTTGAAACAGGAGGTCACAAGTTCAATGCCAGCCTCGGCTACACTGTAAATCTGAGGCTAGCGTAGACTGTGAGTCCCTGTCTCAAAAACAAACAAACAAGCCCAGCAGTGGTGGCGCAGGCCTTTAATCCCAGCATTTGGGAGGCAGAGGCAGGTGGATCTCTGTGAGTTTGAGGTGAGGCCAGCATGGTCCACAAAGTGAGTCTAGGACAGCCAATGGTACACAGAGAAACCCTGTCTTGAAAAAGAAACAAACAAATGAACAACAGTAACAAAAAAACTAAAAAGATACTAAACTGGGACATCACTCAAAATCAAAGGGGGTGGGAGAGACAGGAATTTCAAAGTCAAAGTGTGGAAATTATCTTAGAAAATAATTTCTCTGGGTCCAGGGATATGGACAGAATTTGCAGAGCTCCAAACCCAACACGGTGGCAAATTAAATAGCATAAACACTGCCTCTTGGGCTGGAGAGATGGCTCAGAGGTTAAGAGCATTGACTGTTCTTCCAAAAGTCCTGAGTTCAATTCCTGGCAACCACAAGGTGGCTCACAACCATCGATAATGAGATCTGGTGCCCTCTTCTGGTGTGTAGGCATACATGCAGGCAGAGCACTGATAAGTAATAAATAAATCAATCTTTAAAAACAAAACACGCAAACAAAAACAAAAAACAAAACAAAAACAAACAAACAAAAACCACTGCGTCTGACTTCTTTCTCGCTCCTTTTGGTTTGGTGAGTGTTTTTAGTTTTCATTTGAGCCAGGGCTTCCTTGAGTTCCAAATGCTGGGATTATTACAGCTTCTTACCAAGCCCAGCTGATTTTCATTTTTGTTTGTCTTCATTTTAAACAAGTTTATTTAAAAACCAGAATGACTTGAGGGGAGGACTAGGATTTCTTTTAAGAGTAATTTATAGCACTGGGGAAATGGGGAGGTGGATCTCTGAGTTTGATGCCGCTGTCCTGTGGAGAGCGGATTCCAGGAGAGAGAAAAGTCTCAAAATTTGTCTCATTTGTAACAGCTACACACACACACACACACACACACAGAGAGAGAGAGAGAGAGAGAGAGAGAGAGAGAGAGAGAGAGAGAGAGAGAGAGAGAGAGAGAGAGAGAGAGTTTTACAGTGGTTCAAAAGGAATTAAAATTCTCCACTCGGACAAGGCATACAAAGATTTGTGTGTTATAAAAAAAAAAAAAAAACAGTGGGGGCAGAATAATTGCTGGAACATTTTAAAAGCAAGCTGAATAAGGAAGGCACCCACGGGAAAGCAGTGCCCTGGGGCAGAGCCACCCACTCAGAAAGCTGTGTTTGCACGGGAGACCAGAGCCTCCCTCGGGCGGGGCGGGCACCAGGGAGCAGGAGCTGGGAGGCGGGACACGAGCACGGGACCAGAGGTGAACAGGGTGGCAGATCTGATTGGAGCCCACAGGCGCTGGCTTGCCCCTCGGAGGTTCCCAGAGCTCCCCACCTACACACTCCCTTCCGGGGCTCCCCCAGAAAATATACGCCAGTTCCTCTGCCCAAAACCTTTCCATGACTTATTTTTCAGGAAAAACATTCTCGCCATCACTCTGCGTTTGTTTTTGAGACAGGGTCTCACTCTGTAGCCGTGGCTGGCACTCTCTGTGTAGACCAGGCTGGCCTTGAGTTGACAGACATCCGCTGGCCTCATAAGTGCTGGGATTAAAAGCGTGCACCTCTCCGAAAGCCCCCAGTCTGCTCTTCTTTTCTTCTTTCTTTCCTTTTCTTTCCTTTTAGCCCATCAGTAACTTGCCTCTCTGGTACGATAGAGTTTCTTTTCTAGTGTGGAAAGTAGGGAAGGGAGCCAGACAGTGACTGGACTAAAGAGGAACCGCGCGTTTTAAATGAAGGTCTGGAAATACCTTGTGGAGGCAGTGATATCTGAACAGGGTCCTGAATGCCGTGAGGGAGAAAACTGAGTGGGTGCCAAGGGAAGCTCTTGCTAGACTTCAGGGAGCAGGTGCAAAGCCTTTAACAGGTGTGTTATTAAAAAAAAAAAAAAAAAAATCTAGGAAGAGCAGCAGGCTGGCTCCTTGGATAAAGTGTTTACAGCTAAGCCTGGCGACCAGCGTTATACCCCAGGGATCAGAGACTGCACGATTCCCGTGAACACACACACAAAATGTATAAACATTTTGAAAGAAAAAGAGAGGCAACGAAAGCCAGTGTACTTTGAGTTCTCACTGGGGAGGAGGGGCGTTTGGGAGGATATTGACCGAGTGAGGCACACATTTTCAAAGGGATCACTAAGACTCTGGGAGGGCTTGTCTGAATTAATTAACAAAGATGGCTAAGCTGTTAGGGAAGAGAAGAAAGGGAGGAGGGGGTTAAACTGTACAGGCAATCATCCAGGTGAGAGAAGCTTCTCGCTTCCACCTGCATCTCACCTCCACCTGCATCTCGCCTCCACCTGCATCTTGCCTCCACCTGCGTCTCTCCTCACGGAGGTGGTCAGGTACAGCATGGTCCCTGCTTCCTGCTTGCTTCTGCAGTTTATCTGGCAGTGAGTGGAAAAGGTACCCCACAGGGAGCTCAGTTTCAAGAGAAACTTGCACCAAGAGGTTAGCCAGTGATCCTCATCCTTTGAAGGTAGTTCTTACAGAGAAAGTCAAGTCAGCCTGCGCACAGCAAAAAACACTTAGTGCAGGATGCCTCTGCTCACACTCTGGAGTTAATATCTGGAAGTCAGAAAAGTGAGCAAAGACAGCATGTCTCAAAAAACAAAACAAACAAGGCTTTTTTTTTTTTTTTTTAAACCTGTTGCTCCAAACACTGTGATTATTTTTCTGTTGGCCATGTTCCCAGGCAAAGAAAGAAGTGCTGGAAGCAGCCAAGCTGACCAAGCAGAGGCAGACCAGGAAGTGAGGTTTTTTTCCCCCCTAGCATGAGATTTATAAGCTGGTGGGAGCACCACACCCCTGCATGGTGCCCCTCCCTTGCAAAGCTTTCGAGTTTCTGCTGACTCGTTCACCCACTCTGACTCGGCAGTTTTCTCCTGATGATTCATTGGGGACAGGGGTGGCAGTGGCCGGGGTATCCCATACCCTAGAATGAGATCTGCACACACATAACTGAACGGCTTCTTTGCTTGGAGTTAACACTCCAGCCCAGCTGGTGCCCCAAGGAGCCCAACACATCACTCAGCCCAGTTATCAGGAAGTGCCTGAGTCTAGATGCCCAGGGACAAACACCATAACCACGGAGACAGCAAAGGTTGTAATAACTGAAACACTAGACGCAGGGAATTTCAGGAGGATCAGTCGCTCTCACTAGCGATAAGCTGTGAGGGCAGTTTCCTTATGCTGTCAACCTGCTAACTTCTCATATCATCCTCTAAATAAAGCTCACCCTAGACTCCGATCCATCCTGGAGCTGATGTCTGTGGTGACAGGTAGGGTCTTAGTGGTCTGGATCTAGTGAAGAGGCTCCTCTATAAATAAATAAACGCTACAAAGGCTGGAGAGCTGCTCAGCCAGGAAGAGCACTGACTGCTCTTCTAGGATGAGAGTCAAGTCCCAGCACCCACGTGAAGGCTCACAGTTATCTGTAACTCAAGTTGAAGGGGCATCTGATGTCCTCTGTGCCTCTGCAGGCACCAGGCATGCAAGCAGTGCACAGACAGACATGCAGGCATAATACCCAAATATATTAAATAAGTAAATATGAAAAAAAAGGTAAATATGTTCTACAGTCAGGCATGCTGGTACATACTTGAAATCCCATCCTCAGAAAACGACGGCAGGAGAATCTGATTTTCAAGCCAGTCTGGGCTACATAGTGAAGACCATCCCCCAGGGGGGGAAAAATCCAGAAACAGGGATGGGGAGACGGCTCTATGGGTAAAGTACCTGCTGTGCAATCATGAGGCTCTAAATTCAGATTCCCAAACCCACTTGAAAGCCAGACATATGTAGTTTGCCTCAATTGTGGCAAGCTAGCCACGGGGAAAGAGAGTGCCTTTGTCTCAACTGCAGACGGTATATTGTACAAACTGGACACAGGAAAGTCTACTGCTGAGCTTTGCCAAGACAAGGCAGGCAATCAATCCTTCATAATTCCTGCTTTACAGAAGTCTGTCATGGGGCTGGAGAGATGGCTCAGAGGTGAAGAGCACTGTCTGCTTTTCCATAGGCCTTGAGTTCAATTCCCAGCAACCACATGGTGTCTCAGAAACCATCTATAATGAGATCTGGTGTCCTCTTCTGGCAGGCAGGCATACATGCAGGCAAGAACATTGTATACATAATAAATAAATAAATCTGAAAGAAAGAAAGATGTCATATACTGGGCCAGAAGGCTGAAAATGATGCCCCAGTGTTTCAGAGGAACATTGAGTGGCTGTCCAGGCACTTCTATGGTTTTGAAAGCTGCTTGCCCAGTACTTCCTGTCTGTTCAGGTAAAATTTACCTTTCTTAGGTCTCTGATGGGGTTGAAGACTAGATAGTTATTGTCTCACAATTAAGCTTAAGTTGTTTAGGGTTTAAGAAAATGTTTTAAGTTCTAAAATGATATTTATAGGTTGATAAATACAAGTGATAAAAGAAAGTGATTTAAGTACAGAGCTTTGAATTCACCAAGACGGGATAGATAAAACACTACTTTCTCCAAATTTGCCAAATACAAATGGACTGGACATTGTGAATGTAATTCTTACCTGATAGTTTTCATAATTGTTCTTATTGTATATACTTCATATAGTGTAAGAAAGAGCCTTATATTGGAATAAAAGGGGGAGATTTGGGGGATAGTTTTGTGCACTGTGTATTTATTCAGACTCTGGTTTCTGTACCCAGAGATCTGGCTGCAGTCCTGACGTGGGCGGTGTATGTGTGAATGTGTGTGTGTATGTGGGGGGGGGGCAGGGGGGCGTGTTGTGCATTGTGTATTTATTCAGACGCTGGTTTCTATGCGCAGAGATCTGGCTGCAGTCCTGACGTGGGCATTGTATATGTGTGTGTGTGTGTGTGTGTGTGTGTGAATGTGTATGTGTGTGTATGGGTGTGTTGGGGGGGTTGTTGTGTACTGTGTATTTATTCAGACGCTGGTTTCTGTGCTGCAGTTCTGACGTTGGCAGTGTGTGTGTGTGTGTGTGTGTATGTGTGAATATGTATGTGTGTATGTGTGTGGTAGGGGGTGTTGTGCGCTGTGTATTTATTTGGATGCTGGTTTCTGCGCCGCAGTCCTGAAGTGGGTGGTGTCATTATTACTGAAGCCTCTCCCATCTCAGTGTGAACACTGCTCTCCGTCACCTCTGGCTGGCTTATAAAGAGCTGAACAGCCTAAAGCTGGGCAGGAGAGCGGAGGCGGGACCTGTGATGCCAGGAGGAGGACCTAGGCAGAGGACAAAGAGAAGAGGGTGACCATGTGAGGGGAGCCATGAGGACAAGCATGAAGCAGGAGCAGCCAGGGTGGGATTAAGATGGCAGGTAATGGGCCACATGGCTGGGAAGTAGGCCAGGGCAGCACAGTCAGATTAGAGTAGCTCAGTATCTGCCCAGCTATAGTGCTTGAAGCTTACCAGCAAATGCAATAAGTCTCCGTGTCATTATTGGGAGCTAGAGTGGGCATAGAAAAGCCTTCCATTCCCCCTTCCTTGGCACGTTGGGCGCCACTTTGCCCTGGCCTGCAGAGTTCGACTAAAACTTGGGAGGAGGTTCACCTGTTGGAATGTAAGACACAAAGAAGGAGAGCAAGTCTGATTGATCAAGCTCTCAAACTTTATTAGTCAGGCAGCAGTATTTATAAGTCAGAAGGCAGGGAAGCATGTTGCTATAGCAACCCAGCTGCATGCTTTTCTCAAAACACAGGGAATTCCAGGCAGGGAGATAATGTCCTGCCACACAGGGTATCTTGCTCTGTCTTTATCTAGCTTTAGTCTAATTGCTGACCCACAACAGGGTTGCTCCATCCCTATCTGTCTTTAGTCTAACTGCTGACTCACAACAGGGTCAGCTAGTTTCTGGTGAAAGGCAAGCTCAGGGAAAAACAGAGACTTAAAGGTGCAGACTCTGACAAGATGGCTGAACATTGGTCATATGGACTACTGTCCCCAACAAAAGCCCATACATTAATTTTATACCTCTATAATAACCACAGTGTTGGGAGTGGAGGTAGAAGACCCAGGTTCAATTCTCAGCACTCATGAGGCAGCTCACAGCCATCTGTAACTCTTTGGCCTCCACAGCCACCAAGCACACATATAGTGCAGGCTTACATGGAGGTAAAATCCCATAAACATAAAATAAAAATAAATTATTTTTTTTAAAAAGAAAATGGAAGGTAGTGAAGGTGGATTTGTGGCCTCTATATGCACAGAAAAGTGTACACACACCCACACATACTCACGCGCATGCTTTAGAAACAAAGACTGGAGCCAGGTGTGGTGGCGCATACCTCGGATTGCTTTGAGTTTGAGGCCAGCCTGGTCTACAAAGCAAGTCCAGGACAGTCAAGGCTACACAGAGAAACCCTGTCTTGAAAAACCAAAAACCAAAAGCCAAAACAAAACAAAACAAAAGACAAAGGCTGGGTATATTGGCACACACATTTAACCCAGACTGGACTACATAGAAGGACTCAGTGTCAAACAAACAAACAAAGAAACCCTGCATTACTGAGGGAAGGCAGGTCCCAGGGGAGAGGCTCAGAACCCAGACTATGCTGTTTGGGAAGGATCGGGGCGGTCATTGCTAGAACTGACCTGAAGATGGCAGTGATGAGGGCATGCAGCTTTGCTCTGAGCAGCCCAACTGAACAGCAGACTTTTTTTCTTTTCTTTTCTTTTTTCTTTTTCTGGTTTTTCCAGACAGGGTTTCTCTGTGTAGCCTTGGCTGTCCTGCACTTGCTTTGTAGACCAGGCTGGCCTCAAACTCACAATGATCCGCCTGCCTCTGCCTCCCAAGTGCTGGAATTAAAGGTATGTCACCAGGCCTGGCTTTTTGTTTGTTTTATCAAGACAGTGTTTCTTTGTGTAGCCTTGACTGTCCTGGACTCTCTTTGTAAACCAGGCTAGCCTCGAACTCACAGAGATCTGCAGAACAGCAGATTTCTGTTTCCCTGAGACTTTTAAGCCATTATTATTTTTGTTTCCCTAAGACATGGTTTCTCTGCGTAGCCTTGCCTGTCCTGGATCTTAAGCCAGTCTTAAGAGATGACAGACCTTTTGTGTGGCCCCTGCCCCTGCCTCGTAAGGTCCCCCTGGTTACTGCCATGTACTTGACTCACCCTGACTTTACAATTTTCCTCATGGAGCTTACTATGTAGACCAGGCTGTCTTTGAACTCACAGAAGGCCGACTCTGCCTCCCAAATGCCGGGATTAAAAGCTTGCCCCACCTCTTCCAACAGTTAATTTGTTTTAAGACAAGGTCTCATAGCTTAGATTGGCCTAGAGCTTGATGTGTAGTTGAAAATGACCTTGAATTCGGATCCCCTTGCTTCTCCCTCCAGAGCGCTGGAATTCCAGCCACGCCCTATCACGAGTTAAGTGTGATTATAATATAAAATGAAATATTTATCAAGGAAAACACTGGAAGTTTGTAAATTAAAGGTGCCCTTCTTTCTTCTTTGCAGGCCCATATTGCCAAGCAGGTGACAAGCAGGAATATTTATTTCCACATTCACTTCTGCCTCCTCCTACTCCAGAGTGTGTGCTTCCGAGGATGCCAAATTTCATCTCCTCACAGCATCCCTAGTGTCCAGCCGTGTCAGCATATAGGAAGCCACAGTAAATCTTTGTTGAAATGATGACTGTATAGGGCATGGATTTTTACCTATGAGAGCTGAAAGGAATGGCTCTGTGCCAATGAAGGAGTGCAGAAGTGGCAGCTAGGCCTGTTTGCCAAATAGAAATAAAGGTAGATCCAAGGCAGAGGGCAGCTCAAGGCCCTGGCCTTCCTCTGGGCTCTCCCATTGATCGGCCTTGCTCCTGCCTGCTTATCCTTGCAGGAGAAAGCAGCTTTCATAGCCATTTCATTCTATAATATGTTAGGATGCAATTAACAGGCAAGTGTAGAGTTAGAAAAATAGAAGTTAGTCATTGTAATAGTTAGTCTTGATTGTCAACTCAATAAGAGTTAGGATCACCATGGATTTAAACATCTGTGTCTATGAGAAGTTTTCTAGGTTAAGCTGAGGTGGAAAGACCCACTCTTTTTTATTGTTTGTTTGTTTGTTTGTTTGTTTGTTTGTTTTTTAAGACAGGGTTTCTCTGTTTAGCCTTGGCTGTCCTGAAACTCGCTCTGTAGACCAGGCTGGCCTTGAACTCACAGAGATCCACCTGCCTCTGCCTCCCAAGTGCTGGGATTAAAGATGTTCACCACCTCCATCCGACCTTGAGAGCCCACTCTTATAATCCACCAGCTTGGGTTCCAGACTACATAACAATGAGAAAATGACCTGAATATTCGTCTCTCTTCTCTTGCTGGCAAGAAGGGAATGTGGTCAAACCTCTTCAGTTCCTGCCACCATGACTTTCAAACCATGATGACCTGTACCTTTGAACTGTGAGCCATGATACAGTTATCTATCAAAGTCCAGCTTTGACATCAACTGGGGAAAACTGAGGTGGGACGTGAATCCTGTGGCTGGCTGGCTGGTGACCCTGCAGACTTTCTCTGAGGGCAACCTTCCAGGCTGGAACTAATAGTTATCGGCAATAGCTTCCACTGATGGTGGCAAGCTGGGGCTGTGGCTGATGGCTCCTAGTGGGGGCCTCCACTGATGGTGGCAAGCATCTAAAAAAGAAAGGCAAAGAAGAATAGAAAAGAAGCGCGCGCGCGCGCGTGCGCGCGCGCACACACACACACACACACAGTTATATTAGATGACAAAGTAAGACAGACTCTAGCAGGTAGGTTTCAACAAGCTGCTTCTTCTTTTTATTATTATCTTTTTGTTTGTTTGTTGTTTGTTTTGTTTTGTTTTTCGAGACAGGGTTTCTCTGTGTTAGCCTTGGCTATCCTGGACTCACTTTGTAGACCAGGCTGGCCTCGAACTCACAGTGATCCGCCTGCCTCTGCCTCCTGAGTGCTGGGATTAAAGGCGTGCGCCACCCCTGCCCGGCTCTTTTTTTTTTTTTTTTTTTTTAGTTTTTTTTTTTGAGACAGGGTTTCTCTGTGTAGCCTTGGCTGTCCTGGACTATTATTATCTTCTTATTTTCATCCTTATCTTACTGTTTTCTTTTCCTTCTCCTTATTCTCAAGGTGTATACGCCCCAACAGAATCTTTCAAGCAGTACAAAAAGAAAATCATGTTCCCCAATACCTTCACATGATCAAATGCTTTATTAAGTCATATCAGGAAGCTAGGGGCAGAAAAACAGAATAAGGAAATCATTCGTCATCTCAGTCACCAGCCCAGCTTGAAAGAGTCACATCAGCCAATGCTGCTCTGGGCCTTTGTTCTTGCTTTGCCAACCTCAAAAAATTCTCAGCTTTACTAATAAGAGTGTACATTCTCCTAACTTCAATTGTCCCCTAAGAGTTTCTGCATCAGGACCAAAAGCAAGAACATCTTTACCTTACTTTGCTAAACTAACAATCTATTCTTCCCTAAGACTTTCCACATCAGAGCCACTAGCAAACACATCTTTACCTAACCTTGTTAAACAATCTATTTTTCCAAATTCTTTCTAAGGGTAACTACATTTGTATATTGTTTTCAAAGCTGGTAATTAAATCATTAATCTGCTTCAACAGCAATGCCTGAAAGAGATCAAGCATTGTTTTTTGTTTTTGGTTTTGGTTTATTTTGTTTTTGAGACAGGGTTTCATTATGTTATCTTGGCTGTGCTGGACTTGCTTTCTGGACCAGGCTGGCCTGGAACTCACAGTGATTCGCCTGCCTCTGCCTCCCAAGTGCTGGTATTAAAGGCGTGCCCTCCCACACCCAGCTGAGATCAAGCATTGTAATTGAGTATGCCAAAGATACTGCCCAGTGAAGGGCTGGAAGCCCACTTTATAGTGCTCACACAATTCACATATTAAGGGGATTATAAAGACCACAAAGGTAACAAGCAGAGCTATGGACCATAACAGTATGACGTCCTCAGGACACGCAGTTCTCGGAGTTATGCCTTGCGGAGACACACCCATCGTGGGTTTGCTAACTGGTGGGCCGCATTCCATGAGTTCTAGAGCTGTTTTGCTGTTTCTCTTGCACGGACCCCAACAGCTATCTTTCCTAACTTAAGTTGCTTTAAGGCATTTTGTCCCAGCAAGGATAAAATCAACGAAATAGTTTCTGTATACATGTGCTCATTTATTTATTTTTTAAATATTTGTCTGTATATGAGTGTTTTGCCTGCTTGTATGTATGTACACTATGTTCATACATTGCCTGTCTGGGAGAGGGCATTCATCTCCTGGTACTGGAGTCAAAGGCAGTTGCAAGCTGCCATGTGGGGGCTGGGAACCAAACCTGGGTCCTTTGGAAGAACAAGTTCTCTTAACCAATAAGGTATCTCTTCAGCCCCCTCTAATACAATATTAAATCAAAAATAAAAAATCAACTAAACCCACATTAAAAAGAAGACGTGAGAGCCGAGTGTGGCAGTGCATGCCTTTAATCCCAGCACTCAGGAGATAGAGGCAGGGGGATCTCTGTGAGTTCCAGGCCAGCCTAGTCTGCAAAGAGAGTACAGCACAGCCAGAGCTTTATTCAACAGAGAAACTCTGTCTCAAAACTAGAAGAAGAAGAAGAAGAAGAAGAAGAAGAAGAAGAAGAAGAAGAAGAAGAAGAAGAAGAAGAAGAAGAAATAAAGATGAGTCCCGCTACATAACTCAGGCCATTGTGAAACTCATCCTGCCTCTGCCTCTGTCTCCCAAATACTGGTGTTACAAGTTTGTGCCACTCTACCCACTTTCTATCATTTTCTTTTAAACTAAAGAAACACCATTTCTGTAAGAGCCTGATATATCTTCTAGCCAGCTTCGTTTGACTTAGACAGGGTTTGGTATTACCTGCCTTTTTCAAAGAAAATGTGGGAGGAAGGAGTGAGCATGCGTGGACACGCATGCAAAAGCTCTCAGCGACCTAGCCTGACATGCATGAAGTAGTCGCCCTTGATGTACTAGGCTGAGATTCTCTCCCTCTAGTTCTTTTTAACATTTATTTACTTGGGGTGCACGTGCGTGTACACAGGGATATGCCATACACGTGCGAAGGCAGAGGTCAGAGGGCAGCTTGAGCCTGTTCTGTCCTTCCCCCATATGGGTTCTAGAGGTCGAACTCAGCTGATCCATCTTGGTGGCAGATGACTTTATCCAGCGAGCCACCTCTGTCTCATCATGTGGGGCTCTGCTGGAGAGGTCAAAGTCTGGTACTTCCACACAGCCTCTGAGCTCCATACACAGTGACAACACTCCCCTTCTCAGAGGGGTCCCCTTTCCGAACCCTAGAAACTCTAAGGAGCACAGCAGGGGGTGGTGGCAGGAGCCTGTAACCCCAGCCCTCAAGAGGCAGAGGCAGAGGCAGAGGCAGAGGCAGAGGCAGATGGATCTCTGAGTTCGAGGCCAGCCTGGTCTACACAGGGAGTCCAGGACAGCCAAAGGCTACACAGAGAAACCCTGTCTTGAAAAACAAAACAACAACAACAAAACCTATCCTGTCTGGGGACGTAGCACTGCTAATGGAATGGCTGCCTTTCGTGCCTGAGTGCCTGGGGGTGACGATGTTCACTTTTAGTTCCAGCCCTTGAGAGGAAGAGGCAGGGGGATCGGGAGTTCAAAACTAGCCTGAGTTTTACTCTCTGTCTCTAAAACCAGATGAAAACAAAACAAAACAAAACAAAAACAAAGAAGAAAAATCCCCTAATCTTGGGCTGGGGATTCAACTTGATGGTAGAGCAGGCGCCTAGCATGCGTCAAGACCCTCAGCTCAGTTGTAAGGATTGCCAAAACATTATTACAACAACCCTGCAATTTAGACATCGCCTTCCTTCTTCAGATGGGGAAGTAGAGAGAGATTAAGTGGACTTTATCTGAATCCACACAAGGAAATGGTGGCGGAACCACTTGGGATCCAGCTCTCTCTCTACCTCCCTGGAAACACTCTCCCACCTTTTGTTGTTGCTCGTTTGTTTGAGTCAGGGGCTCATTACGTAGAGCAGGCTGGCTTGCAACCTGTGGTCATCCTCCCCCGTGCTGGGATTCTGTGAATTCATCACCACCCCGGGCTGGCTACCGTCTTCTCTTAACTGTAAGAGGAGCATGGAGAGTTAGGAGGATGGCTCAGCTGACCAAGCTGGAGGACCTGAGTTGGGAATCTCTAGAGCGGAAGTAACAGGCCAAGTGTGCTGGCATATGCTTGTAATCCCAGCAGGCACAGCGATCCCTGGGTCTCACTGGCCAGCCAGTCTAACTAAACCACCGGGCTTCGGCAGGTTCTCTAAAAAAAAAAAAAAAAAAAAAAAAAAAGTTTGAAAAAAAAAAAAAGGCAGAGAGTAATTGAAGAAGACACTAATTGATGATCTTTGGCATCCACATGCATGCATACATGTATCCCCCAGATATACACAAGCACACACATTAAGGAAATAACATGCAGATGGTGGTAGTACATTTCTGTAGTCTCAGCACGCAGGAGGCAGAGGCAGGTGGATCTCTGTGAGTTCAAGGCCAGCCTGGTCTACAGAGGGAGTTCTAAGACAGCCAGGCCTACACAGAGAAACCCTGTCCCACAAAAACCAAACAAACAAACCAAATAAATAAAATGGGAATTCTTCAATAATTTATATGATAATAAATGTAACTCAATTATTGGTTGAGTTTATTTTTTTTTCAAATACTTTTTTTTAAGATTTATTTTTTTATTATTGTGTATATGAGTGCTCTATCTGGATGTACACCCGCATGCCAGAAGAGGACATCAGATCATATTATAGATGGTTGTGAGCCACCATCATGTGGTTGCTGGGAATTGAACTCAGGACCTCTGCAAGAGCAGCAACTGCTCTTAACCACTGAGCCATCTCTCTAGCTCTGGTTGATTTTTATTATTTGCAGAGACACTGGGGAAAGGGCTCAATAAGGGGACTGTTTATGAAGGTCTTGATTGTTCAGTGAGTAAAAGCATTTGATGGATGCCAACCTTTATCTGAGTTTGATCTCTAGATCCTACCTACATGGTGAGAGAACTTATTCTCACAAAATATCTTTAGACCACCATACATTTGTGGCCCGTGCGCGCGCATACACACACACACACACACACACACACACACACACACACACACACACACAGCTCAGGGAATGACTCAGCATAGCTGGTCCAATGTTTTGTTTTGTTGAGAAAGGGTTTCTCTGTTTAGCCTTGGCTGTTCTAAACTCACTCTGTAGGCCAGGCTGAACTTGAACTCACAGAGATGCTCCTGCCTCAGCCTCCCCAGTGCTGGGATTAAAAGGGTGCCCACCACTATCTGGCCACAATGGATTCTTGTTCCTCTGGAATCATAAGTCAAAATAAACCCCTTGATAAGTTGCTTGTTGTCATGGTAATTTTTTCACAGCAACACAAAAGCAACTAACATACCGCCAGACACAGCAGTGCTGGCTTTGAAAACCCACTAAGAATTACACCTCTCTGTTAGTAAATAAATCTTAAGAAAAAAAAAAGAAAAAAGAAAAAGAATAAAGTTACTGCTGGTTGTGGTGGCACACCATGACCTTTAATCCCAGCACTCAGGAAGCAGAGGCAGGTGTATCTCTGTGAGTTTGAGGCCAGCCTGGTCTACAAAGCAAGTCTAGGACAGCCAGAACTACAAGAGAAACCCTGCCTCAAAAAAACAAACAAACAAACAAACAAACAAAAAAACAAAAACAAAACCCAAAACCAAAACAACAACAACAACAAAACAAAACAAAAAAAAAATAAAGTTACTATTTCACCCAGTGGACTTGGGTGCAATTATGATTTTGATGTATTGTTGGTGCCCTATGGAGGGGCGAGTATTTTTTTCATCTCCCTAGGAAAAGTACCATAACACTTACTCCCCTAAATGTCACCACTTTCATAATATTAGGGCTCTGTTATGGTTTAGATATAAGATATCTCCCACGGCCATGTTTGAACACTCGGTCCTTCGTTGGTGGTGCTGTTTTGTGACCTGGAACCTTTAGAAGGTAGGAACTAGACAAAGGAGGTGAGTTGTGGTAAGGCAGGCCTTGAGGTTCACAGCCAAGGCCTCCTCTCTCCCTGCCCCCTCTATTTCCTGTCCAGAGAGCTGCGAAGAGAAGAAGCCTAGTTGTGTGTCCTCAGTACCATGTAGCCCTTCTCTGCAGTCATGGTAAACAACACAGCCCACCCTCTACCCCCTACCCCCACCTTCACCCCTAACTCGCTCTTGTCAAGTATTTTTCATAGTGATGAGAAATATGACTTACAGGCTCCCACTTGGCCCTTTCTCCCCTAATTGCCCTAACCCTCTAGATTAAAAAGCCAATTCCAGGGTTTTTTTTTCCCCCCTCACTCTGGCCCTGGCCTACAGGACTAGAACTCACTATGTACTCAGAACTGTTCTCGCTCCTCCAACCTCCCAAGTGATGGGATTATGGGCATGAGCCACTATGCCTGGTACCACACTTGCTAAATGTGGTAAAGTTCTGATGGTAACCTGTCTCCTTCTGGGGACAGGGTCCCAGGTTGGCCTCAAACATGCTAGGCAGCTGAGGATAACCATGACCAATTTCTTTTTTAAATCCGTGATCTCATTATGTAGTCATGGTTAGCCTAGAATTCCCTATATACAACCAGGTTAGAGTTGAACTCACAGAGATCCGCCTGCTTGTGACTCTCCAGTGCTTGGATTAAGGGCAAGTAACACCACACTCAGCCTAACCTTGGACTTTTTTTTTTTTTTTTTTTTTTTTTGACACAGGGTTCCTCTGTGTAGCCTTGGCTATCCTGGAACTCTCTCTGTAGACCAGGCTTGGCCTCCCACTCACAGAGATCCGCCTGCCTCTGCCTCCTGAGTGCTGGCATTAAAGGTGTGCGCCACCACGCCAAACTCTAATAGAAAAACCCTGGCCATAAGTCTAATATCTGCAGCTAAAAAATGCAAGAGCATGTAACTGAGGGACAGTATAGCAGTGGAGTAAATGGTAAATTTGTGAGTTTAATTTTTGGCACAAGAAAAAGAAAATATCGAAAGGCAATAAATGATTAGGGAGCCCTGATGTTGGGTAGTGCTGCAGATCCAGATGTGGAGCTGTCTAGGGTCGTTTGGTCCTGTTGCGGTTTGGCACCATTTGGTGGAAGTGATCACCTGTAAAAACTATCTTTTATTCTCCTTGCTCAGCTGTTGTCTGGGAGGCTTACCACTTCCTTCTGCTGGCCTGGAAGCTTCTAGCTTCTGTACAATCTAACCTAGCATAAAATGTTTTCAGCCTTTGAGATTTACTGCTTAATAAGCTCGCCCTTTCTTGTTCTTACTGTGTCAGGGCTGGGTGGTTCAACTCAGCTGCTCTGGCTCAAACTCTTCTTCCAGCTGACTTCTCAGTCTGGCTTCCCTCTCGGCTCTGCTTGGCCTCAAACTAACTCAGCAATCTGCTCTAACTGTCTGGCTTCTTCTCATCTTCGGGCTCATTCCGTCTTCACCTGAGTTCTCTCTCTGCAACCCGTCTCTCTATAACTGTCCTGGTTAAAAAAAACAACAAACGAACAAAAAAAAAAACTGCCTCCTCCTCTCTCTGTAAAACCGCCTCTAAGTGGTATCCCTTTCCTTTCTGTTCTCCTGAGAGGTAGGCATATCCTGTTTTGTCAAATCTTCCAATTTGTCACCTTTTCTGCCGCTCAATTAGACATCACTTTCAAACATGGGTGCTTCCTTCTACAAGCTAGCTTTACCTTTGTTTGGGATTAAAGGCATATCGCCACATCTGGACCTAACCTTTTCTTTACCGGATATTTGCTCTATACCAGACTGGCCTTTACCTCAGATCTGTTTGCTCTCTGTCTCCTGGATTAAAGGCGTGTTTGTATTCCAGTCAGATCACACAGACCTAGAGGATTTTGGGTGTGATCTCTTGCCAGAGCAACCGTGTTATGAATTAACATTCCTCTATAATCTCCAGTTGAAATGAGGATGGGATGACCAAATCAACTACAGTTCTTTCATTAGTTAGCTTTTGTTTTATTCATTGGAGTTAAGACCATTAGATCATCCCAGAGCTCAGTAAATTCACAGAAAAGAAGATATTTCTTTGACCAAAACTGTCACTGTTGTACATTCAAAATGGTACTCATTTTGATAACTCATTTGTTACGGTTTTGGTCAGAGAGCCTCTTCAGTGTCCTTTCAGGTCACCCTTAGAGGTTAGAGGGCACAGGACCGCTCCCAAAGAGAAACCTATCACTGCAGCCCCTATTCTGTTGTTTGTTTCCTTCTCAAGTAGCCCAGATTGGCCTTAAACTGCTGCCTGTCCTTGGTTTCCCCTCTCTAGTGCTGGGATTTACAAAGATTACATGTACTATCCTGCCGGCTTCCCATTTCTCCATTTCTTTCTTTCCTTCCTTCCTTTTTTTTTCCCCCCTTGGAGTGGAGGTGTTTCCAAAACAGGGTTTCTCTATGTAGCCCTGGCTGTCCTGGAACTTACTTTGTTGTTGTTTTGGTTTTTCGAGACAGGGTTTCTCTGTGTAGCCTTGGCTGTCCTGGACTCACTTTGTAGACCAGGCTGGTCTCAAACTCACAGAGAATCACGGGCCTCTGATTCAGAGTGCTGGGATTAAAGGTGTGCGCCACCACTGCCTCGGGTTTTTGTTTCGTTTTGGTTCTTTGAGACGGGGTTTCTCTGTGTAATAGCCCTGGCTATCCTGGAACTCTCTTTGTAGACCAGGCTGGCCTCCAACTCACATATCCTTCTGCCTCTGCCTGGTTTTATTTTGTTTTGTTTCTGACAATGTTTCACTATGTAGCCTTGGCTTTCCTACAGAGCTCCTCCTGCCTGTGTCTTATAGAGCAAAGTCAGGACTGATGGATCATAACTGTAATCCCAGGATTTGAGAGACTGACACAGAGGATTAATACATTTTATAACATCAGTCTAGGCTACATGGTGAGTTCAAGGTTAAACAGCGTGAGACTTTGTCCCAACCTCAATTTTTTTGTTTGTTTGTCTGTGTAGTCCTGGAAATCTCTCTGTAGATCCACCTGCCTCTGCCTCCTGAGTGTTGAGATTGAAGGCCTGTGACACTATGCCTGGCTTAAATTGGAAAGCATTTTAAAATGAATGTTGTATTTAGAAAGGAAAGATCTAGAGCTAAGTCTAAATAAATGGTGGGTAAGAACCCACACTGTATGGCTGTGTTCTCTCATATCAAGGAAGAGAACAAAAGGAAACTAGCAAGGCAGAACAAAGGCATGGAAGAAAGTGAAGCCATCTCTTCTCTCCTTCCACCCAGAACGGTTCCCAGAAGGTTCCAGAAACAACTGTGGCATGGCTGGTGACATCTCGGTGTCCCACGGAGACCACCGCAGACGCGCGCTCGCGCGGGAACAGACAAACATTTTCCCGCCACGCGCCGGACTAGGCAGGCACCAGGGGCAAGTCGGCGCAAGGCGGGGTGGTAGACGTCACGTCCGGTTTGGCGGGTGGCGTGGTGGGGGTGGGGCGGGAAGCGTCTCTGCAGGAGAAAAGCAGATCAGAGGCCCCGCGAAGTAGGCGGGGCCAGGAAAGCGCGCCTTCTGGGGAGTGGGCGGGTCCAGGTTAAAGTGCGTGGCGTCACATCCGGCAGCGTTAGACCGGTGCGGAGGCGGTGCGGAGCGCGTCGGCTCAGGGCAACTCTGAGAAGTGTGGCGTCGCGCGGGGCCCCGGCGGAGCCTCTGTAAGGGAAGGCGGGGAGCGTGACAGCTTCAGTACCGGCCGGCAAGCGGTGACAGCAACTCGGAGACAATGAGCGACAGCGGCGAGCAGAACTACGGCGAGCGGGTACGCGCGGGGGGCGCGGGCGGCCGCGGTCCCACCTGGCTTCTCTTTCTAGGCCTCCCGAGCCGGGCCGGGCGGCGGGAGTCTGTGCTCGGAAGTCCGACGCCGACGGGGAGACGCGGCGCCGAAGGGCCCGGTGGACGCCGCCGCCGGCGGGCAGTGCGCCTCGTACCCGGGACGACCGCTTTTATTTTTTTCTTAACGTCTTTTTTTATTTTTTATTTTTTTGGTTTTGTTTGTTTTCCGTTACGGGGGTGGGGTGGGGAAGGGATTAAAAATGGCCGCGGCGTCTCCTCGGCGTTGGGGGATGGGAACGGTATCTCGTTTCGCCGTTGCTCTCCTGCGAAGCCGCGCCGCAGCCATCTTGGGCTCGCGCGCGGGCCGGGCGCGCTGCCAGAGGCACAAAATGGCGGAGCCGCCCGGGTCCCTGCTGCCTTCTCTTCCCTCTCCGGGGGCGGGGATGCACCGTGGAACGGAGAGAGGCCACGTGGGGCCCCGGGGCTTGGGTCATCGGTCGATGGAGGGCGCTTCTCGTCCTTGGGAAGGACAGTTGGAGGGTGCTCTTGGAGCCTCTCTGGAAGCAGCCGAGGGAAATTGGGGGGCTTTGTGCTGGATCTTTTTTTCCCCCTAATTGTTGGGGTTCTTAGTGGAACAGAACACAAGGTCGTTAGGGTTGTTGTATGGATTGTCCTCCCCACCCCACCCCTTCCGGGGAAATCATGGAGCAGAGAAGTCGGTGGCGACACATTAAGGCGCCATTAACTCCGGAGTCAGCGTGTTTTTATTTTTTAAACTTTTTAATCTCCGGATGGTGAAATTTGGAGAAGGTTGATTGGATTACATATAACGGACCTAAATTAAAACCCAGTCCCAAAGCCTAACGAATTAAAGCGATTGTGGCGTGGCTGTAGAGTATTTAGGTTAAACTGTCACGTGAAGATACGGAAAGTATAAGGCTTAGTCAACAAGTAATTGCAGTTGGAAAACTGCTTAGAAGCATTATGAGAATAATTGTTTTACGCCTCATGACTTAATTTTTGGTTTCACAAGAAGTTCACAAACTTGCCAGTAGATCATAGTTCACTTTGATAGTCAAATAAGTGTATTAGTAAAATTCAAAAGGCCTTTGACAGCTAGGTAGAATATTGTGGGGCTCTGCCATGGTGAACTTGGAACCAAATCAGAATAATTTGAGCTGATCAGAATTTTACAGATTGAGATGAGTTTCTTATTCCGAGGTAAATTTAAAATTCGATGTCAACCTTTGTGAGCCTTGTCATTTTAAAGCTTTTCTAAGGAAAGAAACCGATTGGGTGCTCACAAGTGGGCCAGAGAATTTTTGGTTTCCCGATAATGAGCATGGAATCTAGTCTCAGGCAACGGTTTTGGCGGTTACTCCAGGAAGAAAACAATTGAAGGAAAGTAGGTACCATTTTGAAAGAGCTGAGAAATTGTTAGTTACCCCTGTTAATTTGAGGTGTTGTTTCTATTTCAACTAGTAAGGTGTCCCTCCTGGTGTTTTTGAATATTTGTTTGAGGGAGGGTTACCCTGGCTGCCCTGGAACTTGATATGTCACCAGGCTAATCTTTGACTATAGGCATCTGCCTGCCTCTGCCTCCCTAGTGCTGGGATTTAAGGTGTGAACCACCATACCCCTTTGTCCTGGCTACTTAATTCGAGAGAAAAGTATTTGTTGTGGTGGGGAGAGGGTTGAGACAGGGTTTCTCTTCTGGTCCTCAACTGTCCTGAACTCAGGGATTGCCTGCTCCAGCCTCCTGAATGCTGGGATTAAAGGCGTATGCCATCATGCCCAGCTGAAAAAAGCATTAAAGATGGATTTTTCTGGTCTGTTTCTAAACTGCGAAACTGTGGAACACACCTCAAAAAATTTTAATTATTATTATTTTGTTTTTGTTTCCTTGCAGCCCTGGCTGTCCTGGAACTGGCTCTGTAGACCAGGCTGTCCTCAATTTACAGAGATCCTGCCTCTGCCTCCCAAGTACTGGGGTTAAAGGCGTGTACCACCAGGGTGGCTTAAAATTTTTTGTTTTGTTTTGTTGTCAGAAACCAGGGTTTCTCTGTGTAGCTCTGGCTGTCCTGGAATTAGCATTGCATTTCCAGGCTGGCTGGCCTCCAACTCAAGAGATCCTCCTGTCTTTGCCTTTGTAGTGATAAAAGGTGTTTGCTGACACCTTGGAGCTAAGCTTGCCTTTTTTTTTTTTTTTTTTTTAAAGCATCCTGTGTGCCTTATCCCTGTTTGTGTGGCCCATTTGTATATACAGTTGTTTCCACAGATGCTTAAAGGGGCTGTGTGTCCCTGGGTGTTAGGAAGCCAACCTCTGTTCTTAAGAGCACTAGTTGCTCTTAACTGCTAAGCCCGTTCTCCAGCCCTATACCTACATATTCTTGCTTGGTGATTTTTGTTTTCCCGTTGGATGATTGGAAAACTGAAATGCTTGAATCTCTCAAGAAGGCTTGCCAAAACAAAGTTCAGAGACAAAGTTTAAAAATATCTAAGGGTAAGCTAGGCAGTATGTTGCAGGTTTGTTAATCTTTGATATTTGTCCTGGATAGGATCCAGAGTTTAAGATACTCTGGTGAATTATGTAGCAAGGCTAAACACTTTCCCCCAAAGGAATAAGGGGTATAGTTTAAGGACTGGTTGTGCTTGCCTGCCACATAGGCTTACACACAAACATAATACAAGGTACCCCAAGCCCCCCGTATTTTATTTTCAGACGTAAGTGCAAAGTAGAATGGCCAGATCGAATTGGTTTAACTTCCCTTTTACATGTGTGTAAAAATTATGTTCAGAGTAATAGTCTTGGATATGCCTGGTATAACCAACCATCTCTGGAACCTGAAAACGAGTTTCATTGACTTCTAGGCCCTTAAACACATAAGCTCTTGGAGTTGATTGATGTACATTGGATAAATTGTTGTTACCTGGAATCTCAGCCTTCACTTGCCTCACATGGACATTTCCACACTTCAGGATTCCCTCAAACCCCTTAGCCTTCAAAGTTGTTTTCTAAGCAGACTGTAATTGAGTGTGAAATACATTGTGTTAGGTTGGCCACAAAATTTATTGGACGGATGTTAGCATTTAGCTCTATTGCAGCACATGTTCTTATCCTTTGTTTGCTATCTGTACAATTTATTGGCTTTTTTTGTGAGGGCAGTTGGCCCATTTTAACGTTTGTCTGATAAAATTTCTTATTTCTTCTAGTACTTGCCAAAAATTACTCATTTTGTAAAGCACTTTGTCTTTGAGGGGAAAAAAACACTGCCACTCTTTAGAAGTGTAAGGTAATTTTGGGGTTAATATTTGAGACCCCAATAGTTCAAGTATAGGGTGTTAGACTTATGCATTTTGATTGCCTATTTAACTTAAAATTCTAACCTCTTTGAGAATCTGCAAGTGAGTCTTTATAGGAAGAACCTTGAAACTAAGGATTGTACAAGGTAGATAATTTCAAAGTTTTTGTTAGGCTATTTTATGACTAATAGCCAGGACGTTAAAAGAAAAGCTTGGAGTTAGCAAATACTGTGGTAGAATAGGAGCTGCTTCCTTAGAAACATGGTGTGTTTGGAACATAACACTTAACTGTCTGAATCTGAAGGAGTAAGCCTGTGGATACTGCACATCAGATTGCCTTCAAATTCTGCAGGTTTTCTCTTCTGCTTAGTCCTGTGAGGATGCCTTTGTGGATTCCGTGTTTTTATCCCCTAACTAAATTCTTTTTAAAACTAAAACTTGTATTTCTAAAATAATCATAGCCTTCACATAGTCTTCCTTAACAAAGGGTTGAATTAGTGCCAAATTTAAGAAAATTGTTTGCATATTTTTCATCACTAACTAGACAGGTTAGGTATAAGTCTGTTGAAACTGTTGAATTATTTTCTTTGGCTTAAATAAGAATGCTTATTGTGGATATTGCCAAAATAGAATGTGGTATTGAAGGTGAAGTAACATGATTTAATAAGGTAAGTACTACTGGTTTTGTTGAAAGCTTGGAAGAGGAATCCAGATACTGAAAGATGTGATAATGGAATTTGTCTTGTTTGTACAGGCTTTTTTCCTTTTCTCTTCAGTAAAACCCCGGGCTTAAATGATAAACAAAAGTACTTTAAAATTTGACTCAGTCAATGATAGAGCTGTATAGTGTATGTGTCCAGCATTGTTTTGTTGATCAGTATTTATATGTAGCTATTGTTTTCTAATAAGGTATGGTGATTGCTTTAGGAATTAGTGCTTTTACACAGGTCACTATTGTAGGATGTGGACCATATAAAATTAGGTGTTGCCATCATTGTCTTTTAAGTTTCAGGTCAAAATTGATTGCAGCAAATTATAGTCCCCAAATCATTGCTTTGAATTGGGTTTTGGAGGCTATTTTCAGGTTAGTTATTGGCATAGATGTTCATGTGACGGTGTGGATGGAAGCTTCTGTATTAGGGATAGTAGACCAGAACTTTCAAACCCAAAAGCATATGTACGTGCTTCTGATGGAACGTATTTAATGGAAGTTTAAGGTTTGGTATTTTTTGTGAATTTATAAAAAGCACAGGGTTGGTATAGGTATGTCAGGTCTTTTTTTCCCCCTCTTATTTTATTTTTTAACAAACTAAGCATTTGATGATTTTTCTCCATCTTTCTAATAGTTGCAGGAAAAAAGTAGAGGGCACAGGCCTATTACAGCATTTGGGGGGAGGAGCAGTTTATCTGAAGCTGTACAGTGACTTTGAGGCCACTCTGGGCTCCATGAGACTGTCTCCAAAATAAAGCCCTTCATCCATTTTAGTGTTGATCTTTCCTTTCTTTAGCAGGTGGAATTTTTCTTTGCTTGTCTCATTTCAGTAATGTGTTTTTCTAAGTAGGATCCTTTCTCAGTCAAATGTGTGTTAACCCAATAGTTGACCTTGTAGTTTTATGAAGTGGCTGTTTGATTTTAGCTGAGTTCAAATAATCCTAAGTACAAATATTGTTTAGCAATCATTTTGTTCTTAGAGTATAGGAGAAGGAAGACTTGGAAAGTGGTAATGAACCAATACCAAAGTGGCCTCAATGTTGAAAAGTCATGATAACTAGAGTTTTTAGTATCTTCTGAACCAAAGCCCTGTATATGTACATAAATAACCTTTAGGGAGGCCAGGCATTAAGGAAATGCTTGGGCATTCTGATTCCATGATTACATTTGTGATACCAGTAAGCATTCCCCATTGCATTTTAGTGATGGATATTACAAGAAAACCAATTATTGTGACTCCCTTAAAAGGCCATTAAAATGTTTCTAGATAAAACAACAATTGATAATTAGGCTTTTTCTTGATGATACCACTATAGCCATGATTGCCTATACCAAGAGTAGTTTAAAGACTTGACTTTTTTTTTTTTTTTTTTAAACCAGAAGAAATGTAGGAGGAAATCAGACAGTAAGCATACAGGAAGACATAGAAGGGTAACAAAACTAGACTGTTTTACATGGGCAGTATTTTGCTTAGTGTTCCAACAGTGTTTCTTTCAGTGTTGTATTAAAATTCACCAATCTGCTAAAGTGGACCTTTTTAATAATTTGAGAAGGTTAACTATAATTTTCTCATAACTAGCCACCTTTCGAGTAGGACCTCTGCTTTGGACATCCAGAAGACTTTTGTTGATAGAGGGGAAACCTTACAACAGAATTCTTTGGGCATAACTGTTGGAATCAAGTTTGCTCTGCTTTTCTTTATACCTGCTGGCATGTAGTAGTTGATTAACTATATTTAGTATCAGAATTTTAGTTTAGTAATTAAACAATTCTTAGAATACAGTTTCACTAGTGCAGATTTCCCAAGGGTGGGCTGGAGAGATCCAAATTGTCAGGTTTGCTGACATTGTCTAGCAATGCTCTTTTTAAATACACAATAATATGGCATTAAAAGCATTTACTTATCTTACCTACACAAGTCACAGTACTGTAAATCTCTTCAACCCCAGTCTTTGTCATTATTGTGCAGATGATTTGTCCGTGCTTTTCTTTCTTGCACTTTTGTATTTAAATGTGTCACTTTTTGACTAGAGATGTGCTTTTGACACTTAGCATTTTCTCTTGAATACAATAAGAAGTGTGAAATGTGATTAACAGTTTGTAAAGATGTTAAATGAACAGTAACTGTTCAGTGGCGCACTTCACATTCATAGCAAGCATGATACATTTATTTGGAGTAGACGAATGACTACCATATACCAACAGGAAACTATGTAGTTTCAGTTTTTTGAGCTGCATAATCTAGTATTTTTTAAATCCAAAACGACAAAGGGATTTTTTTTCTAGTTTCAGTTTTGGCACTGGATTTTATCCTGGAGTTTTAAAATATTCTTCATCCTGTTCTTTTTCTATTAAGGTTAATGTTGAAGAAGGAAAATGCGGAAGTCGTCATTTGACAAGTTTTATAAATGAGTATTTGAAGCTCAGGAATAAGTGAAGCTGAAATTTGAAAAAATAAAAGAAAGAATGCATGCTAATTATCAGACCAGAAGTCCCACTTGTAGAATATTGAGCAATTTGTGTGAAGTGGGGAAGATGAAAGAAGTCAGAATTTGAAACGGAAGAATGAAGAAAAGAAATAAAAATGAAGTTAAGATAAGAAGTAATCTGGAATCAGAAAGCACTACGCTAAGTAATTACTAGTCTGTTTATGTGTCCCTGTATATTTGCTAAACATGCATGCATTATTTGTTTAATAGAAGAAAATATATACAGGGTAAAGAAGTGACTTCCAAGGGAATCGTTTAAATTAGGTAATAATTCTAATTTTAACTGCTTAGTCAAATGCTGGAAATGCAATTCTTAAAAATAACTTTGTAGTCAAATAGAAGGCAGCAGTGTGCTATCCTGGGTAATTGGCCTCCCATTTTCCCTTAAGCTTTTCATTAATTATACTCTGCTGGTTCTGGGGCCTGAGTGAGTATGATTCGGAACTGGTGGTATGTTATGTTACTTAATGACCTTTGGACTCTCAAAATGCACTGATATTTTCTGCTTTGATACTGAACAGTGTACAGTAGAATATTTTCTATGGGGAAAATTCAAGACTGTCACTGGGGTGATAATGGAACTAAACCGCTCCCCCCCCCCATCCAAGCAAAGCCTCTAATACCATTGTTTATGTTGTAATGAAAGCATTAGGTTTCCACATAGTATTTGTGGAAAGCTACAACCACTTAAGCCCTAATGTTGAGATCTACATGTGCCAAATAAGGATTTAAAAAAAAATATTGTTTCAGTTTAACATCTGTTCCAATTGAATTGGTAGGGTTTTTGTTGTATAGTAGCTCCCCTTAAAAGAAACGGGTCAGATTGCTAATTCAAAGTGTGGCAGTAGCTGGTATTTGTTGCCTTTTCTCCTAAAGTAGTTCCTTAAGTAAACATTGTTTTCTTTTGGTGTGCTACTCCAACTGGGGTTTTGACTGATTAAATGATTAGCATGTTATTACAAGTACACATAGTAGCAAACAACCAATAGTTGTCTTCTCCATATAGAATATTAAAAATTATCATCTAAAAGTGGTGGCAACTGTAAATATTTTCTGGGTGTAGGTCTTTTAGAGCTATTGAAGAAAATGACTTAAATGACCTTGAAGGGTGCATATTTTTGTTGGTGTGCTTTAGCCTCTTAGTGTTTTTGACATTATTTCTGTATCTTGCAAAGAGAATTCAGCGCTCACTTATAGGAGACAGTAATCAAGAATAATTTTAGTTTTGAAGTTTCCCAGCTACTTTTGATTTTTCTCTTTGGAGCTTACAGTGCCCTCTATGAACCGTTTAGGGTGCTTTTAAGTCCTGTTCACAGAGAAAATTAAAATTAGAGGGCCAAAATGGGGGTTGAAATCAAGGATGATTACCTTGTCAAAGAATCATAGGAAAGCATTTAACTTATGACATTGAGTTGGTGAGACTTAAATAACATAGTACATGTACTGCTGTTTTTTAGGATTAGGGTGCCTAACTCAAACCTAAGAGCTCCTCGGGGCTGGGTGTTAGGGGTTGCTATGGAGAGGTTTTGGACTTCTGGGCTGCTGTTGTCAATATAGGAGGAGCTACACACTGCTTAATTTTGTTTTTAAACTAGACCTGTTCTTTACAGGTTGCAAGTTAGTTAAAATGATGACTAAGATTTATTTGAGTGAAGTTTTTCTGGGGATTTCTGGCATTGTTATTTATGCCTTTAAGTTCATGATCCTTTATCTTTTGGCATTGGCCATCCAGTTTTTTGGTAGCATTTCTGGAGTTTTATATGGCTTTCTCACTTGGAGTGGAATTTGAAATGTTAAGTGTAAAGGATTTTCCTGGCTGGTTTTATAGAGTCCTTTGTGAATTAAGGTTGAAGATGAGTGTAGAGCTTTGGGTTTAACTAATTACTGGGAGTCTCATTTCCTCACAAAATCCTTCAGTTAAAAGCTGGTCCACATAACTGGAAGGATTTAACCCTGACTTCAGAGTTTAGAGATAGTTTTTTGTTTTCCCTGTTAGCCCAACAATGTGGCAATATAGAGACAAGTGGAATTTTTTGGTATTCTGGTGCTTCCCCTGGTTTCTGATCTAAGAAGTGGCTTTAAAAGTATATATGTGGCATAGCCTATTAGATTTAGAGGCTGAGTGGAGTCTTGGAAGCTTTCTAAACCATCAGTTTAGACCCCTTTAGGCTACTAGAATTTTAAGAAGAAACTTTACTAATGCTAATTTTCCAAACTAGAAATTTTGCTTTCCTCTGAGCAGACAGACTGACAAAACATTTCAGTTCGAGGTAAACTTGTTAAAAATGCAGCAACATTCTGAAAAGGGGAATTTTTATTTCCTACCTCTTTGTTCCTAGGCAAATTTCTGTTAGACAGATTTAGAGGTTTTTTCTGTTCTATTTCTTTTTATTTTTGTTTTTAATGCTATGTGACAGCTGTGTTATGTTTTTTTCTGGCAAAACACTTCATTTGGTTTCCATTAAAGCTTCTAATTGTTCTTTGAATTGTGTTATAGGATTAGAATAAAGACATTTTCATTAACTTTCTATCTAGCTCCTTGTGTTTTTTCTTGTACGTTGGTTTTCCCTATAGTGAAATAGGGCAAAAGGCTGTTACTAAGATTTTTGTTAATCTAAGAAAGTGAGGTAAATTGCCTTCCTGAGTGTTTTGCTTGAACATTGGATACAGAAATCCAGTGGCTAGTTAGGTGGGGTGGTCTTCCTCCCAACCAGCAGCACTGAACCTTAAGCTTTATCTTGGTATGAAAGGGGGCTGTTGTTACATACAGCTTATTTTTCTTTTTGATTTTTAAAGACAGGCTTCTCTGTGTAGCTTTGGCTGTCCTGGACTCCCTTTGTAGACCAGGCAGAGGTGATCCGCCTGCCTCTGCCTCCTGAGTACTCACACAGCTTATTTTTAATCTTTAGCCAGTTACTCCTTGGGGGTGGGAAGAAGTTCTGATAGAGAGGTAAGGCTCACACATCACATCACACCATGTTTTAGTGTGTCATTCAAATATTTTCTAGATTTGGGACCTGGAAAGCTGAACTCATTCTTCTAGTTCTCTATTTCCCGTTTATTTAAGGTCTCCTGTGTTGTATACAAAATACCTTAGTGTCCTGGGCATGTAGGAGGGATGTTCTAACTCTGTAAACCATAGAGAACTCTAGCTTTAGCTTTCTGAGGGTGGCCAGGCCATTCTTCTGTCAATGGAGAGCCATTGTGGTTACTTTATTTGGAAGTAAGTGTCTTTAGATTCACGCCCTTGATTGTAGTTTTGCTTTCCCTTTAGTGGTTGTTGTTCTATCTTAGGAACCACTGGCTAGGCCATGCCTTTTATTTTGCCTTAAAATGTTTAGTGAAAGCTTAGCTGTCTGGTGAGTAGTGTCTTCTGTGTTTGTTTTTTTAAATGTCTTTGTAGAATTTTTCTAATTCTATTGCAGTATGTATTTTCTACTAATTGACACAAGCCTTTGGCTTATAAAGTGATTATCCTTTGCTTGCTCGCTTGCTTGCTTATTTATATTTATTTAGATTTTGTTTGTTTCTGATAAGTGGCAATTAGTTGGAGTTTTGACAGGAAAACCAAGCACATAGTATTTGTTTAGGCATCTACAAATTTTTCTTTTGGGCCCGTAGACCATGAGCTTCTGATTTTCATCCTTTTTTTGAATGTGCCCTTTACACATCATTTCTACCTTTTCTCAGTTACTAGTTGTATTTTGCCGTGTCTCATCTCAGTTTAGCCAATCAAGCTGTGGGTCTTTGCCACCTCTCTACTCTGGCAGTTTACTCCCTTGCTGTGTTCTTAGTTCCTTTTTGCCCTTGAGTTTTGAAGAAGGGCCTCACATACATTAAAAACAAGAACTAGACCAGATTTCCTGTCTATCGGCTAGTTTTTACATTCAGCTAAATTTCACCCACCTTCAGAGCTTTAAATGTTAGGTTACCCTTACTGCTCTCTCACCCTCACTCAACAAGCCATAACTTGAAGTTTAAGAAACTGTAGGGTTTTGTTTTGATTGCAACTTGACTAGAATAAGCTTCACAGTTAAAGTTGTTTCAAAGTCTATGTAGTCGCATTCCCCAAAATATAATCCTTGGGCAGTTCTTTAACAGTCTGACACCTTTTAAGGGAGTGGAGTTAGATAATTGTTATCCTTGCTCCAGAAAGGTGGAAGAAAAGAACCATTTGTGATTCCTGTCAGTTGAAGCAATGAAACTATTATACCAGGTATACTCAATTCCTGCCCTCACATATGTTTTCTTATCTTTGGAAGAGGATTGCTCTCCTTGGCCATTTATTTCACAAAGCTTATTTGTTTTTAAAGTTTCTCCCAAAAGTATACAAATTAAAACTTTGACATCTGCATGTAGGAATCCCGTTCTGCTTCCAGAAGTGGAAGTGCACACGGATCGGGGAAATCTGCACGGCATACCCCAGCAAGGTCTCGCTCCAAGGAGGATTCAAGGCGTTCTAGGTCAAAATCAAGGTCCAGATCTGAATCTAGGTAAGAAAGACCGTTTTGAGATCTCTTCGGTTAACTCTGCTTTGATACTGGTGTGGTATAATAAACTAAGGGGGGGGGCTGGAGAGACGGCTCAGAGGTTAAGGGCACTGACTGATCCTCCAGAGGTCCTGAGTTCAGTTCCCAGCAACCACATGGTGGCTCACAACCATCTATAATGTGATCTGATGCTTTCTTCTGGCCTGCAGGTGTACATGCAGCCAGAACATTGTATAAATAATAAATAAATAAATCTTACAAAAAAATAAACTAAGGAAGGTAGAGGATATGGCCATTCATTTTTTTGGTCTATTAATGACGGTATTAGAAATGGAGACCAGGGGGGGGAAAAAAAGGAAATGGAGACCAGAAGACTGAAACTAGTTGGGCTTCTGTAGTTAGGGTTCAGAGCCTTTTCTCTATTTTTGCACACCCCCCACCCCCAAACAAACAAAACAACAGGGTTTCTCTGTGTAGTCCTTGGCTATCCTCACATCAGTCTACCCGCCTCTGCCTCCCCAGTGCAGGCACCACCACACCCAGCCTTTTGCTGACTTGTACTTAACCCTTTGAACAGTAACTGCTTGCAGCACCAGCACTTCTTCTCTCACTGTGTTATACAGATGTAAAAACTTGTAGTCAGAAGCCATAAAATGAATTTATTAAAAGCAAACACTAGCACTTTGAGAGGTAAAGATGTGCGCAAACCAAACTAGAAAAGTGTACTGGGTGGTTCCTTTTTGTGGGAGGAGGGGGGAAGGTTGAGACAGGGCTTCTCTGTGTAGCCTTGGCTGTCCTGGACTTACTTTGTAGACCAGGCTGGCCTCGAACTCACAGCGATCCACCTGTCTCTCCAGTGCTGGGATTAAAGGGGTGCGCCACCACACCTGGTGTGGCTCAGTTTTTGAAAGAGTTTTAGGTATTTTAATTTCGAGATTTCCCTTTGATAATATTTTGAAGAAATGTTGAGAGGGAGCTTGTTCTGACTTTGGGTACTTACAAAGTTAGTGATTAGATTGTGGGTGATTCTGTTTGATCATTTATTATGTCCCATGTTTGACCCCAGGTCTAGATCCAGAAGAAGTTCTAGAAGGCATTATACAAGGTCACGGTCTCGCTCCCGCTCCCATAGACGATCCCGGAGCAGGTCTTACAGCAGAGATTATCGCAGGCGGCACAGCCACAGCCACTCTCCCATGTCTACTCGAAGGCGTCATGTTGGGAACCGGGTAAGATTTCTAAACTGCTATGGGCTGAACCCAGGTTACAGGTTACTATGTACAGTAGGCAGGTGTGTGCTCTGCCTCAGCCTGAATACTTTTGGACATTGTACCACCTCATTTGTTTTGGACAGTGGAGTTCTAGCAACTAATTTATTTTATTTTATTTTTTTATTTTTGAAACAGGGTTTCTTTGTGTAGCTTTGATTGTCCTGGACTCACTTTGTAGACCAGGCTGGCCCAAACTCACAGAGAACCGCCTGCCTCTGCCTCCCGAGTGCTGGGATTACAGGTGTGTGCCACCACAGCCGGCTTCATAACTAAGTTTATGTTAGAATGTAATTTCTCTAATAAGTGATGTTATCCCATGTCCCATCCCAATCTCAGGTAAAATTATTGGAACCTTTTGAAATTTATTGTGGCTGCAATGCTTGTAGTGTAGGGGTAGAATTTATTTTACTGATACTAGCTGTTTCGATAATCTGTTAGACTTTTGTTGGGTTTCATATATTAATATACAATATAGTTCTGATTTTTAGCTGTTAAACATTCAAAAGGATTCATGAAAAAGCATACAAATAACTTTATGAAGTTCAGTAGCGTTTGCTTCATCCTTGGTTTAAACTCTTGTTCCACACCCTTACCTCAGCTATTAGTAACAACGTCTTTTTAAGATTTTGTTTTTATTAGGCATACAACATTTTGCCTGTGTGTGTGCCTGTCTACCAGAAGAGGGCACCAGATTCTAGTATAGATGGTTGTGAGGCACCATGTGGTTGCTGGGAATTGAACTCAGGACCACTGGAAGAGTAGTGCTCTTAACCTGAGCCATCTCTCCAGCCCCTACATTTTAGTCTTAATGTGCTTAGCTTATTGCAAATTAAATTCTATAGTGTATATGATTACTCAAATGATGTACTGTACAGTTTATTTTGTCCTCTGTAGACCAGACTGGACTCAAACTCAGGAGCATATGCCACAATGTTTTTTGTAAAATACAATGTTGCTTGGTCTGATTTTTTTTTTTTTTTTCATTGTTGTGTACTAGTTTGTAATCCTTCCCTTGGCTGCCCTATTCACTTTAGATTTATGTTGTTTTTTTAAAAAATGTATTTATTGTATATATAATGTTTTGCCTGCATGTACACCTGCACGCCAGAAGAGGGCACCAGATCTCATCATGGGTGGTTGTGAGCCACCATGTGGTTGCTGGGAATTGATCTTCGGACCTTTGGAAGAAGAAGCAGATAGTGCTCTTAACCTCTGAGCCATCTCTCCAGCCCTTGCTTTGTTTTTTGAGACAGGATTTTTCTGTGTAGACCTGGCTGTCCTTGAACACACATAGCTCTGCCTGCCTTATGTTAGATTTTTTTTTTTTTGGTTTTTTTTTTTTTTTTGGTTTTTCGAGACAGGGTTTCTCTGTGTAGCCTTGGCCATCCTGGACTCACTTTGTAGACCAGGCTGGCCTCGAACTTACAGCGATCCGCCTGCCCCTGCCTCCCAAGTGTTGGGATTAAAGGCGTGCGCCACCACGCCCGGGTATGTTAGATTTTTAAAGGTTAAAACCTCTATTTCTGTTTTCTAGGCAAATCCTGACCCCAACTGTTGTCTTGGAGTGTTTGGGTTGAGCTTGTACACCACAGAAAGAGATCTAAGAGAAGTGTTCTCTAAATATGGCCCCATTGCTGATGTGTCCATTGTGTATGACCAGCAGTCTAGAAGGTCAAGAGGATTTGCCTTTGTATATTTTGAAAATGTAGATGATGCCAAGGAAGTAAGTAGATTTTTACTTGTACTTTAAAAACAATCAATCTTGTTAATAACTATATTCTGATAACCAGATGATTGGCAAGGCAATTTCTTCTTCTCCTCCTTCTTTTTTCTTCACAGGGTTTCTCTGTGTAGCCTTGGCTGTCCTGGACTCCCTTTGTAGACCGGGCTGGCCTCGAACTCACAGTGATCCACCTGCCTCTGCCTCCCGAGTGCTGAGATTAAAGGCATGTGCCTCCACTCCTGGCTGCAATTTCTTATTTTTATAGTATAAATATAGGATTTAAGACACAGAACTACAGTTTTAAATTAAATTTTTGCCTGGAACATGTCGAATTAAGTGATGTTCTAAACTTACTCTTAACAAGTCTGTAAAGAATGAAGTGAATCAGTCTTAATACGTAGTACTTAGTACTAGGGTTCTGGCTTTAGCCTAGTACGTTCTACTATTGACATCTTGAGATATGTTCCAACACATGACTTGCTGTTCTGTAGTGCCTTGCTGATGCATGAAGTAAACTGTGAAGTTTGGTAAAGAAAGAATACCTGGGCCTATTCTAAAAGTACATGAGTGAAATGATTTCAGTTTTTGCCGGACTCAATAGAAAATGAGAATGTGATTATCTGTTCAGAAATGTGGTGCTTTAAATTTTAGATCTTAAATTTTTTATGTCTGGCTGTTTCGACTACATGTTTTTGCACTACATGTGCAGTGTCTGTGGAGGCCAGAAGAGGGCAGCAGGTGCCCCGAGCCAGCTCTCTTTCCATACTCATTTCACTCTAAAAGGGAAACAGCTAATAACAGGCCCATTGGTTATTGTTGACCAGGAATTGAGCTTCAGCTAGAAGTTTATGCAACGTTCTTCATGAAAATTGGAAGTTCTTAAAAATCTCTTTAAGGAATAATTTTATTTCACTTAAAAACACCTATAAATAATTACAAAAATGGTGTTGAAGTTTTAAATAGTCTTTTGGTTTTGTTTTTGTTTTTTGAGACAGGGTTTCTCTGTGTGGCCTTGGCTGTCCTGGACTCACTTTGTTGACCAGGCTGTTGACTCTCAGTGTTTCGCCTGCCTCTGCCTCCCAAGTGCTGAGATTAAAAGAACCTTCTAAGCCAAAAAACAGCCCCAAACTCAAAACCAAAAAGACATTTGAGTCAACTTTCCTCAGCTTTTGGCTTTCCCAACAGGCATTTTGAAACATAGAATATATGACACCTTGTCTTTGGTTTTTTTTCTCATTCCAAACAGCTGTGTCCATGGGAGAACATTTGGGCTCTGTTCAAGTACTATGCTAGTGCGCTCTCTCTCTGTGTGTGTGTGTGTGTGTGTGTGTGTGTGTGTGTGTAATCCCAGCGCTGAGATGTTAGAGACTAAGGGATTAGCTAAGTCTCCCTGCATTTGTACCTAGGTAAAGCATTTTGTGGGTCATATAGGCGGATGGTGGTATTCTGTGAACTTTTATTTTTTTGACTACTTTTAGCAAGTAAATTTGTAGTAGAGGAAACACCCATTTATAAATTGTGTAGGTTTTTTCTTCTGGCCAACATTAAAATATTGAAAAAATTAAAGGGAAAGTCCACTGAGTCTTTATTAAATAGCTGTGAGGTAGACACGTTGTCCAGGATGTTTATAACAATCTGTTTGCTTTTTAAAGGCGAAGGAACGTGCCAACGGAATGGAGCTTGATGGACGTAGAATTAGGGTCGATTTCTCCATAACAAAAAGGCCTCATACCCCAACACCAGGGATTTATATGGGGAGGCCGACTTAGTAAGTTGAACTTGATTTGTTTGAGGGTGGGTGGGTACTTTCCATGCTGGGTTTCTTCCTCTATCAAGCCCCATCTTTTCTATCACCAGTCAATCTCTTGACATCTTTCTAGAAGAAAGTCTTAACTACTGTATATGTGTACACCCATATGTATGTAAGGTTCAGGCAACAAACTTTGGAGTCCCTTCGTTCCACTTTTACATGGATCTGGAGATCATCTCATTTTCTGCCTTGTTGTTGATGTCCTCTTTCTTTACCCTAGATGTGCGGCCCTCCCAGCTCCTCCCTAGTTGTTTCCCCCTCCCTTTCTCTTTTCTTCTTTCCCTTTTAAAAATAACGCTAAGTCCAGTTAGGACATGAGTGCTGGTTGAATATATGGGCATCTATTGGGTCTTGGCCAGCCCACCTAGAAAATGGACATCACCAGCAGCCGTTAGCTACAGCTAGTTCCTTGGATAGGAGTTGGTTGGGATAGGAGTTGGTTGGAGGACACACACACACACACACACACACACACACACACACACCCGCACGTTGGAATTGGTACAGTGACTGCTGTTAACTGTTAGCCTGTGAGTGCAATGGGTGACTGTACCCACCTAGCTTTAGAATATTTTTATTTCCTGTTCCATGTTTTGAGCCTTGGGAGGGGAATAGATGGATAGTGACAGCTCACTTTTGATTCAGAAGCACCCTGTAGACACTTCTGTAGAAGGCACTGTAGTGCTAAGAGAAGCTTCTCTTAGGTTTAGAGTGCTTTAACTTGTGGGTCCCACCTTAGGTTTTGAGACAGACAATATTTCAATGAATCTAGAGCTTACTGTTTCGCTACAGCCAGCCTCTGTGACTTTACTGTCTCAGCATAATTTATGTGGGTGCTGAGGCCCTATTTAAGACCTTACTTGAGCATCAAACAGCTAACCCATTGAACCATCTCTTTACCCTCTAAATAAAATTCTTTTAAAAACTGAGTGTGGGGTGGTCAGCTAACATACTTAAAAGAGGTGTATTAGCAGGCAGCTTTAACTTTTGTGCAGGAAAACCAAAGATAAATTTGTTTAATCATGTCCATATGGTTGTGTTGTCTTCTGATATCAGGATTTTTTTTTTTTTAAATAAAAACGTTGTGGCAAAAAAAAGAAAAGAAAAAGAGGGTGATTACTTGATTTATTAAAAGGCATGCTGTTATTCACAGTGGCAGCTCCCGCCGCCGGGACTATTATGACAGAGGATATGATCGTGGTTACGATGATCGGGATTATTACAGCAGGTCATACAGGTGAGCTGTGTAGTTGTCAGTCTCCACTTATGGGATCCTAAGAGAAACCTAAATTTCTTAAAAGTAAGAAATATCCAGGATTTGGGCTAAAAATTTTTATAAGAGTTATGTCTAATTTAGTGAATTTTAAATTTATGAATGAAGATTAAACTTGGTGAGCTAATACAGCGATGAAAATTTTGGGCCTGGGCATGGTGGCGCATGCCTTTAATCCCAGCAGGGGGATCGCTGAGTTCTAGGCCATCCTAGTCTATAAAGCGAGTCCAGGACAGCCAAGGCTAACAGAGAGAGGGGGGGAGGGGGAGAGAGGGAGGGGAGAGGGGGGGAGGGAGAGGAGAAGAGGGGGAGAGAGAGAGAGAGAGACTGTCTCAGGAAAAAGAAAAAGAAACTTTTGTTTCTTGGTTCTGGTTCAGTCACCAACTAGTAATTTTAAGCCTTCAGTGTAAACTTCTGTAAAATTAAGTGTGATATGCATGTCTGTCCTTTTCCCTTTTTTAAAAAAATGAGGCTTTTGTTTTAATTGTTTATATACTGTTTCCTATAGAAGTGCTTCTTTAAGAGTTGAAGTCTAGAATCTTACCAAAACCAATTTGCTGCTTTGTCTTCACAGAGGAGGAGGTGGAGGAGGAGGTGGATGGAGAGCTGCTCAAGACAGGGATCAGATTTACAGGTGTGCCAAGGGGCTTGAAACTTGTCTAGTAGAACACTTGTTAAAACTCTTGTCTGGTAACTTGGGCAACTTTTCTATAAGTGGCATGAGAGGGTTTTGTTTTGAGACAGGATATCTGTGTTATCTAGGAACTCACAGATCTACCTGCCTCTGTTCTGTCTCCCAATCAAAGGCTTGCTCTTCCGTGCCTTGTCTTTTTTTTTTTTTTTTTTTTTTTCCTTTTCCTTTTCCTTTTTTTGAGATTGTGTATTTCGCCTGCATTTATCTGCCACATTCATGCATGGTATCTTTGGAGGCAGAAAAATGCTTCCCATTTTCTGAGCTACCATGTAGGTGTTGAGAGTCAAACCTATGTCCTCTGCTAGAGTAGCCAGTGCTCTTAACTGTTAGCCATTTCTGTAGCCGCAGGATTTCTCAAATGTTTTTAAAAAGTAGTTCTTAGTAAAAGGATTTGTAGACATTGCAAAATACAGGGCTGGAGAGATGACCTAAGAGCACTGACTGCTCTTCCAGAGGTACTGAGTTCAATTCCCAGCAACCACATGGAGGCTCGCAACCAGCTATAATGTGAGCTAATGTCCTCTTCAGGCCTGCAGGTGCACATGGCAGACAGAGCACTGTATACATAATAAATCTTTATTTTTAAATTGGAAAATACTTGAGCTTAGAGCAAAAATACTTTTAATGCTTATTTGGTATTTGAACCTATTATACTGCATTTTAAAAGTTTATTGAAACCTTTCATCTTGGGAACTGGCAAAAGTTTGGCCTTGTTTTATTAGCTAGCCCAGCATCACCTAGATGTAGAAACAGTCTTTAATTTCTTTACAGAAGACGGTCACCTTCTCCTTACTACAGTCGTGGAGGATACAGGTCCCGCTCTAGATCCCGATCCTACTCACCTCGTAAGTTACCTCGATGATGGGTTTTTATGTCTGATGTAATACAATTCACTGAGTTAACAACTTTTAAAAGTAGCTCGCAAGTTCATGCTGTTGTAATTGGCTATGTTTGCACACAGTTTAATCTGTGACACCTGAAAGATTTTATTTCTTTTCATCTAGTATTAATGCTTGAGTGAAAATTCATGGGAGAGATTTTCAGGTTAAAAAAAAACAAGTCCCATTTTAATACATGTTTTGTTTTCATTCCAGGTCGCTATTAAAGCATGAAGTTGAAGGCTTTCTGAAACCTGCCATAGAGCTGAGATATTGTTTTGTGGACAATATTTTTTATTGTCTCCTGTTTAAAAAGTGAACAGTGCCTAGTGAAGTTAGGTGACTTTTACACCTTTTATGATGACTACTTTTGGTGGAGTTGAAATGCTGTTTTCATTCTGCATTTGTGTAGTTCGGTGCTTTGTTCAAAGTTAAGTGTTTTCAGAAAAGTATGTTTTGCATGTATTTTTTTACAGTCCAAATTTTGACTGCTGAGAAGTTTCTATTGTACAAAACTTCATTTAAAAGGTTTTTCTACTGAATCCAGGGTATTCTGAAGATCGAAGCCTGTGTGTAAAATGGCAAAAAGCAACAATAAACAAGTTTGATTTTTACTTTTCTTTCTAAATATCAATGCTTAACCAGAACCATTCTTAAGTTATCAGTAAAAAAATTTTAAGATGAAGATATTTTCTTTCAGGAGTCCATGAAACTTGCCATATTCAATATACCTTCAATTAAGTGTTAAAAAATATGCTGTAACTCTGTGCTGTTAGTATTAGAACAAAAATCTTTCCATGCAGCAAATGCTTAATGCTTACATTAATGTGGATTTGTCAGCCTTTATGTAATCTGTATTATATATAGCAGGGAATAAGAGCTACAGATACATGCCTTTAAAAGGCTGTTACAAGGAGATAATAGTATTTCAACTAGTAATCAGCAAGTGACAATACATTCCACCACAATGTACTCTTGTTCTTCTAGCTTTTAGACTATATGAAAATAACTGGGTGCTTCAAAGTATGGAATGAGAGAAGGGATCACCACACTTGTGTCATGGATGAAACTGAAGACTGCCTGTTCATTTTTTAAATATTATTTTCAGGTCCTTTGCTTACCAAAGGAGGCCCAATTCACTCAAATGTTTTGAGAACTGTTTAAATAAATGCAAAGAGAAAAATTGCTGATGCAACTTGGTTTACAAAGAAGTGTTGGTTTTCTTTTAACTATTGTAATTAAAGTCCTGTAGTTTATTTAGTGCCTGGTGCAATACTGTTCTTGTTTCAAGGTCACACACACACACACACACACACACACACACACACACACACACACACACAAATTTCTCAAATACATTAGTCAGGTACATACTAGAATGAATGTCATCTCCTTGGAGATGAGGTTGAATTAAATAATTAGCCTCCCCACATGTCTGGGTATTTTGCAAATCACATTTTTTAGTAGCAGTTTGTTTCCATTTAAGTCTGTTATAAGCAGGGCTAACCTATGGGCGTGGGTGTGGCACTTGGATATTTAGTGTGTACATGTTTTTCATAAAATGCTGCATATTGTGACGTCCATGTACATAGGAAGTTTGGTTTAGATTAACAGGGACAGTGCCAGCACACAAACCTGTTGGGACCATTTGTTGCCTTCCAGTTCCCCTAAGCCCCCATTACTGTGGGGGTAAACCTAGAACTTCATGCAAGGCAAGCCTTCTGAGCTACAGCCCCAGCCCTAAGGTAGGTTGATGACAATAGTGCAGGGGACAGTGTTAGAGCAGTCTTACATAAAGAATGCCAAGCACTGTGGTAATGGGAACATTAGGAAGCTCCCCTGTAAATCTCGCTTAAATAATGAGGACCTCTGGTCTTTGGGATGGGGGCGTGTGTGTCAGAAAAGTAGTAAGAGTAAAAGGGGGTTTCCTAGACTCCTAATGGGCTCCAGGACCAGAGGTTTCTGGCAAGCTAAACCTAGTAAATGTGTCAGAAGCACTGGGGCTGGTGTTTATGGTCTTTTCCACTATTGCCACCTTGAGGTTGCATTTTGAGGAAAAACCAATTGATAACTTTAACAAACAAGGCATAGGAGCATTGCCTGTAAAGAATGGTCACGGAAGAGTAGTTTCCAGTTTAACAACAAGTTGGACTGAACTTCAGATTTCATGTTGAGATACTATTTAAAAAAAAAAAAATTTAGGCTGGGTGTGATGGTACATGTTTTTAGTCCCAGCTCCTGGGAAGCAGAGGCAAGCCGATTTCTCTCAGTTTGATGCCAGGACAGCCAGGGCTCTGTTACATAGAGACCCCTGTCTGGGGGTTGGGTGGGATGGAAACTATTTAATGGAAGATGGCGTAGCACTTCCTGTAACTCTTAACCTTTGGCCAACTGTAGGTAACACATTTGCAGATGAATCCTAACAGATTAAAGCTAAAAGAATAGGATTTTTTGTAAAAAGACGGTATGCAGTGTTACTGATCACCCAACTTCATGAAAAGCTTTGAGGGAGACCTTAGTACCTACCTAAACTAGGAGGGTAAGTTTCAAAGCTGAGACTAAGGTCAAATACAGTTAAGGATTGCTGAACACTCAGGAGTCAGGGGCAGGCTGGTTGCTGTTGCCTCCAATTCCTTAACAATTCTACTTTATTAGGGATTTATTAAAGGCATGTACCTCCCTTACAACCCGACTACCCTAAATAGAGAAAGGAGATTAAGGAGAAAGAACGGAACCTTCTGGGTATCAGTTCCAAGGGGCAATTCCCCTGGTGGAATTCTCAGGAGCCTAGTAGGTCATCTCTCCCACAGATGAAGCCACACCATCCGTGGACCATACCTGGAGGTCTCCACCAACCTCGCTGCCCCTGCCAAAATCTCGGGTTCCCCCAATGTCTCCCCCATCTTCCTTCTCCTTTCTCTTCCAGTCTCTGAATGCTAAATAGGATAGAAAGAGAAAGGATAAAAGAAATCCCTAAATGTAACTTTTAGTAAGTTAAAACTAACCCCCCCCCCTAAAGAATAATACACACTGGTAACTCACGGAAAACACCCACCCCACCTACTGGGAATGGGGGCATAGTGTTTTCAAAACTACTTTTTGCTGTCTGCGGGCACCCTTAGAAAAAAGATTGGCCAAGCGCTGGGGAACTAGCTGCATCTGTTTCTGTCCAGTCTTTTTGGGATCGATCCTTTTAGCTAGACCTTTTAATGTTGATGTACATACCAGTTTGTTGAAACAGTAGCTGAGGCCATCTTTGAGGCTGAATCACCTGGGTCACCTGCTTTGTCTTCATTATTATCTTGTGTTTTGCTGTGAAAATAAGCAAACTTTTCAAAGTATTAGTATAGGTGTATTTATATGTATATATGGAATATGCAAGGTGTACAAGTTATCTAAAGATAAATGTTTGCCCTATTTTTGAGCAGGTGTAATATTCAAGCTGTATGAAAAAAGTCATAAGGACCAGGTAGCCATTAAGATTCCCTTGCTACAGGGCTAGAGAGATGGCGCAGAGGTTAAGAGCATTGACTGCTCTTCCAAAGGTCCTGAGTTCAATTCCCAGCAACCACATGGTGGCTCACAACCATGAACACTGAGATCTGATGCCTTCTCTGGCTTGCAGGCAGAACGCTATAAATTTAAAAAAAAAAAAAAAAAGCTATACTAACATATTAATGTTTTGGGTACCAGGAGGTCTTCCTTGGTCAGTAACCATATTTTTTCACTCCCTGTGTATACATAAGCATAACCATGTCCCCATCTCAAAGCTATTGCAGATTGTCTTAGTTCATCAGTTTTTTTCCTATAACCTGATGTCTCAGCTACTTTTGTCCCTTCACCAATATTGAGAAACAAAGCGTTATCTCATCTGTCCCTGGGGGGTCTTTACCCTTTCTGTTTAATAGGCATCTATTTTAATGTATGATTAGCTCTTTCTACAACTGCTTGTCCTGTAGGATTGTGTGGTATGTAAAGAATTTCTTCATCTTATTGGATACATAAGCAGGAGCACTGTCAAGTCTTAATTTGTGCAGGTGTTCCCATGATTGCCATCATTTCCAGTAAGTAATTACACAATCAGCCTTTTCAGAACCTATGGGTGTTGCCCATTGAAGAACACGTAGGACACCTTTTAGTTATCTCTCTGGCTAGTTACCAAGTGATATTTTATTTTCTTCAAACCCTTACCATTAACATGTTTTTCATGAAAAATTTGAGGCTTTGAACACATTTCCTATTAGCAATTGGTCAATTTCCTCATTTCCTTGTGCTAATGGACCTAGTTAGTAAACTTGTATGGGACCGAACGAATAATATACAAGGGATAGTTTCTACTTCTGATGACCTATTGTAGTTCCATAAATAATGGTAGTTAATTCTGAGTTATCAGTAAATTCAGCAATTTCTATATGCAAAACAACTGCATATTGAGAGTCAGTAATTAAGAAATTCAGGAAACCTAAAAATAACAAGGGCTGGAGAGATCGCTCAGAGGTTAAGAGCACTGATTCATCTTCCAGAAGTCCTGAGTTAATTCCCAGCAACCACGTGGTAGCTCATAACCATCTATATAATGTGATCTGATGCCCTTTTCTGGCCTGCAGGTATTTATGCAGGCAGAGCACTGTATACTAAATCTTTAAAAGAAAAAATACCATAAGGATTGCATATAACTAAGGTAAATGGGCTTTTGATCATCTTAGCCGTTTTGTCAGACTTACAACCAGCCATACCCAACTTATTTGCATCGGTATAGAAGGTGGGTGCCCCCAGGAATCAGTGTCCAAGTTTTTACAAACTACATTTGCTTTTTGGGTATTGGTTATTAGTTTCTCCCAAGTAGTTACTACAAGCTCTTTGCCAATCTTCATTAATTACCCATAATAACAATCTCAGCATTAGTAAGAGGCACTACAATTTACGCTGGCTCTGTTCCTGACAGTTGATGCAATCTTATTCTGCCCTTTGTAATCCAGAATTTTCTCTATGTATGTCTTCAATTTTTTACTTTTGTTTACTCAACTAAGAAAATCCATTCCATTATTCTATCTTCCCTTTGCATAAGGAGCCTAGTAGGAGAATGTGTTGAAAGTATAATAACCAGAATGCAACCAAGTTTAGGATCAATTCTATCCACATAATGCCTTTTGTAGTTTCTGTTTTGAGACAGGGTGTCTCTGTGTTAGCCTTAGCTGTCCTGGGCTCACTTTGTAGACCAGGCTGGCCTTGAATTCACAGAGATCTGCCTGCCTCTGCTTCCACCACGCCCAGCTGCCTTGTGTAGTTTTTGCTCTACCAGAATTAATTCTGCTTCAGCTGTTAGACACCTTGGACTGTTTAAATCTGAATCCCCTTGTAGCTTTTGAAACCAGTTACTTAACTCATAAGTAGCTAATCTAAATGTAGGCCTTAGCAGTTTGCAGCTCATCTCTGGATCTGTACCTTTTGTGGTTGAATTTTTTGTTCAGTTGTTTTATAGCCTAAATAGGTAATTCAATCTCCTCTTTGTATTTTTTTCTACGACAATCTGTAATCCCCAACATGGCAGAATTCTTTGTGTTTCCTTAAACATTTTTTCTAAAGTATCAGGATCAGAATCAGCCATCAAAATATCATCCATGTAATGATAAATGATAGATTGAGGAAACTGCCTAGTGGTTGTTGCACAAAATATTGACATAAAATTGGGCTATTCCCTGTTGAAGTACCTTCCAATGGTATCTCTTCATTGGACCATTACTATTAAAATTAGGTGTGAAGAAAGCAAACCTTTCCCTATCCTCATGCAAAAGTATTGTAAATAATTTTTTTTTTCCATAAAGATTTATTTATTTACCATGTATACCAGAAGAGGGCACCAGATCTCACTGTAGACGGTTGTGAGTCATCATGTGGTTGCTGGGAATTGAACTCAGGACCTTTGGAAGAGCAGGCTTCCAAAGGCGCTCTTAATCTCTGAGCCATCTCTCCAGCCCGTAAATAATTTTTTTAAAGCAATTTTTTGTTTTTGTTTTTCAAGACAGGGTTTCTCTGTGTATCCTTGACTGTTCTGGACTCACTTTGTAGACCAGGCTGGCCGCGAACTCACAGTGATCTTCCTGTCTCTGCCTCCCAAGTATTGGGATTAAAGGTGTGCACCACCACCGCCCGGCTAAATCAGTTAATTACTATTATAGGCCATGACCTAGGTAACAAGGTAAAGGTATTCCAGGCTGTAGATGACCCATTGGTTGGATTACTCTATTTATTGCTCTTAAATCCACTTTCTGGATTTCTTTTTTACAACAAACATGGGAATTCCAAGGACTGGTAGACTCTTCTATATGCTGAGCCTCCAGCTGCTCTTGTACTAAATGGTGAAGTGCCTGCAATTTTTGTTCTATTATGGGTCTCTGCTCTTGCCACACAGGTCTGTTTGATATCCATTTTAAGGGCAAGGCTGTTGGTACACCAGCAATGGCCTCTCTTATAAACTTGGAAACTCAATACCTGAGAAGTTCTGTGTTTGGACAACGGGCATAGCTTGTGGTTGCTCCTAATTGCTCATTATTATCTTCCCTGGCAGCATGTGCCATTTCACCCCTAGCTTCATCATTGTTTGCCTCTGTAATTGCAGGAATAATAATCTGAGTACCCCATTGTTGTAAGAGATCCCTTCCCCATAGATGTCAGCCACAGAGGGTCTCAGCTTCCCTGTCTGCCCTTCTGGTCCCACACACTTAATCAATCCACCTTAGGCTTTGTTTCATTTGAGATAATTTGCCAATTCCTATAATTTTTGTATAAACCTTCTGGAGTGGCCAATCTGGATTCCAATGCTTGTTAGAGAGAATCATTTCGTCAGTGTCTACCAGACCTATTTCAACACTATTCATTTCTATAATTAATTTAGTTCTCCTATCTCTACGGTTTGTTTGAACATGACTGATTTTACCACAATTAAAGCACCGGGTTTTATGATATCTGAGAGCTCTGGCTATAGGTCACTTTGAGTTTGAGGGCAGCCAGGGCTACACAAGAGACACCCTGTCTTGAAAAACCAAAAAAAAAAAAAAAGAAAGGGTTGCTGAATCAAACCAGTTTTAATCAGTAGGACCTTACAAAAGCTGACTGTTTAAGCCAGCCAAGAACATGGCAGATTGAAATGGCAGCAAAGTTTCACACTGGAGAAACAGGTAAACTTTACAGAGGTGGGTAAATGTATTAATGATGGCCACTAAACCTCAGGGTGCCTTCTAACCTAAGTACCTGAGTCTGGCTTTGAGACCAGGTAGAGATATTACTACCCTTCACCCCCAGTGCTGGCATGACAGGTGCGTATCACCATGCTTGGCAGAGGTACATCCTACAAATGGAGAAGGCTTGGTTTGTTAGTCCCTATACCAAAAATATTTGCTTGAGCAGATTGCCTATGGTTTACTTTAAGCCTGAATTTAACAGGTAGTTCTGTGTTGGAGTCTACAAACATGACACTGTTTTCCTTTTCCCGTGTGTAATCGGTCATAATTTAAAAAGGTTGCAGATAGTCATGGTGATTTCTATTCAGTTTGGCCATTGCACAAAAACTTGATGGTTTCACTTTAGCACACCCTGACTTCAAACTTCAGAGTGCTGAGATTATGAATATGCCTGCCTCTGCTGAATATTAAGGGGACTTGTCATCTATTCAAATTCTGGATTCGTTATTGGTATAAATTTCAGCTGATAACATTTGGGAGAATATGAGAGTAGACCAAATCTTGCATCAATGATTCCAGCTTGGCAGAGCTGCATCTGCCAACCAAATGTGGACAGCTTATTGTGTTTTTGAAAGTTATTCCTATTCAGTTAGGTGTTGTATAAGACTGCTTCTTTTTAGTATTGATAGATCCTACAGCAGGGACAGAACCAGAAGAAGTAGCTGTCTGGTGGAGAGGAAATAAAGCAGAGATGCTTTTAAAGCCACAGAACAACCTATGTATTCACACTAGTCCCAGAGTTTGATGTCTTGAGAGGGTTACCTGGTTTACATCAATTCCAAGCCAACCAACCTGGGGTTGCATAGTGAAGCCTTGTCTCAACACACCCCCGCTCCCACCCTGTGCTGGGCATGGTGACACACGCCTTTAATTCCAGCACTGGAGGCAGAGGCAGGTGGATTGCTATGAGTTCGAGACCATCCTAGTCTACAAAGCGAGTCCAGGACAGCTAAGGCTACACAGAGAAACCCTGTCTAAAAAAACAAAACAAAACACAAGCTACCACCCACAAATGAATGTGGAACCAATGCTCTTGAAATTGCCCACATTGGAACATTTGTCCCCCTATTAAAACCTGCTTGCCAGCCTTTTCACTTGAGGTGTCTCCAAACCCACCATGAACTTCCAAGTATCTGATTCTCTAATTCTGTACACAATACTTTTTTAAAATTTTAAAAAAGTATGTATATAAGCACTCTTGCATGTATGCCTGCGTGATAGAAGATAACATCAGAAGAGGGTATCAGATTCCACTTTAGATGGTTGTGAGCCGTGTGGTTTCTGGGAATTGAACTCAGGACCTTGGATGAGCAGCCAGTGCTCTTAACCACTGAGCCATCTCTCCAGCCCCTACCCTAATAATCTTAGATAAACATTATTTGGGTCCCTATTTTTAACGTGATTAAAAAAAATGGTTTTGAATAATTTGCATTTAAAGAGACAATAATAAGGGGCTGGAGAGATGGCTCAGCGGTTAAGAGCACTGCCTGCTCTTCCAGAGGTCCTGAGTTCAATTCTCAGCAACCACATGGTGGCTCACAACCATCTATAAAATGATCTGATGCCCTCTTCTGGCCTGCGGGTGTATAAGCAGGCAGAACACTGTATACATAATAAATAAATAAATCTTTAAAAAAATAAAAAGAGACAATAATAAAATCATGCTTTGGGCAGCTAAAGCCAGAGAATTGAAAATTGAAAGCCAGCCTGCGCATCCTTGTCTTGATAGTAAAAAGGAGACTTGGAGGAGGCTGAGGCAGGTGATCTCGGAGTTCCAGGACAGTCTGGTCTACAAAGCAAGTCCAGAACAGTTAAGGCTACATAGAAACCTTGTCTCAAAAACAAAAAAGGATACCGCTCAGTGGGAGTGTGCTCGGTGTAGCAGGCGATGTGTTAGGTTCACTCTTCAGTGCCGGGGATGGGTGTTGCCTAGCCTGTTGCAGTATGGCTCAGCTGATGAAGGAGCTTGCTGACAAACCTGAGTTTGAGCCCCAGAACTCACTGTGGAAAGGAGAAAGCTGAATCCTGTAGGCTGTGTAGTGTATGGAAGCATCACCCATCAATAACAAGCTAATTGCCTGTTAGCCGAGGCTGGAAATGCGTGAGCTCCAGGAGAAAGAGATGAGCTTTGGGGTAGAGTCAGAGGTGGGAGATTTGCCCTGAAGCTGGACACATGAGACCCAGGAGAGCTAACCAGCCTTGAGGCGCACATAGAATAAATGGGTAAAGTAAGTTATGAACTAGTCGGGGAACATAAGCTAAAATTATAGACTAGACATTTGTTCGTGAGTCTCAGTTATTTTGGGAACTGGGGTGCTAGTGGAAAACCCACACATACAAACAGCGCCCAATTTGTGGGCTCTTACAATTCAACCTTAGAACCTGAGAGCTCACAGGTAGAAAGTAATTTCCTTTAAAAAAAAAAATAAAAAAATTTAAAGGGGAGGAAAAAAAGACCCTGCTGAATAGAAAAGCCTGCTGCAGCTGTGCGTTTGTGGCACACGCCTTTAATCCCAGCACTTGGGAGGTAGAGGCAGGCAGATCGCTGTGAGTTCAAGGCCGGCCTGGTCTACAAAGTGAGTCTAGGACAGCCAGGGCTACACAGTGAAACCTTGTCTTGAAAAGCCCTCTGCTGAGGAGAGCTGAGGCCTGTGAGCTGTGTGGGCTGTGAAGGGAACTGGAGCCTCAGGGCAGGCCTCAGAGTCAGGCACTTCCTAAAGGCAGACACAATTTTTTAGCCTTGGGATAGGCAGAGCAGAGTGTGGTTCCAGAGAAGGGGCCTAGAGAGAGCCAGTGGGAAAGCCTGCAACCTCTGAGAGGCCAGTGGAGAGAGGGACCAACCGGAGGGGGTGCTGAGCCAAGAGCCAACAGAGAGACTTGGCGGATGTCTCCTACAGACATGTGGAAAAAGTAGGAAAATCTGAAAAGTCAACAGACTTCGTAAGAAGTCCTTAAAGAGAGAGAGATGAAAAAGAAACGCTCTGAAGCTGGGCATGGTGGTGTGCGCCTGCCTGGTTTACAGAGGGAGTCCAGGACCCTGTCTTGAAAAACCACAAAACAGAGAGATGGGAGGGGAAGGGAGACCAAATGCCCAGATTCCATATGATTTTGTTTTGCCTATCAGCATACAGAAAATTATTTTTTCAGTGACAATTACAATTTTATATATCCTCTTTTTAAAGAGAGATCAGAAGAAACTTTAAAAACTAATGCTAAAATGGAGGCCGTAGAACAGAGAATCTTCAGAGGAAGGAAAACAAAGATGAAATATGGAGTCATGCTTGGAAGAGAAATTATAAACATTTATAAATCAGAATGAGGAAAATACTGAGATATCAGATACAAAAAAAAAAAAAAAAAAAAAAATGGATACATGCCTTAGCAGAAAAGTTAGAAAAAATTCTAAATAAAATTGAAGACACTAAGACAGAGGAAAGACTATCAGGACCTATAACACCACCTTGTAACAAGCCTGAAAAAGGATAATCTTTATATTTTACGCCTAAAAGGATTTTCTCTGATGAGATAAGAGAATTAGAAGGCGATGAGGGGTATCCATAGGGTTTACAAGAATTTGGTGGCAATCTATAGAGACACAAGATTTAAAAACATTTAAGGAAGCAATAATGACTTATGGCCTACATTCACCATATGTCAAACATATATAATAACTGGGCCGTGCAAAATTGTACAGTTCCAAAACATTAGGGAGATTTGATGACAACCATCTTAGAGCCTGGCCCTCAATTACTATGGCTAATACAGACCAGAGGCACTGCTGTTGTGAAAGAGCAGTTACTAGGCGAAGGTCTGTATTCTGAATTGAGAGTGCAGATTAGATAACCCAGGGTTCAAATGAATTTTTTTACTGACATTTTACAAAGAATAACTACAGCTCTGAATAGAGCAATATCGGATCTAACGACTAGAGACTTTTGTTTTCTCCCTGAGCCAGGGTTTCTATGTAGTCTTGGCTGTCCTGGACAAGCATCGATCTGCCTCTGCCTCCCTGAGTACTGGGATTAAAAGCATGTGCCACTGTGTCGGGCTTGCTACAGAAAATTTAATTGGATCTTTAGCCTTTAAAAATGCTAATTCTGCTAGGTTTGGTGGTGCACGCCTTTAATCCCAACACTCTGGAGGCAGAGGCAGGAGATCTCTGTGAGTTCCAGGACAGCAAAGGGTGTTTACACAGAGAAACCCTGTCTCAAAAACAAACAAACAAAAAAAGCTAATGCTGGATGCAAAAATACTATTAGACCATTAAGAGCCAGAGCCATAACTGGATGGATTAAAACTACCACTTATAGGCATTGGGGGGAGGGGGTGGAGCTGCTCTGCCTGTAGAGCAATGGGAGACATGTGGAGAAAGGGACTCCGATGTCAGGAGCCAAAGGCTACACACTAACACCAGGCTCCAGGTGTTTGAGTGTGATAGGAGTGGAGACCATCTCAGCCACACTCAGGCAGCATGTAAGACTTGATCCCATGCCCACAACTTCCCAGCCCTTGAAAAAAAGAAGAAGATCTTAGCAAAGCTATGTCTCAAAATGCTGCTTCTTAGTTCCACAAAGTCATTCTCTAAGAACTAGAATCTAAAATCCAGAGACCTCTAGAAGATTCAGTTCCAGAATCTGCTTTGCTAGTGGAGAGATCTTTGTGTGCTTTGAGAAGTGGTGATAGAGTGGGAGTTCTTGAAGGACTGAGGGATGGAGAAAGAAGTAAGTCAGACCCATCCTGGAATTTTTCCAGCTCTACACATCTGATTCCCCAACAGCATTCTGATAACTCCTTTAAGGAGGCCATGTCCATGTAGTGATCCATAATTGTTGGTGAAGATGCATAGTTAAAATGAAAAAAGAACAGAGAGAAAGTAGGAGATGCCTTGTGTGGTCTTTTGTCTTCATGTCTATAAAAGGATGTTTCCACTTGAAAATATCCTTTAAAAGAAGCCCTGGTCTTGATATGCACTTGTAATCCCATCCGCTGTGATGTCAAGGATTTTGGATTGCAGAAACAAAACTTATTTGCACAACCAAAAAAAAAAAAAAAAAAAACCAAACCAAAAAAACTACTGCTGATACAGAATCTAATGCTTGCAATTCAGTTGTGGCTGGACAAACAATTACAGAAGACATAAAACCACAAAATGCCCATTACTGTGGTTGGGAAAGATCGGGTCATTCCCTAAAAGACTGTAGGCAACAGTTCCTAAGGATAACTTCTACTATAATAATAATTCAGGGAGAAAATTTATTGTGAAATATAGAAGATGTGGAAGGAATGGACATAAGGCTCATGAATGTAGGTCATCCAAAGGTGTTCAAGGCAATTGTTTAATGTCAGAAAACTGACAAAGGGACTTCACTCAAGGCCTGACAAAAACCAACATGAGCCATGATCAGTTTCAATGCCTGTCTGGTCTCAGGATCTGGTATGGCTCTATCTAGAGTTGGACCCAGTCTCTGTAAGAATTCTGTGAAGCCGTCTCCAAGGTCTTGAAATACTTTAGTAAATGAAGTGGTTGTTTTACCAGCCACTTCAACCATTTCCCAAGCTCTTAGGTCTGCAACATGACATTGTTCAATTACTACATCTTCAGAGTGGGTTTGTTATCTTAAGGCAGTATAACGCCCTCCACCAAGAAATTGATCTTTAACAGCATTTATCCCCCTTGTATTTTGTTCTTCTATTCCCCTGGCTTCATTTCTCCATCACAATAACCACTGTAACTGTTCAGCAGCTTCTAACGCTGCTGATACCAATCCTTTCCAATCTTGGGGAATGAGTCTATGCCCAGTTACTTAACATTTGTTTAACAAAAGATGAATGCATTTCATACCATACAATAGCCTCTTTAAAATGCTTTAAGTCTACCATATGTACTGGATGCCATGCCTTCTCATAAACCTCAGCACCATCATTAGCAGGGATTATGTTGCACAAAGACTGGAAAAGCTGATGGTGTCTGTGCAGCCCTAGAGATTTCCTTTATCAGAGCACTAGTCTCCAAAGCCCATTTGGCTTGTCTGCTTTCCTGTTCCTTTAGAATCTTTACAGCCTCTCTGGCTTCCCTGCCCCCTTCCCCATGCTGGTGCTCTGACCACCTGGCACATGGAGCAGGGTCGGGTGGCAATCGTGGGAAACACTGGCTCTCAGTTACTAGGTGTTTTTGCTTTACCAACGGCATTTTTTGCTTTCCAAATGTGTCAACCTCTACCTGCAGATTCTGTAGTTGTACAGTCAACTCTGCAGTCCTTTCCAGAAGGATAGAACTTACCGACCCTCCCAGTTTTTGTATACTATCGGTCTTTCTTCCAATCTTTTAAAAAATGTAACACAGTGAAAAGACAAAGAAAAAACAGAAAACTCCCTCTGGGTATAAAGCAGGAAAGAACTCTGCAACAGCAGCTGTGATTTTGCTGACACCCTGAAACAGCATCTCTGTATCTTCAAAACCCCTATCTCCCTCCACAGCATTAGAAGTTACCCATTATGCCCAAAGCACATTGGGTGCCACCTGTAGGCTTTGGCCTTTTCCAAACCTACTTTATTTGGGGTTCTTTAATGCTTATACCTCCCTTCCAACCCACCTACCCTAGATAGGAGAGAAAAGAGGCTAATGGGAACAGGAGAAGTAGACCTTTTTGGACTCAGTTCCTGGGAGCGATTTCTCTGGCATAGTTGGCAAGATTTCAGCAGGCCAGCAATTCAACCAAAGTTGAACACACACACACACACACACACACACACACACACACACACACACACACACACACACACACACACTGTATATATATATATACTGGAACAGCGGCCAGAATCTGGAGCCCTGAAGCGTTCTCTAGAATGGTTCTCTCTAGGAGCATCTCAAAGCGGAGCAAACAATACCAAGACCCAGAAAGCCCCCACCTCCTGTTTTGGGTGTGTGTGTATATATATATGTACTCTCAGAGTCTGTACTAAGATGTGTTTCAGCAAAGCCAAGCCCCCCGCATGAGGTGGTTTATCTTCTAGTGGATAAACATCATCTGTTCTCTCACAGGCCAAAACTTGTTTGAGATCAAAACAAAAACACGTATACATCCACTACAGGGGTCTCTGGAATCTCTAGAAACCTTGGGGAAAGTAATGAGAAAAGGGTTTTCTTTCTACAATAATTCTTAGAGTGCTTAAAAGTAAGTCTCAAAATGGACATTTAATTCCAGTTCTTAAGTAAACGTATTTCTCTTTCTTTCTTTCTTTCTTTCTTTCTTTCTTTCTTTCTTTCTTTCTTTCTTGAGACAGGGTTCTCCTGTGTAGCCTTGGATGTCCTGGACTCTTTTGTAGACCAGTCTGGCCTTGAACTCACAGCAATCCGACTGCCTCTGCCTCCCAAATACTGGGATTACAGGCGTGCATCACCATGCCCAACTGTAAACTTGTTTCTTAACAGAACAAAATCCAGACCATCAAGAGAGCACAAGGCTGGCAGGGTGCTATGTAACCTAATTTAGCAACAGCTACATCTGAGACTGAGGCACAAAGGTCAACTGAGCCCGTGAGTTCAGCACTAGCTGAGCTTATATGGCTCTGTACCAAGAATTCTAATACGATATTTTTCTTTCTCTTTTATTATTTAGATTTTTTTTAAAAATGGGCTGGTGGGATAGCTTGGTAGTTAAGAGCACTTGCTGGTCTTACAGAGGCCCCAAGTTCGGTTCCCAGCACCCACATTGGGTAGCTCAGAACTGCCCGAAACTCCAGTCATTCTGTTCTTCCTCAGCGCCTGCATGCACTTGCCCACATACCAACATGCACACATGAATACTAAAAATAACAGAAATCTTAAAGACTGAAACAAGCAGGGACATTGGCTCTGTGGTTAAAAGCACTTGTTACTCTTGTAGAGGGTCCTGGTTTTGTTCCCAGCTCCCATGTGGTGTCTCACAGCCATCTGTAACTCCAGTTCTATAACATAGGATGCCCATGTCTGACCTCCTCACACGCCAGGCATGCACGTGGTGCACTTACCTGCATGCAGGCAGAACCCTCAGATACATAAAACAAAGTAAACAAATCTTAAAAATAATAAAGCTAAGCACTGGCAGCTAGGAGATGGTGGTGAATGCCTTTAATCCCAGCCCTTGAGAGCAGAGGTAGACAGATCTCTGTAACATTGAGGCCAGCCTGGTCTACAGAGCTGGTTCCAGGACAGCCAGGGCTACACAGAGAAACTCTGGAAAACCAAAAAGCAAGCAAGCAAACAGCAATAAAGGAAAATCTTCAACACTCCACAGCATTGTACCTATAATATCTATCATATAATTTAAAAGTTGTATATATGAGAAAGAAATATGATTTATAGCCAAGAAGTCCTGGATTCTATCCCCAGCAGCACACAAGCCCAGCCCTCTGGTGGTAGAGGAAGAAGGGTCAGAAGTTCAAGGTTAGGGTCATCCTCCGTCACACAGTAAGATCAAAGGCTGGCCTGGCCTACAGACCCTGTGTCAATGCCATAAAAACTTACTGTTCTAGTCACAGTTAGCTGTTGTGAGGATAAGACAAATATTGTGACAGGAAAACTGGGAGATAATTGAATGTTTAAAAATATTTTAAAAAATATTAACTGGAAATTTGAGTAACCATAAATAAGATGCATGGATTAAAGATTTTACCAGATAGCATTGACAAAACACTAACCACACAGGAAAATCAGTGAACCAAACATGTGGCCTTCGATCCAAAATGACTAAAAACATGAATTACTGTCTTTGTTTGTTTGTTTGTTTGTTCATTTTTTGAGACAGGGTTTCTTTGTGTAGCCTTGGCTGTCCTGGAACTAACTCTGTAGATCAGGCTGGCCTTGAACTCACAGCGATTCACCTGCCTCTGCCTCTGGAGTGCTGGGCCCAGGCAAGGTAACTGCACTTAATTGGGAGCTTGTTTTTGGTTTCAGAGGGTCAGTCCCTGGTCATCATGGTGGGAAGCAGACAGGCACGGCATTGGAATAGTAGCTGAGAGCTTTACATCCTGATCCACAGGCAGGAGGCAGAGAGAGAGGGGGGGGGGCAGATTAGAGACAGACAGACAGACAGAGAGAGAGAGACAGACAACAGACAGACTAGCCCTGGCATGGGTTTCTGAAACTTCAAAGGTCAACCCCAGTTACACACCTCTTCCAACAAGGCCACCAACTAGGAGCCAAGCATTCAACTATACGAGTCTATGGGGCCACCCTTCATCTAAATGCCACACATGGCCTCTCAGTGACCTGCTGGACAGCATCTGGTCAGCTACTGTACCTGAAGTTGAGATCTGAGGACGACAGGTGCCAAGTACCGAGGCAGGAAAACATTTGAATGATGCTCACAGCATGGATAAATGTCAGCGTCCTCTCACTCCCCGCCCCCCCCCCCCATTACCAAGTCATAAACCCACAGATATGAGCAGCTCCAGGAGCCCTAACAAAGTGCAAAGTCAGCCACTGAGGACACAGAAGACAGCTGAAAAGCAGCCAGAGGAAGAAATGTGCATCTCATCCAGGAGTGATGGGAAAAACAGCCTGTAACGTTTCATCAGAAACAACACGAGTCAGAGCAAACATGCATGGAAGGTGCCAATAGAAAAGCAAAACCTAGGGCCAGACAGGGCGCTTCCCTGCCTACTGCCTGCCTTCTTTTCCAGAGGACCTTCATCTGGGAGTTCAACACCACCTGTAACTCCAGCTCCGGGGGAGCTCTACCTATTCTGGCTTCTCTGGGTACCTAACACATATATGTATATGTATGTATGTATGTATGCATGCATGTATGTATGTATGCATGTATGTATACACATACAGACACAGAGACAAATGGAGAGAGAGAGAGACAGGGACAGACACAGACACACACACATACACAAACACACACACACACACAGACAGAAGTGTGTACACATACACATAAATAAAAAGCAAATAAAAAAAGGAAAACCAATCAAACTACATAAGAATCTATATTATGAACCTTAAAAAATGTAGAGGAACGAACACTTTTTCAAACAAATGAAGCTCAGAGAATTTTATTGCTACCACATATGACCTATTGGGAATTAAAAAAATTTTTTTACTAAAAAAAAATTATTATACCTGGTAGAAAAAGAAATGAAGAAACACAGATTAAAGTACCAGAAGAGGTAAAAATAATGGTGAATGTAAAACAGTGCTTTCCTTTTTTTTTTTTACACTTCTCAGAAAATATTTAGTTAAATTAAAGCTACCACCCACAGGGCTGGAGCATGCACTGCTCTTCTGGGGGACCCGAGTTTGGTGTCCAGCACCCACCTTAAGTGACTCAGATAACTGGAGCTCCACCTCCGGGACTCTCCGGGGCTCTCCAGGGGCTCTGACATGCTCCTCTGGGCTCTGTGGTACCTGCCCTCGTACACATCATTGAGAACAGTACATTTTAGAAAATGACCACACATTGTGTGGTTTCCTGCTAAACATAGAGATAAGACAGACATAAAGCAGCAGCAGAGAACGGAGGGCATGAAAAATATGCTGTTGTGGACATCTCATAAACTAAAACATCCTAGAATAACCACTAATCGTAAAAAAACAAAGACTCTGTATAGGTGATAAGGCACCTGAGTATTTAATATGCCCAGATAATTAAAAGGTGGGGGAAGGAAGCAAACAAGAACAAAATATATGGAGATAAAAACGAAATAGCGTGCAGCATGTCAGAGCCTTCACCTGTGTCCCTCTAATTCTCCTGTACTGCATGGCCACATGTGAAGAGCAGGTGTGAGGACTGGAGTTCAGATGCACAAAACCCAATTTAAAAAACCACAAATGTGGTGCCTGAACATTTAATCCCAGGGATATCAAGCGAACATGGCATATCAAGTTGCGATAAGACTAGATACATTCCTTAGCTGGAGAGACGGCTCAGAGGTTAAGAGCACTGTCTGTTCTTCTAAAGGTTGTGAGTTCAATTCCCAGCAACCACATGGTGGCTCACAACCATCATCTATGAGACCTGGTGCCTTCTTCTGGAGTGCAGGCATACACACAGGCAGAATACTGTATATATAATAAATAAATAAATAATTTAAAAGTCGGGCGTGGTGGCACATGGCTTTAATCCCAGTGCTCCAGAGGCAGAGGCAGGCGATCGCTGTGAGTTTGAGGCCCGCCTGGTCTACAAAGCGAGTCCAGGACAGCTAAGAATACACAGAGAAACCCTGTCTCAAAAAAAAGCCAAAAAAAAAAAAAAAAAAAAGACTAGATACATTTCCTCATATCAAGGCTGGAAGAGGTAGAAAAGGGGTCCCAAAAGCTAAGAGAATCAGAGACAACCCCTGCTCTCACTATTAGGAGTCCCCACAAGAACATTGAGATGCACAAGCCCGCCACACATGCAGGAGACCTAGGTGAGACCCACGCAGGCTCCCTGACTGTCGGTTCAGTCTCTGTGAGCCCCTGTGAGCCCTGCTGCTTAGTTGATTCTATGGGACATTTTGTTTTTAATTTGGTATATTTGTCTGTTATTTTATGCATATGGGTGTTTGGCAGGCACGCACGTTTGTGCTTCATGTGCAAGCCTGGTGCCACGGAGGCCAAAAGAGGTTGTGAGCTGCCGTGTGGGTGCAACCTGGGTCCTCTGAAGAGCAGACAGTACTCTTAACCACTGAGCCATCTCTCCCTCCCTATTTTGGTTTTATTTTCATAAACACCAGGGTCTTCTTTACGGCCTGGCTTGGCATGATGCAAACAGCTACTTTGCCACATGTCACACACACATGAGCACACACACACACACACACACACACACACATTTTGAGGCATCATCTCTCTATGTTGACCAAGGCTGCCCCCTTATACTCATGGCCTTCCTGCTGCTGCCGTCATGTGCTAGGATTCTGGGCTTGTACTACCAAGCCTGGCTAAAATAAAATGAAACTTAACAAGAGGTTTTCCTAGCTATTTCCACTGCAATCAAAGTCCCAGTTAGACTTTCAAGAGTTCCATACTCACACTGCGAAACCTTTAGAGAAATGAGGGATTCTATGTCTAGGCAGAAAATAATCAAAAGAAGGGCTGGAGAGATGGCTCAGAGGTTAAGGGCACTGGCTGCTCTTCCAGAGGTCCTGAGTTCAATTCCCAGCACCCACATGGTGGCTCACAACCATCTATAATGAGATCTGGTGCCCTCTTCTGGCATGCAGTGGTACATGCAGGTAGAGCACTGTATACAAACAAACAAACAAACAAAAGAAGTCTGAAGTGTATCCTTAAAGAAGAAGTGCCACTGGAGTGTGTGAAAATAACTTCAACGTGCTGGAAAGGTGGCTCTGTGGGTAAAGATGTCTGCATGACCTGACTGTGAGGTCAGCACACCAAAGAAGGAAAGAAAAACCTGCCCCCCCAAAAACAAACGGACACAAACAGGATCCCAGAGCCCAAACAAGACAGCACCCACAACTCCCAAAGAAGACAACTGTACAAATGCTCCCCCAAATGCCCATAAGAATAAATGATTTGTAGAATTCCTCAGATGCTTTCAGAAATTCATGACACTAAAAGACCACTGTCAGTCTTTGGAAGATGTTGGAGGGTTGAGCTATTATTCTGGAATACGTTAAATGGGACAAAGTAAGCTTGTCTCCGGCCACCTTCCCTCTGTGGGCTGTAGCTCGGTCGCTGGCTGTCACTTTACAGGGACAGAGCTGTGAAGGTGGTGTGGGAGCGCACGCCCATGATCCCAGCACTCAGGAGGTGAAGGCTGGAGGGTCAGAAAGTCAAGGTCATCCTTGGCTATGTAGCAAGTTTGTGCCTAGCCTGAGCTACATGAAACCTTACTTTAAAAAAAAAAAAAAAAAAAAAAAAGGATGGCCCTATGTTGTTTTAACGAAAGAAAATTCCAACCGTTTGATTTTTTTTTTTTTTTTTTTTTTTTTTTTTACGAATGAAGACTCAGGAGCCAGATGCTAGGGTGAAAGGCTGCTGGCTCACAGAGGCAGAGAAAGCACCCAGCTGACCTTCCTACTCAGCTCTTGTCCTAAAGGAAAAAGCCAAAAAGCCAAAAGCCCAGACCCAAAAACTTGCTAACTTATCTGACAGGACAAGAAAGCCAAAGGCTGAAAGCCAAAGAGCTCCTTCTTTTCCATGCTGTCATCATCATCATCATCATCATCATCATCATGATTATTATTATTATTATTATTATTATTATTATTATTATTATTATTATTATTAATGTGTTTATTTATACAGCATTCTGCCTGCATGTGAGCCAGCAGGCCAGAAGAGGGCACCAGATCACTTTATAGATGGTTGTGAGCCACCATGTGGGTGCTGGGAATTGAACTTAGGACCTGTGGAAGAGCAGCCAGTGCTCTTAATCTCTGAGCCATCTCTCCAGCCCTTCTATGCTGTCTTAAATGCCCTTCTTTCAAAGTCTCTCTTGTCTACTTAATCCCTGTCAGATGGTTACTTGTTCCACCTCCTGGCCCAGGGTTAACTTTATTAAATCCTGTGTACAGAAAGCTCTTGGATTAAAGGTGTGTGTTAGGGCTGAATCACACCAAACAATAAACAGGTTTTTACAGTTCACAGTCTCAGGGTTCACAATGGGATCAAGTATCCTGCAACAGCCCCACGTCCGTGAGTTTATGTGCAGCACAATCTGGGAGTGGGGTGGCTTTGCGAGAAGGTATTGGGTCAATACGACCAAAATACATTGTATGCATTTATGACATTCTCAAAGAGTTAATAAAACATATTTTAAAAACTTAAAAGGTAATAAAGACTCCTAAACATTTTTTTAAAGAAAAGCGCTAATAAAAGAAAAGGTGACGTTGCCACTTTGCACTAATAATGAACTAATTATGCTGATCATATTGACTGCTAGAGTCACCTGCAGAAAGCACAGACATTGCATAAGCTGGGCGGTGTGTGGTGGCACCTACCCTTAATCCTAGCACTCAGGAGGCAGAGGGAGATAAATCTCTGAGTTTGATGTCAGCCTGGTCTACAGAGTGAGTTCCATGACATCCAGGACTACACAGAGAAACCTTATCTTGAAAAACTGAAAGGAAGAAAAAACGGTGTATGTCACAGCTGGATGTGGTGGTGCATGCCAGCAGTCCCGTTACTCTCCAGACTTGAGGCAGGAAAAATCAGTTGAGTGTGAGAGTTTGAGGCCTACCTGAATAACATAGTAAGATTCTGCCTGATAAAAAGGGGGTGAGTGGGGCTGGGTAGATAGCTCAGTGGTTATGAACACTGGCTGTTCTTCCACAGGACCCAGGTTCAAGTCTCAGCACCCACATGGCAGCTCACAACTGTCTTGTAACTCCAGTCCCAGGGACTTAGATTTCCTCTTCTAGGCTCCACAGGCACCACATGCATCTGGTACAGAGACATACATGCAGGAAAAGTACCCATACACATAAAATAAAAATAAATCTAAAAGAATGTAAAAAAAAAAAAAAAAGCACAAACTGTTTCTTGCTCAAAAAAACAAAGCAAGGGTCTTAACCACTGAAGCCTACAGACTTAGCTCTGAATTTGCCGGGTCGGGATAGAGATAGATACATTAAACATTACCACAAGGCCACACCAGCAAAAATCCAGATTGTGGGAAAGTGTAGGATGAATCTGTGGGCGTGAACCCAGTGATGCTTATGCAGCAGGGAGACAGCAGCAATGGGATGCCTGCCTGCCAGCTGGCCTCCCACCCACTTCAAAGATGGGTGACCTGCTCTGTTGCTGTTGTAAGACATGGTCCGTGGCAGAGTCTCACACAATCGGGCCCCAGATTTGGTGAGGCTGATGGAGGGCTGCCTCACACCAACAAGCTCACCTGTGAACCAAAGGAAACAGGAAATGCGGCAGTGCCAAGCGCACACTGGACTTCGAGCAGGCTAGAGCTACACAGGGAGCCTTCCGGGTGTGCAAAGCAGTGCCTGGGAGACTAAGATGAGAGTTAAAGGCCATCTCTGGATACAGTGAGGTTGAGGCCAACCTGGGCTGCACTACGTAACTATCTAATGGGGGAGGGAGAGGCAGACTACAGAGGAAAATTAAAAAAGAAGAAGGAGGAGGAGGAGAAGAAGAAGAAGAAGAAAAAGAAGAAATATCCCTAAATGTTACAGTTCTCACTGGCCACAGGGTTATGGCCAGTATTCATATCAACTTGAATCCACTGTCCATAAAGTCTTGTTCAGTTTACCTACCTGGTTGAATCATGGAGTGATGGGCTGCAACAGAAGGTTCCAGTATTTAGAATACAGTTAGGGACTGTGCTGGGTCGTTTAGGGTGTAGGTTCTCCTTTAAGATTCACTACTTTGGGTAGTTCGCTGGGTTTTTCCATCCCAGGAATGATCATCCTCTTGTTGAGGTCTTAAGTCCAGTTACAGAGCTGTTGGTGACCACCAACGTACAGGTGCCACTGCTGCACCCTTAGGGTTACTGTGCCATACTGGTGGTTGCTGAGGTTCGTGGGCATCATAGCTGGGCAGTGCTGTTCTTGCTTCCCTCCTCTGGAAGCTTGCATGTCATTTTCTGGTACCATGAAAGTGAGTCCTCAGGGAGGAGGCTAATCAGGTCAATTCCAGCTCAGCGACCTCTGGACTCTGTGTCTGAAGTGCATGGTGTCTTTAGCAATAGAAACGTAGGGGGTTGGGGCTGGTAACCAAGGACAATAACAGTAGGCTGTAATGTGTTGGGAGTCTCCTGAGCACTTGTTTTTCCCATATTCCCCATCAGGTCACTGGTACCGTGCTAGTCTCCTATCTTATTGCTTCCTATAATCCTACCTCAGCAATGGCCCCTTTTTACTTTCCTGGTTTCTCCGGTCACTGCGGATACATGTTCTCACATCTGAAGATTTGGAGCTAAAAGCCTCACATGAGAGAGAACACAAGATGTTTGACCTTCTGAGTCTGAGTTATCTGACCCAGTATGATCTATTCTAGATCCACCCATTTACCTGCAAATTTCACGGTATCAGTTTTCTTTATAGCTGAATAGTATTTCACAGTGTATATGTACCATATGTGCATTATCCACCCACCGCTGTGAGTGGAGCAGCGATTGATTGACAAGGCTAAAAAAGTGTCTGTGAAATAGGATGTTGGGGATATGCCAAGGAGTGGTATGACTGGGTCCTATGGTAGATTTATTTTTGGCTTCTTGAGAGTTTTCCACACTGATTTGCACAGTGGCTGGATTAGTTTTCAGTCCTACCAACTCCTTTCTACTTGGTTGATTTTTTTTAAAATCGTGTATTTTCAGCTGCGTAGAAGCTTTTTAGTTTCATGAAGTCCCACTTGTCATTTGTTGGCCTTAATTTCTGGGTGGAGACCTGTTCAGAAAGTCCTTTCCGGCATCATATCATGTAGAGACCTGCCTGTGTTTTAGGTCTTTGATCAATTTGAAGTTAGTTTTGTGCAAGGAGACAGACATGGGTCTAATCATTCTTTTGTGTATGGACATCCAATTTCCCCAACACCATTTGTTGAAGATGCTCTCTTTTTTCCAGGGTATGTTTTCTGGCGCCTTTATCAAATATTAAATAGCTGAAGTTATGTGTACCTATGTTTGGATCTTCTCTATTGTGTCATTGGTCTATATGTCTGTCTGGTTTTTTTTTTTTTTTTTTTTTTTTTTTTGTTCCAGCACCACAGTTGTTTATTGTTGTTGTTGTTATTATATATATATATTTTTTTTTGTTTGTTTGTTTGTTTTTGTTTTTGTTTTTGTTTCTTGAGACAGGGTTTCTCTGTATAGCCTTGGCTGTCCTGCACTCACTTTGTAGACCAGGCTGGCCTCGAACTCACAGTGATCCACTTGTCTCTGCCTCCCAAGTGATGGGGTTAAAGGTGTGAGCCACCACCACATGGCTCAGTTTTTTATTCTTATGGCTCTATAATCTGTTCTTGAGATCTGTAATGGTAATGTCTCTAGCTTGTTTTTGTTTTGTTTTGCTGCTCAGGATTGTTTTGACTATCCAGAGTCTTTTGTGGTTCCATATGAATTTTAGGATTTTTTCCCCCTGTTTCTAAGAAGAACAAGGTGGAGATTTTATTTGGGATTGCATTTAATCTGTAAATAGCTTTTGGCAAAATGATCATTTTTAAAAGAATATTAATTACATCAATCCTTGACTATGAGGGATTTTTCTATTTTCTATGTCTTTATCTTTTTCTTCAGAGGTTTAACATCTTGATTGTAGAGGGCCTTTACTTCCTGGGTTACATTTGTTCTTAGATATTTTATTTACTCTAAGGCTATTGTGGACAGGAGTGTGTCCACAATCTCCTTCATCTCCTTCATATGCTTGCTATTGTCGTTGTATAGAAAAAGCTGTTGACTTATGCGGTTTACTCCATCTCCTGCCACACTGCTGGATTTGTTTATAATTTCTAGAAGTTTTCTGGTAGAACTTTGGGGTCTCTAATATGTAGTATATCATCTGTAAATAAGGATAGTTTGAATTTCTTCCCTAGCTGTATTCCTTTATTCCTCTTGCCTTAGTGCTCCAGCTGGTGCTCCACCAAGCACAGTACTGGAAAGAAGCAGGAGAGTGAGCATCCCTTTCCTGCCCCTCACTTCAGTGGGGCTGCTTCATGGTTCTCTCCACTTGGGATGATGTCGTATGTGGGTTCTCATGTACAGCTTTTATTATGCTGAGGTGTGTTCCCTATAGTGTTACATTCTCTAGGGCTGTTACCATGAAAACATGTTGGAGTTTGTCAAAGGCTTTTTCTCCATCTATGGATCATGTGACTTTTGTGTTTAAGTCCGTTTATGAGATTTGTTACATTTGTTAATTTGTGTAAGTCGATCATCACATTTCAAGGATAAAGCCAACTTAGTCATGCCACGTAATCTTTTTTATCTTTATTCTGTTTGGAAGGATTTTTTGGTTTTGTTTTTGTCTTTTGTTGTTGTTGTTGCTGTTTTTTTCTTTTGTTTTTTTTTTTTCAAGACAGAGTTTCTCTTGTAGCCCTGTCTGTCCTGGACTCACTTTGTACACCAGACTGGTCTCATAGAGATTTGCCTACCTCTGCCTCCAGAGGGCTGAGATTAAAGGCATGAGCCACCCCCGTCTGGCTTTCTCCTCAAATTCTTTCACTTTAATTTCACTATACTGTTCATTTGTCTCTTGTGTTGTTGTTTTGTTTTTGTTTTCCAAGAGACAGGATCCCTTTGTATAGGCCTGGATGTCCTGGAACTCACTCTGTAGACCAAGCTAGCTTCTAGCTAGAGATCTGCTTGTTTCTGCTTCTTGAGTGCTGGGACTAAGGGCATGTGCTACCATGCCTGGCTCTTTGTGTCTTCTTTAATCCCCTTGAATTCTCTGATGAACCTTATAACTGTTCTTTTCAATTTTATGTCCTGGAGCTCTTTTAGGTAATTCTCATTGGTAAACATTTTTGCAGGACTATGGCTTTGGGGAGGAGATACTGGCCTGATTTTCATGTTGTTTGTATTTCTACAGTGAGATCTGTGCATGTGGGCTTCTTTTATTAATTCTATGTCTGATATAGACACAGCAGCTTTGGCCAAAAAGATCTGTGAGTAGGTTGGACAAAGAGATTGGAAGTGGTCTCTGTGGAATGAAGTCAGGTGGACAGATAAAACCTAGCTAGTGTGCAGGATGTGGATTCTGGTTCAATCCTGGAGTGTGGGGGTAGACCTGTCTGGATGGAGAGGTTGACTATGGTGTGCAATGGCCCTGTGGGTTGGGAGGCAGACAGGGCAGGTCCTTGCAGAAGCCTAAAGATCAGCTGCAGCACAGACACGCATGTCCAGACTGGGCCAGAGCACTGCATGTGGGACCCAGGCTAAATCTGGTGGCTGGGGAGGCTTAAGACAGACTCAGCAGGTTATACCCTGCAGAAGGCGTGGCTGGCTTTGGCTGAGTGAGAGGTTCTTCTGTTAAATATTAGTGAGTACTTGGAACATCTCAGGCACAACATTTGCTTACATCTTATTTCAACGCTTTGACTGAAATATTTGTCTATTTCACTTTTCAATTAATTTATTTTCTGGTGGTTTCTTTTAGCAGGTTTTCCTTGAATATAGATTTCTGTTAGTTTTTTAAAAAGGTGGATGTGGGCTAGAGAGAGAGCTCAGCAGTTAAAAGCATGTACTGCTCTAGCCAATGGACAGGACATTCTCCACAGTTGAGTGGAGAGTGGGGTATGACTTTCACACGTACTCTGGTGCCTCATATTTGACCATGTCCCCTGGATGGGGAGGCCTGGTGGCACTCAGAGGAAGGATAGCAGGCTACCAAGAAGAGACTTGATACCCTATGAACATATAAAGGGGGAGGAAGTCCCCCTCAGTCATAGTCATAGGGGAGGGGAATAAGGGGAAAATGGGAGGGAGGGAGGAATGGGAGGATACAAGGGATGGGATAACCATTGAGATGTAATAAGAATAAATTAATAATTAAAATTTAAAAAGCATGTACTGCTGATGTAGAGGACCTCAGATTCATTCTCATGTCCACATCAGTTGGTGCACAGCTTCCTGAAAGTCAAGCTACAGGGGTAGCTTAGTGCCTCTGGCCTCCCAGAGCACATGTATTTGTGTACACACACCCATATGTAGCTGTACACAATCAAAAACAAGTATTTATTCTAAAAGGTGGGTTGTCAGAAACATAATGAATAGTCATAGAGGCTTTGCTTGACACCACTGCCCTTAAATATTATGAATGTTTCAAGTATAACTTTGCCTAAAAATTACTTTGAAATCTTTTTTTTTTTTCTCCTAAAACTGGCTTCCTTTCTTTATTTCTCAGTCCTAATGGAATTTACCATGGAAAACTTTTTCCCACAGAGAATATTGAAAGAAAGCATCTGGCCAAACACTCATTGAGAGATCAAGAGAATCTTGGCTCTGACCATTGTGAACAGTCAGGCAGAAACTGCTTGAAAGAAAGTTAGGTCATTCACATACCTGGCTAGATACTGTTAGGTATAGAAAAGTTTCTTTAGAATCTGCGTTGAGAGCAATAGAAGGTGGGCTTGGAAAGTCATGCTTTACAGATATTTTAAAATAGAGGACCCTTTTGCAGTTAGCCTAGGCTTGGATAGCACACCTGTTGGTTTGGGACTGGGAATAAGTCAAGTTTTTTCTTTATTAGAGAACATTTAGTTTCAAACTATGTTTCTATGACAATCATGTAAACACAATGGCTTTAGCCTGGGAAATTCATGATTAAAATTTCCCAAGTATTGTTTAAGAAATAGCAATCAGGTCATGCTGACAATTGCTTGGAAACAGACTGATTTTTGCTGTATGCTTTATTGTAGTTTGTACAGAACTGTTTCTATTTCTTTGTTAGACTATTTTCTTGCTCTGATTTTTAAAGGCTTCATTGATTGTAAAAGATGAGAAAATCATGATATAAAATGTAATTTTAAAAATTGTATTTCACTTTAAATAATGTACTGGGGTTGGCCCAAGGAGACAAAGAGTAAGTAAGAGAAAGGAAAGCAGAAGAAAAATAAGAGTTCTCCTGGGCTGTAAGACCTTTCAGTTTGTACCGCATATGCCTGGGCCTTAGTAATTTCTCTTTTCCTCTGTTTCTCAACCTCTCCTCAACAACTAGATCTGATAGTTGCTTACCAATGGTTGTTTCCCCTTAAGCATCTGTTCATTGCCTGCTCAATTCTCCCTACTGAGATCCACCAAGACTTTCTCTTCTCTCTTCTTCACTGGTCCCCGGCCAGACCTGGACCTTGGGAGTAGGTGGAGCTGTGAAAAAAGCTCAGTCAGTAAAGTGCTTGCTATGCAAGCAGGAGGGCCTGAGTTCAGATCTCCAGCACCCATGAGAAAAGCCAGGCATGGTGGTGTGTGCCCATGACCCTATGGGCTTGGGAGGCAGAGACAGGAGGATCCCTGGAACTCTCTGACCATCCAGTCTGGCTGCGTTGGTGAGCCTCAAATTTAATGAGAGACTTTGTCTCAAAAAGTTAATGTAGAAGCCTCTCTCAGTCAGGGTTTCATTGCTGTGAAGAGACACTACAACCAAGACAACTCTTACAAAGGAAAACAGTTCATTGGGACTAGCTTATAGTTTCAGAGGTTTAGTCCACTATCATAATGTTGGGAAGCATGGCAGCATGCAGGCAGACATGGTGCTGGAGGAGCCAAGAGTTCTACATGTTCATCTGAAGGCAGCCAGGAGAAGACTGTTCCACACTGGGCAGAGCTTGAGTACTAGGAGACCTTCTTGCCTACCCTCACAGTGACAGACTTCCTCCAACATGGCCACACCCACTCCAACATGGCCACACCCACTCCAACAAGGCCACACATACTCCAACAAGGCCACATCTCATAAAGTGCCACTCCCCATGGGCCAAACATTCAAACACATGAGTTTATAGGGGCCAAACCTATTCAAACCTCCGCAAAGCCAGTTGGTGGTAGCCCAAGCCTTTAATCCCAGTACTTGGGAGGCAGAGGCAGGCAGTTCTGAGTTCGAGGCCATCGTTGTGTACAGAGTGAGTTCCAGGACAGCTGAGGCTACACAAAAATAGCCTGTCTTAAAACCTCCACCCACCCCCCCAAAAACGGTTAAGGTAGAGAGCAATAGATAAATACACATTATATCAACCTCTGATACCCATAAGCACGTTCACCTGCATGTACATGCACATTTTGTTTTAAAGTCTATAAATGCAGGTTTATTGTAAGCAGTTCTCAGCTGACAGGCAGGGGGAGGGGGAGAGAAACACACATGCACAGAGAGAGAGAGAGAGAGAGAGAGAGAGAGAGAGAGAGAGAGAGAGAGAAAGGAGAAGAGGAGAAAAGACAGAGAAAGAAAGAGAGGACAGTGAGAGAAGAGAGAGGCATTTTTAAAAAATGTGCATTGAGCTGGGCATGGTGGCACACACCTTTAATCCCAGCACTTGGGAGGCAGAGGCAGGCAGATTGCTGTGATTTCAAGGCCAGCCTGGTGTACAAAGCGAGTCCAGGACAGCCAAGGCTGTTACACAGAGACTCTGTCTTGAAAAAACAAAGAAAACAAAAACAAAATGTGCATTTAAAGGGTAAAAAATAGGACACGGGGGAAAAATGCTTCTTTGTGTCCAAATTCCCATCCAAAGTGAGGATGCTGGAACACAATGGAAGATGCTTAAGGTCCATTAAAAACTAAACTGTATGGTATTTAATAATTTATAAACAGTTTGTGGTATACAGTTGATTAAAAGAACTATGTCTTGGCTGGGTATAGGGGTATATGCCTTTAGTCTGAGCAGGCAGAGGCAAGTGGATCTCTGTGAGTTCCAGACCAGCCAGAGCTACATAGAGAGACCCTATTTCAAAACAAACAAACAAAGAACTATGACCTCATTTCTGAGAAACAGGAACATGAAAGCAGTAAATAGTCTCCAAGGACGCAGGTCTCAGGCTCAAGTGGTTCTCAACCTCTCTGGGTTACAACCTCTTTGGAGGGATTGCACATCAGATATTTTGTGTATCAGATATTTGTTCATATTATGATTCATGACAGTAGCAAAGTTACATTTATGAAGTAGCAATGGAATAATTTTATGGTTGGGGTCAGCACAACATGAGGAACTGTGTTAAGGGTCACAGCATTAGGAAGGTTGAGAACCACTGAGCTAAATCATGGTTTGCCAAGCCAAGTATACATAGGCTACCAAGGCCTTTGAGCTCCAGTCTTAAAGGGTGTGTGTATGTGTGCAATGCCCTTGCACAGACAGCTCTTGACCTGTAGGGAGGTAAGGAAATGAAAAAACACACAAGTACATAGGAAAGCTGCAGTCAGGGGACTGGGTTCTCTGATGGAGACACCTCAGCACCCCAGGGGCTCAGCTCCCACAGACCAGCTCTGGGAAACAGTTTAGAGGAGAGAAGAGAAAGTCTTGGTGGATCCAGGGTAAGAAGAATTGAGCTGGTGGTGAGCAGCTGGTTAAGGGAAACCAACAGTTGGGGAACAGCTAGCTATGGGAACCAGCTGTTGAGGAGAGCTTGAAGACAGAGGAAAAAAGAAGTACTAGACCCAGGCATATGTGGTACAAAACTGAAAGGTCTTAAAGCCCAGGAGAACTTTACTTTTCTGTTTGTGTTACTCTCTGTTACCCCTTGGGCCAGCCCTGGTGCTTTACTTAAAGTGAAGTTCAATTTTTTTCATTACAGATTACATCATGATCTTCTCATCTTTTATGATCAATAGAGCATTTAAAAATCAACAGTGCAAGAGAACAGTCTAATGAAGAAATACAAACAAGTCTGTATAACTTACAATAAAGCATACAGCAAAAGTCAATCAATTTCCAAGCAATGGCCAGCATGACCTGATATTATTTTTTAAACAGTACTTGGAAAAGTTTAATCATAAATATCCCTGGGCTCTAAGCCATTGTGCTTACATGATTGTCAAAGCAACATAGCTTGAGCTAAATGTTCTCTAATAAAGAAAAAACTTGCCGGGCATGGTGACACATGCCTTTAATCCCAGCATTTGGGATCGCTGTGAGTTCGAGGCCAGCCTGGTCTACAAACTGAGGTTCCAGGACAGCCAAGGCTACACAGAGAGACTGTGTCTCAAAAAACCAAAACCAAAACCAAAACAAAAAAACAAAAACAAAACCCCAAAAACAAATAAAGAAAAAAACTTGAGTCATCCCTAATCCCAAACAAACAGGTGCGCTAGCCAAGTGTAGGCTAACTTCCAAGTGGTCCTCTATTGTAAAATATTTGTAAAGCATGATGTTCCAAGCCTTCTATTGCTTTAAAAGCAGATTTTGAAGAAACTTTTCTACAACTAACAGTATCTAGGCAGGTACTATTATGTCAAGGTTTTAACTTTCTTTCAAGCAGTCTCTGCCTGACTGCTCACAGTCAGATCCAAGATTCCCTTATTGCCTCAATGAGCTTTTGGCCAGATGCCTTCTTTCAACATTCTTTGTGGGAAAGAGTTTTCCCTGTGTTAATTTCATTAGGGCCGAGGAATAGAAAGACAGTTTTAGAAGAAAAAGCAGATTTCAAAGTAGTTTTTAGGCAAAATTACACCTGGACCATACATAATGTTTAAGGGTAGCGGTGTCCAGCCAGAGCTCTTTGAAACTTTGTCAAGCAAAGCCTCAACAGCTGCTCTGGATGTCTAGAGATTATGCTGGACAGTCGGCGGTCTCTGGAACTTTGTCGAGCAAAGCGTCTACGACTTGTCCTCCTGTCTGCGACACTCAGCATTTTATTATATACCAGCGAACAGAGAGGCGGGGTTATTGTATATAGCTGAACAAGGAGGTGGGTTATGACATACAGCTGGATCAGAAAGGTTTAGCCAATCACAGGAGGTGTCGTCTCTGTAAGGGAGCAGTTTTCAGACCTTAAAGATGCAGGTGAGGAGCCAAAGCTGTGCTGGACACTTTCTACCCACACTGTCGACATCACACATGGCCTAGAGGAAACCTTGGCCATTTCCTACCCAACTTCACCTGGGGAAAGTGCTGTCATTTCCCCATGGGTCTGGGGCTCTGAGGCACTTGACACATTCACTTGGAATTTCATTCACTCAGTGCTAATGCTGCTCCCCACACCTCTCCTCTCATTTCTTACATGTTCAGGATGAATCTTCAGACTCAGCGCAGGAGTGGTTCACTGCCGTGCTGGATAATATGCTGTAAAGCTAAGGATGATCATAGCAGCCACTGAGCCCAAAAGAAACCAAAGGAATGTTTTAGCAAGCTAAAGAGACTGAAGCTGAGGGGTCCCTTAGGGATCCCGTGGTAGCAGGAGGAGCCCATCGATCTGATCCTAAGCTTCTTTTAGGATATGGGGACTTAATAGGGCCACATCCACACCATCATTATGGGCGCAAGCATCCAGGAGGTCAGAGCCAGTATTTCCCAGTTATTCTGTCTAAATCACAGGGCTATAGCCCACCCCAAAGAGTTGAATGGAGCTCACTGGGAGTCCAAGTGATTGCAGCAGTGCCCCCCCTCCCCAAACAGAATGACTTATTGATGATATAAACAAATGTGGTTGTGAGCAAGCCACTGGATGAAAACGTATTGGCCCAATCCCCTGACCTTTATCATCTGCATAGATGCAATTGCCAGACACAAAGCATTTCAGGCCACCAAGATTTTGGCCCCCTTGGCTTATGTGTCTTCTATCTGCATATGCCTGGCTCTGCAGCTTTTGGCTGCCCTAGGTGTGTGTGGTGTGATGGCTGACTGTAGCAGCCAAGTGCAAACACAACAGCCCCCTTTGCCATGGTGCTGAGACACAGACTACTGCTGCACTTGCCTGGCGCCCAGGGTTCTGGCTGAGGCCCACGTCACAGGCAGGTTGCATCACCTGTGCCCTGCCTATGCTTAGATCCGGACCCCCTTCATCTGTCTTTCTTTCGTCGCGGTTGTTTTTATTTCTTCCCTTCTCCTTACTTATTTTGCCTGTGTAAGCACGTTTCTGTCTGGACTGTTCCCCCTATCTGACCCCTAAGAGTCCCAGTAGCCAGTAGTCCATGCTCTTGTCTCCAGTTGGGTCTCTGTTCAGGTGTTACTTCCTGTGTTCTTACTTGGCCTCCCAGAGGGACGTGACCTGACCAGAGGCAGTGAGAGAATGAAAAAGCAGACAGATGCATAGAGGAGCTGGCGTCAACCAGGCTCCCTCGTGGGAAGATGGCAGCGTGTTTATCACACACAGTTGCCAGGTAAAGAAGGAGGCAAGGTCTCTGGAACACAGCTGAATCAAGGCGTCAGGTCCCGGGAATCTCAGTTGGCAGCCTCTGTAGGGGAGCCCTCTTCAAGACATAAATCCTGGTGGGAGTTCTACGGCTAACATTTTCTACACTTGCTATCAACATCTACGTATGGACCAGAGGAAGACGTCGCCATTTCCCTTTGAGCTTGCTTCACACTGGGGGGTTGGGAGAGGAAAGTGTTGCCCTTTTTCCATGGGTCTGAGGCTCTGGGGTCCTTCACATGGCTGTGCCCATGTCAGCAGCGCACATTTACTCAAGGACTTCACATCGCCAGCGCTTCCTCTGCTGCCCACATTGGGTGTCTTTCCCTATTGTGCTCCACTTTATGCTTTGAGGCAGGGTCTCTCCTTGGACCTGAAGCTGGGGATCCCTGTCTCTGCCACCTTTACATGGATAATGAGGAATCAAATGTAGGTGTTTGTGTTTTCACTGCCAGCGTGTGACTGAGTGATCTATCTCCCTGGCCGCTAAAGGTTTTCGAGTTTAGATTCCTCTATGTGTGTGTGTGTGTGTGTGTGTGTGTGTGTGTGTGTGTGTATGTACATGTGTATATATGTGTACACACACACATACACCCTTGCTGCAGCCCCTTGAGGATCAGAATGTATTTTCATGCCCCATCCCCAAGTCTTTCTTTTGGGATCTGTGTAGCAGGCTATTTTCTCTCTCATTGTTTATCCCATATATTTCATCCGACTTCCATCCACTCTCTTTCCCAATCACAGACTGCAGGCTTGGCATTTGTGTTCCTTTTATTTTTCTCCTCAGAATGTCATGTATTCCTTATGTAGATATTCCTCCCTCCCCACTGGAGACTTGCTGTCACACCATGGAAGGAAGCGAGTTGCATTTTATCCAGAGCTTTACTATAATGCCTTCCTCAGACAGTGAATGCCTGCACATCCCAGAACCCTGGGGAGGGAGAGCAACTTTTAACTTGTATTATTACATTGTGAAGATTCAGTGCTGGGCATGAGGTTCATATTTGAGAGCCAAAGCAGGAGGGTAACCGTGTGTCGGAGGTCAGTCTGAACGACAACGTGATTCTATTCTTACATGTCAGTTAACCATGGTGTTTCTACATTAAACAATGTCATAACATACGGAGTTAAAAATCAGTCATTTATTTCTCAGTATGCGTCTTCAGACTGGCTGACATTTAAGCTTTAAGCAACTGTTAGAAATAATTTAAACTTAAAGCTGTAGGTTGGGTCTATGTTTGTTTATATATTTCTCATTCTCTGGTCTACAGGTCACTCAAAATATACTGTTCTCAAAGCAAAGAATGGATGGACAAGAGAAAATGCCCAGCTTTGCTGGTTTACTTTAAGCTTTTCCTTTCTCTACAAATGCCTCAACCCACTGGCCAGAGTAAGCCATGTGGTGAAACCCAAGCCAAAGCGAGAGGGACACATTCTGTCCATCGTGAGCCTGAGCGTCTGCCCAGGACAATGAGGCACCAGGCACCAGACATTTCCAGTTCCACGGGTAGAACGTCATGTTTATTTACATCCACGTTGGGCTGGAGAGATGGCTCAGTGGTTAAGAGCACCACCTGCTCTTCCAAAGGACCAGGGTTCAATTCCCAGCAGCTCACAACTGTCTGTAACTCCAAGATCTGACACCCTAACACCAATGCACATAAATTAAAATTGAATAAAATATTTTAAAAAATAAAAATAAATAAAAAGGTTTATGGTGACTTGTGTTTCCTTTGTTGAGCCTTCTCTGTTTAGTTCTAGACCCTATTTTTATTTGGGTTGTGTTCTTGACATTCAGTTTTGGTTTTTGCTTATTTGTTTTTGTTCTTTGTTAGATGTATAGCTGGTAAAGATTCCCCCCTCCCATTCTATAGGTCACCACTTCACTTGAATAATGGTTTTGTTTACTGTTAAAAAAAAAAAAAAAAAAAAAAAAAAAAAAAAAGCTTTTTAGTGTCATAAGGTCCCATTTACTGGTCCTAATGCTGTGAGTGTCTCTGTGTGGGTATATGCACATGTGAGTGCAGATACCTCCAGATTCTCTGGAGGTGAATTTGCAGGCAGTTACGAGCCACCCAGTATATGTGCTGATATCCAAACCTGGGTCCTTTGGAAGAGCCATCTCTCTAGGATCCCGTTTTGGTTTTTGTTTGGTTTGGTTGAGAACTGGCCATTGATGTTTAAGATTATTATTGAGAGATGTATATTGATTCCTGTCATTTTGCTGATTTGGTGTTTTTTTTTTTTCTTTTCCTATGTTGTCTTACCATTGATCTAACACGCATGTGTGTGTGTGTGTGTGTGTGTGTGTGTGTGTGTGTGTGTGTGCTGTTACCGCTTTGGTATGTTTATCCCTTTCTTCAGTTCTAAGCATTCCTTCCAGTGTCCTCAGCAGGGCTGGCCTGCTGGTCAAAAATTTGTTTGTTTATTTTATTTCATTTTTTATTTTTTATTTATTTTTATTTTTTTTGAGACAGGGTTTCTCTGTGTAGCCTTGGCTGTCCTGGACTCACTTTATAGACCAGGCTGGCCTCGAACTCACAGAGATTTGCCTGCCTCTGCCTCCCGAGTGCTGGGATTAAAGGCGTGCGCCACCATTTGTTTGTTTATTGTAGAAACGTTTTCTTCCTCCTTTGGGGATGACAGATAGTTTTTCTGGGAACAGCAGCCTGGGATAGCACCTGTAGTTTTTCAGTTTATAGTACATCAGCCCAATCTCTTCTTTTAAAATAGTATTCCAGAGTTCATGCGTGCACCACTTTTATTTTTTCTCATTTTCTTGGACTATGTGCTCCAATTTTTTCTACCCTGTCTGTAAAGCCCTGAGACTCTCTCTTCCACTTGACCCATTCTGTTGGTGAGACCTTCTATTGAGTTTTTCTATTTGACTTCCTAAAATGTTCATTTCAAACTTTATTTTGTTTGGGGGGGGCGTTCTTCAGAAATTCTACACCTCTTTATCAAATTTTATTTTGATATCTTGAATGGTTTTGTTTTATTCAACTGTTTGTGTTCTACTCATTTCCATTTTGACATTTATTTATCTCCTCATCAAGTTCCCTGAATGTATTTTAAGAGGGCACCAGATCTCATTATGGATGGTTATGAGAGACCAAGTGGTTGCTGGGAATTGAACTCAGGACCTTTGGAAGAAAAGCCAGTGCTCTTAACCTATGAGCCATCTCTTTAGTCCCAGAAGCAGATTTTAACTGGGAGAGTTTTACAGAGACAGGTTGCAGAGAGAGCAAGCTAGGTGAAGACAGAACAAGGCAGAGAAAGAAGAGCCAGAAGATTAGAAGAGATTCCTAGAGTTAGTGTGAGGTCAGGCAGAACAATTCCAGTCAGAAGCAGAGAGAAGCCAGATTGAATCAGTCTGGTTGGAAGGAGTTTTGAGTCAGGATTGTTGAGTTGAACCAGCCAGCCAGAGTTCAGAAGAAACAAGAGTCAGTAAGCCTCTAAGATGACACTTAAATCTGGCGAATAAAAGATACTTTTACTCATACCCTGTGAGCATATACAGGGGGAGGAGGTCCCCCTCAGTCACAGTCGTAGGGGAGGGGAGTAAGGGGAAAATGGGAGGGAGGGAGGAATGGGAGGATACAAGGGATGGGGCTAACAATTGAGATGTAATATGAATAAATTAATAAAATATATTTTTTTAAAAAGATACTTTTACAATCCTCAGTGAAGTTCCATGTTCCCAGATAAGTGGAGCTTGTGTCAAGTTGACAAAACAAAACAAGCACAAAAAAAAAAAAAACCCACCACCCCACCAACCAACTAACCAAACAACAAGCAAACAAACCTAAGCGGTACTACACCCGTAAATGGTGATCAGATCCAGTGTTCTGCAAGTGTCTGAGATTCAGGTTAAAGGAACAAGGCTGGTTTCAAGTTCACAGGGTGAAAGCTGGTAGGAATTAGGATCTAGGGTGCATCTTTTTTCTTCTTTGTTTTTAAACAGATTTTATTTATTATGGCTATTCATGTTATTCTTGCAGGACTAGAGATTGAGCCCAGGGCCTTCTGTGTACTAACTGCTAGCAAGCTATATCCTAGGTCCTCGCTTACTTTGAGGCAAATTTCATTCAGTAGCCCCGGCTGACCTGTGCCTCCTACGTGCTGGGTTTATTGGTATAAAGTGAACTACTGAGTGTGGTTTGATACTTTTCAAGCAATGCTGTGTTTCATTTAGTTAATAATGTACCTTAGGAAGCCTGCTCAGGTCTGTTATCAAAAGCACCAACCTTGACCCGATTCCATGCCCCTTTGTCTTCTGACAAGTCTTTCTAGAAGGGACTAAGTTGGAAGGTTCACAATCCCAGGGGCTGAGGATGTAGGTAGTGCAGCTACTTTTGCAGCATGCTTAAAGCCCCAAGCTCCATCCCCAGGGCCACCGAAAGGAAAACAGATCTGTTGGGAATAGTGGTCCACCTCTGTAATCCCAGCACGTAAGAAGGTAAGGCAGAATTGTCATGAGTTTGTGGCCAGCCTGAGCTACAGAGTGAGTTCTAGTTTAGCCTAGGCTACAGAATAAGACCCTGTCTCAAAAAAAAAAAGAAAAAAGAAAAAAGAAAAGAAAACACAATAAAACACAAAGCTAAAAGGAAGGAGAGACGGGGAGATATGGTAGTTTGAATGAAAATGGCCCCATTGGATCATTCATAGAGACTGGTACTACTTAGAGGTGTGGCCTTGTAGGAGAAGGTGTGGTGGTGTTGGAGGAAAGTGTGTCCCTGGGGGAGGTCTTTGAGGTCTCAGATGCTCAAGCTAGGCCAGTGTCTCTCTTTCTCTTCTTGCTGCCTGAGGATCCAGATGTGCAACTCTCCAGTACCATGGCTGCCTGTGTACCTCCGTGCTTCCCGCGTCTGAGGCCAGCACCAATGAATTGCTTTCCTTGATACGAACTGCCTGCCATGGCCACAGGGTCTCTTCACAGCGATAGAAACTCCAACTAAGACAGGAGAAAGCCTCCTTACTGCTGTGTTAAGATGGCAGAACCACCAGCCTATGGACATCAGAGCCTTGGAGACACAGCACTCGCTCACCTGTACCTCCGTCTCCAAGGCAGACCAGATTGTCCAAACAGAGTTGATACAGCAAATGAGTCATATTTCCCACTGAGCCCATTATTTCATGATGTTTAATTGGAAAAAACCAATCCCCACCAAAAAACTTTTGTAATATTTAAGAAAGCGAAAAGGCTTCCCCCCACCCTCCCGACAGGGTCTCTCTGTGTAACATCCCTGGTTGTCCTAGACTCACTTTGTAGACCAGGCTGGCCTCGAACTCACAGCGTTCCACCTGCCTCTGCCTCCCGAGTGCTGGGATTAAAGGCGTGCGTGTGAAAGGGCTTTTTAAACAAACGTTTAAAGACAGCTCACACTGAGCCAAAAGCACAGTTACTCCTCTGTTCTGTGAGGCTGCAGAAGCGTGCCCTGTTCAGACTGGAGCAGGAGGGAGGGAGGAGAGGCTGCTGGCCCTGGCTTTTGCAGGGAGTCTGCAGACCAGCTGGAACCTAGTGCATCTCCTTTGAAAGTGCTTTGGCTGAGGGAGTGTGAGGTTTATGCCTACACCTGGTGAGAGCTGTTAGGTGTTCTTGCTAAAGCATCAACAGCTGCTGGGCATGATGGTGCTTTATATGGAAGTAGTAGTGTCAGGGAGGGGCTCAAAGTTAGTCTCACTATGTGACAAACTGGAGGCCTGCCTGGGATAAATGGGACCCTGACTTTAAAACCCAAAGAGAGGGAAATAGAACAGCTATCAACACATGCCAGTGGCCATAACACCGGCATTATGCTAATGGCCTATTAATTTTATTTAAGTGTGTGTGTGTGTGTGTGTGTGTGTGTGTGTGTGTGTGTGTGTGTGTGTGTGTTTAGGCCAAAGACAGCCCTAGGGAGTCCTGTGGGCTCTGGAGATTCACTTCAGGTTGTTGTCATGTCTGTCTGCCAGCACTTTTACTGTTGAGCCTTTAAAAAAAAATTTTTTTTTTTTTTTTTTTTCTGAGACAAGGTTTCTCTGTAGCCTTGGCTGTCCTGGACTTGCTTTGTAGACCAGGCTGCCCTGGAACTCACAGAGATCCACCTGCGTCTGCCTCCCTGAGTGCTGGGATTACAAGCATATGGCACTGTGCCTGGCTTGCTGAGCCATTTAAAAATATTTAGTTTTATTTCATGTGCATTGGTGTTTTCCCCGAACCCGTGTCTGTGGGAGGGTGTCAGATCCCCTGGAACTGGAGTTGCAGAGAGGTGTGTGCTGACATGTGGGTGCTGGGAATTGAACCAGGGTCCTCTGGAAGAACAGGCAGCGCTCTTAACTACTGAGCCATCTCTCCAGCCCCTACCACTGATCCTTTGTCTGGGCCTCTAAATAATTTATCTGAATACTGGTAAACCGACAAGGACATTATAATCTTGCTGTAGCATTTACTGGCTTTTTGTCTGGACATGTCAATCAAGCCAGCAGCTTCTCAAGCAACTTCCGGTGTGGGTTCTAGAAACACTTTTTTTTTTGTCACATTAAGGAAAGTGCATTAACATTTGAAAAAGGACGTTTTACTTGTGTGTATGTATATATGTATCTATGCGGGATGCAAGTGGAGGTGAGAGATTGACACACAGTCACTTCTCTCCTTCCATCAGGTGGCTCCCAGGAACTGAACTTGACAGCCAGGCTTGGTGAAAGGCACTTAAGGAAGGTGAGGGTGTCTGAAGACTTTACTATCCAGTAGGGTATGGAGGCACATGCCCATCACCCCGGCGATTGTCAGGTGGAAGCAGGGGGTGATGATCAGGAGGCTAAGAAGTTCAAGGTCAGCCACAGGTACACAGTGAGAGGTTCGGGCCAGCCTGGGCTACCTGACACCCTGTCTTAAGAGATAAAAATAGAAAAAATCTCAAAACCGCAACTCAAGATATATTGCTGATCTCGAATGACTAAAGTATGCTGATCAGATTCACTGTTGATAATAACTCCAGCAGTTTCTCTGAGGACCGCTGGTTGAATGAGTCAGTGGGCGGGTGAGCACAGCTGTCCTTTCAGCCATGTTTCCTCCCGCTTGGAAACCAGGATGAGCTGCAGCTACTCCTCTGAGTAGCTCCGGAGGAAGGGGTCTTCTCTCACTTTCATTATCAGAAAACCCTGATAACGCTAAACTCCTAGACTTATTTTAAAGTTACAAGGAACTCCTCTCTGGCTAGAGAAGACACCAACCCGCTGCCCCCCCTGCACCCCCATATGCTATGCATCTTAGAGCAAGCATTCCACCACTGCCCTCTAGTCCCCCTCATTAATGTATCCCAGGCTCCCAATAATCCTGCCTCACTGTTTACATGTGTCCACCAAGGCACTTGGTAAAAGCTGGCTTGAGACCAGGTCACTAGCATCAAACTTACTATGTAGCTGGGGAGAACCTTGAACTCCCGACCCTCCTGCCGTGCTGGGATTGCAGGTGTGAGTCGCTACGCTAGGCTCAGGAGGTGAGTTTCTGGTTTTGAAAATTTCCCCTCTCTCTACATCGCCTTCTTCTGTTAGGGGTTAATAAAAGTTAAATGCCATTGGGCAGTCATTTGGCAAGCACTGCCAAGCACTTCCTTTTGGGCCTGGCACTGTGTATCCTATGTCCACTCAACAAAGCCGAAGCGCCCTGAATACAGCATTTGATCCACACACTGATGGGTGTGTGTAGCTCAAGCTCTTGGCATTTCCAGGTCTAATGACTCTGATGTGACTCACGAGTGGCCTTATTTCACAATGGGCGTCGAGCAAAAGAAGAATCCTGTTGTTGGTTCTGGGAGCCACAGATGTTGCATCTGCAAAGATAAGTGGCTGGAGAGGGGAGGGGAGAGGGCCTGATTCACAGAGCGGGGGTGGGGGTGGGTCAGGGGAGGGGGAGGGCAGCAGTCTAAGACCTGGGCTGATGGTGACGCTGAAAGACCGCAGAGACTGACCTGCAGAGCTCCACTGAAAGAACGACACCGCGCTTCACCGACTCCAGCCTTCACTCTTCATCCACGGAGCTGGCTGACGGGCTTGAAGGCTTTACACAAATTTCTCTTCAACTTTCAATGGTCACAAAGATCTGAAACCAGAAGTGAACTAACTGATTGCAGTTCAACTTTGTGTAAAGCTTTCCTCTAACCAGTTTCTACCCACAGGCAGCTGCAGGATGCAGTACAGGCCGACTCTCCGGGCTATCTGTTAGGCCTCTCACTGGCTCAGGTGACTGCTAAAATCTATAACACCTCTGTCTAGAAACTTTTTTTTTTCCTCCCTAGTAGCTGCTGTGTTTGCAGATTTCATTGTGGCGAGGCTACAGTGCTCCAAGTCAGGGGCCGCCTCAGGAGGAAAACATCTGCTGTGCCAGGTATGTTACACGAGGGCCAGGCCCAAGATGGAGGAGCCTCACACACGAAGGCCAGGTCTGGTTGTAGGTACTTGGCGGCAGTCCCTCTCAGGCTGCATAGGCAATAGTGGACATTAGGGAACCCAACTTTAGGCATCCTGCCACTGATGTAGCGCTTCTCTTTATGTTTTCTTGTACTAAAGAAACAACACAACACGGGGAGGGGGGCGGGAGGGGGGAGCAACAGCGTCCGAATGTCAAGGAAACCCATTGAGAAGCTGTGCGTAAAGACCAGAATTCCCATGGTCTGTGGGCAGTGAGTGTGTTGTATTTGAAAGGCCACCGTACCAATCAGTAATAGAAATCTGCTGTGCTGGGTAGTCTTTTGTTGTCGTTCTGTTTTTGTTTGTTTGTTTGTTTTATCAACTCCACACAAGCTAGAGTCACCTGGGGCTGGGGAACTTCATTGAGGAATTGCTTTCATCAGATGGCCCTTTAGGTCACTCAGTGGGGGCATTTTCTTGGTTAGTGGTCGATATAGAAGAGATCAGGCCACTGTGGGTGGTCCTGAGCTGTGTGAAGAAGCAGGCTGAAAGCCCTGGGGGCCATGGCATACTCCACGCCTTTAATCCCAGCACGCAGGAGGCAGAGGCAGGCGGATCTCTGTGAGTTCGAGGCCAGCCTGGTCTACAGAGCGAGTTCCAGGACAGCCAGGGCTGTTACACAGAAATGCTGTTTCCAAAAAAGAGGGGGGAAAAAAAGACAAAGAAAGGGAAAAGAAAAGAGAAAGAAAGAAAGAAAGAGAAAAGAAAGCAGGCTGAACAAGGCATGAGGAGCCAGCCAGTGAGCAGCACTCCTTCATGGCCTCTGCTTCTGTTCCTGCCCTGACTCCCCTTCATGATGGCACCACAGCCGGAAGCTGCAATAAGGCTCCGCCCAGTTGCTTTTCGCTGCCATTTTCATCACAGAAATATAAAGCAAACTAAGGCATTTGTTAGGCAAGAGGCTTTTGGCGTTTCTGCCATCCAGACCTGGCAACATTTTCCTTAGTCACTCTCCAGCACAAAGAAGTGTGATCTACGATGCTATAAAATTGCTCACAGTTTAAGTCTAGAACATTCATGAAGGAAGGTCATTACCTCCCATGAGTCAAAGCTTAACCAACACTCCAGTTCCCTCTGCTCCCCCTCCCTCCTTCAAGACTTGTTATGGGCATCGAGTTTAGGTACACACGTGCCTTCACTATTCACTTCCCCCATACGATCTGTGAACCAGCTGCTATAACCACATGGGGCACAAACTCCTGGCTTTTCCATGCCAACCTAGGGTCGGCTCTCCAGAGCAGAACCCCTGCAATGCAGGTCAGCGGGCATCGGAGGTCCTGGGAGCTGCCTCTCGTGGCTAAATGACTCAGTCCTTGAATTTGTATCTGAAGGTGGGGATATAAGTAGGAAGGGCACAGGGAGCCATCACGTGCTTAAAGGAGTCATTCCCTGAATGAAAGATGTTAGAAACTGAAGATCAATGCAATCATTTCTCCTTTGATAGAGTCTGGGAACTCCACTGGAAATCCCTACACTGGGAGGCAGTATGGCGTGACAGTCTATCCCAGGTTACGGTCTGGACCTAGTTTTTTGTTTTTTGTTTTTTTGTTTTTGTCTTGGGGTGAGTTTCCTCCAAATCTCACGCCCCCCACCCCTCATCAAGATTTGTAAACTAGGGGCTGGAGAAATGGCTCCCGAGTTCAATTCCCAGCAACCACATGGCAGCTCACAACCATCTACAATGTTATCTGATGCCCTCTTCTGCAGATAAAGCACTCGTTTACAATAAATAAATCTTAAAAAAAAAAAAAAAAAATTTGTAAACTAGGGGCTGGAGAGATGGCTCAGTGGTTAAGAGCACTGGCTGCTCTTCCAAAGGACCCAGGTTCAATTCCCAGCACCCACATGGCGGCTCACAACTGTCTGTCTGTAACTCCTGTTCCAGGTGATCTGACACTCTCACACCAATGCATATAAAATTAAATAAATTATTTTAAAAAATTTTGTAAACTAGAAATAACAAAAGTGATTTCCTGCTTTGTTGGTCCCTTAGTGCTTTGCTCAAAGCAGAGTCCGGACGCAGTCACTTTACCTTCAGTATATCATTATGAAACAAGCTGGGAAAATGGGTCAGTAAACAAACTGCGGAAAGGCTAATGAAGCAAGCCAAAGCGTAGAGATTGGGGTTCTTGTCACCACTGTGACCCCCTCAGGGAGGTTTTCTTGCAAAAGATCGGACAAGATCCTGTGACCCACCCCATGCATCTGGAGTCAGTGCTTGAGAGACCTAGGGGAGAGGAGCAGGAGTTTGAGGTCAGGAGTTCTGGGCCAACCTGGTGAGATTGTTAAGACTTGTTTCAAGAAAAAAAAAAAAATCATACATATTCTTATTTGAAAACGAGTGAATTCTGTTTTAATGTGGGCACAGAAGAAAGTGCACAATAATAACTTAGAACCAACTGGAACTAAGAGAGACAAACTGGAATACATAAAATTGAAAAAAAATTTTTTTTGCACGGGAGAGAACATGATAGAAGTCAAAAGTCAAAATCTGGGAGAAAATAATTGCCACATGTATATGGACAAAGGGCTTATATACCTAATATTTTAAAAATTCACAAAATGAAAAGGAAACTCGATAAAGAATGGTCATCAGGTAGGAACAGAAAAATGTAAGGATGCTATACCCTTATACACAGGAAGGAGCCCCTCCCCTATAAGAAAGAGAATTACACAGTAAAACAACACTGAGATACAATATCTCATCATCAATAAGATTACCGTACACTTTGCTGGCAACGGTTGGGAACTAGGTACCCTTTTAGAACTGATGGATGGAAACAGGCTTAACTCTCCGTGTGTTCATGTTCATATGTGGAGGTCAGAGGTCAACCTTAGGAGTGGTTCCTCAGGAGACACCATCTTGAGTTGCTTGTTTGTTGTCGTTCTGAGACAGGAGCTCACTACGTAGCCCTTGCTGGACTGGCATTCCCAGTGTAGACCAGGCTGACTTCAAACTCAGAGGTTTCCCTGGTGAAACAGCATGGGGATGGCCACCATGCTGTTTGTCACGTTGCTTTTTGAGACAAGGTCTTTCACCGGTACACAGGGGCTCACCAATTACATTAGGCTGCCTGGCCAGTATGCCCTAGGAATCTGTCTCCACCTCCCAGAAGTATTATTGCAAGCATGTGCCACCATGCCTGTTTTTTTTTAAATGTTAGCGCTGGAGATCGAACTCGGCTCCTTATGCCTACAGGGCCAGCACGTTTCTAAGTGAGCTATCTTCCCCTAATCCACTGCAGTGTTTATGGAGGATACTTACACAATGTATGTTTAAAACATGCATACACAGTTATTTGACCTAGCAACCTGACTCTTAAAAAGAAAAACCTCTGAAAGCACAGAAGTAAGCATGCAAAGTTCTTATGGCATGTTGCTTTCTTTCTTGTGTGTTAAGTGTGCAGGGTGCCTGTATATAGTCATGCCTGTGTTTGCTTGCACATACATGTGTGTGTGTCCATATGGAGGCCTGAGGTTGATATCAGGTATCTTCTAAGCCAACTCTCCATGTTTTACATCAAGGCAGGGTCCCTTGCTGTTCAGGCTAGTGTGCCTAGACAGCTTGCTCTGAAGATTCCCTCGCTCAAGTCCTGTGAGATGGATTACAGATAGACACGGTGCCCACCCACCATACATGCCGGCTCCAGGGAGCCAAACTGTTCTCAAAGCCTTTACTCAATGAACCATCTCCCTAACTGATCATCTTCCTTTGAAAAAAAAAATACAGTAAGCTGGAAGTCATTGGTTTATCCACATACCGTGAGTGCTGTGTGACTGTTAAAGGAGTAAGGAAATTCCATATGAACTGAGAGAGCGGATTTTATTTTTTTCAGAGTATATTGTTACGTAAATAGAGAAAGGTACACACAGGCCTTGGGAGTAGCCTATAGAAAAGTATAGAAGGTTATTATGAACAGGCTATCTTTTCTGTAGGAAGGAAGAGGAGTAAGAAAATATGCATGTGTTTATTTGTACAAAAAGAAAAGCATATGAAAGATAAATCAGGGATTAGTAAGGACAGCTACCCCTGAGGCTGAGTAGGGTTGGCTCAGACAGCAGGACAGGATGGACGACTGCCTTAGCAAACACTTTTAGCCATCTTAATACCTTATGTACTAAACAGCAATAAAAAGAGAAAAATTAATCAACACACACTAAGATTAACATGGAAAAACAAACAAACGACCCTAATTTCAGATGAAGGAGATCCACACCAGAGAAGGAGGTAAAACCCAAACAAGTTGGATTCTGTGTTCTTAGACTAAAGCCAAATGTTAGACAAGAGAAGTCTAGAAAACACTTATTTTTAAAAACTACTTACTTCTATCTTATGTGCATGGGTATTTTGCCTGCGTGTATGTCAGTGCCTGAGGAAGCCAGAAGAGGGTGTCAGATCTCTTGGAGCTGGAGTTACAGACAGTTGTGAGGCACCATGTGGGGTGCTGGGAATCAAACCTGGGTCCTCTGGAAGAGCATCAAGTGCTCTTAAGCTCCGAACCATCTCTCTAGCCCCATTTAAAAAGATTTATTGTTGTTGTTGTTTTGAGATAGGGTCTCTATGTACCCTGGCTGGCCTGGAACTTGCTTTGTAGATCAAGTTGGCCCGAACTTAAGATCCATTTGCCTCTGTAATCTGGGACATTGCTGGGAATTGAACTCAGGACCTCTGGAAGAGCAGTCAGTGCTCTTAACCGCTGAGCCATCTCTCAGCCCCACTCCTATATATTCTAACACTGACTGAATATAACCATAACGATTAACCCAATGAAGAATCAACAATAGGGCTATGGCTCAGCAGTAGAGGGCTTGGTAGGATGTGTGAGGTCCTAGTGGGAAAAGACACACCAAAGAATCAATAACAGGACAACAAAGGGTAAAATGTATCTACATGGTTTCAAAGTACTTAGTAACTTTGTAACAGCGGAACGGATTTACACTGACTTTCTGCTTTACTGACAGCGTCCGCTGGGCAAACCAGCTCAGGTGCCCACTGACACAAGATATACACCCTTACCTAAACACAGTGTCATCTCTATGGTGGTACTGCGAGTCTTTACACTAAATCTACTCAGGAGAAACATCAGATAAATCCCCTCTGAGAGCACTCTCCACAGACATATCCTGCACACATCAAGAAGGGCAACAGATGACCGAGAAATTATGTAGCCTCAAGGAGAAGAGAGACACCCAAATGCAAAATTGACTCGAATTTTCTTTTACTACAACAAATGTCATTGACACAATCGGTACAATCTGAAAAAGCTAGATTTTAGCATTAATGTGTATTTCATGGTTTGTATTCACTTTTGAATATATGTATTAATTTTCCTAGAATTTCATATATGAATACAGTGTATTTATTATAATCTATCCCCTGTCCTGTATAACTCCTCCTCCCAAATCTAACCTTACCATCAACCCATCCCAACTTCTTGTCTTTTTTTTTTTTTTTTAATAATTAAAAATGATTTATGGGGCTAGAGAGATGGCTCAGAGGTTAAGAGCACTGACTGCTCTTCCAGAGGTCCTGACTTCAATTCCTAGCAACCACATGGTGGCTCACAACCATCTATAATGTGATCTGATGGCCCCTTCTGGCCTGCAGGTGTACATGCAGGCAGAGCACTATGTACATAATTAATAAATCTGTTTTAAAAATTAAAAATTAAAGATAATTTATGTGGCTGGACGTGGTAGCAAATGCCTTTAATCCCAGCACTTGGGAGGCAGAGGCAGGCGGATCTCTGCGAGTTCGAGGCCAGCCTGGTCTGCAAAGTGAGCCCAGGACAGGCAGGCATACACTGAGAAACCCTGTCTGAAACAAACAAACAAAAAGAAAGAAAAGAAATGGAGCAATAGAATGGCTCCTAATGCCATTCTGCTCTAGCCATAGGGATCAGTGCCTCGCTCAGCCATCATCAGAGAAGCATCCTTTTGCAGTAGATGGGAACAAATAGACTCCCAACTGGAGAAATGTAGAACGAGTGAGAGCCCTTGAAACACTCAGATGTAAATGGGATGTCTCCATCAAATCCTTCCCCAAAGGGCTCAGTGAACCCTGTGGCAGAGGAGACAGAAAGAGTGTAAGAGCCAGAGGGTGCCCCATATTTGACCATGTCCCCTGCATGGGGAGGCCTGGTGGCACTCAGAGGAGGAAGAACAGCAGGCTACCAAGAAGAGACTTGATACCCTATGAGCATAGACAGGGGGAGGAAGTCCCCCTCAGGAACAGTCATAGGGGAGGGGAATAAGGGGAAAGCGGGAGGGAGAGAAGAATGGGAGGATACAAGGGATGGGATAACCATTGAGATGTAACAAGAATAAATTAATAAGAAATTAAAAAAAGAAAAAGTGTAAGAGCCAGAGGAGATGGAAGACACCAAGGACACAATGCCTACTGAACATGTAGAACCAATGCACATATGGACTCATAGAGACTGAGGCAACATGCACAGGGCTGGCACAGGCCTAAGCTAGACGAGGTCCCAGAGCTGAGAGGGAGAGCAGACACAAGACCGCACCCCTATCTCCAATCGACAGCTACTCACAAAAGAAAATTTAGGTTTTTTTCCCAGAAGAATCTCACTGGGTATACAAACCACACTTAAGAGCAGGGCCCTTGTAGATGGGCAACACGAAATGAACTTAATGGTTATTTTGAAGTTATTTCTGTCTAATAATGCTTTGGAGTCTTCTTCTTCTTCTTCTTCTTCTTCTTCTTCTTCTTCTTCTTCTTCTTCTTCTTCTTCAGTTTTTCGAGACAGAGTTTCTTTTCTTCTTTCTTTAAAATTATAATTTATTTACATCTTGAGTGTTTTTTTTTTTAGCCTTACAGATCTTTTGCTTATATATTATGGTTTCTGATTTTGTTTTTATTCTGTATGTGATAATGTGTCTGGGTCTGTGTGTGCTTCTTGTGCTTTTTCATTGGCTCTTTGTGTGTGTGTGTAGTCCTATTATGTTCTGTTTCTGTTTTATTATTATTTATTATTATTATGTCTGTTTGTATTCTAATGAGAGAGAGAGAGAGAGAGAGAGAGAGAGAGAGAGAGAGAAGGGTATGGATTTGGGTGAGTGAGACTATGGGAGATCTGGTAGGAGTTACGAGAGGGGAACCTTAATCAATACGCTATATGAAAATAATCTATTTCCAATTTTAAAAAAAAGGACTCCACTGGTAGATCTTGAAAACATGCATTCTTTAAAATGTCACTTATTTTGGGAGGGCATCAGTACATGCCACAAAGTACATGTGGATGCCAGAGGACACCCTGTGGAAGTTGGTTCTGAGGAGGGAAACGCAGGCCACCAAGGTCGCCTGCAAGTGCCTTTACCTGTCAAGTCATCTTGCCAGCCCAGAAATCTATATTTTTAAAGAGTCATTTTGATGATACAAAATCAAGCTTGGAAAGCATTCTCTGCCTTGTAAATAAATTTTGTTAGGGCAAGATTTCTTTTTTAAAGATAGATATCCATGTATTTACCACCAAACTTTATCATTATTTTAAAAACAAGATTAGTAATTATATGTAAAAATTGTGACAACCAGCCAGGTGGTGGTGGCGCACGCCCTTAATCCCAGCACTTGGGAGGCAGAGGCAGGTGGATTGCTGTGAGTTTGAGGCCAGCCTGGTCTACAAAGTGAGTCCAGGACAGCCAAGGCTATACAGAGAAACCCTGTTCTCAAATAACATTAAAAAAAAAAAAAAAGTGACAACCAATCCCTGCCATCTGCCTGGGCCTTGTGTATCAGCCTCTGGTTCTCAGAAGCCCGCAAAAGAAAGCAGACCTGTGCACCCAGAAAATGGTAGCCCCTTACTAAAAAAACAAAACAAAACAAAAAAAAACCCACATGGTCCCAGTTCTTTGTTCCCCCTCACTAAGGTGGAGTGTCACCCCAGTTTTTGAATTGCTTGTCTCTTGCCTGCCTCTTATTTTGTGACCATGGACAATGATGTGTGGTGATGCAGGAGGCAGACTGTCTGCACAAAGGCTGAGCAGTTCTGTTAAGGTCTTCTGTTTCTTTTCAGTGAAATAAGAGGCCAAGGGAGGAAGAACTGTTCGGGGCCTAAGGAGAGCTGACAGCCACCTAGATCCATAGCCAGACAGTGCCCAGGCTGCTGTCCTCAGCTCTACTGGGTCAGGGTGACTGTCAGTCACTCAGGACAGTTAGTTGGTCAGCGTTTCTGCCGCTCTGCACCTCTAATGTCCGGCGGCCTCAGAATTTAAAAAACTTTTGTCAACTCACTGCTTGGGAGTGGTTTTAATTTCCTCAATTACTGGCACATGAGCTTATTTGCAGTCTCTCTTTTGTGAATTAGTCCGTTCACAGTCTTTGTTTATTTTTCTACTGGTTTTGCCTTTCTGGTTGTTCTGCCGAATTCTCGTGTGGCTGCTTGTAATATACCAATGCTTGTGTTGTGACTGTACCAACATTTTCACGACTGAGCCTACAGCCAAGACTCCTGGCTTGAACGGTCATGTAATTTTCCACTTGTCTTGTTTTCTCCCCAGTGCTCCATGTCTGTCATTTTATTAAGAACATTTACTATTGCATGAATAACGAGTTCCTTTTTTCTCTCTCTCTGTGTGTGTGGGTCTCTTTTAGTCTTGCTCTGAGCCACCCATCTTCTACTTCCAGCTTGTGACCACCACTTGCTGGATGGCTGCGTGCTGGCATTCCAGCGGCCTATCAGAATATTTTGTATTGGAGTTGCTGTTTCCCAAACCCATGTCTTCTTTCAGTGTGGCTGGTACTCATTCATCTCACTAAGCATGACTTTGTTGTTTTTTAATTTATTTTTTAGTTTTTTTTATTATGTATACAGTGCTCTGCCTGCATGTATGCCTGCAGGCCAAAAGAGGGCACCAGATCACATTATAGATGGCTGTGAGCCACCATATGGTTGCTGGGAATTGAACTCAGGACCTCTGGAAGAACAGTCAGTGTGTCAGTGCTCTTAACCTTTGAGCCATCTCTCCAGCCCCTTTGCATGACTTTGTAATGGCCCCTTTAAATTTAGAAGGTCAGATTAAGATAATCTCCCATGTTGCATCATCACCTAGTTTCTTTTGTTTTAGACAAATACATTGGCATTCTCTTTCCCAATCCTTTGTGCTGTTTACTCCACCAACATCTGCTTTTTTAAGTTTTTCTTCTAAATGTCACAGTGAGACTCCTCTGCTCTGGGTGAGTCTGAGCCTCCTGCATGCCCTTCAGCCTGCAGGACTTGTCTTTGATTCTGGGAATTTTGGTTTCCATTATTTCTCTTCTCTCTTTTTTTTATTGTTTTATTTATAACTCTGCATTTGTATTTGACTTCAGGTGTGGAGGAAATTTATTTTTAGCATCTCCATAACTTTACATGCTAGCCTTTTTTTTTTAATTTACATTTTATGTTTATGGGTGTTTTGCCTGCATGCATGTCTGTGCAGTATGTGCTTGCAGAACCCAAACCCACAAGGCGGCATCAGATCATGTGGAACTAGAGTTTCAGACAGTTGTGAGCCCTCCATGTGGGTGCTGGGAATTGAACCAGGGTCTTATGGAAGAACAACCAATGGTCTTAACCACTGAGCCATCTCTCTACCCCTTACATGCCACTCTTTTTGTCTAGGGCATTGTCTTAGTGAGGGTTTCCATTGCTGTGAAGAGACACCATGACCACGGCAACTCTTACAAAGGAAAACATTTAACTGGGCCTGGCTTACAGTTTCAGAGGGTTAGTCCATTATCTTCATGGCGGGAGGCACGGCAACGTGCAGGCAGACATGGTACCAGAGAGGTAGCTGAGCGTTCTGTATCCTGCAGACAGCAGGAAGAGAAAATGCCACATTGGGCCTGGTTTGAGCATATGAGACCTCAAAGCCCACCCCTGTGACACACTTCCTCCAACAAGGCCACACCTCCTAGTAGTGTGCCCCTCCCGATGGGCTTGATTGTGCTGGCTAGCTTATGTTAATTTGTCACAAGCTCAAGTTATGTGAAAGGAGGGAACTTCAGGGGAGAAACTGAGAAAATTCCCTCCAGAAGATTAGGCTGTAGAGCATTTTCTTAACTAGTGATTAATGAAGGAGGGGCCCAGCCCGTTGTGGGTGGTGCCATCCCTGGCCTTGTGGTCCTGGGTTCTTCCATAAGCAAGCAGACTGAGTAAGCCATGGGGAGCAAGCCAGTAAGCAGCACCCCTCCATAGTCTCTGCATCAGCTCCTGCCTCCAGGTTCCTGCCCTGACATTGATGGTGAACAGTGATAGAGAAGGCTAAGAGGAATAAACCCTTTCCTTCCCAGCCTGCTTTCAGTTACAGTCTTTCATCACAGTAGTAGTAACCCTAACAGAGACGCCTACTTAACCTTCAAACCCCAGTTCTTCCATGATGACCCCAGTGAGCCTAGGCTGAATTGCGCCTGCCAATAAGCTGTCCCATCTGAAATGCCATAATATACCTGCATGCATATCTGCGCCCTCCACCGACCATACACTCGCCAGGCCAGAAAGATGTCTACTTACCGTATATCCTTACTGCCTTGTACTATGATGCAATGAGCACGTAGATGTGTTCAACTTGGGGGAGGGAGGGGGGGTAGCACCATCCTCTGTATGTGCCTTCCTTCAATCTGAGCTCCTGACCTCCTTCAATCTGTTTACTAAACAATACTACTTGGATTAGGTTTCATACTGGCTTGAAGATGGAAGGGGAAAAAGACAAAAGTCTCAATCCTGTAGAATTCTACTATGTAACAGGAAGACTTTTTTCTCATTAACTGAAATGATTTTAATGTGTGTGTGTGTGTGTGTGTGCGCGCATGTGTATGCTATGCTGTGGCATGCAGGAGAAAGTCAAAGACAACTTGGTTCTCTTCTTCCGCCATGTGTGTTCCTCAGCTTTGGCAGTAAGCACCTTTACCTACTGAGTCATCTCTCCAGCCCCTCGTATAGCTTTTAAAAACTGAGGTATAATTCCCATCCAGTTGGTCAGTGGTAAAGCATCTGCCTGGACCAATCCCTAGTACACACACACACACACACACACACGGGCACGCACACACACACACGGGCACGCACACGTGGGCACCTACACACACACACCATATGCACTTTAGTGGGTTCTTTCTTAGCATATGTAACACATCATGCAACCATGACCACTAGGCAAGGTTATTTCTTATCTGTGTTAAGTGAAGACCATGTCCGGGTGCCAAGATGGGAGGAGAAAGAGGTTACAGAGGAAGGAATGCATTCCAGGGAAAGGGAACAGCACGTTCGAGGGCAGGTTATTCTGAGGGAAAGGGAACAGTGTGTGCCAAGGGGCCAAGTTCTGAGAAGGCGCAGGCTTTGGAAAGTGTGTAAGGTGCAGGGGAGGTGGAGTAGTTTATTGTGAAGAAATGGCTGAGCTATTATTCCACAAAGGAGGAATCCAAATGGAGCAAGGTGAAGTAACATAACCAAGGCTAGACATTCTCCCCTGGATCAACTTGACCGAAGGTGTGTAAGGAATGCTACAGTACACAAGGATGCTGGTGTGACACTCACAAAGTCGCTACCATGTTGGCTTTGGCCCCATCTTCCACTACAGTTTTATTTTCTCTTCCAGCTCCTCGTATCACCTAAAAACACTGACCATGTTAACCTCGGTTATGATAACCACCCCCCACCCCACCTCACACCCCCAATAACCATACTCCCCCCAACTTCCCACCCCCGCCCCGTGGTCCTTTTGTCGCTTCAAAAAGTTAATGCTGGTGTGATTCCGTCAAAATGTACCCCTGGCCAGAGGCAGAAATATTTCTGCAGTGAAAATCCAGGGTGAAGACTTGGACCTTTGTAGACTGTTAGGTTCAACTATGTTTACCAGCTGTTTCCTAGGCTCTGTGTGACTGCGGCTTTGGGGGGGGGCTTCAGTCTTCCCACCTGCAGCAAGTGGAGACATCATCCGGGCCACCTTTCCCCTACCCTGCCACAGAGAACCAACAAAAAGCTGCAAGGTTTTCTACTGTTTCAGAAACACTTGGGGGGGAAAGGCTAACAGGCTTTAGACAGAAATGTGAACACTAAGAATGTCTCCACACTTCTGATCCCAAACTCTCATGTTGGTTTACTAGGTTTACAAAATCACTCAGGAGCTCCAAGTGGCAACCGTTTCGTCTCTCTTTGGAAGGTTGATACAAGGGAGACTTGAGAGAAACAACTAGGAGTGAGTTCTGTCAGGTAGTAATGAGGGCCTCTAGTTGCCTGGCTTTCCCTTGGAGGTTTCCTTGACTCCTTTCCCACCAGAGAAAAGCTACTGCCCCTAAGAACTGTGCGGCTGCAGAGTGGGTGTGATGGTCGAGCGCAACATGACGGGACTTGGGATCACAGGGGAAACAAATACTTGGGCACGCCTGTGAGGGACAGGGTTCAGGTGGGAAGAACCATCCTAAATGTCAGTGTCACCATGGGCTGAGCAGGTCCTAAGTCGCAGGTAGAGAAAGCCAAGCTGAACATCAGCATTTCTTTCTCCTGGCTTCCTGACTGGGGACATGATGCAGTCCGGCTGCAATTCACCACTCTTATCCAGGTCTGTAGTTAGAGATGGCAAAAAGAGGAAAAATGTAAAGTTTGATGAGGAAAAGCGTGCAAGCAGGGAAGGCAGACTTGAAGGCAGCTATAGGCGTCAGAGGAACTAGTGACATCATAAGAAGCTTGGATTTCTGCACTGAGACAAGAGGACAACTGAGGGGAATTATCAAGGTTTCCAAAATACAAATTTATCTGAAAGGAGAGAATGCTACTGAGGGGGTTCTTTACTAAACAAAACAAAACAAAACAAAAACAAAAACAACAACAACAACAACAACAAAAAACCAACTTAGAGGGAGCTGTGGGGACAGGCTCTATCTTAAGCTGGCACCATCACGCACATACTAGTTTTGTAAGCATGAGAGTTTGAGGGGACAGGCATCACAGACTGCAACACCACAGTTCCAGAGAGTCAGGGAGGCTGGGCTCTGTGTGAAGGGTTGACATCCCTGCAAGGAGGTCCTGAGAGGCCATTTTGTAGAGCTCTAGCAAGGTGAAGCCTGAGCTGCAATGAGACAATAAAACCATCGGAAATCCAGCAAGGAAAGCTACCCTAAGAAACTGTCCGCCCCCCCCGCCCCCCGCCCAAGAGACTATGTTTGCTGCAGGTGGGAGGAGCAGGGCCACCCAAGCTCTCTAGAGCCCAAATGATTCCGTAAGAGTCCCAGATGGCTGGTAGCCACAGGACCTTGTTTGTTCTGCTGCATTTGCTTCTGTTTTAGTCAGATATTTTCTTTGCTATGACCTTTCTCTCTTTGGAATGGGAACTCTTGACTGTGATGTTGTACACTGGCAATGGGCGACTTGCTTGTCAACATCACAGCGGCTCTCAGTGAGTGAGCACCCGGAGCCTTTAGAGAGACTTGGGACTTTTCAAACAGCGTCAGGAATCTTGGAGACGACGAGGGCTTTTAGAATTGGACTGCATGTGTTCTTTTATTATGAGATGAACGTAAAACTGGGGTGAAGTGTTATGATGCTTAATCTTGTCAGTTTGATGAGATTTTGAGTCACCATGGAGATGGGTATCAGGGCGTGTCTGGGAGGGGCTAGGTTTAGGCAGGAAGACCCTCTATAAATGTGGGTGGCACTGTCTCGTAGGCAGGGGTCCTCGGTTACATAAAAAGAAGAAAACAAGGTGAAGACCAGCATCCAGCCCTGAGTCCAACTGTGACTGCCACATGACCAGCTGCTTCCTGCTCCTGTGGCCTCGACAGACCGTATTCTCAAACTGTGAGCTAAAACCAGCCTGTCTTTCCTCCAATTTCTCTTCTCCAGTCTTTTATCACTGCACCAAGAAAAGTGAAGAACATGCAAGCTATGGAGAAAAGTGTTCTCCGTGCTGGCTTCTGAAGCATGGTTTACAAGATGCCGGCAGGGCAGAACATACCAAAGACAGCCAAGAAGCAGCTACTTCCCAGAGAGGAGTTTGAAAATAACCCCACTGACAGTGTAACAGGGCCCACCAGAAGACACCTATGCTAAGAAAGAACGGGTATGCCGTGTATGCTGCCCCAGCAGAGTGGCCATGGCTCTGCCACACATACTTGGCGTGTTTGAAAATGTGATGCAACATAAAGGGCTGACTATTAACCTTTTAGAGAGGGAGACCACCGATCCGTGACCGTTCCTTCTTCGTCTTTTGTGGCCTGTAACTATGATTTACTGTAAATAGGCGAACACATCCGTTGGTTTAAAAAAAAAAAAAAAAAAAAGACCACCCTAATCGGGAGCATTTGTGTGAGTAATCTGAAGGTGGCTGGCTTCCAGTCCGCAGTGAGTTATGCACACATGAGTTGTTTTCATTTGTGATTTTCTTCCACATTTTAGTGAGGAAGCATCTATCCCTGGTTTATCTGTTTGCCTGGGGAACACTATCAAGGCCCTACTCCCAATTCCAGGAGCAGTAAAACCCAAAGAGGAAAATGTGTGGATATTTGACAAAAGCTAGAATTGAAAGGTCAGTAGATATCTAGGTGAGAAAGTGCCAAATGTTATGGAGTCTGCTTAGATCCAACATAACTGAAGAATTCCTCATTTCCTTCTCAAGACAAATAATTAAGGACAGCCCCCTCCCCCCAAGTTTTTAAGCTCCTAAGTTCCCTGGGCAAAGAAATGGAAGCAAACCCGCAGTGTGTCACACATTACTTAGGTCACCCTCACAAGGAGTGGTTGTTTGTTTTATTTCCTTTGCGGATAAAAGTTAGGCTCAGGGGTGTTGGGGCATAATGCTGGGATTGAGTATGGAGTAACTGACCTTCTACCGGAAGGCCCACGGTGACTTCTCCACCCAGACATACCTCCTACCACGGTAGCCCTCTAAAATCCAACGAACACTACCCAGGTCACACCCAGAAGTCCAGCAGAGTCTTCTCACCTCAGAATCTCTCCTTTCTCTTCTTCTGTAGTCCTCATGTTCTGATTCTCACAGGGCTATGTGACTTAGATTGCCTGCCACCTGGCAATCTGGCCGGCTCCTTCCTGGGAGAGGTTCAAGGACCCTGCTTCTTCCGTCCTGCAAGTGGAAGGACAACTTTCCTCTCTTGTCCCTTCCAAAGCTCAGGGAATGCCTACCTAGCCTGGGACTGAAACCAGCCGCTCAAGGCTGGCGTTGTCTCCTCCTCTGCCACCTGGCTAACTGGACTCGGCTCTGGCTCTACTTTCCCCTCTTGGACAGGGAAACTGAGGCCCCGCACCACAGCAGCTTTCCTAGAATACACGGTCTGGGGGAGGGGGCCCCTGTGGTCCTGCAGTCCTTTGACCACAAGCGCCCCCTTCTCCAAGATCCTGGCTCGCAGCGAAATCTCCAGATCCACGCATGGCTCATGATGAGCGCCGGCAAAGTTATCAGTCGTTGCTTGCGCCGCTCACCTCCAGGTGCACCTCACCGGCCCCGCGCCCACGTTGGGTCCACCTTGCGCACACCCCGCCCACGCCCGCGCCCTTCTCCTCCCGCGCGCCGCCCCGTTCCGCCGCTCCCGGCCCCGCTTCGGCTGCCGCCGTTTCCGCCCGCCGGGCGCGCAGCCTAGGAGCGCCAAGCCATCGGAGCGCGCGGCGTAGCGCGGGACGGGCAGGGCGCGCACTCTCAGCGGGGCACACACCGGTCCAACTCTTAGGCGCGCGGGGTTCGTCGGCCGCCGCCGCCCCGGCACCGGGGGGGCAGAGCGAGCGCTTTGTCCGCGCGCCCGCCCGGGACTCTGCCCGGAGGAGGCAGTCGCGCCAAGTCCCCGCCTCCGCCTCTGCCCCCGGGCGGGCCGGGCCGGCCGCGGTGGGGGGAGCCAGGCTGAGGGCGAGGGTGGGGGCGGGGGCGGGCGCAGGAGCGGAGAGGAGGGCAGCGGAGGCGGCGGGAGCGCCGGGTGCCGGGCCGGGGGAGCCGCGGGCTCTCGGGAAGACGCGGATGATGAACAAGCTATATATCGGGAACCTGAGCCCCGCCGTCACTGCCGACGACCTCCGGCAGCTCTTCGGGGACAGGAAGCTGCCTCTGGCGGGACAGGTCTTACTCAAATCCGGCTACGCCTTCGTGGACTACCCCGACCAGAACTGGGCCATTCGAGCCATCGAGACCCTCTCCGGTGAGCACTCACGCTGCCCATGCCGCGCCTCTCCGGCTCGGGACGGCGGTAGCCGGGAGGCCGAGCCCCATGGGCCGCGCCCGCAGGGACTCCCGAGCCCGCACACTCACTTTCACGCACCAGCCCCGCGACTCTCGGGGCGGCCCGGCTCCGGGATGGCCCGCTGCCCTGTCCCCACTGCTAGGGCTAACCCTAAACCCTCGGGCCTCAGACTCCGGACGGCCCTGTGCCCCTCCGAGGGTGCCCAGGCTCACAGGCTCCCTAGGAGCGCCCCTGCACTCCGGAGCTTCCCCCGCCCCCACCTTTTCAGAGTCCCCCATTTTCCTTTTCGTTGACCCTGCTAGTGCCCCCTTTGCAAGGGACCCCCCCAAATCCAGCATCTCTTCTCTACCTAGCCAGACCTTCCTTCTTCCCATGCCTCGTGCCAAAGACCTCTCGTCTTCTGTGGTTTCCAAAGCCTTACTCTCCTTTTGAGATTTACCCCTCCCTTGTCTACTGGCCCCCCCACTTCAGGTAGCTCCCGGACTTCACCTACTGAACCCTTCGAAGTCCCGGGGTCCCCCCCAACCCGGCCTTTGCCGGACCGCACATCTCCCTGGGTCCTTTCCCGAAGCTCAGTTCCCTCTCGCTGGTCTCGGAAGCGCTCCTATTTTTCCCTGAATTTTTTGTCCGATTTTATTAAGAAGAACTCGGGGCTGGGGGCTTTCCGCCTCCCGTCTCCCCGCCTCCTGCTCGGCCAGAAGCACCTTTTTACGAGGTACCCTGTCTCAACTCGGTGGGGGCCGGGGCTGAGAACCGGGAAAGGCGACCGGGGGGCCCGCGAGCGCGCTGGAGCCCAGACGGGTGTCGGAGCGCTACACACTCGCCCGCGCGCGCGCTCCCTGCTCGCATCCCGCACACGCACGCGGCAGGCCACGCTTCCCTGGCAGGCGACCTCCGACCCCGCAGGGAACCCCTACCTTGGGGACCTGTGAGGCGGGGGTGGGGTGCTGGTGAGAGCTGGGGTGCGGGGTCACTCCAAAGCAAGGCAGCCGCCAAGCCAGGGACTCCTGCGCGTGTCCCAGGGGCTGCCTGCGGGGGGGGGGCGGGGGTTGGGGGTCCGAGCGCCCCGGAGCCTGGAGGTCCCGGGGTGTTGGGATGGGGTGCTGGGGGCCGGAGAGACCGAGGCGCGCCAGCCCTGCGGCTTGAGTTTCAAATGAGCTCATCTTTTCAAATTGGCGCCGCTCTTTATTAAATGTGTTTTTCCGGTAATGCCACCCACAGCTATACCTGGGGTCCGAACCGGGCTTGCGCCTTTACCACCTCGCTCGCCACCCGTGGCGCCCACTTTTCATCATAGTTGGCGCTAAGTTCGCCCAGCTGCGGCCGGGTGGAGGACCCCTTGAAGGCGCAGAAGGCGGAGTCGGAGCGTGGAGTAGTGTGCCTGCCCCTCCTAGACCCCCGCGGGTTTTACTCAGGGAGGTTCTGAGTGCTTTAAATTTCTGTTTTAAAGGTAAAGTGGAATTGCATGGGAAAATCATGGAAGTTGATTACTCAGTCTCTAAAAAGCTAAGGTAAATATATTTTGCCTACTTTCTTTTTTTGGCTCCCCACTACCCCCTCCCCTGCGATTGGGCTTCCATATATATAACTAAAAAAATATGGTCAGCTTTTTAAAAAACTATGTCTATATGGTTTTTAAAAGGGCGTTTGTTGGTTTTGTTCGTGGAGATATATAGCTTAGAAAGTTACTATTGTTTTAATATTTTACTTTCATTATATAAGGTGCTTTCTGTGCTTGCAAACAACTATTTGGTGCCCAATTAGGGATCGGGATGAAGAACACTAGGTGGATTCAGTTGGCTGTGATCGATTAAGTTGTTTATGATAAATTGCTTTTCGCTCCCCACCACCCCTACTCCAGCACAATAGCAAACTTCCTGTGAGATGTGAAGAATAAATATTTACTGTGTCAGCTGAATTGCTTAACTAAACCATGCGATTAATTACTCTTTTTTTTTTTTTTTTTTTTTTGTGCGTAGTTTAGTGATGAATTATAAAAATCGTCCGGTAAATAAGGAGTAGGTTGTTGTTGTTGTGTGGTTTTTTTTTCTCATAGTATTCTAAAGAAGTAGCATGTTTGTATTGGATGCAGGGAGAAGCCAGGCCTTAATAACTGAGGCGCTGGGTTGGCTCCCAGCACTTTGTTGTTATTGTTACTTTAGAGAACCGTTGGGGAATAAACAATGTCGCGGTTAAGACGATAGTTAGCTATTGTTAATGAAGCAGCGACACGCTTTGTGGGGGTTGGGTTTCCCCAGTGATTGCTTTGAAAGAATGGAGGAGAACTTCTTTGTTTAAAAAGTTCATTGTGCACTTTAAATTGGGGGCCTTTATTCTTTCTACCTCCCCCCCACCCACGTGTCCTAACTTAGTTTTTATCCCATTAACTAACTATTTCTTTGCCATTCGTCATTAAGTATCTGAATTGGGAGGCTAAGTCTGATTTTCCACCTTAAAGTCTGAGGTGGATGCTCCAGCTTTGTCAGGATTGAGAACAGTTTAAAGTAAATAAATTTTATAAATACTTGGTTGTGTTGGAGGTTTTTAAAGATGTGTGCACGTTTCCACATACATTGTGATGTAACAGAGTCTCTGTTTGGAAATGATGTGCCACACTAGAAAACTGTAATACTTTTGTTTTTGAAAAGTTAAGGATTATGGTTGTAGCTTGGGCTGTTATACTGAATGGATTCTTATGTTGAAAATGTGTAACTGGCTCTTCCATAGAGTGTTTTAAGCTTATATGGTTTCCTTCAATGTTGTTGTTGGTTTGTTTGGTTTTTTTTTTTTTTTTTTTTTTTTGATTTGAGATGTGTAAGGGGATGTTTTCTGGGATGCTATATACTTACTGTAAAGTTTAAATCATTCGTCTCTTAACAGTTGAAGATTTGATGAATAATGTTAGGACCACTGAGAATGTTTAATGCACCATGCATCTATAAATATCTCATTATGCCTGCTGTCTAGCTATTGTGAATCTTTCTGGAGATTACAAGTGGCAAAAGTCACTAGATTTTTGTTTTTTTAAATGGAGGTTATTTGAAGTCCCATTATTCCATGATCCAGTGTATATTACTTAATTTTCAAATAAGTGGGCTACTAGTTTATGTAAAGCCATTCGATCACCTAAACCTTACCAACAATAAGACCACTTTAGTTTTTGTTTTGTTTTTTTTCTTTTTCTTTTAATATTTAGAGGTTGTTTGCTTATGGGCTGATGTTTCACGTAAGTGATTTTATCCTGCTTACATGAGCTCAAGAGTTGTCATGTCACCAGTGTTGGTATAAATTAAGTAAGCAGTCTAGGGCTTATACACAGTCCTAGGAATAAACAATTTCTTGGAACACGTTGGCGATAGGAAGTTGAGTGCAGGCTGTGTGACTGACTACACCTGAAGAAGGTTAGCATACCAAATGCATGATGGGTAGTCAGCACCAGCACAAAAGTTACCTCCTTGCAGTGCAAGCTAAGGGGAGAAAGCTGCACTGGTTGGAGTGGGTTAGCTGAGTTTATGCTTAAGAATTCTGGGCACAACCACACTGGTCGCTTTAAAACAAAACAAAACAAAACAGAGTACTGTGACATTTAAGACTAAAGCTTTCTTGCTATGCAGTGATTGTTTTATTGTTGTTTTGTTGCGTTTTGATGATACACACTGACAAGTTGGAAGTAAATGTGTGAACTTTGGGTTGGTTCTATGTGTGGTTTTCCAGTTCTATAGAGCTGGAGGAAAACAAATCTGTCTGTTTGTCTGTCTCTCTCTCATTTGTCTCCTTGAAAAATGATCCAACAATTGAGTGCTAATTTTTTTAATATTGTGTTTAATTCATTGATTTCTCAGGGAGCTGTTTAATATCTATATCCCAAATAGTTTTTTTTTTAAAGCTAATGGTAGTTGTACGATGTTTTAATCCTTATTTGTGGAATTATTAGCATGCTGTTTGCTTACCATAAGGGTCTTCTGTTAAATCGCATAACACCATTTTATACCCATGGCTACATAGTACACACTGCTGTTTTTCTCAGTCATTCTGGGGTAGAGAATCCTTTTTATTTTTGCTACATGTGTTTTATCCTTCTTAAATTCAAATTATTTTACAGTAAGCCATGAACATTTATTTCTCTTACATTCTATTTGGTTTGACTCTGCTAAATAAAAAAACCTTTGGGTTTTTTTTTTTTTTTTCTTTCTATATTCATATAGTACTACCTGTGGGTCAAAGATTTTAGTAAAGAGGAAAAAATTGATACCTTTTTACTTTGGGTACTGCCGAGAGTTCACTTAAAAATATGCATGCACATAGCTACACATATTGCATAAATTGTTTTGATCTAAGACATGCTAATTTGAATGTGCTTTTGTCCCAAAAGTTGAATGATTCTGTGACAAACAGGACTTTTAAAAAATGCAGTATCTACCCACTTTTAGGAAGTGGCTGAATGATGGAAAACAGGCTTCCACTGGGACAGTTCGATTCTCTGAGATGCTATAGAGAAAGCTATGAATCTGTCTTTCATGAGTTAAAAATCAGTAATTGTCTTCTCTCCAATTCAAATGAATCTGGGCTCCTATAGGAATGCTAAAGAAAACAGTATCCCAATTGTATTTTGCTTGTATGTACTACATTGTGTATAGCTGAATTAAATACCAACCCCCCAAAACCCACCCAACTTAAAGCCCTCCCTGTAACAAAGGCTTTTTTTTTTGCATTAAGATTTAACTTTCTAGAAACAAAAAAGGACTTTATTAGTTTAAAATCTTATATAGTAGCCTTGTATTTCAAGACTTTGTTGAATTAGAAATTAATGGCTAGACTTAAATTACATATGTGGCTAGATTAATACAATGCCACATGATATCAAACTGTAAAGTCACTTTGATTTAGCTTTGAAAGCACGGTATTTTTTAAAAGGTAAGATTTTTATATTCTAGAGAATACACATTTTCCTGATCTCTAAGAAATAAGTATTGGGGTTAGAATAGAAATAGTGAAGAAAAAAATGTTTGATATTAAATAGCAAGGTAGTCTCCAAATGTTTGTCAGAGGCCAGCATTTTACTTTATACATGCTATTAAACGTTAAAAAATGGATGAACACTACAAATAAAATATATTTTGTTTTGCTTGGTTTTCTAATTCACTAAATAGTATCAAATTTAAGTTGTAAGGTATCAATTTATAAAAGCTTAAACCTTAATTATAAAAGAAAATTGATATAGAGTCCACTTGCTACATTGTGCTCTTCAATAATAACAATGTTTATTTGCAATTTTAAAAGGACCAGTAAGAGAAGCTTTAGGAGTTGTGTGTCTCATTATGCTAAGCTGAGGTTGTCATTTGATAGATGGTGGAAGTTAATCATATTTAAGGAAAGCCTATTATATATAATGCTCTGAAGTATATTTTCTTTAATAAATGATTTTCTTTTAAAATACATTCTAAAGAGTTTAAAAGATTCAAACCTAACTACAAGTGAAAATTATTTCACTATTTTAAATAAACTATTTTTATGCGTGAGAGTGCAGGTTGCTCTAAGTTCCTTAGTGGGTTGAAGAGGAATGTTAATGAGGGTAAATTGTGTGTGAAAGATTAGAGACCAGGGCACATTCATTACAAGCAGTAAAAATAGATTGCTCCTAGAACTGTTTATAAATGTTGGATATTTTCTAAATATCTGCTGTCTACAAGTGGATCACTATTCCATGTCTACCAATGTAGACAAACTCAAGAGTAGATGGACCAATTGGTCAGTTGTTACTGAACTAAAGTGTCCCTCTGATTCATGGGGTGTGCACACTTTGTTTTGGGGGGGGGCGGGGGTTTTACTCAGATTAAGTAGCAAGGCAAAGAGAGATCTTTAATTGAGCAACCATTGCTCTGAGTTTCAGTCCAGACGAAGCTAATTAAAATCACTAGATGATTGAAACTCACGGAGGAGGGCGGGTGGCATGGCATCTTCCCTGAGTGATGCCTCTCACTGCACTCCCAGGTGCCTTCACTCCTGGCAGTCAGGCACAGACAGACACCTGTGGTGGCTTTTTTTTTTTTTTTTTTTTTTGATGAGCACGTTGCTGAGAAGACTGTCCCATGCAAAGAGTTCTTTTGTTAGTCTTTTTTCCCCTCAAATTCAATTCCATGAAGGCTTGGTTGACCTATTCTTCTCCACCCCAACCCCTACACACACACACACACACTTTTATTTTCTTTTAAATACAGTCTCCCTGTGCAGCCTCAGCTGTTCCTAAACCCTGAACCTCTTGCTTCTGCCTCCTGAAGGCTGGATCATAGGCAGGTGTGCCCTGCTGTGCCCAGCTTATAGCACACTTGTTAGCAAATGTGCATCTGTACTTAGAAATGCTGTACTTAGGAGGGTGCTTTCTTATTTTTGCACAACTGATGGTGGATCAGTTTTTGTTAGAAGCAGCATAGAATTGGAAGCTGCTTAAAAAGTATAAATTTCAAGATATAATTTTAAAGATTATATTCAAATACCATGAGCATACTTTCCTCTCTCTCTCTCTCTCTCTCTCTCTCTCTCTCTCTCTCTCTCTCTCTCTCTCTCTCTCTCTGTGTGTGTGTGTGTGTGTGTGTGTGTGTCAAGAAACTGGTTGGCATTGGCTAAACTAACTTTTAAGGGAAAAATGTATGCTTTGAAACTTCTAGCCAGAAGCATAATATCTCAAAAACTATGACTGACTTCTTAATTTAGGCAACAGGAGAGTTCTGTTTAAGAAGGCGTGCCTAAATAATTGATTAGTCAGGTTATATTATTTTGCAGTCAATGGAAAGTACAAATTAGTTTGGGGAATATTCAAACAATGGCAGCGAACACAAAGCAGCAAGCACCCACCAGCAAAGTCAGTTCTTTTCCTCTTTCTCATTTATTGCCATTAAAACATTTAAAAATCCTTTGCTTTATAATTTGACTTGATGCTTACAAACTTACAGTTTTCATTTGGTGGCACGGATGGTATGGGTTCTATTTTGGGCAGCAAATTGCAGACTGCTCAGAATTATTTTTAAGGTTTTACTTTTCCTGTTTTGATTATGGGATGCTCGTCTGGTTACTTCACAAAATAAGGGAAAGAAATTATTTTCTAGCGCAGAAAACCTTAGGTTCTGTTGCTTTCACTGACAAAGAGGAGAGAAAAATCCAGTAACGTGTCTGTGTCTTGAATCTACTTCAGAGTTGGATGGCGGGTTGACGTTGGATGTAGGCAGAGCAGAAACGGGTTACCATTACGTCCAACACCGCCCTTCTGTCCGTCATTTCCTGGTTAGATACCTCCTCCCCATGCAGTGAGACACATCATTTGCTCATTCTTGGAGCTTCTAATTATTTAATGTGTCTTACACTTTTATTTCCTAAAATGTGAACACTTAATAATTACAGTTTTCGTATTGTATCAAAGTGGGCATTTCAAGAAGTTCAGTAAAGGAAGTGGAAGGTTCTGGACTCACATTTTAAATATTGTCGCATCTCCCTACATCACGAGCGGTGTCTTACCTAACAAACAGGAAGACTTGTGTGGAACCACCACAAGAAGGATGTTTGCAGTTTTTCTTGTTGTCATGTATTTAATTAATACATATGGAACTGTGACTCTGCCTTGGGGAAAGCCTGAACTTTAAAATCTTTAAAGAGCCAGGTACATCCCAGTACCCAGGGAGGCAGAGGCAGGTGGATCTCTGTGAGTTCGAGGCCAGCCTGGTCTACAAAGTGAGTCCAGGACAGCCAAGGCTACACAGAGAAGCCCTGTCTCAAAAAAGAAAAAAGAAAAAGACCGTTAAGGATTTTATGATCTGGTACTGTTATGGTCACAGGGCTATCGAGGACTATGACAGGATGTAGCTCATATGGATGCACCTTAAGTTCATACAGTAATAAAACTATTATGGCCTCTTTAACAGACAATTTACCTTTTTCTAAGTAAGGTTCAGGAAAGAAGGGGGGAAAAACTAGTCCTTTTCTCAGTTGAGGAAACTCAGGCTTCAAGAGATGGAGTAATTCGTCTAAGGCAGGTAAATAAATTCAGTGGCAGGGAAGAACCCAGGCAAGAGGTCTGCCTCTGATTCCTACCCCAGTGTAATTCACTTTTTAATGTTTAGTTTTAATTTAAACAGCTGCAAGTGTTGGAAGGCCCAGTGTCCTATTCAGGAGTGATAGTAACTGCTTGTGAAGTGCCCCTTTGCAACTGTCTTGTTCTTCTCCTCGTCTGAATGATCTGTTCTTCATTACACTTATTTTTATAGGGGAAAAAAAAAACAATTGAAAATAAGCACATGATTAAAAAAATTTTTTTCTATTTTCTTTTTTTCTTCTTTTTGGAGACAGGGTCTCTCTGTGTAGCCTTTGGCTGTCCTGGACTCACTTTGTAGATCAGGCTGAGCTCGAACTCAGTGATCCACCTGCCTCTGCCTCCCGAGTGCTGGGATTAAAGGCGTGCGCCACCACGCCCAGCTCACCCCTGCTTTCTCTGAGCTTACCATAGACACATGTGTAGGATCCAGGGAGGTGTTTGATTTTTTTTTTTTTTTTTGCTTGTTTATTTGGCTATTGTTTATACTGTTGCATTATTTTAGTGGTTGCATTCTTTGTATTAAGACGTAGGACGGTGCTTAGAAGGACATTCCTTACAGGTCAGTGGCGCAAGCCTTTAATCCCAGGCAGAGGCAGGAGGGTATCCATGAGTTAGAGGCCAGCCTGGTTGGCATAGTGAGTTTCAGGCCAGCCAGAGCTGTATAGAGAGATCCTGTCCCAATAAACTGCAAAACAAAAAATAGGACAGTTTCTCTCAACGTTTGAGGCACACAAACTAGGCACTGACTTGAGCTCTGGTCCAGGCTGTGTCCCTTTTGGTGAAGTTGAAGAATTCACCTGGTGGGCTCCTCTAGGCTCAGCCTCTTGTAGGAAGCAGCACTGTATTTTGAATTCTTTCCTTGCTAGGAGCGGCCAGCCTTTCTAGAGCTCGTCTGTTTTCCTCTGCACCATTTTCTGCACAGAATCAGGCCTTTTATGAACAGAGGTACCACCAATGGAGCTCTGAATGACACACTCACGCCTGACTAAGCACATGTAAAGTGCCTTTCATCTCTGAGTTGTAATGTTTTCCTGAATCCATCATCTTGTTTCCTTTAATGTTTGTGGACTCTTGTGGTGGTAGCAGTGGTGGGAGGCAGGGTGGAGTTATCAAGGGGGGAAAAAAAAAGTAGGTGGATGGTTATTTCCAACTCTCCATGCCGTCTTCATACAGTTCAGGGCGGGATGTGGCATTTTCTATGCAATTGTGACTCAGAAGATGGGGGAGAGGAAGAGAGTAACTAATAATTACTGAGTGGTAGCTGCTATATGCTTGGTGCTGGGCCCAGCCTTCCAGGCCTTCTATTCCCTCCCCCAGCCCACCGGCAGCCTAGGGACTGGACTGTGACTCTTCAGCCCCCAGACAGCTCCTTCCACTGGACCACGCTGCCTCAGAAAAGTCACAGCTATAAATGTCTTTGCTGCTTTGTGTCTAGCTTGACTAGAGTGACAGAGCATCTGAGTGGCAAGTCAGGGAGAGGAAAATGACCTGTCCACAGTGGGCATGCACAGAAAAGAAGGGGCTGAGATCTGGCCCGTTCGTGGCTGAGTGTAGCTGAAAACCAGTTATATCTGAGCATGGTGGCTTATGCTGCCATCTCTCATCACTTGGGAGGTCGAGGCAGGAGGATCCAGGGCTACGTAGAGATTTATATAAATGCTTAGGCTACAGGAGATCTCTCTCAACGACCACACACACAAAAGATAAAAAGCATTCAAAGTATTGGTCATGATTTGAAGGAATTTTTTTTCAAGTAGTACCAGAGTAGAGAAATTTGTAATTATATAAATGGAAAAAGGTGCTTAAAAAAAAAAAAAAAACAAAAAAAAACAAAACTATTGAAAGGTTAAGTGTTGTAATTTATAAAAATATAAAAGTCATGGAACAGATCTGGTATGAGATTTATTGTATGAAGGCAGAGAGAGACAGACAGAGAAACAGAGACAGTAGGAGAACAAACTGGGGAGAGCAAGAGAGCGATGGGGGAAGGAGAGCAGCACTCCAGACACAGGGAAAGAGAGAGAAACCTAGTGGGGGTGGGAGTGCACAGGGTTGGGTTAGCCCTTTGTATCTAGTGTGCAGCTAAAGCTTGCCTGGCACATACCTGGTGGTGGCAGGTGATGACGTCAGAGGTAGCTAAGCAACCTAGGGGCAGGCTAGTGGATTGGCTCGTAAACTGACATTAAGTACAAAGACACACACGTGTCCATAATACATATATTCTATACTTTAGGTACAAAAGAGATACGTTTTACCCCCGTGGTTGGTTTATCTGTATTTGTAAAACTGTTTGTAGTCTGCGAAGGGGAAATACAGAATTTTTACTGTAGTTTTTAAAGCAGGGCATCCTGCTGATAATAGAAAACCTTAAGCCAAGCTGGACAGTGGTCCCAGCACTTGGGGGGTGGAGCAGAAGCAGGCCGATCTTTGTGAGTTTGAGGGCAGCCTGGTCTACAGAGTGAGTTCCAGGACAGCCAGGGCTATATAGAGAAACTGTGTCTCAAAAATAAATAAATAAATAAATAAATAAATAAATAAATAAATACAAATTTTTTAAAAAAGAGAGAGAAGAAAGAAAGAAGGAAAACCGTAAGCCTTTCTGGTGTGAAGGCACAGGGACTGAGGATCTGTGTGTGTGTGCCTTTAAATTTGGTACTTAGAACATCGTGTGCATTTGTGGCTGTTTTTCTTTAGTAACATGAGAGGAAAGTAGTAAAATTTTTAAAATTTTGCTTTTTATTGGCTCTTTGTGAGTTTCACAGCATGCACCCCAGTCCTACTCACCCCTACCCTCCATGCTTGCAGTCTCCCCCCAAAATAAAAAACACACAAACAAAACCAAAACAAAGCATAGAAAACGTCTCATAGTGGAAGCTGTAGTGTGTCACAGTGTGTCCCACAGTACACCCCTCTGTCTACACATCTTCGCTTGCAAATGTTCATTGCAGTGAGTCATGGGTCTGGTGAGAGGTCTCTGGCTTCTATGACAGCATCCATGTTGGATCCTTAATGGGACTCCTCCCTCTCATCCTATTGCTGCTTTGGATTGGTGGCACAGGCCCTTTCACACACTTTTAACCATAAGTTAATATTATGAAATTCATTAAATTGTAAAGGATAACCCCCTTTCTCAGTCAAGACCCTGAAAGTAGCTTAAAGTATCAGAAAGTCCTTTTGTTTGTTTGGTTTTTGAGACAATGTTTCTCTGTAGTTCTGGCTGTCCTGGACTAGCTTTATAGACCCAGGCTGGCTGGGAACTCTCAGAGATCCACCTGTCTCTGCCTCCTCAAGTGCTGAGCTTAAAGGTGTGGGCCACCATACCTGGCTCAGAGGACACATTTTAACTAAAATCTTGATACATTTTAAATAATATCTTAAAAAAAAAAAAAAAAAAAAAAAAAAAAACCTTTTCTCTCTGAGAAGTGAAGCACTGCGTGGCCTTTTGTGTGCCTCCATTGAATGAGATGCTTAGAAATGTGTTTTGTCTTGCTTGGAGCCTTTTACTTTAGTTCTTCCTCATCTTTGAAGAAATGGGTGCTTTTCTTCGTCATTGTATGCATAGAGAGTTGAAGTACTGTGCTTTGTGTCTCTATTTGTCAGATATAGATGATGAAGGATTCGCACAGGAAGAGCCATTTAGCAAGGAGGGAGAGAGGGGAGAAACTGACACAGGAACGGAGGTTGCTGAAGCCTGTGTCACTGCAGTGTGTGTTCTCTTGGATTCCAGAGGACACGGCCAGTGAGGGGAGGGTGGCAGGCAGTGCTTCCAGTAGCCAGGGCTGAGTGGCTCTTGGACTTTTTCTTTCCTTTGACAATTGAAAACTCCCAGTGTGGCTGGCCCTCTGCCTTTTGTTAGGGTGCTAGGAAAGCTGGGCAGCAGGCCTGCTGTCCCCTTTAGCCCCAGTGGCCCTGGTTGGCTGAGGTCTGGGGCAGCCCAGGAGGCACGTGCATGCTCGCTCAGTGTGTTGGAATGTATCGTCTCTGTGGCACACACTTCCTTGGATTGTGCAGCTGACACACCAGCTTTGATGGGTGTGGGGTCACACACTGCAGATTTTTTTTGTAAGTGGCTGAAAGATTGGGAAAGAGTTTCTGGGTGTTGAAGGGTTCTCCTAAGTGCAGTTGTAGCCATCTTTTGCAAAGGATATTTCCTATTGAAGGGTAGAAAAGAAATCTGTGCTATGTCTCTCACCTGACTTGTGGATCCAGCTAGCCTTTCTCTCTCTCTCTTCAGTCGACAGTGATGCGTTCAAGCCCAGACTTTGTCAGTGTCTGCTTGCTGGAACCCCTGAGTATGAGGAAACCAAGAATCTTTAGAAATGTAGGATCTATTCCTCCTTTAGGGAATTAAGAAGAAATAAAAGTCTAATGGCTTAAGATTTTTAAACTTTAGCTGCTTTTATTATAATTTTCACACATTCGTCACAAATATCCAAGAGGACAGAAGTGCCGATTGCTCGATTATTTGAAATAAGAGTGAGATTTAGTAAAAGGGTGCTTTGTTTGCAGAGTGATAGAGGTCTGGAAACAGGTGATTGTGTCTCATATAGTTTTTTCAGGATTTTCAGAGTTTTGCCTGGAAAGTTAGTTCTTTTCATTGATTTTCATATTCATGGCTTTGATATGCATATCAATTTCAAAAATTCCTTTTAACAATATTTAGATGCCCAAATTGACTTTTTTTAGCTTTAGTTTTTCTTCTTTTCTTTTTTTTTTTGGTTTTTCAGACAGGATTTCTCTGTGTAGCCTTGGCTGTCCTGGAACTCACTCTGTAGATCAGGCTGGCCTCAAACTCAGAGCTGCGCCTGCCGCTGCCTCCTGAGTGCTGGGACTAAAGGCGTGCGCCGCTTGCCTGGCTCCTGAACTCTTATTTCAGCTTCCCACAGCCGTGTTTTTTTTTGTTTTGTTTTGTTTGTTTGTTTTTCGAGACAGGGTCTCTCTGTGTTAGCCTTGGCTGTCCTGGACTCACTTTGTAGACCAGGCTGGCCTCGAACTCACAGAGATTCGCCTGCCTCTGCCTCCCGAGTGCTGGGATTAAAGGTGTGCACCACCACGCCCAGCTTTTTTTTTTTTTTTTTTTTTAAACAGCTGTGGTTTTTAACATGTGTTTAATAGGTGGTTCTACAGAGCTTGTGACTGAGCTGAGCTATTGATGGGGAGTTGTAGGTGTGTGTGCTTGAGAGTCTTGATTCTTGCAGCTGTGCTCATGGCGACTTTAGATACTGTAGTTGCCTCTAGAATTTGATTTAGAAAGGGATGGTGGTATTAAGAAAAAAAGCCGCCAGGCCATGGAAGCACATGCCTTTAATCCCAGCACCTGGGAGGCAGAGGCAGGCGGATCTCTGTGAGTTTGAGGCCAGCCTGGTCTACAGAGCAAGTCCCAGGACAGCCAGGACTACACAGAGGAACCCTGCCTGGAAAACAAACAAACAAACAAAAAATAAAAACAAACAAACAACAAAAGCCAGCCAATGTGTAAGGTCTGGATGTGCGGGTCTGGATCCTGAGCTGGGCTTTGATTGGCCTGCAGAGCGCCCAGTGTTCTCTCCTTCACGCCCCGCCCCCATTTGTGGTGGCCATCTTTGCTCCATCGCTTTCACTTTAGAAACCGTGTCTGCTTTGCCAGTGGCCTGGTAGGCTCCTAAATCTATGGATTTTCCTGTAATCGACAACAGTTTCCTTTAGAAACTTTCCAGTCAAGCAGGATCTTTACGAATCCATTAGCGTCACCCGTGGGTATAGTGACGAGGGATCCGCGCACTGGTGAGGAGCGAGCTTTTGCCTTCATACAGCTCTCTTTTATCCGTTGTGTAATTGGGGCTCCCTCTGCACAGGAGTAACGTGATCTTCAAAAGATTTTAAACTGGTTAGAATTGATAGGCAGCAAGTTCAGATGGGATGGGAGCCATCACACTTCTTCTATACCATAGGGATTTTATTCAGAAAAAGGGGAATTTTGTTCAGGAAAAGGGTATTACTCTAAAAAAAAAAAAAAGTTAAAAGTAGAAAAGTGGCTGATTGAAAAGCAGAAGAGGATTCGTGGGAGTGTGAGGAGGAGGACGGGGGGGGGGTGTGTGTGTGTGTGTGTGTGTGTGACAATAAACAAAATACATTCCATACATGTATGTACTAACATTACAACAACGTCATAATGAAATCCATTTTTTATGTGTAACTAATATATGCTAATAAAAGCATTTTTTTTTTTTTTTAAAGAGGGTCAGCATGATGGCTCAGCCAATAAAAGCACTTGCCAGTCAAACTTGGCAGTCTGGATTCAGCCTCTGAGAGTTCAACTCCCGTAAGCTGACCTCTGAGCTCCATATGTACACTGTAGAACATTCCAGCTTTGCTCACATGGACACTGTATGTACACAATAAAAATAAATAAATGTAAAAAAAAAAAAGACTGTAAAGAGAGAGTGAGGGAGGAATCCTGGTTACATTTGTTATTTTACACTTTATTACTCGGGAGGCTCATGTGCAAGTCAGAAGATGATGGCTTTGTGAAGCGGTTCCTTCCACCTTTTGTGGGTTACAGCGTTGGGTTATGGCGTTGAACTCAGGTTGCCGTGTGAGCGCCTTACCTGCTGGACCGTGTCACTGGCCTATGATTATTTTAGTGATGATAGAAAATATTCTGAATAGAGTATAAAAAGAGCCTTTAAATCATAGTGGTGGCAAGATATAAGTGGTCATACTGTGTAAAATAATTTTCCCTTTCTTATATGGCTCTTTTTTCAATCATTAATTTACAGACACCGATAATATTTAATTACCTGAGAGAGTAATTATAGGTCAAATAAGAATTTTAGAAACATTTGTTAGTTCTCTTTATCGTTAAGTCCTTCCATGAGGATTTTGTACACACACACACACACACACACACACACACTCACACACACACCCCACTCCTGTCCTAGACTCTTCTTATATCCACCTTCTTCCTCTCCCTGTCCTCATCACATTAAAAAAAAAAAAAAACTATAATGAAATAAAATCCACCAAACCCAGTTTGTGCCGCCTATATACTCATAGGTGTGAGGCCATCTATTGGAGTGTGGTCAACAGGTGCCACATGCTTAAAGAAAACTGTTGCTTCTTTTCTTCTCCAGCTCCCATCTGCTGCCGACAGCTTCTCAGCTAGGTAGGCTGGGAGCCTGAGAGCCTCTCCCCTCTCCATTCTGGAATGTTCACTGGCTTGATCTTTCTGATCCACACAAAGGCAACTATAGCAAGTAGTGTCCTCAGTAACTGTGACTCTCATATGCCTGGCAAATTCTTTAAAATGTTGTTTTACATTTATTTGTGGGTGTGTGTATGTGGGCATGCAGTGGAGGTCAGGTGACAACCCAAAGGAAATTAGTCTCTCCTTCTCCTACCTGGGTTCTGGGGCTCTAACTCTGGTCAGCAGGCTGGGTGGCAAGCATGCTTTACAGCGTGGTTTGAATAAGGAACGCCCGCTGTAGTGGTCTTGGGCTAAGCACTCGGTCCCCAGTGGATGGTGTCTTTGCAGAGGTTTGGGTGCTGTAGCCTTGCCGCAGGAATAAAAAGCTTTTGCTACTTGGGGCTGGTCTTTGAGATTTAAAAAAAAACAAAAAACAAAACTCACTTACTTCCAGTTTGCTGTCTCTGCTTTGTGCTTGTGGTTGAGAATGTGAGCTCTTAGCCTCCCGTTTCCACTGCAGTGCCAGCCACTTGCTTGCTTCCAAATGCCCCACCGGGATGGACTCTGAAGCCGCAAACCAAGATAAGCCCCTCCTGTAGCTTGCTTTTTTTTGGGGGGGGGGGTCATGGCATTTTTGTCACAGTAACAGAAAAGTAACTCCGATATCTACTCAGCCATTTTGCCAGCTCTGCTAAACACTTCTGAAAAATATGACCTTGGGTTACTGCTGCAGGGTATTTGATCCCACTGTGGTCCCTGAGATTGTGAACTGTAAAAACCTGTCTTTTGTTTGGGCACGGCTGAGCCCTAACTTAACACACTTTTAATCCAAGAATTTTGTTTATTGTAAACAGGTGATTAAGGTGTGGTTCAGCCGCCCTAGCACACACCTTTAATTCAAGAGCTCTCTGGACACAGGATTTAATAAAGTTAACACTAGGTCAATACGCAGAGCAAGAAACCAACTGAGAGGGATTCAGAGTAGGGGGGACTTTGAGTTGAGGGGAGCAGCCGGGCGTGGTGGCTCACGCCTTTAATCCCAGCACTCGAGAGGCAGAGGCAGGCGGATCTCTGTGAGTTCGAGGCCAGCCTGGTTTACAAAGTGAGTCCAGGACAGCCAAGGCTACACAGAGAGACCCTGTCTCGAAAAAACAAAAGACAAAAACAGAAGTAGGAGAGCTTTGGCTCCTGAGCTCTTTAGCTCTGTGGCCTTTGGCTTTTTGAGCTTTGGGCTAGGAAGCCTTTGGCCTTGGGTTTTTTAAGCCTTTTCCTCCTAGGCTGACAGCTGAGCTAGTGAGCTTTTGGGCCTTTTGAGTCGTTGGGATGTGAGCTGAGTAGGAAAGTCAGCTGGGTACTTTCTCTGCCTCTCTGAGCTAGCAGGTTTTCACCCCACCACCTGGCTCCTGAGTCTTTATTGGTAAAATAGGATGATTAGGATCTTCTTTTATAACAACAGGTTACTCAGATAAATGTCTAATATAAGATGAGATATAAGGTTTTGATTAATGAAAAAAAATTTTTTTTTCCTAGGACAGGGTCTTGCTATGTACCCCTGACTGGCCTGGGCTTTGTCATCGTTGTACCACTGCTCTGTTAAGTGCTAGGATGACAGGTGTGCCCCACTACTTCTGGAAAAGGCAGCTGGTAGAGAACAGTATTAATGAAAAGTGGTATATTCAAATATGTGTGAAAGTGTTTGGGTTAGCATTGTACATTTTGTGTGTCTAAGTTGAGGCAACGGAAGACTGTTTGACTCTGGGGACAATAATACACAAGAAGGCAAAAGTAGAGATTGTTGTCTTAAGACGCTTTTTTTTTTGTTTGTTTTTCCTTTTTTCTTTCTTTCTTTTTTTTTTTTTGTTTTATTTGTTTTGTTTTGTTTTTTTGTTTTTGGAGACAGTGTTTCTCTGTGTAGCCTTGGCTGTCCTGGACTCCCTTTGTAGACCAGGCTGGCCTCGAACTCACAGCATCACCTGCTTCTGCCTCCTGAGGGCTGGCATTAAAGGCGTGTGCCAGACAAAACACATTTTCAAAACAAAACCAAAACCAAAACAAAACAAAAACCAGTCTGAGGGCTGGGGATGTAGCTCAGTCGGTAGAGTGCTCAGCTAGCACCAGGGAGCTCCAGTACTGCACAAATCTGGAGCGGTGAGTCCCTTGTCATCATCCTGACATCACAGAGGGAGCTATCAGAAGTGAGTCCTCTTCATAGTGAGTCAGAGGCCAGCCTGTGTGTGTCAAAATGGATGGTACCCTGAATCACCACTTTAAAAATGTGTCATGAACTGTAATTCACAAGTATTAAGAAGCTGGTCACTCTGCAGTGGTAAATGAAACCTATGCCTTTCATGATTCCAGTCAGTGTAGCTCAGACACCAGTGTGGGAGCTCAGGATCCAAGTGGTTGCACAAAAATGTTCAGCTTCATATTGTAGGGCAGAGTGAGGTGGGAGTGGTCTTTGGCTACATTCCCCGCCCCCTCCCCCTGCCTTTTTTTTTTTTTAAAGACAGGGTCTCACTATGTTACCCTGGCTGGCCTGTGTAAACCAGGCTGGCCTAGAACTCATAGAGGCCTGACTCTTGAATGTTGGACGGGTTTTGTTTTGTTTTTGGGTTTTTTTGGTTTGTTCATTTTGTTTTTCGAGACAGGGATTCTCTGTATGACAGCCCTAGCTGCCCTGGAGCTAGCTCTGTAGACCAGACTGGCCCTGAACTCACAAAGATCTGCCTGCTCCTGCCTTCCGAGTGCTGGGACTAAAGGTGTGCGACCATGAATACCACCACTCCTGGCTTGGGCTGATCTTCTGAGTTTAAAAACTTTCGGGCTAGCTTAGAAGGCATGTAGACCAGGCTAGCCTTGAATTCATAGAGGTTTACCTGCTTTGGCCTCTCTGTTAGGATTAAAGGCTTGTGCTACCATTTTTGGCTTTGAACTTAAAATTTTTTAATTTTAGTGAGAGCTAGATTGGGTGTGTTTGTGCACACACACACACGTGAGGCACACAAAAGATGCCTCAGATTGGGTGACATCACAATAGGCTTCAGAAATCACTGTTTAAAAAAAGAATTAAGGTAGCTAGGTGGTGGTGGCGGCAGTGAGTGTCTTTAATTCCAGCACTCTGGAGGCAGAGGCAGGTTGAACTCAGTTCAAGGCTGCCCTGGTTTATAGAGTGAGCCCTAGGACAACCTGAGCCACACAGAGAAACCCTGTCTCAAAAAAACAAAAACAAAAAACAAAAACAAAAAATTAAAGCAAATTCAGTTTTTTGATTTGCTATATTTGAGACAGGGTCTCACTATGGAGTTTTGGCTATATTGGCCCTCTGTCTAACCCGGGGCTAGCCCAGGGCTAGCCTTCCTCCATCCATTCTGCCTGTTGAATGCACACAAACAAGTCTGGCATGATTATGTGAAAACTCAAAATTTCCTGTAGATATTCCTGGCTTAAAAAAAAACCCAATTTACACTAAAAATTTGAGTTACAGGAGAGAAACACTTGTGCGTGCACACACACACACACACACACACACACACACACACACACACACACACACTTGAAAACAAGCAAAATAGCTCTCTTCCTACCACAGTATAATTCGTAGGCACCATAGTCAAGGTGTCCCCAATTAAATGCTTCCTTTTATAAGTTGCCTTGGTCACAGTGTCTCTTCTAAACAATAGGACAGTAAATAAGACGTGGACTTACTATTTCTAGTAGTTTTGTACATGGAATAAACCTTCATGACGTGGAACTTTAAGATCTCCCTCATTTTCTAAGGGCTCAGGAATGTGGCAGCCATATAGCCCAGGATCTTCAAGGAACTCAGGTCAGGTGCCAGCTCCTGACAGTATAAGCTGCTTTTTAGTTCTGTTGGGACAGCAGGGTTCCCAGAGTCAGTCACACAGGAGAGCAGTGTCACCAGCTGCCTTCCATGACCCCGTTACTATTTTGCAGACCCTCCCTTTATTGGACATGAGACATTGGGTCTAGTCCTTACTCTCAGGAAGATGAATGCCAGATGGCAACTTTGGGAGCCGTGTGATGACCTTCTTTCTAGTCAACAAGGAAGTGTCAACAGGCAGATGCGTGCTTCCTCTGTGACTAACACTGAAGGGCAAGGATGCTGATACAGTTAGCCTTCACAGTTAGCCTTCACAGTTAGCCTTCACAGTTAGCCTTCACAGTTAGCCTTCACAGTTAGCCTGCACAGTTAGCCTTCACAGTTGGCCTGTACAGTTAGCCTTCACAGTTAGCCTGTACAGTTAGCCAGTACAGTTAGCCTTCACAGTTAGCCTTCACAGTTAGCCTTCACAGTTAGCCTTCACAGTTAGCCTTCACAGTTAGCCTGTACAGTTAGCCTGTACAGTTAGCCTTCACAGTTAGCCTGTACAGTTAGCCTTCACAATAGCCTTCACAGTTGGCCTGTACAGTTAGCCTGTACAGTTAGCCTTCACAGTTAGCCTTCACAGTTAGCCTTCACAGTTAGCCTGTACAGTTAGCCTTCACAGTTAGCCTGTACAGTTAGCCTTCACAGTTAGCCTGTACAGTTAGCCTTCACAGTTAGCCTTCACAGTTAGCCTTCACAGTTAGCCTGTACAGTTAGCCTTCACAGTTGGCCTGTACAGTTGGCCTGTACAGTTAGCCTTCACAGTTAGCCTTCACAGTTAGCCTGTACAGTTAGTCTTCACAGTTAGCCTGTACAGTTAGCCTTCACAGTTAGCCTTCACAGTTAGCCTTCACAGTTGGCCTGTACAGTTAGCCTGTACAGTTAGCCTGTACAGTTAGCCTTCACAGTTAGCCTTCACAGTTAGCCTGTACAGTTAGCCTTCAGAGTTAGCCTGTACAGTTAGCCTGTACAGTTAGCCTTCACAGTTAGCCTTCACAGTTAGCCTGTATAGTTAGCCTTCACAGTTAGCCTGTACAGTTAGCCTTCACAGTTAGCCTTCACAGTTAGCCTGTACAGTTAGCCTTCACAGTTAGCCTTCACAGTTGGCCTTCACAGTTGGCCTTCACAGTTGGCCTGTACAGTTAGCCTTCACAGTTAGCCTTCACAGTTGGCCTTCACAGTTGGCCTGTACAGTTAGCCTGTACAGTTAGCCTTCACAGTTAGCCTTCACAGTTAGCCTGTACAGTTAGCCTGTACAGTTAGCCTTCACAGTTAGCCTTCACAGTTAGTCTTCACAGTTAGCCTGTACAGTTAGCCTTCACAGTTAGCCTTCACAGTTGGCCTGTACAGTTGGCCTGTACAGTTAGCCTTCACAGTTAGCCTTCACAGTTAGCCTGTACAGTTAGCCTGTACAGTTAGCCTGTACAGTTAGCCTGTACAGTTAGCCTTCACAGTTAGCCTTCACAGCCTTCACAGTTAGCCTTTACAGTTAGCCCCTTTCACAATGATGCTGGACTCCTGATGAAATGATGGTCCACCAGTTGTCTAATACTAAATCCTGTTGTCCTCATCCTCACACCCGTAGGATGAGGAAGACATCCGTTGCCCCGTTTTGGAGATGACAGATTAAAGCCCAAGTTTTTAGTGCCTTGGGTGAGGACTCTTTTTTTTTTTTTTTTACTCTCAACCCTCAGCATTAGACTTTTGTTGCTGCTGTTGTTTTAACCTTTCTCTTCCTGTAGAACAATTTCACTTAGCCCACCTTCTGTACAAAGCAACTGTTCCCTCCTTGTCTGACCTGAAAGAGCTGAAGTCTTTAAAGACCCAATTGAAAACACAAAATCCACTTTCCTACTATCAATAAGGATGTTTGTTTCTTTTCTGCCAGCAGCAAAGAGTCCTTTCTGCTATTTTTGTAACTGGGTGAGGTCTGATTTCTCCAGAATTACGCCATACTGTGGTTAGCCATGGCCTACAAGAGGGAAATAGATTTACTCTTTAAAATCATGGGTTTTCTAAGAAATGTGCCATTTACTATCCAAACACGAACGTCTTTCTCCGGCAGAACACAGTGGTCACTTGGATATCAGACACGTGTAGTTTTTCTACCCCCACTAAAAGTCTAAAGCCACGGGGGGGGGGGGGTGTCCTCAGGTTGTTGGCCCCCTGCCTTTATCACACATTAGAAATGCACTACAAACACTTCTAATAGCACTTGGTGTTCCTGAAGAAATCTGATAGTATTTAGAGTTGTCTTTCGTGTCCGGCATATCCATGGTTGGCAATGGAAGGCGGGGCCTGCAGCATTCCAGGCAAATGTAGCCACACAGCCAGTCTCTAGTGTGATGCACTCAAGTGCATCAGGTCGTTTGTTCTGTATTGTACCGAACTCATGCCAGCCTCTCAGCTTTGCATATGGGCTGGCCTGGGTACCTAGGCCTAGTCAATTACAGTGTAACAGTCATAACTCCAGACTCCTATTTAAGCTCATCACTGGCTTCTGCAATGTGCTTATTCCTGTAACACATGTAATATATATATATATTTAAATGTTCTAATAATGTAAGCTATGTGACATGGGGAGTTATTTTTGTTGTTTTCTTTTTAAAATAAAAATTTATTTTTATTTATTGTCATGGTTATGCTTTCTATTGCTGGGAGGAAACACTATGACCAAAAGCAACTTGGGAAGAAAAGGATTTATCTCACTCCTTCACGTCACTGTTCATCATCGAAGGAAGTCGAGACAGGAACCCAAACAGGCAGGAGCCTGGAGGCGCAGGGGCTGATGTGGAGGCCATGGAGGGTGCTGCTTCCTGGTGTGCCTCCTAGGCCTTGCTCGGCCTGTTTTCTTCTGGAATCTGGACCACCAGCCTAGGGGGTGGCACCGCCCACAATGGGCTGGGCCCTTAAACTGTCCTTAACAGGCTTGCCTACAGCCTGATCTTCCGGGGCCATTTCTTCAGCTGAGGCTCCCTCTTCAGATTTGCTTTAACTTGTGTCAAGTTAACATAAAGTCAGCCAGCACATGTGTGTATAAGTGTGTGGACATGGGGGTTTTTGTGCGCCAAGTGCCTCGAAAATGCCTGTGGAAGCTGAGGGGCGGGGTGAGGGGTGTCGGATCCCCTGGAACTGGAATTATTGAGCCATCTCATCTGGGTTCTGGGAACTAAGCCTTTGTGCCCTAGGAGAGAAATGGTTGCTTTTAACTGGTGAGGTGTCTTCCAGAGCTGGGTATGGTTTCCTTTTGTGCTGTGTAGACTGAGTCTTGGGGATAATCCTAATCCCTTAGGGTTGTCTGCTCCTTCAGAAAGAAAAGTGCTTTAAAAAATGCAATGCAGTGCTAAATTTTCTGCAACATTTATATATATTATCTAACTAGCGTATATTCTAAACCATTCTTATACCCTTCCCCCCCCCCCTTTTTTTTTTGAGACTGGACTGGAACTCACTGTGTAGACCAACCTGGCCTTGAACTCACATAGATCCTCCTGCCTCTGCTTGGCATCACATGTGCGCACCATCACGCCCAGCTTCCAGTCTTCTATGATCTGGGTGGTTCAACAACCCCGCCCCCCCTCTACAGTTTCAAATGTTGACTATGTTTGTGCATGGTTGAGTCCGGAGGTCAGCCTTGGATGTCATTCCTCAAGAGCTGTGCACTTTGTCATTTGACACAGGGTCTGTCAGAAGTCCGTCTGTGTGCCTGCATATGTGTGTGCCTGCAAGTGTAGGTCAGAGGGCAACCTTGTATGGCAGTCAATCTCTTCCAGCCTGCAGCTCCAAGGGGTTGGGCGGGGGGTGTGGGTTGGGCTAGTGGCCATTGAACCTCAGGAAAGCAGTTTTCTAGCTCAGGGACTGCAAGCAACCACCAGTGTACTCAGCCTTGCACAAAGAAACCCCTCTGAAGTAACTGTTATGTGTGGATTTTGAGAAATGCCTTTGTGTTCCCACTAACTGAGGCTCCAGTCCCCAGTTCTTGCTTTGTGTACCCAGCATCTAGGGGCCACAGGAAGTAGATCATATTTCTCCTGTGTCCTTCCTCAGCACAGACATCTGATCCTCCACTCTGAAAACATAAGCAATTCGAGCAATGTAAATTTCTCTGAGTTGGAGGGAGATTGTTCACTCCTTGGCATATGGTTTGCATTGTTGGTTAAAACTAGTTGAAAAGGAGGCCAGTGAGGACTCTGTTCCAGGTGCATTTAAATATTACTTTCCCTACACACTAGAGCCCAGGTGTTTGTTAAGACATTGCCGTGTTAAACTCATACCACACTTTCTCTTTGAGTTTAAAAAAAAAAAAAAAAAGACTTATTTCCAGTGTGCGTGCTGTATGGATGCTCCAGAAATATGTTTAACTAGCTTATTCTCTCGTGTGGTTTCAAGTGCCGTCTTTGTGATCTTGTTATATTGATTTCCTCACTGAGTACGTAAGCTCCCACCCCTTCCCTTCTAAAGGGAAGGCAGAGTAACTTCTGGTTCCGGTCCGTTCTAAGTAGACATAATCGTATTTCACTGTTGAGTGAATTTCAGTCCTGATTTGTTTTAGGTTTGTGATGGTTCCACGGTCAGACAGTTAGTGATTGTGTGTGTGTGTGTGTGTGTGTGTGTGTGTTGTCCTGAGCGTGTAAGATATTGATGCTTTCAGGTGGTAGCACTCGGCTGTAACTCCAGCCATTTAAAAACATCAGTTGTGGGATGTAGTTGGAGTCAGTTGGTGGAAGGATGGAAACTACACGGATGGGAATGCTCGTAGCTTACTGCACAGAAAACATCTTCCTTTTTGGTACTTGTGTTTGGAAAATATTCTCCAGGAATAATTTGTCAACCAGTAGTTCCTTAGTTTCTACTGGGGGTCATTTGACATCAATTCTGCATTGCTTTCTGACATTATTTTAGAGTGTTTCTGTTTGAATTTGAGACAGTCTCTCTCTCTCTAGCGCTCCCCCCCTCCCTCCCTGTAGCCCACACTGGCCTAGAACTCACTCTGTAGCCTAGGCTGGCCTTGAACTTTGGTTGCTTCCCTGCCTCAGCCTCCTGAGTGCTGAGATGTCAAGCATGAGCCATTGATGCTGCTTAGTGAGAGTGAGCCCAGCAATTTGCACTTGTGGGAAGCCGGGTGAGGACCCCTGTCTATAGTTGGGAGGCAAGAGAGGCTACAGGGCTTGGGGGCTTAGTCTGTAACCTCCACATCGGCTCTCCAGAGCAAGCTTTATACCGGCTACCGTCTAAATTTATTTCATTTCTAATGAAGAGGCTGTCTTAGTAATTTTTATATTGCTGTGATGAAAATACCATGACCAGAGCAACTTATAAAAGGGAGTGTTTCAGCCCTCGGGAGGCAGAGGGAGGCGGATCGCTGTGAGTTCGAGGCCAGCCTGGTCTACAAAGCAAGTCCGAGACAGCCAAGGCTAACACAGAGAGACCCTGTCTTGAAAAAACCAAAAAAGAAAAAAGAAAAAAAAAAATGGGAGGGGGAGGGAATGTTTAATTGGGCTGTGGTTTCAGAGCGCTGGAGTCCGTGGTGTTGAATCGAACACACGCCAACAGGAACAGCTGAGAGGTCACATCTCCAGCCACGGATGGGAGGCGGGAAGCTCCCTGGGGGTGGCAGGAGTCGTTAGAAACCTCAAATCCCACCTCCAATGACACACCACCTCCGGCAAGCACATACCTCCTAATCCTTCCCAAAGAGTTCTACCAACAAGAGACCAAATATTCCAGCATATGAGTCTCCGAGGGCTGTTCTCAGTCAGACCACCACAGAGGCGTTTGTGGGCACTCTGCCCTTGAGAAGCATTTTCCTTGTAGGCATTTTCTCTTAGAGACCTAAAACCCTGTAGATGGAGCTCTAGTCTGCTGGTGGGATTAAGGGGACTCCCCGTCCTCGTTGGTGGCGGTGCACCTGTGTTGAAAGAGGGGCCACCCATCCTCCCCACCCCATCCCCTCCTGCTTCCCTGTGTCTGTGTGTGCCTCACTGCCTTTGATAGGGTTGCGTGCATTTAGATGTGGGGTCAGAGAACAAGGGCAGCTTAGCAGAGGCTACCACACTGGGGAATAGACCTACCCCTCTGGAACACTTCTAAATGCCTCGGTACCTCAAGGCTGTGGGATAAGATGCTGCTCAGAAGAACAAAGTCAAAACTCTGCCGGTGGGCACCCTTGGGATGCAGTGCCTGTGGGTACCCTTGGGATGCAGTGCCTGTATGGTACCCTTGGGGTGCAGTGCTTGTGGGTATCCTTGGCATGCAGTGCCTGTATGGTACCCTTGGGGTGCAGTGCCTGTATGGTACCCTTGGGGTGCAGTGCTTGTGGGTATCCTTGGCATGCAGTGCCTGTATGGTACCCTTGGGGTGCAGTGCTTGTGGGTATCCTTGGCATGCAGTGCCTGTATGGTACCCTTGGGGTGCAGTGCCTGTATGGTGTCCTTGGGATGCAGTGCTTGTGGGTATCCTTGGCATGCAGTGCCTGTATGGTACCCTTGGGATGCAGTACCTGTATGGTGTCCTTGGGGTGCAGTGCCTGTATGGTACCCTTGGGGTGCAGTGCTTGTGGGTATCCTTGGCATGCAGTGCCTGTATGGTACCCTTGGGGTGCAGTGCCTGTATGGTGTCCTTGGGATGCAGTGCTTGTGGGTATCCTTGGCATGCAGTGCCTGTATGGTACCCTTGGGATGCAGTGCCTGTATGGTGTCCTTGGGGTGCAGTGCCTGTATGGTACCCTTGGGGTGCAGTGCCTGTATGGTGTCCTTGGGATGCAGTGCTTGTGGGTATCCTTGGCATGCAGTGCCTGTATGGTACCCTTGGGATGCAGTACCTGTATGGTGTCCTTGGGATGCAGTGCCTGTATGGTACCCTTGGGGTGCAGTGCTTGTGGGTATCCTTGGCATGCAGTGCCTGTATGGTACCCTTGGGGTGCAGTGCTTGTGGGTATCCTTGGCATGCAGTGCCTGTATGGTACCCTTGGGGTGCAGTGCCTGTATGGTACCCTTGGGGTGCAGTGCTTGTGGGTATCCTTGGGGTGCAGTGCCTGTATGGTACCCTTGGGATGCAGTACCTGTATGGTGTCCTTGGGGTGCAGTGCCTGTATGGTACCCTTGGGGTGCAGTGCTTGTGGGTATCCTTGGCATGCAGTGCCTGTATGGTACCCTTGGGGTGCAGTGCCTGTATAGTGTCCTTGGGATGCAGTGCTTGTGGGTATCCTTGGCATGCAGTGCCTGTATGGTACCCTTGGGATGCAGTACCTGTATGGTGTCCTTGGGGTGCAGTGCCTGTATGGTACCCTTGGGGTGCAGTACCTATATGGTGTCCTTGGGATGCAGTGCCTGTATGGTACCCTTGGCATGCAGTACCTGTATGGTACCCTTGGGATGCAGTGACTGTATGGTGTCCTTGGGATGCAGTACCTGTATGGTACCCTTGGGATGCAGTGACTGTATGGTGTCCTTGGGATGCAGTGCCTGTATGGTACCCTTGGGATGCAGTGCTTGTGGGTATCCTTGGGATGCAGTGCCTGTATGGTACCCTTGGGGTGCAGTGCCTGTATGGTACCCTTGGGATGCAGTGCCTGTATGGTACCCTTGGGATGCAGTGCCTGTATGGTACCCTTGGGATGCAGTGCCTGTATGGTACCCTTGGGATGCAGTGCCTGTATGGTACCCTTGGGATGCAGTGACTGTGGGTACCCTTGAGATGCAGTACCTGTATGGTGCCCTTGGGATGCAGTGCCTGTATGGTGTCCTTGGGATGCAGTGCCTGTATGGTACCCTTGGGATGCAGTGCCTGTATGGTACCCTTGGGGTGCAGTGCCTGTCTGATACCCTTGGGATGCAGTGCCTGTATCCCGCACACATCCCCTTTATCATTTACAGCCAGCCATTCAGCAAGGGATTTCTAAATGTGAACCATTGGTGATACTGGAAAGGAGGTAAAACAGAGAGCCTAGAATTCAAATTAGCACGTTGTTCCTGATCACTCCTGAAATGGCTAGGGACAAGGTCCAGACGGAGCTTGTGGGGCAAGCAGTAAGCTGCACAGGCATTGTAAAAGTTGTGGACACTGGGGTGTTGGCAGCTCCCTTCAGCCACACAGGTTCCTTGAACATCCACCTAAAAGGCCTTATCCTGAGTCAGATGGCTTCTGGCCCTTCTGAGCGGCTCTCTCCAGATCTCAGTTACCCTCTCTGCCATGGACCGACTGTCCATGCACGCAGGGCAATTGTGTCCGAGTGTCTGTTTACACCTGTTGCAGGAAGGAATGACATTGTCTCAGTGTGTGTGCACCAGTGCCTGGGCGCCAGCCAGCACATGTGAGGAGGTGCCTAAGGATTGAAATAAATTGTACCTGGTTTATTATGGTTTAATTTTGGTACCATTCTTAGGAAAGAGCACACTCTAATGACCTGTTGACCTCTTTAAATTGACAGGTAAGCAGAACATGCTTTTGTTCTGTTTTAGTCTCTTGTAGAAAGCCTTGACCTTTCTGTGTAGTTTCAGAGACAGGCCTTGAACTCAAGCCTTCAGTTCCCCATTGCTGGGATTTCAGGCAAGTACACCACACAGGGAAAAATCCTTTTTATTTTTTTACACTGCTGAAACCCTATCTGAAATCTTAGCATTCCTTTCCAAAGAGTAGCCTCTTTCTCCCCTCCCCCCCTTTTCTTTTTTCAAGACAGGGTTTCTCTGTATAGCTCGGGCTCTCCTGGAACTCACTCTGTAGACCAGGTTGGCCCTGAAGTTACAGAGATCTACCTGCCTCTGCCTCCCAAATTCTGGGAATTAAATGCCTGTGTTGCCACTCCCTCCCCCCATCTCCCACCCCTGTTTTTTTTTTTTTTTAAAGAAGGTAATCTAGAACATTTTTAAACTAGAGAAGGCTGAGTAAATGGTTCTCTGTGTGGGCCAGTCACATCTGCACCACGGGGTTAGAAGTCTAAGTAGGAGGTGAGGTGGAAAATGTAAATGCAAAGACTATATTGAATTGAAGCTGCCCAGGTGGCGCATACAGGTGCACCTGGGTGAACATCAGAGCTGCCCAGGTGGTGCATACAGGTGTACCTGGGTGAACATGGGCGCTGCCCACGTGGCCATACAGGTGCATCTGGATGAACATGGGAGCTGCCCAGGTGGCCATACAAGTGCACCTGGATGAACATGGGTGCTGCCCAGGTGGGGCATACAGGTGTGCCTGGAAGAACATCTGAGCTGCCCAGGTGGTGCATACAGGTGCACATGGATGAACATGGGAGCTACCCAGGTGGCACATACAGGTGCACCTGGATGAACGTCATCGGAGCTGCCCAGGTGGCGCATACAGGTGCACCTGGGTGAACATCGGAGCTGCCCAGGTGGCACATATAGGTGTACCTGCGTGAACATCAGAGCTGCCCAGGTGGCCATACAGGTGCATCTGGATGAACATGGGAGCTGCCCAGGTGGCACATACAGGTGCACCTGGACGAACGTCATCAGAGCTGCCCAGGTGGCGCATACAGGTGCACCTGGGTGAACATCGGAGCTGCCCAGGTGGCCATACAGGTGCATCTGGGAGCTGCCCAGGTGGCCATACAGATGCATCTGGATGAACGTCCTAAGTATGTAGGGAGTGGCCTGAGCCCACTGGTCTGGGGCTGGTACAGCTTTGTGTAGGTGCCCCACGAGATGCTAGTGTAAGCCAGTGCTGACATAGGTGGATGGAAATTCAGAATGCACTTCCCGTTGTCCTCAGCAGCGCCTGCCTCCTGAAAGTTCAATAAAGAAAAACTTAGTTACTGTTTGCTTAGTCGGGTTTTATTGAACAGGCAGGAACTGTTTTTTACAATATTGCACTATAAACATCCCCCAAGGGAAAAGAAAACACCCTATAAAAACAGTGTGCGTGAGAGGGCTGGAGTGATGGCTCAGTGGCTAAGAGCTCTTGCTGTTCTTACAGAGGTTTGGTGCCCAGGACCCACATGGAAGCCCACCACCACCTGAAACTCCTGTTGGAGGGGATTTGGCGCCCTCTTCTGGCCTCTATGGGCACCAGGTGTGCACGTGTTGCACAGACCATATACATGCAGGCAAAACACTAACACACATATACAAATCTTTTTTTTAAAAAAAGTTTAGTATATGTGTGTGAGTGAGTGTTTGTGCACAAGCGGGCACGCATGCATATACTTGTGCGAACAGGCAAAGGCGAGAAGTCAACCTTATTTGAGGCAGAATCTCTCAGAAAACCTTGTGCTTAGTAGAAGGTCTGTCCAGCAAACCCCAGGGGGTCGGAGGCTACAGGCGTGCACTGCCATGCTCAGTTTCTGTGTGGGTACAGAGGGTTGGAACTCAGTTCCTCACTCTTAGCAGCAAATAACTTTTATCTGCTGAGCTGTTTCCCCAGCCCCAAAGCACAGCTAGGGAGATGGCTCCGTGGGTGAGGGAACTTGCCTTAAAGGCATGAAGACCTGAGCAGATTAAACCCAGAACCTACATAGCAAGCCAGATGCATGCCGGAAGCTATGACTCCAGTGCCCTTGTGGGGAGACAGAAGCAGAGAGCGGAGACTCCGTGGCAGTTTGCAGGCTTCCAGTGCGGCGCCCAGAGTGCGACAACAAGGCTAGCTCTGACACCTGGGCTTGTCCTTTGACCTCCAGATGCATATGTCAGAGTTCACAGGAAGGAATGTGCGTGCCCATATCCTGTGGGTGCTGTAGAGCCCTGTGGTATTTTCCCACAGTAACACTGTCAAATTTGGATGTTAACTTCCTTATAAAGGCCTTGTCAGCTGATAGATGATAGAGTGGACCAGTAAACATGGTAAAGTAAATGACACCATAGTTGTAGACATCCATGGTAGTTACAAGTGCACATTTTGAAGTAAGAACAGAAAAATCAGCATGTATATAGTTTACGCTTGGGGGCTGCCTCCCTGTAGGTCTGAGCAGTGAGGGGGAAGAAATGTATATTGTCCCTGGAACTGTTTTCTGAGTCTAGTGTTTAGTATACTGACTGCGCTTTGGGAATTTGGACAGGAAAGATTGGGAGAGTGTGAGCTATTCAGACTGTCTCAGGAGGTCTTTTGTTTGTTTGTTTGTTTTTTGTTTTTTATTTTTCAAGACAGGGTTTCTCTGTGTAGCCATGGCTGTCCTGGACTAACTTTGTAGACCAGACTGGCCTTGAACTCACAGTGATCTGCCTGCCTCTGCCTCCCGAGTGCTGGGATTAAAGGCCGGCGCCACCACTGCCCAGCTTAGGAGGTCTTGAGGAATGTCTTCTTCACAGTTCACTACCTGGGGTAAGCCTGGGGTAGGGCTCCATTAGTGACTGCTATTGCCATGAGCAGTGAGAACAAGGGGTTTCTGGAAAGCATGTATGTATGGTAAACGCATATGTATGTGTATATTTGTGTGTGGACCCCGGAGGTTAGGTGTCTTTTTCCAATCACTTCATCTTTCTTTCCTTTTTTTTTTTCTTTTTAACAATTAAAAATTACACTGCTGTGCACACATAGAGGTGAGACCTTGTCACGGGCTAACAGATGAGACTGGAAGACTAGAAGCCTGTGCAGTGCCAGCCTGTGTAGATGCCCAGGAAGCCTGTGTAGTGCCAGGTGGGTCGCTCACAGAGCTGGCTGCTGGCGGACCCAGAATCAGGGCCGAGGCTAGGTTCTTTCCTGCGGCCGATGGCGTGACTCGGCAGGGGAAGGCATTCACAGTCATGCCGCCAACCTGAGTTCAACTTCCCGGACCCATAAGGTAGAAGGTGTGAATCAACTCTTTCAAATTGTCCTCTGACCTTTAACCCTGAACTGTGGTGCCTGCAACTGCACACACAGAAAGTAAATAAATAAGATGTAAATGGGGGGGGAACCCTATTTTTAGCAAAGCAGTAGCTGGCTCATACCTCTAACCCCAGCACTCAGGAGGCTGAGGCAGGGGAATCACAGTCCGTTTGAGGACACCCTGTGCTAAATAGTGGGGATATCTCAGAAAAACCAAAAAAGAGCGGTTTTCTAGTTAAAGATTTTTGTGTGTTCTTCACACCAAATTCTAGAGGCAGAACTCCTGAGCTAGAAGAATCCCGCAGAGAAGACCTTAAGCAATCGTGTTTTTCTCCGGTGGTAATCTATTTGATAATTGCCTCTGAGTGTTTCGAGCGCTTGGCCTGTATAATCTGAGTCACACTATAATCTGAACTACTGCCCTGTGGCGATTTTGTAGCGGTTGCTCTGAGACTGGCAGTTTGTGCCTGGCTCTGTATCAATGGGGCATATCTGCCAAGAAACGCGTGCTACAATACCGTGATCCACACAGTACTTCCATCACTGGGCATCATGCCCTTATCATCGGGGTCCCTAACTGACAGTGTGTTCTAAGTCAAATGCGGACTGGGTTTTCCAGGTAAGGCAAAACAACACTCCAGATGCCTGGCCCCCACCTGCAGGGCCTTTCCTAACCACCCAGGCTGGAGACATTACTCTCTCCAAAGGAACCATTTTTTTTTCCCCCAGAGAGAAAAACACCAGTATTCCAGCTGCTTAAAACAATTCCACTGAAGGCTTCCCGGCTGGTGCAGTAAGGGACATTAACCTCCCCGGTCCTTACGACCATCCAGGTGAGGCAGTTAGAGGCGCTTGCATCTCTGCAAAAGTAGCAGAAACTATGAGTGCTGGCCTGGGCTGGCCACGAGCGCGATAGGGCGCACGGCCAGGTTGGACCAGTTCTCCTGGCCTATTTTCCACACATCGTTTGCCCACACTCACAAGCTGTGCCAACCTGGCCACCTCCACAAAAACATACTTGAAAGCCCTTTTCCTTGCAGCAGCACCTAGTGATGAGTGTGTTGATAGGAACTAAAGCCAGGAGGAGAGACCAGGGACAAGGCTTCTGCGGAGCCCGGAGGTGGTGCCCTAGTCTGTAGCGTCTGCCGAGCTGGGAAAATGGCTAAGGTGGTTGACAAGTCTTGTTAGTCTTGTACTCTAGGTGTCATGTGGGCTTTATGCCACCTGACCTCTGCCTTTGTGAGGCATCCATAGGCTGATTGACAGGCAGGAGCGCCTCTGAACACCAGTCCACTGGCATGTGCGGCCAGCACAAGGATGTGATGGCAAAGGCGAGGTATAGCTGGCCTCGTATGAAAAGCAGAGGCCACTTAAGCAGGACTGTCACTGCTCTGCTGAGAGCCCTTTGGTGGCAGCCTTATTTTAACTCCGCAAGAGCACACTTAAGGCCACCAGTAAGAGAAGAGAGAAAAAGACTCCAGACGCAATCTTGATCTGTCTTGACTGTAAGACCCGCCGCCTTTCTGCTGTGCTGTGTGTCTTAACGTAGGAAGGCTCATGATTATGCAGCTGGGCAATTTAGAACAAAGAGTTGGCCTCCAGTTCAAGAGGGCTTTAAGAGAACCACCATGAAGTCTTTGTTTGTAACTTCCCAGAGCGCTGAGGTCTGAGGTGTGTGAGGGCAGCGGAAGGTTCTAGCTGAGGTACAGAGAGAAGAGCTGAGACTCCTTATGAGGGAGGGGCAGCTCACATGGCTTGGAGCTCGCAGGAGTCTGATGTCACTAGCTTCTTGTAGGCCTATTTATGGTGTCTTTTCGGAAGGCTGGTGGTGTGACCAAATGCTCCTCTCATTTCGTTCGCACCTGTGTATGTCTAACGAGTAGAGGCTCCCTTCTATTTTTAACGCTACTATCATCTGATAGGTCCTAGAGTTTCCCTTACCTTCCTGTGTAAGACAGCCCTTCAGTAGGACTTGAACAAACCAAGAAGCAAAGAGTGCTACTTGAAATGGCTAATCGGGGGGCGGGGGCATGTCACTTTTGTGTGCCTCCACCCTCACATTTTTATTTATTTATTTACTTATTTATTGCTGAGGCTAATAATGGATGGGTGAGTAGGTAAGTGAGAGAAATTGCAGTTTCTGTCTTTGAGCACTCTGCACTTGGGACCAAGGCCAGGGCCACATGTGTACCATGTAAGCCTTTCCCATCACAGGGCCACACCCTTGTCCTTCAAATCACTGGCCATAACCCTGATAATATCTATGATAAATAAGTATATTGAAAAGTTCTTTTATTTGAGGTTAATTTTGTGATATCTGAAACCTCCCCCCCCCCAAGGAAATAATTTGCTTTTAATGGGGTTTGTTAGAATTTGATAAGTGACTTTCCCGTGATCATGTATTGGAGCAGATGGCCGGAACATCTTCCGTGAGGATGCAGGTCCTTCCTGCTGTGCGGCGCTCCAATCACGCATGTCGTATGTGGGAATGTTGTACTATCTACTTTCTTTCCCATCCTTGGAGAGTTTTGTTCCTTCTAACCCCCTCTCATCTCTGACTGGCCAGCGCTCTCACTGGAGGAATTAATTAGAGCTGTGTGGCAGTGGCTAGACCGCAGCGTACCTGTTGGAGTGTACTCTTCTCTGAAGAGCAGTATTGTAGTGCAAGGTCCTGTAGTACTATATAAACTTTTAGTCACTAGTTAGGATGCTTAAGTAAATTTAAAAGTCATATTTCCTGAAATATCTCATGGTCTGCCTTCTGTTCCCTCTGTTTTCATAGTGGTAATTATGAGTACAGGGGCCCCAGTGACAGGAGTCCTCTGAGATGAACACCTCAGGCCAGCTGTTTGGTTGTCATCTGCTGGCAACTGCTAGCGGTTCTTGACCCGGAAACACTTGAGGAAAGAGAAACTTTGACTTTCTCTGTTTAGTCATCTTAGAAGTTGGATTTATTTATTGGCCTCTTTAATTAGCTCTGTTTGTGGGGTATTTTCTGCCCACCTATGACAGGGCGCAGCAGTGACCAGTTCACACCCACCTCCTGTCCTCTGTGGCTCAGAGTGTGCCCCATCACACAGTATCACCTGGACCCCGGGGTGCACAACCCTAGAAGTACTGATGCTGTCTGTACAAATGCCTGGGCGCACCCTGAGTTAGCTCACATTTCTGATGCCAGGAAGCTCTTTTTCTTTCCTCAAATACTAGTGACAAAATAATGGTTTTTATAATCATTCAAAAATTATCCTTAATATTAAGTTGGTAGAAAATCTGAAACGGGCAGTTTCCCTCTATGTAGTCTCCAGCCAGAAAGGAATTCTTTTTTTGCTGAGACAGGGTTTCTTTGTGTAGCCTTGGCTGTCCTGGGTTCTCTTTGTAGACCAGGCTGTCCTTAAACTCACAGCGATCTGCCTGACTCTGCCTCCCGAGTACTAAGATTAAAGATGTGAGCCACCATCGCCTGGCCAGAAAGTAATTCTTAACTTCTGGTTTTTTCTTTGTTGTTTGTTTGTTTTTGAGACAGGGTTTCTCTATGTAGCCCTGGCTGTCCTGGACTTACTTTGTAGACCAGGCTGGCCTCGAACTCACAGAGATCAGCCTGCCTCTGCCTCCCAAGTGCTGGGATTACAGGATCTCATCATGTAGCTCAGGCTGGCCTGGAGCTTTCTTGGAGCCCTGGCTTCATGCACACATCAGTCATGTCTTGGCCCGCAGAGACAGCACTCATCTAAGATGGACCTGCCTACCTACCTACCCACCTTGCCTCTTTCTGAACACTTTTCAAGTGTATTAATTAGTGATTTTCTGAGTTTTCCATGAAGGGCAAACACAGTCTCTTGTAATTGTGACTCAGAGTCACAGGATCTCTATTCATGGCATAGGTGGCATTGAGCAGCTCTTACTGTACTCTCCCCACAAGGAAGAAAACAGTCGAAGCCAAAAGAAGGTAAGAATGACCGAGAACTGGCCATAAGGGATCCTGAGTGTCTCAGTGGTGGGAGATTGGCCACACCACCGCAGCCAGAAGACAATCTATGCCTTTGTTCTTTTCTCATAAAATGTGTGTGTGTGTACTTGGGTGTGCACGTGTGTCTGTGTTCATTTCTCCCTCTGTGTGTGTCTGTGTGCTTGTGTGTTTGTGTGTCAGTGTGCTATTGTGTCTACTTCTCTGAGTGTGTTTATGTCAAGTTTCAAGTCTGGGACAAATGTCTGAGGTGCCTATTTTAACAAATCAAAGTGGACACTGGCCTTCAGGTTCTCCCAAGATCCCTCAGTCCCTACCTGCTACAGAGCCCTCCTGGCTGGCGTACCCCAGCCCCCCTACCCTAAACTCTTCAGCCCAGGGCCTGTGCTGCCCTTCCCCGCCAGCTGCCTATCACTATGTAACCCAGCCATTTTGGTTACCTGGCCCTTTTGGCTCTGCTTTGGGCCTCCTGGATGCTGCACCTGGTCCCCCCTCCCAATCTCTGCACATGGCTTAAGGTCATGACCACTGGACTTTCCCAGCTGTCCCTGCCCCTGGCTGTGCTCTCCTACATATCTACAATAAACTCCTCCACCCTGCCTAGGAGCAGTCACATTCCTTTCCTTTTTATTTCTCCTTTTCATTCAGTATGCATGTGTGTTTGTGTGTATATACATGCGCCTGTGTGTGTTTACTCGCTGAAGCTCCGGGCCTGGCTTTGCAATTTCCCTCACACCGGCTTTTGTTCATGAGTCTTGGCTAACCTCCTTACTGAGCAGTGGCTTTGCCTGTGTACTTCCTCCCACTCTTTCCGATCCTAATAGATTACAGCTCTTTCTTGAGTTAGTTCCTCTGCACTTCACTCCACATAGTCACCGGTAACAGCTACAAATTAAGAATGAAGACCTACATAGACGGTGCGGGCCAGCCTTCAGGAGGTCTTCCTGATAGCGAAGCAAACCATGTTCCTGATAGTTGTGTGTAAATGTCCTAAGACCAAACCTTTAAGCTTCCAAACTAAATGATTGCCCCTGTTTGCTTGACTCTCTTCTCTTCTGAGTCCCCAGTGTTGGGATAGAAAAACGTGACCTCTTTGGGTGACTTCAGTTAATACTTTAAATGATTTTATTTTATTTTATTTTTTGGTTTTTTGAGACTGAGTTTCTCTGTGTATCCTTGCCTGTCCTGGACTCACTTTGTAGACCAAGTTGGCCTCGAACTCACAGCGATCCGCCTGCCTCTGCCTCCTGAGTGCTGGGATTAAAGGTGTGCGCCACCACCCAGCATTGTAAATGTTTTTTTTTAAAGGTTTATTTATTATGCATACAGAGTTCCACCTGCATGTACACCTGCACGCCAGAAGAAGGCACCACATCACCCTATAGATGGTTGTGAGCCACCATGTGGTTGCTAGGAATTGAACTCAGGACCTATGGAAGAGCAGCCAGCGCTCTTAACCTCTGAGCCATCTCTCCAGCCCCTGTAAATGTTTTTAAACATGAATTTTTTTAATGGACAGTATAAATAAAATAGCACATCACTAAAAAAAGGTGAAAAAAATTATGATACAAAAATCAGCCAAAATTAGGTAAAGAGTGATTGGCTGGTGGGGAGAAAGTATAATTTTTTTTCTTGTCCCTCTATTTGTGATAAGATAGTGTCATTTACACTAGGTGCCTTTAAAGAGGCTGTGCTTTCAGCACCTCTCCAAGCTCCGTGCCATGTGTAGCCTGAAGCCAAGTATTTTGACACTTGGCTGAGAGCAGATTGCTCTAGGGCTGAAGACGTTTTTGGTGCAGGGTGGGGGAGCCACGCCTGCAGGAAGTGATTAAGGGCACGCACATGAGTCAGCTAGCCTGTCTAAGGGACTCCCGAACACCTGGCAGCAAAGAGGTTTAACCTACTTTCTTGGATGAGAAGCCGAGGGGAGGAAGGGCCAGGGGCGAGCCCAGGGCGAGCTGGGAGCCGGGCGACCTTTGGCATACCTGGTGAGGGATGACAGCCTTTATCCTTCCATGTCCGGCAACCTCCTAACCAGTTTTCTTTGTTCCTAACAATGAAAAGACACATAGTCTAGCTTAAGCAAGGAGGGCTGTGGGGTTTAGTTGTTTGTTTGTTTTCTATCTATCTATCTATCTATCTATCTATCTATCTATCTATCCGTCCATCCATCCACCCATCTACCCATCTTCTCATATATTACATCCTCACCACAGTCCCCCCTACCTCCTTTCCTCCTCGGTCCCTCCCCACCTTTCCTTTCCCTTTAGAAAAAAGCAGGCCTCCCAGGGGGATATCAACCGAGCATGGCATATCACCTCAGGAGGTGGTGGCACATGCCTTTAATCTCAGCACTAGGGAGGCAGAGGCAGGCGGATCTCTGAGAGTTTGTGGCCAGCCTGGTAAGTCTGGACAAGGCAATCTAGTAAGAGGAAGGGGTCCCCAAAAAGCAGGCAGAAGAGTCAGGGGCAGCCCCTGCTCCTGCTGTTAGGCATCCCATAAAAACACCAAGCTGTGCAGCTGTAACATGTATGCAGAGCACCTAGGGGAGACCCGTGCAGACTCCGTGATTATAGGTTCAGTCTCTGTGAGCCCAGGTTAGTGGGTTTTTCTTGTGGTGTCCCTCACTCTTCTGGCTCCTACAATCCTTACTCCCCATCTTCCACAGGATGCACTGAGTTCTGCCTAGTGTTTGACCGTGGGTCTCAGTATCCGTTTCCATCAGTTGCTTGGTGGAGCCTCTCTGACAGGCTCCTGTCTACAAGGATAGCAGGATATCACTAGGAATCATTTCTGTACCTTTTTTTTTTTTTTTTTTTTGCCCGGCAAGTTTGGTTCTAGCTGGGTCTCTGGGCCACGCAGTGTCAGGGGTGAGTTCTCTCTTGTGGCATGGGTCTCAGGCTGGACCAGTCATTGCTTGGCTGTTCCCACGGTTTCAACCAAATGCAAGGATCACCTGGAGGGAGGAGAGTTTTAGGACTTGACATGGCTGTATGCGTCTCCCTCTTTTTTCCCCTGCCTTTGTCTGTCTCTTAGTGTTGACTCTGTCCCTTCCTGAAGGTGCGTTTCTGCTCACTGGAAGAGGACATGGTCAAGGCCAATCTTTAGACATAGTCTTTTATATGTGTGGTCTGAGAGAAAAGCAGTATTCTTTCCCCAAACTGAAAAATTTAAAAACCCAAGGGAAGACTTCTCATTAGCCTGGCCAATGTCACATGCCAGGGATGCGACACAGATGTTGCCCTGAGGGACAGTAGTGCAGGTGGGCACAGCGTTTTCCTTCTGTTCTCTTTGTCCATGAGGTCCTGGTTCAGACACCCAGTTACCCACCCTCCTTCTGGTCCATTCAAAAGGCTGTAAAGTCTTTTGTTGCTTTTGTTGGCTAACAGAGTTTACACTCAACTAAACAGCAGGTTCTTTTTCTGTTCACGGTTTCTTCTTCTTCTTCTTCTTCTTTTTTTAAATAAATGAAGAACAGGGCATTTTTAGATTTATTTATTTATTATGTATACAGAGTTCTGTCTGCATGTATGCCTGCAGGCCAGAAGAGGGCACCAGATTTCATTACAGATGGTTGTGAGCCACCATGTGGTTGCCGGGAATTGAACTCAGGACCTCTGGAAGAGCAGACAGCACTCCTAACCACTGAGCCGTCTCTCCAGCCCCTGTTCACTGTTTCTACAAGAACACTGGTGACCGTGCTGCAGTCTGCCCTCAGGGGTCAGTTGGCTACTGCACGCTCGAGTCAGCATATTAAGGTGGAGACTCATAATTTCAGGGATTAAAGGAGTCCTGACATTCATTTGCCTTCAGTAATTTGAGCTGTATTATCCCCCACCAACACCAAAGCCCCAGCTACAAAATTGAGCGTTGTTTTTAGTATTTCGACTGGGTCCTGCTCCAGAAACAAGGATATTGGGTCCTTGGCCTTTCCAAAGCTTTCAATTAAAGGAAACCTTGACGGGTTAAAGAAAGTTAAATTTTTTAGGGTTTTGTCTGATCTAGAGCTCTGGCTGTCAGCGATTATTAAGTGATGTTTGTCTAACAATAAAAACTCTGTAATCTCTGTGTGTCCCCCCACACGCCTGAGTCTTGGCCTTGGCCCTGGGTTGAGGTTTTTCTAACTGGCCTCTGAGCTTCTGGGAAGTCTCCTGTGCCTGCCTGTTAGCTTAGTATTGGGGCACTGGGGTTAAAGGTGGACGCTTCTGCAGCTTCCTTTACACAGGTTCTGGGGGTTCGAACTCACGTCCTCATGATTGCACGGAAGATACTTTACCTCCCGATCCATCTCCCCAAGCCAACAATACGCTATTGTAGAACATGATCTCTGTTAGAAAAAATAAGGAAAGGGCTTTCTGGTGGCAAGAACGCTGCAAAGCCAATGTCCCCACTGCAGCTACAGTGTTTGGTCTATTTGTTGCGAGTCTTTTATTTTATTTTATTTTGCTTTGGTTTTGTCTGAGGCAGAGTCTCACCACTTGGTCCAGGCTGGACTGGAAGTCCTTCAGGGCTCCTGCTGCAGCCCCTCAATTGCTGGGATTACAGGCATAGTCAAGCTCACCAGCTGTCCGCAGGGGACAGGTGATGACCGAGTGTGGGCACTTCACTTCAGGGCTTTGTGACGTGAGCAGGTTACCAGGGTTCTGTCTGCCTCCTGTTCTTTAGCTTTAAAGGTGACTACTCTTTTTTTTTTTTTTTAAGACTTATTTTGATGTATATCAGTACTTTGCCTGAATATGTATGTGTGCTGTGTGCACGGTACCCACGAAGGCCAGAAGACGGCACCACGGGCTCCCCTGGACTGGACTTCTAGACAGTTCTAAGCCGCCATGTGGGTGCTAGAAGCTAAACTTAAGTTGTCTTCAAGAGCAGTAAGCAGGGACTCAAGTTCCGTTCCTGGACCTCTGTCATGCGCGGCTCAGAACCACTTGTAACTCAGGCTCCAGAGGATCTGATGCCCTCTTCTGGCCTCTGGAGCAGCCACGTGCACGTGTTCATACACACAGACAGACACACACACAAACGTTAGTTCCAAAGTAATTATCTAAGAACTGCTGTAGTGAGTTACACACAGATCTCGCCTCCCAACCTCCTAAGCATGTGGTTCAGTGTATTCCATGTGCCCAGTTGTACACAACTTTCCAACTTGCTAATGAGAAACTCTAAGTGATAACTTCCCGTCCCCCTTTCCCTAGAGGCCAGTAACCATCGTCTGTAAATGGATAGGTTTCTTTTTTACATGACAGTGTTAAGATCTCCACAACTGGGGCCTGGTGTGGTGGAGGCAGAGGCTGGTGGATCACTGTGAGTTTGAGGGCCAGCCTGGTCTACAAAGCAAGTCCAGGACAGCCAAGACCACACAGAGAAATCCTGTCTCTAAAAAAACAAAACAGGGCTGGAGAGATGGCTCAGTGGTTAAGAGCACTGTCTGCTCTTCCAGAGGTCCTGAGTTCAATTCCCAGCAACCACATGGTCGCTCACAACCATCTATAATGTGATCTGATGCCCTCTTCTGGCCTGCAGGTATACTTACAAATAGAGTGTTTATATACATAAAATAAATAAATCTTAAAAAAATAAAAAAACAAAAAACAAAAACAAAAACAAACCCTCCATAACTATTAGTTGGGATCCTTGTAGGTCGGTGTTAAGTAAACTCCAGCCACGGGCCAAATTTGGTCATAACATGTTTGGGTAGAGTCCTTGAACTAAGACAGGTCTTTATATTTGTAAAATATAACACAAATTAAAAAATAAAGAAGAATATGCCTCAGAGATGGGATGTGACCATACCACCTCAGAAATCTCTTCTCTGGCACTTCTCAGAGGACATGGCTTCTCACCCCAGTCCTTGACCTAGTCTGTTTGTTTGTTTGTTTGTTTGTTTTTCAAGACAGGGTTTCTCTGTGTAGCCTTGGCTGTCCTGGACTCACTTTGTAGACCAGGCTGGTGTCGAACCCACAGAGATCCGCCTGCCTCTGCTTCCCAAGTGCTGGCATTAAAGGCATTGCACACCAGGCCCCGCTTTCCATGTAGTCTTTTTAAATGTTGAAGTTCCTTAGGAATTTGGTTGAAAAGGCACACATGTGTGTCTGCGTCTCCCTCACATATCCTAAGAATGTTAGATGAACAACTAAGACCATGATTTTCAGTTGGGTGGACAGTGATGCTTGGATGATGTGAAACCTTAGATACGGTGTAACCTCCCAGAGGACTGTACATAAATGAATGTCTCTGGTATTAAAATTTATTGGGTGAGGTAGTTGGGGAAAAAGGGCTAATTAGGACCACTAGGGGTGTGATAAATGGAAATTGTTCAAAACTCCTGGCTGCAGAATGAATGTGGGAGGGAAGTGTGGCTTACTGCCTTGCGCCTGTCCTGCCAGTCACGCTTGCATTAGAGTCTGGCTTTTGCCGCCCGTACATACACGGAGGGGACCTTCTGATCTAGTTCACTGGCTCGCTCAGACTAGACATTGCTTCTGTTGTGAACTCTTGCAGCACTAGAAAGATTTTTGCTCTATTGGCCCATTTCAAAGTTTGTCAAGGCCTGGCGAGATGGCTCAGCAAATTAAGGCAATTGCTGCTCAACCTGGTGACCTGGGTTGGACTCTGGAGCCAACATAACCACAGGAGAGAGAACTCACTCCACAGGTTGTCGTTTGACCTTCACGTGTGCACCGTTGCGCGCGTGTCCCCTCAATAAAAACAATGATTTTTTTTTTTTCTTTAAGCTTATCAAATCGTTGCACTCTCTGAAAGGTCAGATGGGCATTTTCTCCCCCTTATCTTTCTTCATGTCATGTATGTGACTGTTGCCTGCATGTATGTATATGCACGAAATGTGTGCAGTACCCTTGAAGCTCACAAGAGGTATCAGAACCTCTGGGACTGGAGTTAAAAGTGGTTGTGGGCTGCCGCGTGGGTGCTGGGAAGTGAACTCAAATGTTTTGAAAAAGCAGTCAGTGCTCTTAGCTGCTGAGCCATTTCTGCAGCCCTTTTCTTTTCTTGTGAAATGATGTACTGCCGTATAACCCTCGGCTGGCTTCCAAGTTGTGATCCTCCTGCCTCGGTCTCATTAAGTCGGGGATTGCACATGTAATATTGGCTTATTTCTTCTTATGGTTTTTATTCAATAAAAGTAATTTAGGTCTGAAGGTATAAAGAACTCTTAACCTGAAAAGCATATTATCATTTTGACTAATGGTGTCTGATTTAGGATATACAAATTTGATACCAGGTGGCTACTAGGATCCCTGGGGCCCTGCAGGGAACAGGATTCTGGGACTGGTCTACTTCAGCACCTGTTTGTACCCGAGTGTTCCTACGGCAGGTTTTCTCCGCCCAGGAATGGTCATCTGACAGGCTCTTCCCTGTAGTCCCTGTAGATAGAGCTCCCTCACCACTCTTCAGTCTTGGCCAGGCTTACCACCGTCACCAGCATGCGTGACTGTGCCTTGACTCTAGATCAAATACGTGATACCTTTTATTTCTACCCTTTTGTCCATAAACTGTCATAGTTGGCCTGGCTTTACCAGGGCAACGTTTCTCTGTGTAGCCTTGGCTGGCCTGGAACTTGATCTGTAGGACCAGGCTGGCCTCGAACTCACAGAGCTCTGCTTGCCTCCCAAGTGCTGGGATTAAAGGCGGGCACCACCACCGCCCAGATACCATGGTATACTAAAAAGTATAACTAGGAGTTGAGAAAGCCTGTAGCTTGATAATACAGGGTTAATCTCAACCATGTAACTTCTTCACAAGCATGTCCTGAAATAATGTTGGAAAATACTGCTCTAAGACCTGGGCGAACACCTCAAGTAGATGCTATTTGATAACTGAGCCAGAGGGCACCTGCCAGCCCAAACCCAGAGTTCAGTGTTCCTGCATGGTGGCAGCTCTGTGGAGACCTTCACCCCGCCTTGTGTTGGACATGTTGTAGTCATTGTGTGGACAGTCATTGTCTTAGGTTGGGTTTCGTTGCTGTGATGAGACACTACGATCATGCAACTTTTAGGAAGAAAACCATTTCCCTGGGGCTGCCTTACGGTTCAGAGGTTCAGTCTATTATCATCGTGGTGGGAAGCACGGCAGCAAGCAGGCAGACATCTGGAAACATCTGGATCTGCAGGCAGCAGGAAGAGCAAGTGAGCCATTGCACCTGGGTTGAGTTCCTGAAGCATCAAAGTGTCCCATTTTCCCCCAAGTCACACCCCCATGACACACTTCCCTCAGCAGGGCCACACCTCTTTAATAGTGCAACTCCCTATGAGCCTATGGGGGCCATTTTCACTCAAACCACCGCAGTCATACAACCATTATCAGACAATACTAGGTCAACCATGACCATTAGTTCCTGACGATGGAATAAAATTACTAGAAGTAACTTGGGGAGTGGGGGTGAGGAACAGGGTCTTATGTCAGTAGGCTGGTCTTGACCTCTTCTATGTAGCTGACCTCTTCTATGTAGCTGAAGATGGCCTTGAACTTGCGGATGTTTGCCTCCACTCCCAGAGTACTAAGCCCACACTTCTTAACGTGGTGTTTCTTGCATGCTCAGCAATCATTCTGCCAAAGTGAGTTCCGTTCTCAGCCTCCACACTATCCATTTTTTTAAATGACCACTTTGTAAACACTGTACTATGCAGAGTGGAAGCTCTTTTCAAGACCTTAGGGGCGGGGACTGGAACTTTTCCTACAAATGGATGCAGGTTTATTAAACCTGATACAGTAGAAAACGTGACAACTAGAGGTCAGTTCCAAGCAGTGATGGTCAGAAAGACTTTCTTGAAGACCCCCTGTAGCAAACGTGTCACCTTGGGGTCTGAGAGAAAAGCACACGTTCAGAAGTCACGAAAACCAGTGCTGGAAATGAGCTGTGAGCTGGAGCTGATCCAAGTTCTTGCACTGTGTCTGATTTTTTTTTTTTTAGTAGTCTACTATAGTATTAAATAGTTCTGGCTCAGTTGTTCCTGACACTCAGAGGGTGTTTTTAGTAGCTTTACCCCCACCTCAACAGAAGGACTTGTTTTACTCCTCTGAGTCAGGGATTAAATTTACCAAGATCTCAGGCCAGTGCCTGTATTTATGGTTATGAGAAATATGCCTTCCATTTCAATTAAGTTACACACAACTCTGTATTTTAAAGATACCTACTTATGCATTTGTGTGTGGTCCTTAGTTTATGTGTCCTAGGAGTATGTGTGTGGCCCATGTGAGTGCAGTACCAGAAGAGGCCAGAAGAGGGCATTGGATCTCCTGGAGCTGTAGTTACAAGTGGTTGAGCCATGTGGGTTCTGGGAACTGATTCTGAGTTTCTTTACAAGAGCAATATATGCTCATGAATGCTGACTCATCTTTCTAGTTCCTTTATTTATTTTTAAAATTTACGTTGCTGTTAGTTTAGCAGTATGGCCTAATTATTATTAGGCTTATAATTATTATGACAGTATTATCTAACCCAATTTTACAGTCAGTAAAGACACAGACACCTGATGTATTTTAGACCAGCTTATTTTCACCTGGGGCAAGGCAAATATTCCCTCCTAAGCTGTCTTCATTTATATCCCAGCCTCCAGCCCCCAGCCCCTGCCATCTGCTTCTAATAGTTTCTATTTGATTTAACTCCCATCCATAACCCCAAAAAACCTGCTAAGGCTGTCCAGTTGGGCCAGTGGGCCAGTTGGGCCACTTCAGAGCTCCTCCTCTGGGCCCACATGGCTTTCCTAGTCCATGGTGATTCTCCTTCCTCCTCTGCTTCTCCCACACAAGATTCTACCTGCTCAAAGCCCATGAACCTCCGCTCCAGCCCATCCTTCTGCCTTGCCCCGGCGCAGGCCTTTTACTCAGCCAGTCAGGGAGGCAAGGTTCAGGGCAGCAGCTAGACCTTACGAACCAGTAATAAGTATCCAAATATATAGCATCATCCCAACCTTCCAACAGATTTATTTATGTATTTTATGCATATGAGGGCTTTATTTGCATGTATGCCTGCATGGCAGAAGAGGGTGCCAGATCCCATTATAGATGGTTGTGAGCCACCACGTGTTTGCTGGGAATTGAACTCAGGACCTTTAGAAGAACAGCTAGTGCTCTTCACCTCTGAGCCATCTCTCTATTCACCACCACCACCACAGGATTCTTAATGCTTTAACTCACTGGCCTCATTTTGAAAACAAAAGCAAGCCCATGTGTGCACACATAGCCGGTGACCCTACTTTTGAGAACAAGATGAAAGCAATTCTTAGAAACTTGTGAGATGCTTAAATAAAACACTTTGCTCTTCAATGACCAAAGAGCTTTTCTCACACAACTTGGTGCTTGCAGTTACAAACAGAGGTGTACACCTGTGCCAGGAACTGTTCCTCTGTAGGCACAGTTCCCAAAAGATCTCCTGCAGGGACCTGGTTGTAGCCTTTTACTATCTATTGTAACCTTTTAGCCTTGTAAACACCGAACTTGAAAAGACATGCCAGAGAGCACGCCACATGAGGGTGTGCATGTTTGCTATTAGCGCACACTGCCTCCCCAGGGGACTTTCTTGGCATTTTAAAGATGGATAATTAGGTTTTCCCTTCCTCCTGACTGCCCAGACACTGCTTGCAGTCGATCACATTTTAAATGTGCCCTGTGAGAATGACTAAATGAGACGGGCACACAGTTCTCCGTCTACTTCTATATTTTCTCACATTTTCCATAACACATTCCTAAGTCCTACAAAGGAATTCAGGATAGATGGAATTGATTGGGCAGGGTGGCAGTGCTGGTAAGCCCAGCACTGGGGAGGCAGAGACAGAGGCTCCCTGGGGCCTGCTGGTTGGCCAGTCTAGCCTAACTGGTGCACTTCAGGCCAGTATGAGGCCCTGTCTCAAAGGAGGTGGGCAGTGTTCCTGAGGATGACCTTGGAGGCTGTCCTCTGGCCTCCGTGTGTATGCAGTATACATTCAAAGCGTTTTAAGTATTTGGGGCTGGAGGGATAGCTTGGTGGTGAAAAACCTGATGGTCACAGCCATTTGTAATTCCACTTCTAGGGGATTTGACTCCATCTTCTAACGTCCAAAGGCATCAGGCACGCATGTGGTGCGCATACTTATATGAAGCCAAGAACTCACACGCATTAAATAAATCTAAAATTTGTATTTAAAATAAAGAAAAAAGGTTCATCGTTGAGATCCATACTGGCATATTTAATTTTGAAATGCCCATAGTTTGTCAAAGGTGTCTTTTACACTTTTTTAAACAGTCCTTTACTTGCACATGTGTTCACGCATGCACGTACACATGTGTGGAGGTCAGAGGACAATTTGTGGACGTTGGTTTTTATCTTCTACCATGTAGGTCCCAGAGATCAAATTTAGGTCATCGCCCTTGGAGACGGGAACGTGTACCTGCTGTTTCTAGCTTGCTTTCTGCAGACCTGACCTGGCTGTGTTTTCTGTATACAAATATATTTATAATAAGAAACTGTATAGCTGCTTTAAAAATCTGCCCTGCAGGTGACATGTGAAGCCATTTCTTTGCAGTGGGCCAGTAAATAGATAGGTAAACCACACACCTTTCTCCTTTCCTTTTCTCTCTTTCTCTTTTTATTTGGGTTCTGAGGATGGAATTAAGGTTGCTAGGTTTGCCCTCCAAGTCACGCCCCCAAAGCCAACCCCCAACTTCCTTCTTAGTAGAGGCTAATGACATATTTGAATCAACATACTTGTTACCTTACACTGTTTCCAAGCCTTGCAGCCTGGTGTGTCTCTTGTGTGTGTGTGTGTGTGTGTGTGTGTGTGTGTGTGTGTGTGTGCTTTTAAAGATTTATTTATTTTATGTATATGAGTGCTCTGTCTGATGTACACCTACACACCAGAAGAAGGCATCAGATCTCATTATAGATGGTTGTGAACCACCATGTGGTTTCTGGGAATCGAACTCAGGACCTCTGGAAGAACAGACAGTGCTCTTAACCTCTGAGCCACCTCTCCAGCCTTCTTTTGTATGTTTTTGGAGTGGGGGTTAGGGGATGAGTCTTACTGTGTAGCCCAGGCTGGCCTCCAGCTTGTGGTGGCCCTCCTACTTTAAACTCTCAAGCCCTAGGACTGACCGTGCTTGGCTGTTACTTAAAAAGGAAAACAGTTTCAGGCTTCTTTGCTTTAAAGTTTGTGATATCTCTCGGGTTTAAGAAGCCTTGTCACCTGTTACAGTAAAAACACCACCTGTGGAAACGTCTCATCCTGTGCATTTCGTGGCTAGATAAGCCCCTCCCGTGTGGCTCACAGATGCCCTGGGAAATCCATAGAGCGAGGCTCCCACTCATTGGTCAGGCGGCACACTCAGGCATTCGCCTTGTTTGTCTGTTTCCTTGGGGTGAAAGCCGGCAGGCTCCTACATCAGGAAGCAAAGGGAAATGCCTTGCAGCATTTGAAACACTGTGCAGGTTGGACCCAGACCCACTGCTTTTCTGTTCACAGAATATCCTTTTTAATTTTGTCTCTCTTGGCAAATCTGTCTCCCCGCCTAGCGCATCCCCACCCCCACCCCAGAGGAATAGAGGTCCAAGTGAATTGCCTGATGTGCTCTGTGGAGTTGGGTTCTCACCCAGCCAGTCTTCCTAACTGTGTGGTGTCCTCTGGCAGACAGGAGTTGGCGCCTCATTTTTGAGTGAACTATACACCCACAGTCTCCGTTGATGAGACAGCCTTGCTGGCATGTGAGTGTGAGAGAGGGACCTTCAAAAGCCACGTATATGCCTTCTCCAGGGTATGTGGACTTGGCGCAGTTCACCAGGGCTGAAGCCATGAGGGAAGATTGTGGCAGCCACCACGGCAGGCGCCACCACGGCAGGCATCCGGCACTCGGTTAGAAAGTCTGAAAAACGTAGTTCTTTCGTCCTCCGCCCAGTCTGGTCAGTGCCCAGTGAGTGGCCTGTACGCGGGATGGAGGCTTGAGCTTCTTGGTTCATGTAGTTTTCATGGCTGGAAATAAATTATTTCTGATTTGTTTTTCTTTGTGGCAGGGTCTTACCACGTAGAGCAGGCTGGTCTGGAACTCACAGAGTTCGACCTGCTCTGGCCCTGGAGTGCTGGGTTTAAAAACACGTGCCAAAAATAAAAATTAAAAAATAAATAAATAAATAAAAAATAAAAACACGTGCCACCATGCTCTGCTTATCTCTTCTCCCTTGAGACCCGGGTTAATCTATCTACTCAGTGAACTTGAAGATAAATAACGAAGTGGTGGCCTTTAAACCGAATGCCCTCATTTGGTCAGCTGGCCTTCAGCGTTTAAAGAGCTACAGATTTTTAAAAGAAACTTTCTGTGAGTTAAAGATTTAAATAAAAAGGGCATGTTGATCCGCGAGAAGCCTCAGAGCGAGCGCCCACCACTAGAGGGCAGCGCGGCCTCAGTCACATGATGTGAACCTGCAGCTGGCTGCACTGGCAGCTTCCTTCCCGCCTCCAGTTCTTGTATTCCTTCAAAGGTGATCACTAACCGGAACAAATGTATTTGATATTAAATGACCTCTTAAAACATCTAAATTAGCTTTTTTTTTTTAACAGTTTTTAAATATGTTTTATTAATTTATTCATATTACATCTCTAAATTAGCTTTTTAAAAGGGCTTAGCGTGCAGACATTTATCGACTTTGGCAGGTTCTTTACTAAGTTAGTGAGTCCTGAAGGAAGCCTCCAGAACCTCTCCCTTGCATACTTATGTCTGGGGAATCTTCTTACGGCTTCCTTATGGGCGTGTGGCAATCTGTTTTAACTAAGAGCAGCGGTTCTCTTGGGAAAGGTAGGGGGTTAAGTACCTGTTTATGCTGCGTTGATGCCACCAAGAGTCTAAACACCCATTTGCTTCCTGTGCTTTGCAGGCAGGTAGAGAGATGTGTGTCTCTCTCCAGATCCCTTTGTCTCATGAAGTCACAGGCCTAGGGATCTGATGTTTGTCCATATTTCAGACCTTTAAAGTATAAGTTCTTAGAGGCGGAGTGACTGTGCAGAAGAGTGTTATCATTAGGGACTTGCCAATTACTACCAAACAGATTTTCCGAAAGAGTGTAGGGAAGCATTTTTGCACCAATGGATAGCACAGGGTTACATTCCCCATTTCAGCAGCTTTGTCTTTTTGATGTTTTATAATTGCAGACATTTTTCTAGGTAATAGATCCTCTTTATTTCTACTTCCCAAGTGCATTTTTGTTCTAAAAGGAAACGGCTGAGGTGGTCAGGTGAACGTTTCAAACGTGCGTTCGCTTTATTCCTCTACTGGAGATTTGTGTAGCACTGGGGCATGGTAAGGTGGTGCCTGAGAACTTACTTAATCACGGGGCCCTTCTTAAAGGGCAGGTGGTGGTAATAGCTAGTGGAAACAGGACTGTGCTTTGCAAGGTGATAGCAGGAAGATGTTCTGGAAGTTTTTGGAAAGTAGTCTATTGGGGCTATTGAAATGGGCTCCGCAGGACTGGGTGTGGTGGTGCTCGCCTGTAATCCCAGCACTGGGGGAGGCAGAGGCAGGCAGATCTCTGTGAGTCTGAGGCAAGCCTGGTCTACAAAGCAAGTCAGGGCTACACAGAGAAACCCTGCCTCAGAAAACAGAGAAATGGCTGAGCAGGTAAAGATGCTTGCTGCCAGACCAGACCACAAGATGGCGGAAAGAGAACCGAGTCCTACCAGTTGTCCTCTGACCCACACACTCACGCCCCCATCCTCGTATGAATAAATGCAAGTAATAAAACATCATGAAGCATCATAAAAGCTTCCTCTGGACTCTGTGGTGGTGTTTGCAGGTGTAAGGGTCCTGTAGTAGCGAGAGAGATTGCGTGGAACAGCCAGGAGGGGCAGATAGGCAGGTCACTGTGTGGCCGCAGAGGCAGACCCCAGGCAGAGCTGTCAGGCTGCCCAGGACTTGCCAGCCACCCTGTCGTCATCAGACAGGGCACCAGTGAACCCACAGGGCTGAGTCTGCTCTGCAGGAAATGAGTTGGGAGTTTGTTTTCCACCCTGTTCCAGGAAGGATGCGTTTTACACTGTGGTGAGCTGTCAAGTGTGTAGGGACTGTTTAAGATACTTTGGGCAGCCACCCTGGGAAGGCATCCAGGGAAACAGTTGTGTGGTGGGAACGCCTCAGGATGGAGGTAAGGCAGAAGGTATATTCCCGCCCTTGCTGCTGTTTATCAGGCCTGTGACCTTGGACAGATCCAATTCTGAACTTCTCTGTCTAATATCTAAGAAGATACTATAAGCAGTTCCCAGGGACTCACCCTCCAGACTTGGAGTAAAGAGAAAATAAAAACAACAACCAGAACACGCCAAAATGTCTACGAATACGGCAAGATGTGTGACTGAATGGTTGTGTATGTGTGACTGAGTGTGCATGTGCATGTGTCCATATGTGTGAGTGTGTGCGTGTATATATGTGACAGATTGGGTGTGTGTGTGTGTGTGCACACTCATGCACAAGTGGAAGTCACAGGGCAACTTGCCAGAGTTGCTTTTCTCCTCCACCACGTGGGATCCTGGGAACTGAACTCAGGTCATCAGGCTTGGTGGCACGTGCCTTTATGGACGTTAGCCATGATGCTAGCCCTTCCAAACGCTTTTCAAATGTTAAAGTCAGTGGCAGCATAGGGGAGAACTAATCCTGCAGTTTGCCCCCTGACTTCCATACGTGTGTGCACAATCAGAAGCCCGTCAGTCGGTGTAGTCAAAACAGTTAAAAATAATTCTTAGCTTGTTGACTATTTAAACAAATCCAAAACCCCAAAGATAAAACCAGGTGTCTGGATGGTTGAGTTTGGCCTCCCAGGCCTTGCTTGCCAACACGTGTTCTGCACTGCTGTGCTTAGAGTGCGTGCGTTTAGTGTAAGGACTTGACATGGTAGCTTATGCTTGTAATTTCAGAATTCCAGGCTGGCCTGTGTTATATAGTAAGACTTTTCTCTAAAACAAAACCAAATAAGACACAAAAAATGGCGGTAGGAGAAATGTGGAGTTGTTTGATTTGGTTTTGATTTGGTAGTAAATGGTTTAGAATGTTGTTTGATTCTACTACCTGTGGTGGGGAAAGAACCCCTCAAGACGGAGCTGGTGGGAACATAAGCTGCTATAGCCACCGTGGAAATCAGTGTGGAGGTTCCTCAAGAGGCACTGGACATAGAACTGTATGACTCAGCTGGAGCACCCCTGCATATAGGCTGGGGGAGTCTGTCATTGCGCCAAAGATACCAGCACAACACGTGCACACTCACAGTCGCCGAGGTTTGGAACCGCCTAGATGCCCATCAGCTGGTGAGCGGATTAGAAACTTTGGCACACACGCTCAGTCGATATGCACAGCACGCATGTGCCTACAAAATATTATTCAGCTGTAAAGAGGAGTGAGATGGTGTCGTTAGCAGGAAAGTGTGTGAAACTGGAGAGCGTGTGAAGTGAAGAAAGCCACGCTCGAAACACAGATACCAAGTGTTTAATCTCATATGTTGACGCTGGGTTTTAAAGTACATGACGGCCATGAAGGGGGTCTGTGTGAGGAGAGAAAGGAGTCTAAATGGAAGGGAGAGTGAGGGACAAGAGAGGGGAGAAATGATGGGAAGAAAAACTTAAAATGTGTGTGTGTGTGTGAGAGAGAGAGTGTGTGTATGTGTGTGTGTCTGTGTATGAGTGGGTGTATGCATGTGTGTGTATTTATGTGTGTGTGAATGTGTGTGAGTGTGTGTGTCTGTATGAGTGTGTGAGTGTGTATACATGTGTGAGTGTGTGTATTTATGCTTGTGTGAGTGTGTGTCTGTGTGTGCGCGTGTGTATGTGTGATAGGAGCGCAAAAGGGGGGACTATTTGGTGGGACAAAAGGAAACATCAGCAGATAAAGGGTGAAAAATGGGCAGTGGCCAAGCAGATACAAACGGGTCACAGAGACATACACAAGTGAAAGTGTCACAAACTTATCATTTCCATCTTTATCACTATTTATTTTACACTTGATAAGAGCTTCCCATTTGATCATAGGCGACAACGTGTGCTCCACTGTAGCGGCCAGCAGTTGTGGGCAGTAAGCTTGTCTCCCAGGTGTTAGTGTCTTAGAACATGTACGCTTCCCCGCCCCCCCCCCCCCCCCACCTCCATCCCCCCCAAACCCCCCTTCCTCCTTTGGTTTGGGAAAGGGGAGGAGCAAGCAGCTGTCTGTTTTACAGAAAACCTGGAGCTTTGTGCGGAGTGGTTGGAATGTCCGTACCCATGTCCCCTCTCCTTACAGCAAGAGGCCAAAGAGAGTCTCATCATCTGCCTAGAAAGCCTGAACTAGAGTGTCCTCCCTGTCCTCAGGACCCTCAGGACTTCCTTTAGTCAACAAGCTTAAGCTAAGTGTGAGGCAAGTGGCTGGCGGGTGAACTTGTGGTGGGACGCCCGCCCGTCTGAAGAAGTGTGGCCGGCCTTCCCCAGTCTCCTAGCACCTCCTTTTAAGACGCTTTCTCTGTGAGTAGGGTATAGGGTATGGTTCAGCGACACCGTGGTCGCCCTGCACACTGACAAAAGTGAGCAGAGAGAGTGCCAAGGGAGAAAGCACTCAGAGCCCTAGCAGGGAGGTGGCTTGTGTGCTAGCCACGTGCATGCACCTCTGTCAACCTTTGTTTCGCTATGGTATCCTCAGCGTGCTGCTTTCTCGCTGCTGTTGACTGGAGCTTACTGATCATAGGGTCTAATTGTGTTTTTGTGTGTATCTCTTGTGTTCGGGATTCATGAAATATAGCTCAGTAGGAGGGAGGAAGTGAATATCAGTAGTTAGAGCAAACCAGTGCTTTAGCAGCTTTGGGACACACACACACACACACACACACACACACACACACACACACACACACAGAGGGAATTATGACTCTGAAGTTTGGTTTCTATTCTGAGGCCACCACAAGATGTTTTGTGCTGACGTCCATTCCTCAGTCATGAGAACCAGTAGGAGGGGCTGGGCATTACGCTGCCTCTCAGAAAATATTAATTTGGGATCGAGTTAAAATTAGCAAGGGAAAGGAGGGAGAGGAAATAAGTCACCAGACTCAAGTGATTTGGAAGCCAAATAGTAGACGCCTCATGCCTACACAGTTCCTACGAGTACAGCCCTGCGACCTCAGAGTAGGGCCAAGGCTGAGCGCTGTGAGAGCTGTCGAGTAAAACCCTCAGTCAGCTGTGGCCCAGGTCACCCCCTCTGCAGCCTGGAACCTGAGTCAGTCTGGCTTGTGACTAATGACTTGTCGTAACGTCAGCTGCTTTATCGTAACACACAGGAGAGGGAGTCATTACCTATTTTTAGGGATCATCCTTCTGGGAATCAGGCTGAGGATGGTGTCCGGAAAGCCACTTCCAGGCCCCTGACCTAAGCCTCCCAAGATTGACTCCCCTCCTGGTGACCTCCCGGTGCTCTGAGGTCTCATTGTCCTCGTCATCCCGAGCAATTGAGATCTGAGTTGCCCACCAGTGGCGTTTGGCCCCCAGGACCTGTTTGTGGACCCAAAGGAAGTAGCCAGTTCCTAGCCAGGAAGCCAGCAGCAGGAGTTGTGGTGTATGTGAACAGACAAGCCTCACGTGCTCATTTGCATTTCCAGAAACCCCGACCTCGACCTCATAAGCAAGACACCTAGTAACTCAGGCACCTAAGCCAAAGCCCTGCTCGTGACTAGTAGCAGCTCAGAGGCCTTGGGTAGCGCTCCACAGGGAGAGAAGATGGGGCGAGCCAAAATAGTAGAGATGAATTTTAAGTGAGTGAGGGTCTTCTTGCTATCAATTTTTCATTTGTTTCAATTGGTTGGGTTTTTTTTTTTTTTAAGACTTACAGCCTGGAGCCATGAAGTGGGCAGGACTCAAGGGGAGTCAACAAGACACTTTGCGCAGCTCGATGATTTCGCCTCGCAGCCTCTGGCCCTTGGCCTTCTTTGGGGTGATTCCCAAACCACCCACCTCCCTGAGTGCTGACTCAGCGGTGTAGGAGCACGTGGTGGGGAGCGCATAGGCCGATCACTTGTTGTACTGGGTAATTTCCTGTGGCCCTCGTGGAGAGGCTGTGGACCGTGGGCCTCTGGCCCGACACAACACTGTTGTCGGTCAGAGCATGTTTCATTTTCTGATCTGTATCTTAGTCGTTAGACTCGGGTGAGGCCAGCTACTCTCTGTAAGGTGGGTATGGGGAGAAGAAAAAGGTGTCTGTAGTTTTTGTTTGGTTTTTGTGTTTTTGACAGAGTCTCATGGCACTCCAGGGTTGGAACCGAAACCATGCAGTGAACTAAGGGTGACCCTGAACGTCTGTCTTCCTGCCTCTGCCTCCTGAGTGTTGAGATTATCAGCATGTGCTCCATTTACACAGTGCTGGGGACCACACTGAGGGCTTTGGGGCACACTAAGCAGCCAGTCTTCCCCCTGACTCCATCCCTAGCCCTGGGAGGCATTTTTGTTTTGTTTTGTTCTTGTTTTTTCGAGACAGCGTTTCTCTTTATAGCCATGGCTGTCCTGGACTCTCTTTGTAGACCAAGCTGGCCTTGAACGTACAGGGATCCATCTGCCTCTGCCTCCTGAGGATTAAAGGCGTGTGCTACCATACCCAGCTGGTATTATTTTTATAATAATAAAAAAATACCATTTAAAGACCTTCAGTTGCTCCTAATTGTTGATTATAAATCCTCTGGCATTTCTGTCAGTTTTTAAAGTTTCTGTTTTTGTTTCTTGGGGTTGAGGAGGCTCAGTGCCATCCAGGCTGCTCTTGAGTTCCTGGGCCAAAAGGCTCCTCCTCCTCAGCTTCTCACGTGTCTAGAACAACACCCCTGGCCTCCAATCTCTCTGTCTTATGTATAGTGACTTTCTTGTCAGTGTGGCCACAGTACCCAGAGAAGCAACCTAAGCGGGGGAAGAGTTATTTCAGTTCCGTTTGAGAGTTTTGGCAGGGGAGCTCAGTGGCAGTGGACGAGTGCAGTGGACCTCAGGCTCCGCTCACTCGATGCCAAGGCTCAAAGTATGAGCCTGGAGCAGGTTGGCTCCATAGCACTCCCTAAGCTCTGCGTTCTCTGCCCCGTGATACTCTCAGTTCTCCTTTCTTCCGACTGCCTTCTTTTCCTTTAAGGATGTTTCTCACAAGTATTCCTCATAAAATACTCAGGAACATGAACACACACTCTCTTTGCTCTCTCGCTCTCTCACACGCACTTTCACACACAGTTGTACATCTTAGCGGTGATGGCTGTGGACACTTTGATTCAGGCCTCAGCGGAGGGGTCTAGTTCATCGAGTTATCCATAGCCTTGGATGTCTAGTCTAGACTTGATACTTTTTTGTGTGTGTTTTTTCAAGACAGGGTTTCTCTGTGTAGCCTTGGCTGCCCTGGACTTGCTTTGTAGACCAGGCTGGCCTCGAACTCACAGAGATCCACTTGCCTCTGACAATACTGATTTTTAAAAACGCATTCTGTGTGTGTGTGTGTGTGTGTGTGTGTGTGTGTGTGTGTGTGTGTGCATGTGCGTGCATGTTAGGTTATTTATTTATGGGTGTGCAGGTGCCTGGAAGGCCAGAAGAGGGAGTCAGATCCCCTAGAGCTGGAACTGTAGACTGTTGTGAGTTGCTCAGCCTGGGTGCTGGGAACTGAAATTGAGGTCACCTGGACGATCAGCACGTTCTCTTAGTTGTGAGTTCATCTCTCCAGCCCAACTCTACACTCTGAATTGACGGTGGCTACTCATTCTGTCTTCTCTTTGAGCTCCTTTCCCGCGAGTGTAGCTCCACAGGCTCTGAGCATCATGGGTTTGGATGGAAACAGTCCACAGTTGTATGTGTTCAGAGGAGACAGAACCAGCACATGCCGCAGCATTAAGTGTAATGGTCGCAGTATTTGTGATGACGGCGCTGAGTGGGCACATAAGCACTGCATTGCAGGAGGACGAAGGCTTTCTGTGGTAGTGGAGATGGCCTGCAGTGCCTTAAGGGATCATCAAAGGAAGCCAGCTTTGGCATGTTGTTGCTTGCAAATGCAACCTGAAAGAAGAAAAGATATGGCTTAGATGTTGAAAAAAAAAAAAAAAAAAGACGCATCCATTGTCATTGTTTGTTTGTTTTAAACCTAGACTTGAATTTGAGTCATTGGAAAGGTTTCTTAAAAAGCTGCGTGTATATATGTGCATTTCAACAAGTAAATAACTTAACAAACCAGGAAATTGGTTTGGCATGAGAGTGGGATGAGAGACCAATTGATAGAGGTTGTTCTATGAAATACAGACTTTATGGACCTTAAAGCAGTAAAATGAAGGCTGGAGGGATGGCTCAGCTGTTAAGAGCAAGTGCTCCTCTGGCAGAAAACCCAGGTTCAGTTCCCAGCAGTCGCATGGCAGCTGGGGATCTCACACCCTCGTCTGGCCTTCACAGGCACTGCATGCAATGGTATAAAGGCATACTTGTGGGTAAACACACACACACACACACACACACACTCACTCACTCACGCATGTGCACACTCGCATCTTTTTCCCAAAGGAAACAGAACAAGTTGAACCTGTTAACTTTAAATTTTTTATTTTATTTACTTATTGTGGGCGAGGTGTGACATGGATGTGCCCTGGTTCCTGTGTAGAGACAAGGACAGCTTTTTGGAGTCATCTCTCCTACCAGATACAGATCGGGGACCAAATTCAGGTGGTCAGGCTTGGCAGCAAGCATCTTTACCCACTGAGCTATCATGCCATGAACTGTTTTTAAGAAAATAAATACCTGTTGTGCGTCTTGAACTACCCCAGAGCTTCCCTCAACACTGTGCCTACTTCCTCCTAAAGCAGAAGCTGGTGCCCACAGCGGCAGGTGTGACTTACCTGATCGCATTCAGCTCTGATACAGGAGAGCTTGGCTGTAGCTACACTTCTTTCAGAGGTTGACCTATATTCAAATACTGTCAATACAGTTTCAGATACAGCATTCCCCATAGAGATAAGGTGTCTTCACGGTGTAGCCCTGGCTGTCCTGGAACTTGTTATGTAGATCAGGCTGGCCTCAAACTCACAGAGCTCAGCCTGTCTCTGTCTCCCAAGCGCTAGGATTAAAGTGTATCTCCAAATTTAACACCCTACTTGCAACCCAACAAAACAATCCCCGCCCCTGGAGAAGAAACCCACTTTTCTTTCTATGAGCAGAGGTAGAGATACAATAGCATGTTTTAAACCGTGTGCCCTCTGGACTGAATACACAGTTTACAACATGCTAAACTGAAACATTTTATGCACTCCCATTTCAATCCAAGCGGGAGTGTTGGTGTCACAGTGGAAAATGCTAGTGACTGTTTAGAATTGGAACATACAAAGACCACCCAGACCCAGCGTTCATTAACTCTCGCATCCTCGGGACTGAAGAGCCTTGCTGTGTCCTGTGAAGGGTTCACGTGTCCCGTGCTGGGGCTTGGGGTTTCGTGCGTGGGGTTTGGTATAGGAGATTTTTCTTCTGGGCCAGAGCAGTGCAGCCGGCACCACCATTTAAAATGTCCCGGAGCCGACTGACACATCGTGTGTCACATTCTTTTAGCAGCGAAGCTGTGATTCTTGGTTATGTTGTCCCCACTATGAACAGTTGCTGAGACAGCAGCTACGGCCCCACAGTGTTATCTTCCCTCATTCCTAAACTATAAATATCCAGCTTTTTTCCTAAGCAGACCCCCCCCCCCTCTGTAGCTGTACAACTTTTAGGGTTTACATAGGAGTCAATTCCAACATCTCCACTCAAGTCACCTCGTATGCCTTGCTGCTGCTGCTGCTGCTGCTGCTGCAAGAACCGCAGGACCATGCTTTAAGGAGTGCGCCCAAGTGTCCATCATTAAAAGATAAAATGATCAAGCCGAATGAGAGGGGCTCCGCTGGGCTTTAAGACATCACCAGAATGTTTGGGGGAGAAAAGTGTGTGCTTAAATCTTAACTGGTTCCAAGAAGAGTATTTGAGATCAAGTATGGAAACTTCTGGAATAGACTGGGCATCGTGCCTCACGCTTGTACTCCCCGAACTCAGGAGGCTGAGACAGGAGGATTACAAGTTCAAGGCCAGCCTGGAGTATATGGTGGGAGTTCTGTCTTAAAGGAAAGCAAACAACATCAACAAATCTCTACAACCTGAAATATAGGGAAAATGAAAATTAGTGAAACAAAGTAAATTAAGGTAGAACCCTGAAGTGAAGAAATAATTTGGCTGGGAAAAAAATGTATGTAGTAATATGGGACACTGAAATGAAAGTTGAGCAGCAAAATTGAGTGCGGAACTTTTCAGCAGCCAGTGCGCAGTGAGAAACCAGTCAGTCCTGCACTCCAATGTAGAGGGAGCACTGGCTGGGGAGGTTTGAACTGTCAGCGCCTGCTAGATTACACTGGTGGCTTCTGGAACAGTGTCCCAGATGGTGTAGAGCAGTTTGCGGGCCCCACACAGATCTGAACAGTGTGAGAGTAACAGTGGGCCTGAGGGAGGGCCGTGGCTCCTGAGGAGGACGAGGTCTCTTTTAGCAGTGATTGTGACCCAAACTACCCTTTCACAGGGGCCACATCAGATATTTATATTACAATTCATAACAGCAGCAGAATTACAGTCATGGAAGCAGCGATGGAAATAGCTTTATGGTTGGGGCCACCACAGCATGAGGAACTGTGTTAAAGGGTTGCGTGCAATGTTAGGAGGGTTGAGAAACACCGCTTTATAGGAAGTGGAAATGTAAAGTTAGCGATGATGGTTGGTTGCACAGCTTTGTGCGGTACTAAAAAGCTATTTATTGAGTTAAACGCCTTCGTAGATGACTTGAGTAGCATCTGAGTACAGCTGTTACTTTAATTCTTGAACATAACGTTGGGGATAAGAGATGGCAGGAAGGAGCCGGGCGTGGTGGCGCATCCCTTTAATCCCAGCACTCGGGAGGCAGAGGCAGGTGAATCGCTGTGAGTTCGAGGCCAGCCTGGTCTACAAAGTGAGTCCAGGATGGCCAAGGCTACACAGAGAGACCCTGTCTCGAAAAACCAAAAAAAAAAAAAGAGATGGCAGGACAAGGAGAGGTAAGACAATTCTTCAGGGGCCGGGACGGAGGGAGGTGTTGCCTTCAGAGACTTGGCAGAAATGGAACCAAGCCACTTCTAAGTTTTCTTCCCACTGTGGTCATTCATTTTATTAACAAGCTGAGAGAAGAGTAAGAGGTTTACGTGAATGGAGAAGTTTGAACGGCGATACTTGCTTTGCTAATATAAAGGAGCCACTTTCAGTTATTTAACTAGTAGTATAGAGTAATTGAAAGTATCTTTGGGGACTGGAGAGGTGACTCTGTGGTTAAGGGTGTATACTTCGGTTCTGGACAGACGGCTCAGAGGTTAGGAGCACTGTCTGTTCTTCCAAAGGTCTGGAGTTCAATTTCCAGCAACCACGTGGTGGCTCACAGCCATCTACAATGAGATCTGGTGCCCTCTTCTGGCCTGCAGGTGTACATGCAGGCAGGATACTGTATACATAATAAATAAATAAATCTTATTTTTTTTTTAAAAGTGTATACTTCCAGAGGACCCTAGTTCAGTTCCCAGCTCACAACCACTTGAAACTCCAGCTCCCAGGGAACTACTGCCCCCTTCTGGCTTCTGAGGGCAGTGCACTCACATCCATATTTAAAACTATTTATCTTTTAATAAAACATATGCACCTATTTCCAAGTAAAATACTACAAAAATCTGTTTTCCCTATAGGCACATTCAAGTTCTTGACATTGCCATCAACAGAGTTCACACTTGAAACCCATGCAATGGAGTTACCAAACAAACAAACAAAAACCTTGTCTTGTTTTAGTTAAGTTTATGATTTGGTTGGGCTACATTGCATTGCATGTGGCATGTGGGTCACAGGTTAGGCATGCCTTTGTGGGTTAGGGGATATAGGATATAAGGTTCCAATAGGGTGATTAATTGTTAACGGTGTGTGTGTGTGTGTGTGTGTGTGTGTGTGTGTGTGTGTGTAGGGGTAACTACACCATTCGTCTATTTTGTGTAAGTTGGAACATTTATCGAAAACGTGAAGAACACATTTATGATTCTGTTATCAGTACAGAAAGAATCTTAACACCACAGTGAGGGTTCTTCGCCATGAGAAGCTGCTATTGGCAGCACTTATCTCACTGCCGACATACTGGCAGCTTCTGCGGGGCTGGAAGCCTTGGGTCCTGGCTCTCGTGTGTAAGCAAGCGTGAAATTGTAGTAAGGCCATCCACAGTTTCCAGCCCTGGCTCACGCCTCAGGAGACTGCTGCATGGAGGTTCAGGAAGGACACTTCTTTGTCAGAGACTGGGGACAGGGTGGTTTTATATCTCTTAGGGATGGTTTTGCCCATGACAGTTCCTTGTCTCTCGGTTCTTGCTGTGTGCTGGTTGATTTTTGTCTACTTGACGGGAAGAGAGGAAGTCTTGTTCTCTTTTTCCAATTTATTGATGATTTGGCAATTTCACATAATGTACCCCGATCGCACCCGATTCCCAGTCCTCCCAGGTGCTCCCCCTACCCTTGTGACACCCTCCTCCCCTACCCCCCGCAAAAGAAACCACAAGTCCAGTTTGTGTTGCCCATATATTCACTGGAGTGTGGTCAAACTCCCAGTAGCCACCCCCTTAAAGGAAACTGAGGCCTTCCCTACCTGCCCCTCAGCCAGAAGCCATCAGCTGTGGAGATAGATCTGCATACACTTAAGCATCCTTACCACAGTTTTTAAGAGTTCTCTTCAATGACCTCCTGTTTAGGCTGTTGCTGGTGGTGGTGGTGGGGGAGGGACATCATAGTCGCTGTCCCCAGAAACCCTATGTAAGGACCCCGCTGACAGTCAAGGGCACAGAAGCTACTTTGTAGTGGAATCAATGACAGCAGACTCACAGAGTCTGGAAAGAGGAAGCCTTAATTGAGAAAAAGATGCCTCCGTCGGTCTGGTCTGCTCTACAGGGCATCTGTTGATTAAGGATTGACGTGGGAGGGCACACCTTACTGGAGATGGTGCCACTCCTGGGCAGGCGGCCCTGGTGGTGGGTTGTACAAGAAAACAGGCAGAGCAAACCAGTAAGCAGCCTTGTCCATGGTCTCTGCCTCAGTTTCTGCAGCTGGCTTCCTGCTGAAGTACCTGCCCTCCCTCAGTGGCAGGACGTGACCTGAGAGCTGCGAGAAGAAAGAAGAAATAAACCCCTCTTCCTCCTCAAGCTGCTTTGGTTGTGTTCTTTTATCCCAGCAATAGAGACCCCAGCTAAAACAAGTGGGATTTTTAACAACATTAACCTGCTTAAAAACAGTGGGATTTTAACACTAAACGCTAACCCGCCCTTGGCTTCCTGTATGGACTTGAAGCCACTTAACTGAAATAGGCACACACAGGCCCTTGGCACTGTGGGGATAATGCTAGGTTGACTGGGACATATGTTTAGAGTGGATGCCAGCAATGGCTCAGAACTTTCCCTTTTGTCTCGGGGGAGACTGATTGGACAGTGGGTGCTTGCATTTACCTCATGCCTTTCTTCTGTTCTGAGGACTAGGACTCTCACAATAATGTTGTCCTGAGTTCCCAGGTGAACAATACACTGAATATGCCTTGTTTCAGCAGACTTTTTGTGCATGTGTCTCACAGTGGCCTGCATGGAACTGAATTCTTGCACTGCCTTTGGTTCTTTATATCGCCTTATGTGAAAAAAAAAAAAAAATGAGTGCTGATTTTAGGAGTAGTGGCAGGTTACAAGCTGCATTTATTCATAGGAAAACCAAGCGCTTTGAAGTGCAGTCAGAAGCCCCGTGCCTGAACTTATCCCCTGGAACCGTTTGCTGGTGATATGTTTGTTTTACTTGGGATAATGTTGCTTTTGGTATGAATAGAGCATGTGAGTGTCCGCGTCACTCGAACACAAAATTCAAAGGCATAGGAGGGAGGGTTTGGTATGTATCTGTCCTATTTTACTCCGAGCCAAAAAGTCTTGGCAATTGTCATCTTGGCTATTTGGCAGTGATGACCCAAACCCCAGCCCAGCGCCACCGTCCACTAGTGCCGAGTCTTCTGCGGACGAAGCCACAGCTCTCCACGTCTGAACCTCTGCTGCGCCCAAACAGCATGCATGCATTGCCTTGCTTAATTCTCAAAGCCGGCCCATCCTTTTTTTTTTTTTTTTTAAAACAAAGAAGGAAATCAAAGCGGAGCAAAGTCAGGTGTCTTTCCACACTGCCAGGTAGTAGTCACTCACAGTGTCTTAGTCCGATGTCCCATGATTTTCTTTGAATGTTGTCTTTTTTTTTTTTTTTTTTTTTGGTGTCTGGAAAATGTTTGATGAAATTGATGTACACTTTGGGCACATGAAAGGTCTTTGGATACCTTGTAAGGTAATATGAGATATGAGCGAGTCCCTAAAGCATGTGGAAGGCATTGAGTGGGGCTCCTGACTTTATTGTCCGGCCATGGGAAGAGAGCTCTTGGCCTTGTTTTGGGAAGTGGCAATACAGAAGTGATTTTGCATCAGTGTTGCAGAGAGAACTCACGGTGCCAATGGTAAACTGCTCACATTCTCCGGCGCTTGCTGGCCCGCTGACCAGTTGAGTCCACTTGGTTTTGGAACGTATGTAGACCGCTGGCTGGGCCCATGGAGAATTCTGCCTGCTGGACAAGGCGGTCAAGAATTCAGTCTGCATCCACTTCTGTTTGTCGTCGGCAGAGAGACGTTAAGCTAGGTGTCTGTCCATGGGTGAAATGGATGGATAGCAGGGCAGGTGGGGGGCAGGGCCAAGGTACGAGGCTGCGGATGGGACGAGGCCCTGCGGAGAAGGTCTGTAGTGGGATATTGACTGAGAAAGCAGAAAAGAGGCAGTCAGGGATAGTGGAGAGAGAGAGAAGGACTTGAATTAGTGAGTAAATACTTAAGTTGGCTAAAGGGCAGGGTCCTGAGCCAGGGATGGTGGGAGAAGGATGCGGCTATTGCTGCAGTTTCATTATGCGTAATATGGATATCAAGGCACGGGAGATCGTCTTTGGAAGATAGGATTTTTGATTGAGGGGCTGGAGACTATGGCTGTGTCCTGCTGCATCTGGGTCAGACAGTTGTCTGATTTTGCATGACAGAATGGCTGAGTAGGTTCCTCAAAGTAGGATTTTTTTTTTTTTTAGATGATAATTTTTTTAAAAAGGGATTTATTAGTTGACTTTTTACCAAGATACTTAATATACTATATTTACTCATTGTGTCTTATCCAATGATCAACACCTGTTTTTTGTTTTGTTTTGAGACAGGGTTTCTCTGTGTAGCCTTGGCTGTCCTGGACTCGATTTGTAGACCAGGCCGGCCTCGAACTCACAGACATCCTCCTACCTCTGCCTCCCCAGTGCTGGGAGTAAAAGCATGCGCCACCACTCCCGGCTGAGCATTTGTCTTTTAACAGGAGGCTGCATCCAGGCTGATTCTGAGTGTGATCAGTCACTGGGTAGGAAAAGGACTTGAAAACTTTCTCCCACTCAAGACTTTCCTGAGCAGGAAGAGATACCCTTAAGAAATAAGCTTGCCCAAGGCTGCTGGGCCTGGGAGGAGGTAGCCAGCCAAGGAGTCACCAGAGAGACAGGAGGCAGGACCCTTCTGGTCCTGGAATCCCCCTTTTAAAAGACAGGAAGAACTTTCGTCACAATTGGGGACATCCCGACCTACTAGAGAAACTGAACAAGTCCCTGTGCATAGATTGACAACAACAGTTGAATACCTTGTAAAAACAAAGCATCGAATGTCCCGAGTAGCCGGTCTTCAACCCCAGGCATCGTGAGACAGTACTGTACCACAAGGCCGGTGAGAGGTGAAGGATCAGAGTAGTAACAGTTTTGAGAGCTTTTAAATGTACAACAGATTTTGAAGTCTAGATTTCTTAATTCATGAGAAGGGCACTTGTGCACCCTGGTGTGGGGGTACATGCATGCAAATCCCAGTATGGGGTAGCAAAGGCAGGAGAATCACTACAAGCTCTAAGCTATCCGGGGCTAAGCTATCAGTCCATATATTTTTTAAGTATCTGCTTATAAATTTCTAAGATTGAAGCTGCAGATGGCCACTTTATTCTGGAAGTGCGAAGACCCTAGAGTCGAGATACGTGAACCTGTCTCATACCCAAGAAGGAAAACTAAGAGCTGGCCAATTTTACATTTATTTCTGAGACAGAGCCCTACTATTTTAGCTTTGAATTTGCAATCCCCCTGCCTCAGCTTCCTCAGCACTGGGCCCATAGGCATGTGCCATGACACTTAGCTGAAAGTCTGTCTTTAATGTAGGAAGGCGAGAGATTCTGTGAGACCAGGGTCTGGGTGCTAAAAAGACTGCTCCTGAGCTTAGGGTCCTGTCCTGCCTCCCCAGCCACTGAGGGACAGCAATGGTGATTAAGTGTTGAATCTGTGTTCCCTGGGAAGACCTGGAGCCTGGCCCTTGAGAATGCTTGCTTTGGAACCAGCTGGTTTCAGAGCCACACTTACTTACTGTGAGAGTAGGGAGCCGGCATGTCTCTTTTGTATCGCTGGAAAAGTGGCCTTCTGTCCCTTAGAAAGCTCCAAGCAGGATGCCATCCCCTCACAAGTAAAATCTGTCTTGTAGACCCTATTTTAAATTTTATGGGGGAAACATGGCTTTATCAGAATTGGGAATTAAGTTTAGAGCTATGTTTATGTTGGGGATTGAGTCCTCACTAAAGAATACTACAATATTTTACATTCCAGTAGCTCTGGGGATCGCTGTCCTTGGAGTCCTTTATATAATAGAGTAGGTTGGGGTGGAGTTGTTGTGGTTCTCCCAGAGAGAGCATCATCTTCCCAAACCTAGCTGCTTTAGTTAGCAAGGGCTAAGTGAAAGACCTTCCCTAAAAGACATCTTTCAGACCACCCACCAAGCCAGGCGGAGGCTCTCCAACCTTCTTTCTCCAGTGTACAGCCCTCCAGCAGCCTGTGACTTTCGTTGTCACCTGGTGGCATTCAGTGTACTAATGTGTGGTGCTTCACCCGGTGGGCAAGCAGCTAGAGAGTGCACGGCAGTACAGAGCTGTTGCTTAGCCACTCACCCCATCCCTTGCCTTGTGCCCTGTGTTGTGTGTTTCTCCTCTCTAGTTTCCTGCTCCAGTGAATGTGTGGGACTTGTGGGGACCGAGGGAAGAGGCCATCTCTTTCTTCCATCTTGGCTGATTAGTATTTCCCCGCTCGCTTGTCAGACCCACTTTCACAGCTTTCTTTGAGGCCCAATGGCTCTCTGGCCGGTTAGAGGGCGGAGCTTTGCCCAGTGGGCGGAGCTTTCCTCAGTGGGCGGAGCTTTCCTCAGTGAGCTCTGAACTTCTCTTCTGGGCTCCCGAATAAACCTGAGCAAATTTGTGAGACTGGAGTAGCACCCCAGAACCCACAGTAAGCAAGTGCGCATGGCAGCCACCTGTGAGCCCAGCCCAGTACCTCAGGGCAAGCTAGCTAGCTTAAACAGCTTCCTCTGTGTAAGTGAGGAGTGATTGAGGGAAGACCCTGACCTTCACTTCCATTTTCCAAACGCGCATGCTTGCGACCACACACAGTCAAACATGCACACTCATGCACGCACGCCACACACACACAGAGCCACATGCAAAATAACAAAAGCCCAGCCCTCCCTAACCTTGAACCCTGTAACCCTAACCTCTGAAGTTTGTTTTTCTTCTCTGACCCCCTGGGGGCAGCTTTCTTGTCTTGGCAACGAACTGCGGTGGCTTTGCTCTGTGGACCTCTTCTCTTGGAATATTATCCTTCCTGCCTGACCCTAACCCAGAACTGAATCCTGCCCTTTTTTTGGGGGGGGGGGTGAGAGTTCAAGGGGAAAGGTCAGAGCAGATTGTCTTCCACTAACCCTCCCTTTAAGTTTAGTAAGATAAATGTTGAGGATGCGGAGCACAGGCATCTCAGTAAGCCAAAGTTTACTTTATTAAAAAATAGATTTTTTTTTTTTTGGTCTGGATAAAAGTATAGTATACTGAGTTCAATGGAAGGATGGAAACTATGATCTTATCTTTTAAAAACAAAGAGTGTGAGTCTGCAGCCTGCTCAGAACAGCTACCTCCTCACTTCCTTCTCTCGTTTCTTACAATGGTGGGCAGTTGCTACCTGTCACTCCCTTTTTCACGCAGAGGCCTTTCCCTCCCAACACCACGGGATTCCTGGAGAAACCTTCATTCTTTGCCATCTTTGTCTCAATGGTCCAAGAGCAAGAGGGAGGGGCTCACGATCGCTCTCTCTTTGGAACAGTGCTGCGTATCAGGGCAGCAGAAACCCAGTTTGACAATTGTTACAGCGTAGCGTGTCTGCTCCTCGTGTTGTTTGTTTGTTGTAACTACACAAATGAGGCACGCACGTTTTCAGGCGCGGTGCTGTAGAAGTTTGTATCAAAGCTTGGAGCTGGTCGCGGGTCTGAGCTACTTCTCTTCTCCTGAGCTCTTGGGAAACAGAAGCACCTACGGTGTTTACTGAGGGCGGAGTATGCTCCGTTACAGACAGACGCTGACAGATAGAAAGGAATTTAGAGAGGAGCCAACGCTGCTGGGAGGAAGGACATGGGAGAGATGAAAGGAACTAGCACAGCTTGGCCAAGGACTATTTAAAAAGGCATGGAACAGCCCTTAAGAATGAATGTAAAGGGGCTGGCGAGATGGTTCAGTGGTTAAGAGCACTGCCTGCTCTTCCAAAGGACCCGGGTTCAATTCCCAGCACCCACATGACAGCTCACAACTGTCTGTAACTCTAAGATCTGACACCCTCACACCAACACACATAAATTAAAATTAAATAAAAAAAAAAAAAAAAAAGAATGTGAAGCCAGGTAGCGGCGGCGCACGCCTTTAATCCCAGCACTCCTTGGGAGGCAGAGGTAGGTGGATCTCTGTGAGTTCAAGGACAGCTAAGGCTAAAACAAAGAAACCCTGTCTCGAAAACACAAACAAACAGTAAAAAAAAAAAAAAAAAAAAAAAGAAAAAGAATGTGAACAACATTAACATTACATCTTTAGAACCATCAAAACAAGAAAGAAAAATTAAGTGCTGTGCATGAGCTGCTGTTACAAACCACATGACTTTGTATGCTAACCTACGTATTAATGTTAAAAAGTCATGTGTGTCTGGCGGAAGTCACAAACTGGCATTGGATCCTCTGGAACTGGAGTTACAGATGGCCGTGAGCTGGGATGCTGGGAACTGAGAGAGCAGCCAGTGCTCTTAACCACTGAGCCAACTAAAGATTAGCTCCTGAGATCAAGTTTTTAAAAACTCTAAGTGAAAAAAAAATAATCTTGAGCATTTTAAAAGTATCTATTTTGGGCTAGAGAGATGGCTCAGTGGTTAAGAGCACTGACTGCTCTTCCAGAGGGCCTGAGTTCAATTCCCAGCAACAACATGGTGCCTTACAACCACCTATAAAGTGGTCTGATGCCCTCTTCTGGCCTGTAGGTGTACATGCAGATAGAGCACTCATATATAAAATAAATACATTTTTAAAAAGGATTTATTTATTTACTATTATGTATAGTGTTCTGCTTGCATATATACCTGTACGCCAGAAGAGGGCACTAGATCTCATTATAGATGGTTGTGAGCCACCGTGTGGTTGCTGGGAGTTGAACTCAGGACCTTTGGAAGAACAGGCAGTGCTCTTAACCTTTGAGCTATCTCTCCATCCCCAAATAAATATTTCTAAGTATCTATTTTTATGGTGAAATTATTAGCTTGAAAATTAAATTCCTAGAGGAAGTGTGTAGGAGATACTCTGATCTGCTGGGGGCTTTTCCAGGTTTAATTTTGAAGGCTGAGGTCATTTCTCTTCCAAGTTCAGATTTGCCACCCAGTTCTGACTGCACAGTTCTGCTCATCAGGGTCAGAAGACTCAGTCTGAAAGCAGTCTGTGGAAGCCAGGTTGGTTATGTCTGCTGTTGCGAAGAATACCGCTGAACTGAGCATTTGGTCTTTTCACTCTCAGCTTCTTCCCTCGTGGTGTTCCCCCTACTGGGATCTCAGATTATAAAAAAGATGAAAGAGTTGCAGCAACAGCCACAGTGGGTAAATCGAGGCAGCAGGCTCATTATGCAGCTCAGTTGCTCTTGATTTGTCATTGCGTGGGTGTGGAGTGATCTTGTCATTGCTGTGGTTGGGAGGGGAGAGATACCAGAGCCCCGTGGGGACATCACATGAAATCTCAGGCTAAAACATTCACTGTTCGTTGAGAGGAGTTTATAGGATCAGAGCCTGGCTCTGGCAACCTTATTAAGCCAGGTTTGGCCACCCAACCTCAAGAGCCAATTAAACAAATAATTATGAAAGGCAGAAGAAAGAAGATTTAGTCAGTGTGGCCACACTTGGAGGCAGAACAAAGGTCCAGAGAGAAATCTCTCTCTCTCTCCCTCAGCCCTTCTCCTGTCCTGACACAAAGCTTACTTAGGTTTGACTAGAGAGCAGGAGGCAGCACTGACGAAGCAGCCCTGGAAAAGGTGTGGCCTGCCCAACCCCATCGTTGGAGCCTCAGTATGTCAGACTGTGAAATTGGCTCACCCTGCTGCTGCAGCCAGAGTCCCAGCCTTGGCGTTCCTAGCGTGAGACTCCTGGGGGGAGGGGGGTTCCAATTTCTTGGGGTCCATTGTGTCAACAGTCTGATAGCAAGGCAGGCAAGGTATCCTCTAACTCAGTGGAAACCTGAAGCGCCCGTGGTGCCTGGTAGGAAGAGCAGTCGGGAGCCCTCGGAAGGATCCTCGCTAGCATGCCAGTCCTAAGGTGGACAGCCCTGGGTCTGCCCTACTTGATAGTCTGGTTGGTTTGACCTAACAAGAGTATTGTAAAAGGTGACCTGAGTAAAACTTCTGGGAGGGGGCGAGCCACCTAGTTTCCAGAGGAATCCTACTAAAGTGACCAGTGTGGTCAGAGTGGAGTTAGTGAAAGAAGTGTGTACACACGGTTTTTAGGCTAATGTGTTCCCTGCACTTTCTGTGGTGTCTTTAGTGTCCTGCTTTATTCAATCATTTTATGAGCCTCAATTACGGGACTCATTTGGAGTCTGTGGGGCTGGGGGTGGGGGCCGGGTAAAGTGGGTTTTCTGAGACTTTGCAGCCGTGAAAGGAGGTTAGAAGTATTTAGTGACTGTCTGTGACTGAGTCTTCGGAGTTCTGCTGTGGAATTCTCATCGTGTCTCCCCAGAGGAGCCCTGTAATTCAGTTCTTATTTCCAGACCAAGGTCTTCAAAATAGACATACACACGACAAAATAATAAAAACAAAGATAAGAGAACAAGAGTTCTCTGGCTTAGGGCAGGTCAAGCTTTTCCCTTCCTCCTTCTTCCAAAAGGTGGAATTTACTTAGGAGATCTCGGCTGGAAGGAGTTGGTACTTTCTGCCCAACAGTAAGCTGCTGGTAGAACTTAATAATACAGATTGAGTGAAGGCATTTAACCTGTGCACCTGCGGATGCCAGGGATTGACGCAAACCCGCAAAGACGCTGGCAGAGGTGAACAGCCCTCGAGGGCCTGAGGGCTTGCTTCTGGCTGCAGAGTCTGTGAGGAAACTTGCACCCCTGTGTGGTAAAGACGTGAAGAGTGGAAGGCAGTCCTAAAGGCCTTGGGATGCTTGCACACCTGAATCCCTTCAAAGCAACTCAACGGATTCTTGAGTTGTCGTATGAGTGCTTTCTTTCCCTATCGCCAAGTTCGTAACGTTTCCTTGGTTTCCTTCCTGTTCTATCCGTAGAGAGCCTCCTAGGCCTTTTCTTTTACTTTTCTGCATTACTGTATGAATTTAGGGGGTATGCGTTTATATTATTTCATTTATTTTGCTGTGATTTTATCTGTTAGATCTGAGCAAAGCGCTGCCCCGCCCCCAGCTTCCACCTTCGGTCCACAGTGTGTAAAGTGAATGGGATTAAGTCCTTAGTGATCTCTCTGTTTTAATCATTTCTCAACTTTAATCATTTCTCGACTTTTCTCCCCATTGTCCTCGAGTATCAGTTTCCCTGAAACATACAGACATTGGAAAAATAGGGCATCTCCGTCAGCTGCCACTGTTGAGTCACCTCTGTAGTAAAAGCAAGGAGTGAGCATAGGTGAGGTCTAAGGCTGTCGGTCACTCTGTAGGGATAAAGAAACAAGGCCAGTTCTCCCCAGCCCTGAGAAGCTCCCCTGCAGCCTTCCGCATTCCTTGGTGAATGCTGAGGGAGCAGCAGAGTCAGTGCAGCAGGAGGGAAGAGGTGAGGTGAACATCAGGACCAGGACGACAGAGCTTCGAGGTGAGGGGCCGGGTGGACCCTGGCAGCGTCCGAGAGAGGAAGTTGTAGTAAGCTGAGGTGTGTAAGCATTTCCCAGGACATACGTGCTCCCTCATCTAGTGTTCGTGGGAGCACTTGTGTAGAGGTCAGAGAAGGACTCGCAGGAGCCATTTCTCAGGTCCACAGTGCGGTTTCCCGGGGTCAGGCAGAAAGAGTGTTTTAATAGCTTTTCCAGATGATCGTATCTGCCTTTGATGGTGCAACAAAGTTAATGAGTGGCCGTTCCTCTTTTTGGATTTATTTGTTTATTTCATGCGTATAAGTGTTTTACTTGCATGTATGACTGTGCACCACAAGGGAACAGTGTCTGCAGAGGTCAGAAGATGGCATTGGATGCCCTGGAACTGGACTTAAGGGTGGGAGTATGGGTTGCGGGGAGCCTCTGGGTGCTGGGAATTGGACATGGATTCTCCGGAAGGACAGCAAGGGTCCTTAACCACCGGGCCATCTCTCCAGTCCTCAAGCAGTTGTTTTTGTTTTTGTTTTCTTAAAGGTTCACTTCTGTGTAGTATCTGAAACCATAGGAACAACTAACTTCCTTACTCACTTTTTTTTTCTTTCTTCTCATTATAAAAAGTTGAACCTAGAGCCTACTATGCGCTAGACAAGCACGCTGTGTGGAACTATACCCCCAGTCCTCTTGAGTTTTGATGTGGGGTCTCACTAAATTGTCTAGCCCGGCCTTGACCTCAACTGAAGCCCAGGCAGGACTCAAGTTTATGAACCTTCCGCCCCAGCTTCCTGATAGCTGAGACCAATAGTCTGTACCACTAGGCATGGCCCCATATGAATAACTTTAAGAAAATTCATGTATTTATGTCTATATGTTCTATGTGTGTGCACATGCATGCATTTGTATGCACCTAGTGAATGTAGGTGCCTAGAGGTCAGAGGTCAGAGGTCAGGAGCCCCTGGAGCTGGAACTATAGATAACTGGGTGTCCTCTGCAAGAGCAGTAAGTGCTTTTAACCACTGAGCCATCTCTCCAGGCCCGTGAGTAACTCCCAATATAACTCTACTTTAAACAACCATTGACTACTGCAGGGTGTTGCAGCCATTTGGGAAATATTTGACTGTTGGGCAGTTCAGAGCTTGAAATTGTTGACACGTTACATTAGTGTCATAGATTTTCATGCATCGCTACTGTGCGTGTGCTCTGAGTGCATCTGAGGCCCTCACATTCCCCAAACCTTTCAGGTATGGGCTGTAGGCTACAGGCTTTTGAAGGCGTACACATGCTTTCTAAAATTCTAAGTTTCACTTGAGACATCAGATTTCAGCATTGAAAACAAATACTGACATCTTATTTTTTTTTTTTTCCCCACAAAGCAACAACTTCATTTTGCTCATTTTTCAAGAAATGTCCATTAGATACTCAGGTTTAATCATGTGTCTTTGCTGGTCGCTGTTAGTGGATTTGGGTTTCCAGGCAGAAAGTAGCTCTCTCTTGAGTCGCCTTACTTCGCCATGCAGCACGAGTGTTACACTCGTACTTTCTCTCGCTTCACTTTTTTTTTTTTAAATGTGACCCCAATGTCTACATATCTAAAGTCTTAATAATTGTTACCGTTTCAACAGCACACAATAGGGGACCCCGTTACATTTCATGCAGCCCACTGCCCACGCCCCCCAATCAAGTTGTGGGTCCTATAGTTGGATCCACTGTTTATTTGCACAACCTTTGCAAATATCAAGAAGCGTAAAGCATCTTGGTTTAACAAAGAAAATGGTTTTAATCCTTGTGGACTCCCAAAAGGGCCCCGGGAGTGGGGGTAGTGGGGCATGGGGCACCAAGCATCTTCAGATCACTTTGAGAACTGTGGAAAGTAATGATGAAGAGTAAGGCTTGGTGTCTCTGGAGTGTGAGTTTTGAATCTTTGCTTCTTCTGACTTACTGGCTGTGACACTGTGACCGTTGCCTGTCATTGAGTAGGTGTGAGAAATAATGGCCACTTCCCTGAATGGGTTTGATCTGCCCGATGCTTAACTCTCAGGCTGGCGCACGTAGGATTTAGGTTAGTGGTGGCATGGCTGATTGATTGATTGGCTGAAGAAATGCCCAAAGACCTGCTTGCCCTAAAATTGTCTCTTCTTTCAGCCTTCTAAACTGTCCAAGACATCCATCATTACAATCGCCCCTGTAGAGTGCCAATATCATGGTAAGACACATCATAACTGTACTCAGACTCGTGTCTCGGATGGTGTGTCAGTTAACAGCTTGACGGAGACTGGTCTGTCTGGTGACCCTGAGTCCAGACTTTGAAGGCATGGAGAGAAGATAGTGCTGATGGCAGGCTGGGGCAGGGATACTATGGAGCAGGGAAGGTGTGTTGGTCAGTTGGAGAGTAGCCTGGGAGTGCTGATGGAGGCTCTCCCCGGACAAGGATGATGACAGAGACTCTGCCTCTCGCGCAGTAAAGTGGTCCTGGCCCTTGTACGGATTGCTGGCATGCCTGAGGTATGTGGAATCTAAGATGGAAGTGGCCCTCCATGCAGCCTCTAGCTGTTGGGTATAGTCATTGTTGGTGCATTGTCACAAAGCTCAGCAGGTCACACTTCACTAACAGTGGCCTTAGGTACCTCTTAACAGACCCTGATCTGACCAGCCCATAGGCTCTGCAAGCAGATTTGCCTGACTCTGGCATGGACTAGCTATCTAGCCTTGACAGTGCAGCTCTGCTCCTTTTATTTAGTCTCTATAAAGCGGGGCTGCCAGTGTTCCAGAGAGGATTGTAAGTGTTAAAGCAAATAGTATGCAGTAGGTAGCCAAATGCCTGGGGCCGTCCTTCTGCCAGCTCTGTTTTTCTTAAACCTCATCCCCTCATTTATAAAAAGCCCCTGAATTCTATTCAAACATTGTCCCCTTTGCCTTCCTTCATTTAAAAACAGTGTTGGGGGCGGGATTTAAACATGGAACTGGGAGGGTTTGGTGCTCCTTCTCCCTGAACACTCCTAGCAAAGTCTTCACAAAACTGTAACCTCCCTTTCTTCCACTCTTCCCTGGAACTCAGAGCCGCTCTGGTCTGCAGGACCACCTCTCTGCGTGTGGGTCAGCCAATCACCATTCTGTGTTTGAAGCCAGCGTCCCAGTCCAGCCTAGCTGTTTGACACTGTCTGCTCACTGTGGAGAAGCGGGATAACCAGCTTGAAAGCAGACATAAGGCCACCGCCTCCTCAACCCCCATGCCTCCTAAGTGTCCTGGCTTGCTGTTCTTAGAATTCCCCTTGCTTCCGGAATTACTTTTATTATTCCTCCAATCAGTGTCTACACTTCCCCCTGTTCGTATCACTTTCGGTGCGAATCTCTTTCACAACTTTCTCAGAACAGCCTCTTTTTTAAAAAAAAGGTTTATTTACTTACTATGTATACAGTATTCTGTCTGCATGTACACATGCACGCCAGAAGAGGGCACCAAATTTCATTATAGATGGTTGTGAGCCACCATATGGTTGTTGGAATTGAACTCAGGACTTTTGAGAGAGCAGCCCGATCTCTTAACCTCTGAGCCATCTTTCCAGCCCTCAGAACAGCCTCTTGATTGAGAAGTTTACTCCTGACATTAAAAAAAAAAAAAAAAAAAAAAAAAAAAGAGCTTACTAGACTTCTTGTACACTCTCCTAGGTGGAAGGCAGCCCCATTTGAATCCTGCCTTGGCTTTTGCCTTGCAGTATGGCCTGTTTCCGCCAACAATATTATGTACCACCCAACAATGCTCTGGTGGTCAACTGATGCTGGAACAGGTCTCCTAAAGCTTGAAGAACGAGCTGGCGAACTCAGAGAGCTCTCCAGGAAGCTAGTCTGTTCCTGTGAGACAGCTGAGCACCAGTGTCTGTGTGCGCCTCCTGCATGCCTTCAGAAACATACATTTTGTCATCTGTTCTTTTTCGAGCCAGGGTTTCTCTGTGTTAGCCTTGGCCATCCTGGACTCCATTTGTAGACCAGGCTGGCCTCGAACACACAGCGATCCGCCTGCCTCTGCCTCCAGAGTGCTGGGATTAAAGGCGTGCGCCACCACGCCTGGTTCTCCTTTTTGTACGCTCTAATCCTTTGGATCAGTGTAGCCGTCATTTGCCCTTTTGATTACATCTTGTCAAAAGTTGGTTGAAACTTTGAGAATTCTGCCTCTTTGAGGGAGCAACCTTACACCCTCTCACTTGCCGTTCCACTGAACGTAGGCACCTGGAGGTTCAAGAATTTTCTTAGTTATGGCCTCATTCATTTCTAAGAGTTCAGCCGAAATTATTAGCTTCTGCTTGTGAATGCCTGCCTTCTGGGTGCGTACTCCATCGATCGTCTAGACATCATTGTAGGCCCAACGTGGTCAGGATAGTGTCTTTGTTTGTTTGTTTGTTTGTTTGTTTCCTTTTGCTATGATAAAATACTCCCAACAAATGTAGCTCGATGGATAAAGGATTTATTCTCACAGTTCAGGAGCAAAGTCCAATGTGGTGGGGAAGCCACGTTTGAAGTGGCTGGTTATGTTGCATCTACAGTCGAGAAGTCGAAAGCAGTGGGTGCATGCCATACTGGGCACCCTCCTCCATTTTATACAGTGCAGAAGTCCCTGACCAGAGGACGCTTCTGTCTGCAGTTAAGCTTGGTCTCCCCACATCTATCAATGTAGTCAGTGCAATACCTCATAGGCATACCCAGGGGCCCGTTTCTCAGGTGGCTCTAGGTGCTTTCAAGTCGGCAATTAACATTAACCATCACAGACCCACCCCTTGCCAACTTGACACCCAGCACACATACTTTCTGACCTATCACCTTCCGTGCCTTGTCCTTACAGGCTCATGACTGTGTTATAATGTAAAATGTATTCCGTCTGACTTTAAAAGTTTCCAGTCTTTAACAATTCCGATGCTGTAAAAGTCCCAAGTCTTATAAATGAATAAATAAATAAACAAATAAACACCAAGTTTCTTTATTCCAACACATAATAGCAGAGTAAGGTCTTATTCTAGAGGAGGAAAATCAGGGCATAGAAGCAAATGATCAGCCCACAATCCAGCGGGGCAAACACAAAGCCCTGCAGCCCCATGTGTGGCATCTGAGGCTCATGATAAAACTGACTGGACTCCCAAATGGCTTGGATAGCCCAACCTTTCCAGCTCTGCCATCTGCTGCACACATAGCCTCTCTCTTGAACTGGCTCCACACTGTGCCTGGAGCTGTCCTTGGCTCATTTTCCCACAGTACTGTCATCTCTTTGCGATTTAGCCTTTACCTTCGTAACATAAAGTGCAGGGACTCTGACCCTGCCACACATGGCCAGGTTTCAGTTGCTCTCCAGAGTCATGGAACAAGACTCCATGATCCACTCAATTGTGCATCTTTCACTCCTCCCACGTGAACAACACGCTGCCAGGTTCTGCTGCTGCCACCTTGTGATAGAGCCTGCCCGCCATGGGCCACAGCTGTATATGCGTGCCTATGTGTGCTGAGCCTTGGGAGCCATTCTCTTTGGAGGAGTGCGGAATCCAACCCCTTCGCCATAGTCTCGATTCAAGCTCATTTCAAAGAGTTTGTGCTTTCACAAGTTAGAGCCTTTGATGGGTGAGGTTTTGCCCTCGGGGCATCTTTCCTGCCAGCCTAGTGTAGCACAGAGGAGGTTGTCCTCTTCGATGCTGATCTTTAACAATCATGGGTACCTTCCCAGCAGTGGCCCCAAATGCTGCCCTGTCCAGAGACTCTCTCTACCAAACAAATTAGTTCAATACCTTTAAATTCCCTTTGACTCAAGTTCTGAGAATGCAGACAGAAGGAAGCCAGATCACTGTAGCCCAGTTCCTGACAGAATTGTTTTTTCTTGCCTCTGAAACCTTGGAGTTGACCTTCACTGTCTGTGTAAGCATTCTTTTGGGGGTTTTTTTGTTTTGTTTTTGTTGTTGTTGTTGTTGTTTAAGCATTCTTGTCTTCTAAACTGTTACCAGAATGGCCCATCAAGCCCCAGCATGCTTTTATTTTTTTCCCCCATAAAGCAAAGGGCTCTTCCGTATTTCAGCCACAAAACAGTTGCGAGGGCCTCTGCACAACCACACGGTCAGACTCGTCACAGATCGAGCACAGCCGCAAACTCACTCCCAGTGCCAGCGTCCCTCTCACTCTTCTTACTGTGTGTTAAAAGTCCGCTGACTGAAGCAACCTGAAAGAGAACAAACGGGTGTATTCTGGTTTACAAGTTCAAGGCTGCAGCCCATCGTGGTGTCAAAGTCCAAGTGGCAAGGATTTGAAGTAGCGGGTTACACCGTATCACAGTCAAGAAGCAGAATACAGTGAACGCCTGCTGTGTTTGCTCGGCTTGCTTTCTCCATTGTATACAACCCAGAATCTTCTCTCCCCTCTCCCCCTCAGAAAATGGTCTCCCTGGAAACTGGGATGGGCCATCTTACATCAATTAATGTAGCAAGATAATGCCCCACAGGCACACCCAGCTTGGGTTACCCTAAAGTCTATCAAGTTGACAATATTAATCACCACAGGTAAAATTTCCTTACTTTCTCCACTCATTGTCTACCAAGAAAATCCCTCCTAGATGTGTCCAATTCTTTCCATTTTGTTACTTCAGGTCTTGGAGTCATTTGAACATGTCCCTTTTTGCCTTGCCTCCCGAAACTAATCTGTGTCCTATAAACTGCTCCCTGCCGGGACATCCAGTGTTTGCAGACGTTCACCAGTGGTTCCCTTTACTTGTGCTCACCTCACGTCCTGTGACCACACTCGGGCTAACCTCCTAGAAACCTTGAGCTTGCTTCTCATCACTCCCAAAATTTCAGGCCCCCCCCCCATATGAGTTCATATGTATTTGTAGCACCTGTTGTTACATAGCAAGGGCAAACTAGGTGGCATACAACAAAGTGTATATTTACACGTTCTGTGGGTCAAGAACGGAAGAGATGTAGTCAAGCATTTTGTCTCTGCCCTGTGTCTGGGGCTTCTATGGGGAAGACTCGATGGCCAAGGTAATTTGGCATCTAGAGGCTCTCTCCCTCCCTCCCCCCATCTCCTGCCCTCCCTCCATCTTTAGCAGGTTAGAGTGGCTAGTAACTGGGACCCCAGCTGCGCAGTTGGCTGGGGTGGTAGCTTTTCTGAGTGGTTGCTTACTGTCCCTTCAGCCACAGTGCCTGAGTTTTGAGGGCAACATTCCTAAGAGAAATTTGTAATGTAGCTTCAGAAGTAAGAGACTCAGTTTCCCTCTTGCCCGAAGCCTGCCTGGATTTCAGAAGAATAAATATCTCAGTAGGAGAAACAGTAAATCATAAGGGTGGGGTTTTTGTTTGTTTGTTTTGATGATGCCATCTTTGGGAAATTCTGCCTACCACAAAATCCAGGTCAGGTAAGGGTTGAGTTGGTGAGGCCAAACAGTTCCCCAGGGGCCAACTACATATCTGGATAGATGGGCTTTGTGCCATTTGTTTCTCTATATCTGCACTATGAGGTCAGGGTGGCACATGGCAATTATAAGAATTTATTAACAGTAGTTTTGTTTAGACTGACCTCTTGCTGTTACTGGAGCTGCGGGGTTAAAACCTAAGCCTTGGTGGCCCTAATAAGCCAGGTTCAGGCACAACACACAACCTGACTTCCACCCCCAATAAGCCAGCTAAACAAGTAGTAGTGAAAAGCAGAAAAGGAGATTATTTATTGTGGCTGTAACGAAAAGAGGGTTAAAGGCATCTGGTGGCTCGCCCCTGGACAAGTCCCCTTTCTGGCTCCAAATCTAGGTGGCGGGCCACATAGTCACACAGCCTTGCCCAAGGTGTCCTATCAGTGCCTGGGCTCTAGTTTCTCCTGCAAGGCAGCGTGAGAGATTGTGTCAGGACTGTGTGAGATCTCTTATAGGTGGTGGAGGGGAAAGAACAAGAGGACAAAGGACTCCTAGGCTTTAACTTCCTCCTCCCAGCGTGAGATTCATGGGGAAGATCAGCGGGTGGGGGAGGGATGAGTCAGTTTAACAGTGGGACAGGCAAAGGGAGCAACACTGCATCTTTAGCAAACCCTTGTTCCTTCCAGTCCAGCTACAGCACTTCCCCGATTGTAGCCTCAGAGGGTTCACAACTAATGGAAAGCAAGACTCTTGCTGGCTCATGGATCAAGACAGTTCAATCCATGGACTACACTTGGCCCCAGTGGGTCTTGGTGGCAGTCTGTCTCCATAGCTGCCTCTGCAGACCTCATCTGGGGTGCTTTGCTTATGAGTGTGTGTGGAGGGTGTCCCCCTGTGAGGCCTCGATCTGTCCCCTCCTACCCACCTCTTGACCCTAGCCCGTATTTGCTTTGACCTTAGCCCATCGCAGCCCCGCTTGACATCATGGTCTGCTTTCTCTGTGTACTTTGGCTTCTTAACGGTTTGGGGCTTTCCTGAGTTTGCCCATACCGAACCTGCCACCTGGTTGGGGTCACCAACCTTGCTTACACCATTTTCTCTGCAGGATAAATGCCTTTGCGCGTCTTCGTACTGGATGTCTATTCTCCCTTCAGGATTAAGCTCAGCTCCCGCATCCTCTGAGCCCTGCACATCGCGCTCAGATGGCTCCACCTTGTTCTGCATGTGTTCTTTTGTCTAGTTATGTGGGGCCCTCACTTGTCTGGAAGCTCCAGCAGGGAAGAGGCTGTGTCACACTCATCCTGTGGTCCTTGGTGCCTCTTCATACCTGACAGTCAGAGATGCGTCCTTCTGAGGGCTCTGGGGTATGAGCGCTAGTGCAAGTCTGGGGCAGACACTACTGCAGAGAGGCAGAATGGTGCCTTGGATTTTTGTTTTGCTTGCTTTTCAAGACAGGGTTTCTCTGTGTAGCCTGGCTGTCCTGGAATTCACTCTATAGACCAGGCTGGCCTCGAACTCGGCGATCCACCTGCCTCTGCCTCTAACAAAGGCTTCTGAAGGTTTCCTACCCCAGGGAGAGAGTTTTTTATAACAGTCATCCTAAGAGTTCTCACGGCTTTGTAACTCTGAGAAGATGACTTTTTCTAAAACTTTGGCTGCAGGCTGCCATGTCAGCAAGCAGTAAATTCCGAGTATTGAGAAGATAACTTTGGGCTTAGGGAGGCAGCCCAGTGACAGAGCCCTCGCCCAGGTGCACCCAGCTTTGGGGTCTTCCTCAGCAACCCAGTACGACCCAGTGTTATCATTCTCAAGGGGCAGAAACGTACTTTTTGCATAATTGTTGATTGTTTCCCATTTACTGGAATCACAGACGCCCGTAGCTCACAGCTATTCCTCCTCTCCACATAAACCTCAGTGGGTCCAAATTCACAACACTTAGCAAACAGTCTGTTGAATTGTCCTCCCAGTTTAGCCAATAGGAAGCATTATCCATAGTTTATAACTCACTCCAGGGACAAAGGCGACATAGCCCTTCAGGAAGGGGACAAACCCAGACTGTTAAAAACGAAATCTGGTCTTGAAAGGTACTACTTCAGGCAGTGTTCATGTTAATAACTGCACAGTGTTGTGATGCTACTTGTGTCAGTGTAGATGTGTGTGTACAGGCATGTAGTGTGTGTGTGTGTGTGTGTGTGTGTGTGTGTGTGTGTGTGTGTGTGTTCATTTAATTCCATAGCAGGAGGCCAGCCCTGATGTAAAGAGGCCACACCTGCTGTTTTTGTTCAGGTGTCATTTTCTAGTATCTCTGTGCCACCGCCACAAGAACTGATTGTTTGTGATTGGATCATACCACGTTGAGATTGGACAAGTCTCTGACTTTAACTTCCTTGCCTCTGCTGTCCTCCGAAGCTCGCTGCAACTCCTCCTCCAACCACCAAAATGGCACAGTATTCCCCAAAACCCATCGATAACTGCCCATCCTAAAGTTTGTCTCGCAGCTGGATGCAGCTGGATGCAGGGCCGTGTTGATGTGGGTGTGGTTTGCTTCTTTCAGATGATCCAGTTTCCTTGTCCCTGGACCAAGTTCCATGAAGGCAGAGGCTGTGGCTGTGAGCTCTGTCTGCCCTGCCTTCTGAGCTGCTCTGACAGAGTCCAAGCCGCACCTGAGGGAAACCCCATTCCTGCTTACCCTCCTCGTCTGGGCTGGGCTTAGGAATCTGGTGGCTTTCAGTGTCCACCAAGTATCGTGGGCTTTCTCAGGTGCCGGCCTGAGATGAGTTGTCCATCCTGTGGGGCCCGAGTCACCTCTGGTTTTGCTTGCAGGGCTTGCCGTGGGTATCACGGGTTCTCCCTACCCTCGCTGATTCCCAGCTGCTCCGTAGGAAGCTTTGCATGTGATAGGGTTTGGGTTTTTTGTTTGTTTGTTTTGTTTTGTTTTGTTTTGTTTCTTCACAGTGGGCTTCTCTCTTCCTAGAGCTCACCCATCATTTTTCTTGGCGCACGGATGAGAATTTATAACTGGCGCCAAATGCAGATTTCTAAAACTTCTCTGAGTTCTGCCAATCGCCCCCTTTGGCGAGTCGTTAAAATTCTAATGCGCGCAAGGTTCGCTGAGATGTTTGGGTCTTTATGGTCTGTTTGTAGTGTCGTTCTCTGTTCCTCACATTCTCTCTGCAGCAGGCCTGTTTTGTTGCCACGATGCTGTTCCTGCGATCCAGAAGCATCTTGTATAGCTGCCTGCACCTCACCTCACTGCCTCACATCCCAGCATTGATAAAGGTCAATGAATCTCACCAGGGTTAATTAGGTTGGGTGTTGACTCCTGTGTGCAAACTTCCTGTTGGTGGGTGTTGTGAATACACAGACTGGAAGGAGCACACTTGTGTTCTTAAATGTCAGAATTTATCAAGTAGCAATAAATTCACGAGATAAAACATTTTGTTGACAGCCATCCGCCAAGAAGTTCTGCATTGGCCTTTTGGCCCTGGCTGAGGTGAGCAAGGGTTGTCTTACTGCAGTCTTTTTGTTGTTGTTTGTTTGTTTTTCAAGACATGGTTTCTCTGTGTAACCCTGGCTGCCCTGGACTCGCTTTGTAGACCAGGCTGGCTTCAAACTCACAGCGATCCGCCTGCCTCTGCCTCCCGAGTGCTGGGATTAAAGGCGTGCGCCACCACACCTGGCTCTTTTGTTGTTGTTGTTGTTGTTTTGAGACAGGGTTTCTATATGTAGCCTTGGCTGTGCTGGACCTCACTCTGCAGACCAGGCTGGCCTCGAGCTCACTGAGCGCTGGGATTAAAGGCTGCCACTGCCAGGCTTTGGGTGTCCTTTTTATGGGAGCCAAGTGAAGGAGAGTTGTAACCTTGCCTCAGCCTGGTGCTTCCCCAGGCCTTGTTTCCTCGTATAATTTTAATACACCCGTGTGCTCATATGGTTCCAGTTCACTTTAATAACTCCACAAAGCTGTGGCCTTCTTTAAGGAGCTGCCATTTGTCAGTCTGTGCTGTGTGGCTGTGCCAGGCAGGTGGTGCTGTTGCTATTGTCTACTCAAGTGGACAAGTGCATCCTCCACTCAAAGTGGAGTCAAAAGCCTTCTCTCTCTGGACAAGGTACAGTCTGAAAAACCACTGTTCTACACAAAGTGGTGTAACTTAGGGCAGGGCTTGTCCTGATCTTAATAGCGGGTCCTGGTGGAGCCTTCTCAGTTGATAATCTGTCAGAACAGAACCCTGGAGACACTGTGAAGTCGGAGCTGGAATTCTGTGCTGAATCATGAGAGATGTTAAACCCGTCACTTGCCGGCCTTGTGCACCAGCCTTGGCAAACTGCTGCACGGAGCCTGGGAGGGCGTGAGTGAGGACCTTGCATCTCCGTCAATGCCACTGGGAAAACAAACTCCTTTCCTTGGCACAAGCCTGATCTCTCTGAATTGGTTATAAATCACATTTTTATCCAGGAAGTTATCCCTAATTAAATTTCTTCAGATTTAACGCAGTACATATATATGAAACTTGGAGCAAACAAATTTAGTTGTTGTTGATGTTTTTTAAGCAATTTTTACTCTGTCTTTCCGTAGTCTGTCTGCTCATCTATTTTAAAAATAGATTCTTTGGGATTTTTTTAAAAGGCAAGTTTAAATCTCCACCTTTGTCTTGGTGCTAAGAAACTGATTCCAAGGCCTTGATCACACTAGGCAGTATCTACCATGGAGCTATGGCCTTAGCCTCAAAGCAGATTTCCATGTTTTCAAATTGGGTGATGTTAGCTCTAGAAGCTAATTTAACCAAAACAAACAAACAAACAAACAAACAAAAAACAAACCAACAACATGTTATATTACTTTTCCATTAATATAACAAATACCCAAGGCAGCTAACACAGATTTGGTCTGCACCTGTAACAGCTGGGTTCTAGTGAGGGCCTTGGCATGTGAAAACAGTATTATACCAGTGACCATGTGGTTCTATTTTGGAAAAGGAGAGTAAGAACTGCCAAAAGAGTCACAAGGTAGTGCCTCACGTTCCCAGTGACCCAGGGACCTTCCATTTGGCCTTATTTTCCAAAGGTCCCCCTGCCTCCTACACCAGACTTTAATCCTAAGGGACCTTCTAGGGTTCCAGCACCTTCTGAGACGACAACATTAACCTTGCATTGGTATCTCTTCCTGTCTGCTTGTTCTTCCGTCTGTTGCCTTGATGACAGACTGGTTTGCTCTGTAGCCAAGGCTAGCCTTGTACTTTGGGCTCTTTCTGCCTCAGGTTCCAGAGAGCTGAGATTACAGGTGTTGGCCCCTTCTGCCCTCCCTGCGTTACCTTTCTGGCTCACCTAGCATCATGGTAAATAGCCATCAAAGTTTTCTCCTTCACATGCTTCCTTCTGGAGCACGGCGTCACAGATGCTTCCTAGGTTTTTGTCTGTCCTTGTGTGGCAGGGGACACTTGGGGTGCTAAATACAGGGGACAGAGTATGGGGTGAGAAGAGCTTCTTCAGCATGCTGTGTCACAGTGAAGGTGCCCTGCAGACAGTCAACACATGCCTGCCCCAGCTTTTCCTGGGTGCTGTCTGCTTTTCCTAGAGTCTATTACATCCTAAGGATAGGATAGAGGCACAGGTATTTAAAGATGGTTTGCTTTTAGCAGAAAAAGAAACCTAAAAAATGGCCTGGGAAAAGATAGGGAGCCTGGATTTAGCAAACAACTGTAAGTTACATCCTGCTGTTTGTCACAATGGTGGCTGTTGTGTCACTCCCTAGAGAGGACAGACACTATCAATAGCTTTTCTTCCTTCGCTGTTGCACCCCAGTGTGCAGGTGTTCAGCCTTTTGAGGTCATGACATCGTGCCATCTGCGAGTGTGTTGGGCCACATTCACAGCTACCCCGGGTTGCGTGCAGCCCACAGGCTTCTGGTTGGATCACCTGAAAGGACTGACTTCTAGTAGATCCTTAGCAGTGTTTGTTCCATGACTTGGCAACACTTATTTAAACGTAAAGATCATCTTAGACTGCAAATCAGTCTCAGGGCTCCAACCCTCAGTGTGGGTGAGGTGGGACCTCCTGCCGGGACACGACCTGATTGGCTGGTGAGAGGAGCTCAGGCGGGTGTGTGTGTGTGTGTGTGTGTGTGTGTGTGTGTGTGTGTGTGTGTGTGTGGTTTGATGAGTGTTCCTGCTATTTTGGGGGCTAGGACTCCAGCCAGAGTTTAAAGTCATATTCATCATCATGACTATAATGACAAAGACTGTGGGTGTAGTTTTTATTTTTGGGGGGGTGGGGAGTAAAATGGTTTATAGTGTGGAAGGGAAAAAAGAGGCTTGTCATCAGTAAAATGGAGTGACACCTGATGGCAGCAGGTGCTCCTGTGGCTGCTGGTCACTGAACATTGCTGTGGTCCTACCTTCCGGGGCCCGAGAGGAAAAGCGAGAAGGATGCTGGTAGCAGCAGAGGAGGCACAGGGTAGATCCAGGTATAGCTTAGAGAAATCAGTGGGCATGATGCTGAGGAGGGCTTGGTTCCCGGTGACTAGGTGAGCATGTTCGGGTACCACGTGAGGCAGTCCTCATATACTCAGATGGTTCTTCATTATTTGCTGAACTCACTGCTATACGCAAATATCTGTACCCTAGTTAGTCTTAATTGCAGATTCTTTAAGTCAGTGCCCATATAAAGGCAGTTAATTGCTTTTCTAGAAAAGGGTTTTGTTAAGCACATGATGGCACACGCTTGCAATCCCAGCACTCAGGAAGCTGAGACAGGAGGATCATGAGTTTGAGGCAAGCCTGGGCTACACAGCCAGTTAAAGGCCGGCCTGAGCTACATTCCAAAGCCGTGCCTCAGAACACTGCCCTCCCCAGCGCACAACAGGACTTTGTCGCAGCAGAGAGAAAGAGACTATGTAGAATGCTTGTTTTCGTCCCCCTGTGTTTCAGCCTTGGACAGCCAAAGCAAGTGTGCGTCTTTGGGATGTGCAAAGGCAGACACATTCTTTGTATCAGTGTCTCACGTTCTTGGATTCAAATGCATGCTTATTTGAGGCAATGCATGGATGTCCTTACCCTTAGCAGAGAACCCTCTGGAATTTTTCCCACCTATATTTTGGGGGAGGATCTCAAACTTGATCTTGCCCCATGAGGCATGACACAGCCTGCCAAAACTGAGGCAGATAATTTTCCACGTGTCCTCGCCTATGGGGACGTTTTCAGAGTGGCCCTTCCAGGAGGAGAGGGAGGGATGGTGACGATCTGCTGTAAGGTTGCTGCTGAGAGGAAAAGCTGCACATTCATTGTTGAGCCCAGTTGTTTGTCTGAGGGAGTGCATCCTACCCAGGATCTATTGAAACAAAATACATACTTGGGATAGAAAATTTTGTGGTTGAATTGGCAACTCCAGTGTGACATTCTAAGAGCAAATATTTAAATATAGAAAGCAAAACACTGCCATCCCCTAAGGGACTCGGCTTATTTATCTGAGAAGTATTGACAGTGCTAGCCATGCCACTGGGAGTGATAAGGCTTCAATGGGACGCACAGAAGCGGGGAAGCCTTCTCGATAAAAACTGAAGGGTGTTTTGCATGCATCTTTGGGACTTTATTAATCTGCGTTCTATTAAACTACTGGAGGGTTGGAAGAGAGAATATCAGTGAGCCCACAGAGAAGACTGGGAAAGCCAAAGCTATTTACTTTTATGTTAAAAAAAAAGAGTTGAGGAGAAGAGTGATGGAGATGATGTGGAGAGGTATTTGGAAATTCTACATCTGGCTGGGCAGGGAGAAGGAAGAGACACAGCAACACTGGGCCTGCCTTGAGCATTTGAAACCCCAGAGCCCTCCCCCAGTGACCTCACCAAGGCCACGCCCACTCCAAGGCCACACCTCCTAATAGTGCCACTCCCTATGAGCCAGTGGGGCTATTTTCATTCATTCAAACCACCACAAGAACTCTAGGTCTTAATCAGAGACATCTCTTTTCTCAGCAAACGGAGGTCAGTCCAGAGACCAGAGGCTGCAACATGTTGAGGCTAGTGGATGGCTCAGCCCAAGATACAACCCATTTAAGAATTGAGAAACATTGCAGAAAAGAGGGTAGAAAGATTATAAAAATTTGAAAGTAAAGAGACAGACTGCAGGGCTAGAGAGGTGGCTCAGAGGTTAAGAGCAGTAGCTGCTCTTCCAAAGGTCCTGAGTTCAATTCCCAGCAACCACATGGTGGCTCACAACCATCTATAATGAGATCTGGTGCCCTCTTCTGGTGTGCTGGTGTATATGCAGGCAAGAACACTGTATACATAATCAGTAAATAAATCTTAAAAAAAAAAAAAAAAAGACAGGCTGCAGATTGGCCCTGACAATATTAGAAAATGTAAAACAAAATTTAAAAACAGAGGGGAGGCTGGGTGGTAGTGGTGTACACCTTTAATCCCAGCACTTGGGAGGCAGAGGCTGGTGGATCACTGTGAGTTCGAGGCCAGCCTGGTCTACAAAGCAAGTCCAGGATAGTCAAGACTACACAGAGAGACCCTGTCTCAAAACAAAATAAAAAAACCAAAAACAGAGGGGAATGGTTAGATGTGGTTGTCAGGAGCCCATTCAGAGAAAGCAAGGATACCTACCCGATATGTGCCTGTGCTGTAGAAAGTGCCTGGGCCTGTGTGAGATGAGGATGGGGGGCGGGGGAGGCAGAGGCAGCCAGGGAACCTCTGGGCTGTCCATGTGGTAATGAGGGCGACAGCTGCCATTCTCATGGTCAAAAGATGCTTGCTTGCTTTAAAAACAGCCAGGCAGGAACCCAACCAATCCAGGAAGTCATTCTCTGTCTTTTTAAGGGACGGAAATATATTTTCTTGATGGGCATGGAGGTCAACTTTAATCCTAGCCCTCAAGGGGCTGAGACAGAGGATCATGAGTTCAGGGCCAGGTAGTGAGACCCTGTGGTTGGCGCTACTTTTAAACTCCTTTATTTTGGTTCTTATAACTCTACCCCGCTTCCAACATTAGGTAGGTGAGAAGGAAGGCTAGCAGAGAGAAGGGGCGGAGTTCTCTGAGGCCACTTCTGGCTGGTTAGGGTTGTTGGGTTCTCTGGGGCAATACCAGTCTCAGTTGTCAGGATATCTAGCTGTCTAGCAAACAGAGCAGCAATACAAACAAGCAGCCTTCCTGCTTCTCCGACCGTCTCCTCGAGGCACCTTTGCTCCTCAGAGCATCCCTCAAAGGATCTCCCTAGGAAGGAGAAACACAATAGGTAGTTATGGGTGGGGGGGAAAGGGGTTTTGGGGGGGACAGAGGGAGGGAGACTGGAATGGGAGGATCAAACCAGGAGAAGGGAAAAGGGGGTGGGTGGGAAGGGAAGGGAGTATGGGGGGTGGAGGGTAGAGAGCTCAGGGAGGACAGCTAAAACTATCAGTCATTGGAGGGGCCATATGGAAACCCAGTAAGGTAAAAGCTGGTCTTTTGTTCATTTGGTTGGTGGGTTGGTTAGTTGCGGTTTTTTTTTTTTTTTTTTTTTTTTTTTTAATTGAGTGTCTCTATGTAGCTCTTGCTGTCCAGGAAGAAACTCATTCTGTAGACAAGGCTGTCCTTGAACTCACAGAGATCTGCCTGGCTCTGCCTCCCAAGTGCTGGGATTAAAGGTGTGTGCACCATCACTGCTCATCAGGTAAAAGCTTCTTAAAATATATATACACATATGAAATAAATCTAAATGGAATCACCAAATGAAGCCCCAGCTAGACAGACATTCCTAGCATCCGCCATTTGCTACTTTGTGGGTTCCGTTTTTCTCTCTTCCACCCTTATGAACCCCCTAACACTTGATAGGAGAGGAAAAAATAGAGGAGAAAGGGGGTGAAGTAATCTTTAGATCACTTCATACTGGTTAGGGTTGCCGAGTTCCTTGGGGCAAGTTCAGTCTTCACCACGGTCAGGATATCTAATTTCTTCTTCTTGTTTCTTTGAACATGACCACTTGACAAACGCCAACCAACAGCAGCCACCCGCCAACCAGCCAACAACAGCAACCCTGCCTCTCAGGGCCCTAGCATTTATATATATCCTCTGAGAAGTTCCCGGAATTCCAATCGCCACACACTGGAAGAAACTTATCTGCAGCTGGCAAAGCCACACCCCTGACAGAGCACGGGCAAATCATAGTCACCTGCTGTGATGTAACCCCCATGTCCCCACACCTACGATTAAAACAAAAATATGTTCCTATAGCATTTCTGTGTTCCTTAAAGAAACCAAAATTCTTAAATTCCCACTCCCAAATCTCTAGGGCAGGGAAGGGGTTATCTCTAATTGAGTTGTTGGCCAAAGGGGACCCATGGGAGCCCCTAAACAACCCCTGTTATTGGTGGCTCTCCACAAACTGTGGTAAGGCCCTGTTGTTGCAGGCAACACCTCCATAACTCACTAAACACAAATAAGTCGAGCTGGGGTGCACCTAGAGCCTTCATCCCTGCTGACTAGCGCTCAGTGCGGGGACACACTCTACATTCTGCCAAAGGAGAAAGGCCAACACCAACCCAGCTACAAACGCTTCGGTCTGTAGTGGTAACCTGCCTGCAAGATGTGCTGATGACGTAGTGGCAGAAAGCCTGTAGGCGTAACCAGTCAATGCCTTGCGCGCTTTACAGCCCACCCTGTGAGTTGAACGTTTACTGACACTGAGCTGGTGGCCAAGGACCTGAGACTGGATAGGCCAGCCACCTAGCAGGAAAACCAAATGCTACTGTTCTGCTAAAGGAATGGATCAACAGAATTCTGCTTTACTCATAGCTAGTGCCTTGCTCCGCCATCAGAGTGTACATGTGGACGTACCTACTCCTCAGTGCTCTGGATTGCTGAGCTGCATCTCCAGCCTCATCTTACTTGTTTAAAAAAAAAAAAAAAAATCAACAATGAAAACACTTATAGTAGCTGGGAGCCTTAGAAAGGAGACTCTGGCTTCACAAATTTAGGGCTATCCTTGGCTACATAGTAAATTCAAGCCAGCCATAACAACAGCCCGTATGTTATGATTTGCACTGGGGCGGGGGGGGGGGGGGGCGGAGAGGGAGATTTGTGGCTGTTGCTGTGGCTCAGTGGCTGAGAGTAAAATCTGCTCTTTCCAGGGACTCAGATTTCAGGTTCTAGCACCCTTGTTGGTTCTAGCACCCTTGTTGGTTGGCTCACAACCACCTGTAACTCCATTTCCATGGGATCTCATTCTGGCCTTCTTGGGCACCCATACACAGTATACGTACACCATCACAAACACACACACACACACACACACACACACACACACACACACACACTCACACTCACACACACACTCACACTCACACAACTACTACATTTGATTAAAAATAAATAATTTAGGGCTGGAGAGATGGCTCAGAGGTTAAGAGCACTGACGGCTCTTCCAGAGGTCCTGAGTTCAGTTCCCAGCAACCACATGGTGGCTCACAACCATCCATAATGAGATCTGGCGCCCTCTTCTGGCCTGCAGGTGTACATGCAGGCAGAATACTAAGATAGATAGATAGATAGATAGATAGATAGATAGATAGATAGATAGATAGATAGATAGATCTTTTTTAAAAAAGGAAAGAAAGAAAACAGAATGAGGATGCTTTCTCCGTAAGATAGGAATATTGTCAGTGTGCTGCTGTTAGTGAGAAAGCAAGATGCAGACTGTGGGGAGCATGTATTTAATGAAACTGTATTGAAATGAGAGTGGAGGGCTGGAGAGATGGCTCAGAGGTTAAGTAGCACTGGCTGCTCTTCCAAAGGTCCCGAGTTCAATTCCCAGCAACCACATGGTGGCTCACAACCATCTATAATGAGATCTGGTGCCCTCTTCTGGTGTGCAGGTGTACATGCAGGCAAGGTCACTGTATAAATAGTAAATCTTAAAAAAAAAAAAAAAGAAAAGAAAAGAAAAGAAAGAAATGAGAGTGGAGGACACATGGAAACAAGCGTTGGCTTAAATTTTTTAATGCAGTTTGACATGAAACAAAATCCGATTTTGTTTAAGCCCATAGTATTTGTGACTTTACCCACTGTGTTTGAGCCAAGGGATGGGAAGGACCAGTTGCAAGCATATATATTTTGAGAGAATAATTGTTGAAGCAACATGTGATGGTTTAGCCTCCTACTTTGGTAGGAAATTGGAAACTTAAGTCTGTTATTAAATTGTAGTTTCTTTAACTTGGTCTGGTGTCTGGATTTTTTTTCCCACCTCTCAAGGTAATTGGAAACCTCAACACATAGTGCCTGTTTACTCTTCGTATAAGAATGGCCTGTGAATGGCTCGGTCAATAAGGCAGACAGTGAACTTGGTCTCCATCTTACATCTGGTTTTGTTATTTGCTGAAGTTGGAGAGTGTGCTGAAAATGTTGTAAACTGGTCGTGTCTTTACAGGAGCAGAAAAATCCAGATTCGAAACATCCCACCTCACCTGCAGTGGGAGGTAAGCCCCGGCACCCAGCTGCCCCGTGGCTGAGCTTCCTTTTACTTGAGGAATTTAAGGCTGTCAGACTTTCGCCCAGAACCTCGGGGCACTGTCCTTCCCTTCCAGTGTGGGGCACACAGAGTGAGTTAGAGGTTGTGTTTATCCTTCTCTGACAGAGTGCTCTTGGACCCCTCACAGTCGGCTCCCTCGGGTCCAGGCCACGGAGCAGCAGCCCAGCAGCAGCAGCAGCAGCAGCAGCATATCAGCCTTTCTGTGATTTTTATCCCATGATGCCATGAACGATTTTGATCTTTTCTTATCCTGATTGGCTGAGTCACCAGGAAGCCTATGGAAACAAAGTTCTTCCTTAGAGTAGATTTTTTTTCCCTCTGTTTTTTGTTTGTTTTGTTTTGAATTAGTCACTGTGAGAACAGTTAAGATATATTTTCAGAGCACTGAAAGTTAGAAGATTGCTATCTTAATATAAAATACAGTAGAGTGCAAGGGGTGGCCTCACGGTTCAGAGCAAACTGCCCCAGCCCACAGGAAACCAAAACAGCCTTAAAGAAAGCTGTATTTTATCTCTGTCTTGGAAGAAAGGAAGGAAGGAAAGGTCTGAGCTGGAGAGCCTGGCTCAGTGGTTAAGAGCCCAAGCTGGCACTGCAGAGGATACAAGTTCAATTTCCAGTGGTCATATTAGGCAGCTTACAATTAATTACCTATAACCTCAGATCCAATCTTCTGGTCTCAGCAGGCACCTGTCTTCATGTGTATGTACTCATGTACACACATGCGCACACACACACACACACACACACACACACACACACACACACACACACCTCTAAAATACAAAACAACCAGGCTCACTGCTATATGACTTTAATTCTAGTACTTAGGAGGCTGAGGCAGACAGATTTCTTGAGTTTGAGAGTCTAGCCTGGTCTACATAGGGATTTCCAGGCCAGCCAGAGCTATCAACAGCCAGACCCTGTCTCAAAAATAAACCTGAAAAAAGAGCAAACTTGAAAGATGTTTATTGCTTTTTATATGTATGTATGTGTGCTTGGGCGGGTCTGCGTGCAGCACATGCATGCAGGAACACGTGAGGCCAGAGCGGTCAGTTGATCCCTTGGACCTCAAGTGGTTGTGAGCTGCCATGTGGGTGTGAGGAAGGAACTCAGGACCTCTACACGAGTAGTGTGCACTCTGTACTGCCACCTCTCTATCCTTAAGAACTTGTTTTTGTTTTTGTTTGTTTACTACAAAAAATCTGAAGCGTGCACAGTCTGTTACTTGAAAACGTCAGGAGATTCCCCAGAGGAAAGCCGAAGGGAGGGTTGTTAAATCCCCTATACAAGACTTGTCCTTTGCTCTGCCTTTCAATTCAGCAGCACGGTGCTGGTCATCATAGGAATATGACTGATCAGTTACCAAGACGCTGAAATTGTGCGGTGTCACCTTAGTGAGTAACCTGTTGGGGACCAGTCAGCAGAAAAATGCCCTGACTGCTCAGACTGTCGAGTCAAGTGCAGGCTCACGCACATTACTCCCGTGGACTTGTCGTAGCGGTTCGGTTCGGTTCGATTGCAGAGGGAAGTCGCTGTCTTTTTTTGTCATCTTCTCTTCCTGTATCTTTACAGGTGTTGGATGGACTGCTGGCCGAGTATGGGACAGTGGAGAACGTAGAACAAGGTAATAAGTGAGGAAGTTAAGCAATGGGTGAGGAACTCGCCTCCTGAACTTTGGGGAAGACCTAGTCTTCTATTCCTTATAGGTCGGGGGTCATCAGGGAGAGGCAGCAAGTCCCATCGCCCCTCTGGTGTATGGTTTGTCTGCCTGTCTGTCAGAGGCATCTGGGCCTATCCGTCATCCATCTCCGTGTACCTGTAGAGTTTAGTTATCCAAGAAATATTATTTCAGGGTCTCTCTACGTAACCTGGTTGACTAGAACTCACTATATAGACCAGGCTGGCCTCCAACTCACAGAGACCTATCTGCCTCTGTCTCCGAGTGCTGGGATTGCAGGCGTGACCACCACTCCCGGCTTTCAGGCTTGTTAATACCTGTGGTGAGCTAAGTGCTGAGCAAGCACAGTTGGAGCGGGGCAAGCTTAATGCCTCTGAGGATAGTTGGGTTGAGGATAGTTGGGTTGGCACTATTGTTGTTACTTAACTAACTCCAGCTCACTAGAAGGCGAGAGCACAACCTAATGTCTGTTTGCTATGAGGTAGGACTTCCACATTGAGATTCTTGGAGCACTTAGGGTTGACCACTTGTGGGCAGGGGGCAAGGGGTGTGGCTCACAAATGAACAATCTCTGAGTGGCTTTGTGTATCTCAGGAAATACTTCCTTCTCTACTTGTTATTAGCTGAAGCCTGAAGCACTTGTTTGTTTTGTTTTGTATTTCGAGACAGGGTTTCCTCTGTGTAGCCTTGGCTGTCCTGGTTTCACTTTGTAGACCAGGCTGGCCTCGAACTCACAGAGATCCACCTGCCTCTGCCTCCCCGAGTGCTGGGATTACAAGCATGTGCCACTGTGGCTGGCACCTAAAGCACTTTTTAAGGGGGTTTAAAAAGGCACCCGAAGCTGCTATCTTACACAGCTCTTTAGGAGTCCCCGAAAGGTGAACCCCTAAGATCCTGACAATGAAGATGCCAAAGTATGGTAAGGGTTATTTTTACATTGGCCCTGATGGCTTAATGCCTGCAAACTCAGCTTCACCAACTGACCCTCACTGACTCCATTTTCCACCTTGTATAAAATGAGCTCACAATTTCTCCCCTTTCCTCGATGGTTGAATGGTCACATGGCTCAATGAAAACCTGTCTATGAATTTCATAAACTGTGGAGATCATATAGGATCTGATTTCTCACAAGCGATCCAGTCCGTCAGTGTGATTAACATACTTGCTTTGAGGCAGCAGTTGTTTGGGGTGATCTCCCCTCGGTGATTCAGAACATGGCTCTATTTCTTACTGCTGCTTGCCAGGGTGCGGAGTTGAAAGGAAAGCGCTCAGAAGAGAAAACTTTCTAAAAATTCTGTCCTCATAGCCGGGCGGGGTGGTTGGCGCACGCCTTTAATCCCAGCACTCTGGAGGCAGAGGCAAGCAGATCTCTGTGAGTTAAAGGCCAGCCTGGTCTATAAAACAAATCCAGGACAGCCAGGACTACAAAAGAAACCCTGTCTTTAAAAAAAAAAAAAAAAAAAAAAAAAAAAAAAAAAGGAAAGAAAGAAAAATAAGAAAAAAAGAAAAGAAAAAAGAAATCTGCCCTCAGTTTCACCTCCTTATCATTGAACGGAAGACATTCTAGTAGGAGAGTGAGCAAGATGGCTTCACAGGTGCGAACTTGAAAACACTTTTTAAAAACCAGTAGCTGATCTGGATGTGGTGGCACATGCCTGAAATCCCAGTTTTGAGGAGATAGAGACAGATTAGCAGCTGGAACCGTGACACCAGTCCAGGCTGTTACTCCCTGAGGACGAGGTGTTCAGGGCACTGGGACAACACGCAGCCCTGCAGTGCCTGCTCACTGGTGCCTGCCCAGCTTCCAGCACCTCAAGGCACAAACTGTTGTGCTATTCTTCTTGGCTGGTTCTGTGGGTGATCTCTGACCCAGCAGAGCCTACCAGTAGAGTCTTAGGAACATGAACTTAACGAGCAGTGAAATAAACTACCTTCATGGAGCTCAGCTTTGTCTAGAATCAAAGGGTCGTGTGACTTGCAGAAGACAAACATCTTTGAAGAACAGAGGATATTAGTAAAAAGTTAATAAAAAAAAAAAAAAAGCAAGGGCAAGAGTAAGGATCCATGATTCCCAGAGGATGCCTTTTCTGGGACCAAGTCTGCAGCCTTCTCTGTCGATCTAGAAGGCTACAGACAGGAAACCGTTAACGTTCTGTGTGTTTTAGCTAACAATTAAAATAAAAAATAAATAGGTGTAGAAGAACAGTTTGAAAATATGAAAAACAAAGAATGGTGGCATTTTTTTTCTTTCTCTAATTTTTCTCTGTGTCATGTCCTCCCACCCACTTTTCCTCTGTGACTTTAGCCTAAAGAAGTAATTCAGGAAAAAATAAAAAATAAAAAGAAGAAGTAATTCAGAAAGATGCAACATCAAATGGTGTTTGCCAACGGAGGTGACTTGGCAGCACTTTAGGGTGGCAATACCGGGCCCAGCACACTCCCCGGTGACTAATGGTGAAGCAGTTCATGGCCCGTTAGCTTCCTGCCATTCTATGCGAATATTAAAAGTGAAAACACATGAATAAACACACTCAGACAATTCCCCTGCGCATGCTCACTCAGAAGTACTTACAGAATAAGTGAGACAGAGGGCAGCATGTTATGTGTGCAACTGATTGCAGTGTTACAGACATGTCACTTACAAGTTCTGTAAATACAGATTAATAAGCATAGAGATGCACATAACTACAGTTAAGACTGTACAGCGTTCAGCACTCGGGAGGCAGAGGCAGGCGGATCGCTGTGAGTTCGAGGCCAGTCTGGTCTACAAAGTGAGTCCAGGACAGCCAAGGCTACACAGAGAAACCCTGTCTTGAAACACCAAAAAAAAAAAAAAAAAGACGGTACAGCATTTTATGCTTCTTCCTCCAGAGTTAGCCTCCATTGGACCATAGGGCGATAGCTATTTTTAAATGATGATGTAGTTTTCATTTCTTTCCTAGTTAACACAGATACAGAAACTGCGGTTGTCAACGTCACCTATTCAACAAGAGAAGAAGCAAAGATGTAAGTGGGGTTGGTTTTGTTTCCTTGCAGGTTTATTTGGGTTTCTCTTCAGTTTCCTTTGGGGTCTCTGTCTGGAAACCTTTTCAGAGAAGACAAGTGCCAGCCAGCCCGTCCATGTTTTCCTGGTGTTCTTGCCTCCTTTGGAATGTCAGTGCCACCCCCAGGGATTTGCACTAGGCTGCTGGTGATTGCACAGAGACTGTCTTCAACAGTGTCAAGCCTTGGCATCAGCAGAAAGGCAGGAACGAGTCAGGAAGAGAGGACCAGCTTTATGACACCGTGCCTACATGTGCTGCTTTGGCAAACTTCACGGGGCTCCATGCCGCCCCCCACCCCCCGAGTGTGCTCTGTTCTCCACGAGGAGTGAGCGCAGCCTTGTGTCCACAGTCACTGGGTGGAGGCTGAAACAACAGTCTTTCCTGTGTACAATATTAAAAAGAGGATCCACCTCAGTGACAACGGCAGGCTTGGTTGTCCAGGAGTGTTCCACCCACGGGCCTGGCTCGGACTCCCTGCTCTTACCCCATTCATTACTGTGTTGCTCCAACAATGATTAATTTTGAGTTTACTATTAATAGACTTGGGATTCACTTTTAAGTAATAGCAAAAGAAAAAAACCCACAAATTTCTTTTGCTTTTTATCTTTTGGGCTTTTGTGGAAGAGGGTGAATTGAGCCATGTACCACTGTGCCTAGCTAAGAAGGTTCTCTTGGGTGGAGGTCCGTGAAGTGCCTCATAGGCTTTGTCGCTTAGAAGTATAGCAAGTGGTCCTACTTTATGGCCGTGGCATATAGCCCAGTGTATGCCCATTTCCAAGGTAATAGCATCCCTGCTCTTGTAGTTTTAAGCAAATGTGAAGATACAGCTTATCCGTTTTCATACCAGCAGCCTTCAGGAAGTTAACTGTTCATTTCTAACAGTGCGGGTCCATCCACCGTGAAGCTTGGCAGCCACCATAGCCACAGCCCAGCACCATCTGGGTGACATCTACATATTGGTCTCTCACCTTCATTGAATTCGGAAGGTTCTGTTTTGTAATGAATTTGCAAATGCTCAGTATTACCCTTGTAGGATTGCTGTAGAAACATTTAAAGGCACTGTCCCATGTTAAGGCGCTGTCCCATTTCACGTGTGATTTTTTAAATACAATAACGGGCTGGAGAGATGGCTCAGTAATTAAGAGCACTGCCTGCTCTTCGAAAGGACCCGGGTTCAATTCCCAGCACCCACATGGAAAGTCACAACTGTCTGTAACTCCAAGATCTGACACCATCACACCAGAGCACATAAATTAAAATTAAATAAAAAATATTTTAAAAAATAAATAAATACAATAACGAATTGTGTGTGATAGTTATCTTTAGATAATCTGTAACCCTGAGGGTTAAGGGCATAAGTGTATACCCTAGCAGCTATAGAATAAATAGTAAATATTGAAACATTGCCAGATGGACCCTGGGCCGTCTAGTCTCTGAGTATTTGCCCCAGAAGAGGAGCTATAACTTCAGACTTGTCCGTGGCAACACATGTTCCAAGAGATTGGGCATAACTTACAAACTCACAAGGCAGGCTCAACAGTCAAAGCTAGAGTGAACTTGAAGAAAGCTGGCCTCCTTTTTTTTTTTTTTTTTTTTTTTAAATATTTATTTATTATTATGTATACAGTGCTCTGCCTGCTTGTACACCTGTGGGCCAGAAGAGGACATGGGATCACATTATAGATGGTTGTAAGCCACTATGTGGTTGCTGGGAATTGAACTCAGGACCTCTGGAAGAGCAGCCAGTTCCCTTAACCTCTGAGCCATCTCTCCAGCCCTGGCCTCCTTTTTAAAGTGTCAAGTGGAGTGGGTGGTGAATTATATAAAAATATTTGATCAAGGAAAATGTTTATAGACTGTCAGCTAAATTTTAAGGATTAGAAACATTACATGTATTTTTAATACATTTTAGTAAAATAAAGATAGGGAAGATATAGTTTTTTAATTTACGCTTATGTGTTTCTGAATTTCTCAAATATATTTAAATTTTGTGATCTGACTAAAATAATCATGAAGATGTATTACGGTTAAAAAGAAAGTAATAATTTTGGACCCTTATCTACAATTTTGGTGAGCGGGTTTAGTCTTTGGTTGTGGGAAAGATGAGCAAACTGCAGAACTGTATCTATGCCACCTGGTGCTAAGTCCTGCGAGAGCTTGCTTAATTGTTAACTGAGCCTGCAGGGGCCGAGGTGGTATTTGTCTTGCTCACCCCTGTACCCTTCATGCTTGGCACGGGGTTACCACGTAAACGGCTAGCGAGAGTCTTTTCTGAACTCTTCGGCCAGCTTTTCTACCCTGCTGTGTTACAGAGCCACCGAGAAGCTCAGTGGGCGTCAGTTTGAGAACTACTCCTTCAAGATTTCCTACATCCCCGACGAAGAGGTGAGCTCCCCTTCACCCCCTCATCGAGCCCGGGAACCAGGCCACGGCCCCGGGAGCTCTCCTCAGGCCAGACAGATTGATTTCCCGCTGCGGATCCTGGTCCCCACCCAGTTTGTTGGTGCCATCATCGGAAAGGAGGGCTTGACCATAAAGAACATCACTAAACAGACCCAGTCCCGGTACGTGCCTCCGGGGTTTCCTTCGCTTACTTCTCAGGGGTCGCCTGTATCCCATCTCAGCCACCCTCTCGGGGTCACCTGTGGCTGCGGCAGGAGGCTGTGCCGTATCACGGTGTCCACACTAATGACGTAGTGAAGAGGACGAAGGACCTCCAGGAAGGGTGGTCCCTTCTGTGCCACGGTGTGAGCACAGCTAGTCCCCCAGCAGTTGGGTCGCAGGACGTTCGGGTCTGCGCTCCATCTTCCTGCTGAGTCAGCCTTCGGGTGGCCATTCTGTAGACAGTCCAGGTTTTCTTACGTAGAAGGATTACAATAGTATGTTCACTTTTAATACATTTTAGTAAGTAGTATATAGTTGAGATAGGGGAGGAATAGAATGAATAGCTAATTCGTGCTTATGTGTTCCCGGGTTTCTCAAATATATTTAAATTCAGTGATATGATTAAAATAATCATAAAGATTTGTTACGATTGAAAAGACGGTAATGATTTTGGACCCTTTGGGTCGGACACAAAGGTAGACACCAAAGGGTCCAAAATTATTACTTTCTCTTTAATCATAACATGTCTTCATGATTATTTTAATCATATCACGAAATTTAAATATATTTGAGAAATCCAGGAACACGTAAGCACGAATTAACTATAGGGAAGATGCTTACATCTCCTTCAGAAGGGCAAATAGAGTAGACACCAGAAGCAGCTGACCAGAAGGAACAGGGTGGGATCCCACCATAGAGGTCCTCTGAAAGACCCCACCCAGCAGGGGATCCAAGCAGATGCTGAGACTCACAGGCAAACTTTGGGGTGGAGTATGGGGAGTCTTATGGAAGAGATGGGGGATAGAAGGACCTGAAGGGGGCAGGAGCTCCACAAGGAGACCAATGGAGCCAGCATATCTGAGCCCAGGAGGGCCAGAGTCGGGGGGCTGCTGCAGAGACCGATTCCCTACAAAGGACCGTGCATGGTGTGGACCTAGACCCCCTGCTCAGATGTAGTCAGTAGGCATCACAGTCTCCTTGTGGGTCCCATAATATGGGGAGTAGGGACTACCTCTGACATGGACTTTGGTGTCCACTCATTGATCATGTTCTCCCCCCCCCCCCGGGGGGCGGCCTTGCCAGGCCACAGAGGAAGAAGATGCAGGCAGTCCAGATGAGACTTGATAGGCTGGGGTCAGGATAGCGAAGGAGAACTCCCCTTTTCTGAGGACTGGGGTGGGGAGGGGAAAGTGGGAAGGAGGGGAAGACTGGGAGGGGGCTACAATCGGGATGTAAAGTGAATGAATTTTTAAAAATTTAAATTAAAAAAAAAAAGGCTGAACTGGAGGTGGCAGTCAGTAGGCAAAATGATTTGTAGAGTTGTTGGTTTTTATATGTCCGTAAGACTGTACACTGCACACTATAATGCAGGATGTGCAAACAGCAACTTTTGGGTTTAAGGTTTTATAAAATCTTTCACCTCTTTGAGTATCGGCTACTTCTGTGAAAAAAAAAAAAAAAAAAAAAAGAAGCCACTACATTTTACCAGGATTGTTGTAAGAATAAAAATAGTTGGGCAGATCAAATGAACTCAATGCTGCAAAGTCACAGATTACCAGCAAATATGCTTACCTGAGCTGGTGGGTCTTAGTACAGTCATTGGGATGAGAGTGAGTGTCCTGCCACCTGAAAGGAAAGGGTTCCTCCAGTGTCGGGAACGCCAGGTGCGGCTGCTGATGTGGCTCAGACCCAGTGTGCAGACTCCCAGCAGGGGAGTGCTGAAGTGGGGATAGAAGTTGTGCTCCTGTGTGTGTGCCTTTTATTCTAAGAGCCAGCCCCTCCATTCCCAAGTTCACATCACTATAAAGTAAATTTTTACTTATCTCTGTTCTGATTACAAAAGGTGTGTAAGGTGGCTGTAAAAAACAACAAGTTTCAGTGGAAGGAAATTAGTTCTCAAAGTATGTGCCAGTTTGAGAAGTGGGCTGAAGCCTGGGCTCTTTCTAACAGCCGACGTAAAAAATCGGCTGTGATCCGTTATGTTATGCTGAAAGTTAAAAACAAGCAGAGCCCAAAGAGGTCAGATATAGTCATCAGACTTTCAAGCCATCAGTCTTAAGTGCCTGGAAGATGGCAGACTTCCAATAGAAGTGAAACGAAAGGGTTAGGAAGGCAGAGGAAGGCACGCGGCTGTTCCTCTGCAGATTCACAAAGCTTGCTTGAGTTTGGTGTTGGGATTTGGGTTCACAAACGCCTCTTCAAGGCTGCGATCAGTGCAGAGGCGGCACCACTCCGTCAGGCAGCTCTCTTCTCAATTTATCCTTCACTTCTACAGACATTTGAAAGGCTGTGCAAAATACCTCATTAGCCAAGCTGGCTTTACTACCAAGTTGACTGGGTGCCCCTGTCCCCCAGCACTCCTGTCAGAATGACCCACCACCCCCTTCTGACCAGAGCTACAAGAGGTTTACATTTGGGCATGAGCCTCCTTGCACACTGGCCTCCTCAAGAGCGGTATCAGTTGCAAGTGCCCTGATGACATCTCCCCCTGTCCTCACTGCATTGGCTGGGGCTATGCTTTCTTGCGCCTGGGCTCTATCGGATACCGCTATGCTATGGCCCCTGGTTCTTTTCCTGTAGGGTGGACATCCACAGGAAGGAAAATTCCGGGGCTGCAGAGAAGCCAGTCACCATCCATGCCACACCAGAAGGGACATCGGAAGCATGCCGCATGATTCTTGAAATTATGCAGAAAGAGGCTGATGAGACCAAACTGTAAGTCTGCTATAAGATTAAGAAATATGTTTAAAAGCTCTACATGTGTTACTCAGTGAGTGTAGAGGGGTCATGTGTGTGTTGCTCACAGGGACAGAAGTGATATGTGCATTGTAATGCACAACGTACTGTTTACACAGCGAGCGAGCAAGCGAGAGAATTTCCTCGTGTTGCAAACTTGAACCTCTCTCTGTGCCCATTAAACACCCTCCGGCTTCCTGTTCACCTCCTGCTCCTACCAGATGGATTGCTTTAGATGCTTCACACGATGGATGATCCCACAGATCTGTCGTCCTGTAATCTCAGCCCCCAAGTTCTTCCACGTGGTAGCACATAACGTCTGTCCTTTGTCCAGCTGCTGCTGTAGCATCTTAGCCGTTCAGTGACACTTCTGGGAATGTGGATTTACAAGGGGTTTTGAGATATATCTTTTTTATTTCATATATCATATATACAACATATATCGTGTGTGTGTGTGTGTGTGTGTGTGTGTGTGTGTGTGTGTGTGTCCAGAAGTGAGATTGCTTGGGGGGGGGTTATTTTTTGTTTTTTTTTCGAGACAGGGTTTCTTTGTGTAATAGCCCTGGCTGTCCTGGAACTCTCTTTGTAGACCAGGCTGGCCTCGAACACACAGCCATCTGCCGCCCCCTCCCAAGTGCTGGAATTAAAGGCATGTGCCATGATGCCCAGCTCGAGATTCCTGGATTTTATGGGATTCCTTTTTATTTATTTACTTCCCACTGGACAGGCCTGCCTAGTGGACCCACTGCCATCTACCTAGTATCGGGTAGGAAATGGAATTAGAGTTACCACTGTGTGGCTCATTTTAGTCAGAATTTATAAGCTGAGGTTGGGAAAGAACTTTTAAAAAGTTGTCTTCCATTCATAAAAGACAAAGGTGCTGATTCTTGGGAGCTAAGATGGCGTCTGTCCTAAGTGCCGGGTCCACTCTGTCTCTTTAGGGCTGAGGAGGTTCCTCTGAAAATCTTGGCCCACAATGGCTTCGTTGGAAGACTGATTGGCAAAGAAGGCAGAAATCTGAAGAAAATTGAACATGAGACAGGGGCCAAGATAACCATCTCATCGTAAGCTACCCCTTCTGACTAAACATGCGCAGGGGCAACTGATGCGAGCTCACTAGCCCCTGCTTCCGTCCACCGGGGAATGCACTCAGCCACAGTTACTCTGGGAAGCATGGGATGGGGAGCAGATCCGTAGGGTTGGCTGTGTAGCCCCAGAGAGCACTCACCAGCACAAGAGAGGCCCTGAGCTCTACCCACAGCACCATGAAAATGCAGCACAGGCCTGTAGTCCAGGGGAAGGGAAAGACTAAAGTTCAAGGCCAGCCTTGACTGCACCGTGCACTAAGGGACTTAGTGAGGCTTTTCTCAAAACACCAAGTACAACATGGGGCTTGGGGACACAGCTCAGGGGTAGAAGGCTTCCCTAGCATGCATGAGGCACTAGGCTCAGTCCACCACACGCACCCCCCAATGTCACTAGTAAGACAGCAGGGATTCTAGGCTGTAGTGTTAGGAGCGATCTACTCTTTATCTTTAGCAGGGTGTGTTTGTGGTCTGGAACTTTATTTATTTATTTTTTTCCCCTGTCTCGTCCCTGTCGGCCGTCGGCCAGCTTGCAGGATTTGAGCATCTATAACCCTGAGAGAACCATCACTGTGAAGGGTACCATTGAAGCTTGCGCCAGCGCTGAGATAGAGATCATGAAGAAGCTGCGGGAGGCCTTTGAAAACGACGTGCTGGCTGTTAATGTGAGTGCCCGGCACTTCCACGCCGCCGCGCCGCCGGCCTGTTTTCCTACCGCTGAGGCAGGTCCCAGCCTGCCTAAGGGTAGCTGCTCTTCGTCGGCTGTCGGGGACGTGCCTTAGGAGATGTGAAAAACTTGTGGCTTCCTAGGGTAAACCAGTCAGTAAACTATGGCAAACCCAAGTCAGCGTGATCGCCAGTGAAGTCATACCGTCGAGCCCATGGAGTGGGGTGACGCTCAGGATTGCCTGTATCAGAAAAGGAAGATGTCAAAACTAGGCTACCCACATATGTAGATAAACAGGACTGGGTGCCAGATATGAGAATTAAAAGTATCAAGGCCAGGGAAGTGGGTTCCCCTCTTTTCTAAACTTTGTACAATGTTGTCATGTCTTCCCTCTCTTTAAAGTTTCAAGTATATACCTTAGTCAGGCTGGGTGGCACAGGCCTTTAATCTCAGAATTTGAGAGACAAAGAAAGAGGCAGGTGGATGTCTGTGAGTTCAAGGACAGCCTGGTCAACACCCTGAGTTCCAAACAAGCTGGGGCTACAGACTGAGACCCCATCTCCATTATATATGTATGTATGTGTATATATGTATACATTCATATATGTGTGTGTGTGTGTGTGTGTGTGTGTGTGTGTGTGTGTGTGTGTGTGTGTGTGCTGGAGATGCTCCTGTGTGATAAGTGTGTAGCATATGTAAGGCCTAGAGTTAGTTATTCAGGGTCAAAACAAATGCCAGCACATGGCAGAGGCCTTGTCTACCATGGGCTGCTTGAGGCCAAGGCTGAGGGCTATTTGAAGAGGCACTTCAGACTGGCCTGTGGGAGGAAGGACGGGGCTAACTTCTGCTGGGCGGCATCTCTTGCTTGTTGGCTGGCACTCTTAGTTTGCCTAGTAAAGGCTGTCACCCACTTGAGCACTGTCCGTTGCTTGCAGAAGACTACACAGTCCTCCTGTTCCTTAGTTCTCACTGTATAATTGTTTAAAACTATTTATCCACCAGCAAAGCTCGGCTCAGAGGCGTAAAAGCTTTCCTTTTCCCAGTGTAATTTGCTGAGGATGGACAGGGCCTGCTGGTCAGCCATCCACAGCTCAGCTTCCCCGGTTGTCAGCCCCACTGACCTCTTGGCTTCCTGTGAGCCTTCATCTCCACCTACTGACATCTCACAGAGGAGTGGTCTGTGGTACAGCCCCGCCTCCCTCTCAGCAACACTTCGTACAGCGTCAGCGTCCCATCCCATACACCTCTTCAGCCTCGCCTGAGCACCTCATGCCACACAGCACAGGATGGGGGAAGAGGGAGAGAAGCTTCCTCCTGTGCGCATGCCCTTGTGGCAGTATCATCTAGTCGTCCCATCCTTCTCTTGTGGACTCCTAATGCCTCTGCTATGCACGTCTTCCCATGAGCATCTTGGATATACTCAAAGGAGGTGTCAGTGCACTGCACGTCAGTGTTTCAGAGCATGTCAGTTAGATATCTGTGCCAAGTCCGTGCTCAGAGAGAGAGAGAGAGAGAGATCACAAAGTCACGGATCTTAACATGCAGCACAAAGTAACGATGAAGGATCCAAGCTTGCTGTTCTGCGTTCTTACCCAAAGGGGCAATTTCCAGGGTGACTTCACCCATAGGGAAACCAATGGAAAATCTTCATGTTCAGGAAGCCAAGGATTGGGGCAGGCTGGGCACAGGCTAGCATAGGGACATCTCTCTGTCTCCAGCCCGGGTGAGCATCCTAGGTTGAGATGTGAAATAGGTAAAATGACCCTGAAGTGGCAGCTAAGTGGTGGAGAGACAGAAAGAGAAGCCGTCTTCACATCAGATAGTGAGATTTGCCTGGGTGTCAGTGCTAGCTAGTGAGAGGTTCCGACCCATCCTCGGGCAATTAGAAAAGACTGGTATTCGCTTTCATCTAACAAATATTGATTGAGTACCGACGTACCAGACCCTGAATATAGCTCTAAGGAAAACAGCCACTGATCTCAAGGAGGTGAGGCAGGACCAAGGCACTGAGCCTGTGACTCGGTCTTGTATCTTTGAGGAAATGGAAGTGTTACGGGAGCCCAGAACTGGGAGCCTGAGGGGGGGAAGACATGATCCAGAGGTGAGAGGGCACAGGATATTCAGGGAGACAGATTCGATGAGGTGGGGACCAGGGCTCAGCAGGAAAGCAGCTAAAGAAGACATTGTTGGCCACAGTAAGATACGTGCAAATACCCAATGGTGACAAGGTTTCCTTACAGGAATGTCACAGTCAGACTGAGACGTGTTGTCCACCCTCGGTAACAAGCCGAGGAAGTCCATGTGCCAGGGTAGAACTGACCAGGACATGATGAGGCTTTGCAGACAGGAGACAGAGGCTGGCCACAGCAAGCCTGGCCTCCCTGGCTTCTCTCCCTCATATTTTTTCTTCCTTTCTGTTCCCAGCAACAAGCCAATCTTATCCCAGGGTTGAACCTCAGTGCGCTTGGCATCTTTTCAACAGGACTGTCCGTGTTTCCTCCACCAGCAGGGCCCCGTGGAATTCCCCCCAGTGCCCCCTACCACCCCTTTGCCGTAAGTAGCCCTATGTCCGAGGGTCACTCGTGCTCGGCATCTCTAGGCAGCACAACTACTCTAATATGTTAAGAAAGGGCAAAAGCCTTTATTTGCAGGCTGTCGTTATGAGTGGTTATAATTTGAATAAAAGAGGCCTCCCAGTGGGGAAATTGATTCTGAACCGGGCTCTGAACATGTGCTCTCAAGCATGCTAAGTGTCATGCCCCATAGGAAAGAACTGCTCACCGATTCATTAGCCCGAGGTCCATTTTATACAAATAAGAGCTGTTAGTTCAGACAGCATTCATGAGTATTGATCATTTAATACAAATGTTCGGATACTTGGATTATTCTTGAATAGATACGCATTGCTACCTTTGTCCATAACCTAGATACACTTTATTGAAAGGAAGCATCACAGGGTGTCTAAAGCGCACACTGCCTGATATTTCGCAGGTTCTCAGTGTGTATGGTTTAGCTCTTAATTCTCAGCAGGAGAAATCTGAATGGTATGTTTTCTTCTCATTATTCTCAATCAGGAGAGTAGTACATTACCAGACAGAGGCTGAAGACCCTGGTCACTTGACAGCTACCCTCCCCGACCTTACTCTTCTCTTAACACATGGCTTATTTTTGTTTGTTTGTTTGTTTGTTTTGGTGGTTTTTCGAGACAGGGTTTCTCTGTGTTATCTTGGCCATCCTGGACTCACTTTGTAGACCAGGCTGGCCTTGAACTCACAGCGATCCACCTGCCTCTGCCTCCCAAGTGCTGGGATTAACGGCGTGCGCCACCACGCCCGGCAACGCATGGCTTATTTTGTGAGCAAACTTTTCTTACTCCCGTTTCATGGGGAGAGTCTGGTGGGTGAGAGAGCTCTTTTTTGATAGGTGCTCTCTGGTGTAGGCATTGCTAGTGGCTTTTAGGGGCCCCCTGTGCTCATACAACTCTCAAAACAGATATGAGTTGGCACAGCCCATTCTGCCTTACCCACAGAAGCTTTTCTGAGCTGTTTGGAGGTACTACGTACCCTCACTTTGGTTCTGCCCAATTTCCTTGTAAACTAAAGGGTAGAGCTACCTCTTAAACTGTATGTGTGTCTGTAATGGAGGGGTCGTGGCAGAAGCACGTGGTTACCTTTGCTGTGAGCTGTAATAACCAACTTAGCACTATGAAAAGGGCACCGGAGACGTATTACTGCCTGGGCCAGGCTACATAGGGAGCCCTGCAGAGTCTGCCTGAGAGCTGAAATCACAGTAGAACATGATGTATGCAATTTAAAAATCCCAGCTTTCAGCCGGGCGTGGTGGCGCACGCCTTTAATCCCAGCCCGTGGAGGCAGAGGCAGGCGGATCGCTGTGAGTCGAGGCCAGCCTGGTCTACAAAGTGAGTCCGGATGGCCAAGGCTACACAGAGAAACCCTGTTCGAAAAACCAAAAAAAAAAAAAAAAAAAAAAAAAAAAAAAAAAATCCCAGCTTTCTCTTGGACCAAATTGGTGCAGAAATTTTAAGCATAAAGATATGTTTTCTTAATCCCCAACTGTGGCTCATGCCCAGCACTGGGAAGGCATTTCAGGCCAGCCTGGAGTACATAGTTAGACCCTGTCTCAGAAAATAAAATAGATAAATATATAAAAATTAAAGATGTGATGTTTTCTTTTGAGGTTTTGGCCTTTTAATGTTGTACTGAGGAAAAAGCCCCTTCTTCATCCAAGATTGTAAAAATGTTTTTCTTATACTGATTTTCAGTTGTTTTTGCTGGGGAGGGGGGGAGGCATGGTGTATTTATACTGTATTTTTACAGGGAATTTATCTTGATCTAACTTTATTATTTTTCCAAGTGAATAGCCAGTTTCCCAAACTCATTTATTGAGCAATCTGTTTTATCAGTTAACTTGAAATCTAACTATGGCCTTTCTTTTGTGTTTGATTCTTTGAGGCAAGATCTCATGTAGCCCAAGCCGGCCTCCAGCTAGCTCTGTGGCTGAGAGTGGCTTAGAGCTGCTGAGCGTCCTGCCTCCACCTCCCAAGGGCCAGTGCACCACCTTGCCCAGTCCCAACTGTCTCATAGCCTACCTCATGCGTTTCTGGCCTTCACCACATTCCACTCAACGCCGTGTCTATACGGAAGTCACTGATGTTTTATACTTTCTGACAGTTTGAACAAAAAGCTTGCTTTTGTTTTTGTTTTGTTCTGTTTTTCCCTCAAAGAATGAATTGGAAATATGGCAGCTTTTACCATTTGACAAAATGGAAGAAAATATAATATTTTTAAATTCCTTTTAGATACGATAAATCCTACTCATAAAACTTTTTGACCTGGCAACTTTTGTTTGGAAAAAAAAAAAGTTAACTTTTGTTTCCATTTCTTTTAAAAGTTTTTTACTTCGTTCATTTGTAATTTTCTATAAAAGTGTCCATTTCTACTGTCAGGTTGAAACTTGGAGGAGGGGGCCTACCTGTGGTGTGCTCTCCAGCATGAGGAGAAATTTGTTTTATCTCTTTTAGATTCAGCACCGTGAAGCTGTGCATAGTGGGTAGTTTCCATTTTTAAATATCTATCCTTGGAGTCTTCTGCTTCTCTTGATTCCTAATATTATATGTTTGTCTTCTTGTTTTCTTTTCTGTCTTTCTTTCTTTCTCCCCCCTCCTGCCCCCCCCCCCCCCCGAGACAGGGTTTCTCTGTGTTAGCCTTGGCTGTCCTAGATTCACTTTGTAGACCAGGCTGGCCTCGAACTCACAGAGATCTGCCTGCCTCTGCCTCCCGAGTGCTGGGATTACAGGTGTGCGCCACCACGCCCAGCGTTCTTGTTTTCTTAATAAGATTCCCAGGGAGTTTTTCCTTTTTTTCTTTTCTCCTTATTCACTGGGGACAGTTCCCTATGGTGTAGCCTGGCCTCAGACTCCCCAGATAAGCTTGGCATCTGCTCTCCTGCCTTACGTTCTCAGTGCTACGAGGACAGGCATGTGACACCACACCAGGCTTATGCAGCATTGGGGACTGAACCCAGGGCTTTGCTGTGTTCCACAAGAGCTTACCAGTTGAACATGCACCCAATCTCCTGCTAAGGACTTTAAATTTTTCATCATTTGATAAAGGCTCCCTTTTGTCAGTCACACTGGGGCTGTTTCTTGTTCTCTGGGAGCTTGCTCTCTTCCAGAGCTTGTTCCCTGGGCCTGTTGACTGGCTCGCTGCCCTTACCGCAGACTACACATGTCTAGTGAAAGTTAGTTGTACTTTCATGTATTTAAGTTCACGAGAGGATACGCTAATGAGCCCATAGAAGACTTCACTGATGCTGTTCTCCTGAGGCTCCACCTGACCTCACGGAGACCACTCCAGGCGCGTGCAGGTCAGGGAGGCTGAAATGGTTGAGATCTCAGCCTGCAGAGTCCAGACATTGATCCAGGTTCAAATCTTGCTTCTGGTTCTCGCTTCTCAGTGTCCAGCCCCCTGCACCCCTTAGGCCCGCTTCAACCCTCTCCCCCAGTTGTCCTAAGAGAACCCAGAGTGGATGTGCTGCTGTGAACAGACGGTCTGACGGTCTGGGATAGAACAGTGAGCCACCCACACATCCTTGCCTTTTTCCCAGGTCCCTGTTGCTCTCTTTCTGCCCAGGGATGTCTGTCATCACATCACAACTGTAGAAACGTCTGAGTGTAAAGCCATAGCCTGGCCTGGACCTCCTGCACTCCTTTCTCATGCTCATGCTTCTGGTCTCTGGTTTCTCCTGCTTGAAGATCCCTCCTCCTCACTCACGAGTCGGCCCATCCCTCACTCTACCTTGGACCCCACAGGTCTTCCAGGAGAGTGAGCGAGCTGATGGGTGATGCCTGTGGATCTTCACAAATGCGTCTGCTGTATATCTGTCTACCCACCAGTAGAGTCCAACTGGTGATTATTAGTGGGCCCCCCAGTATATGAAAAAGATCCCTCCCGCTCTCCTTTGTCAGTAGTGGGGCACACCTTGCTGTCACCTTCATAAAAATACTTCCCCTGTTGTACACATGCGTTGATAAAGCTTTTTTTAATAAAACTTTTAATTAATAATTATATTGTTAAAAATTAATTATAGTTATTTTACATAATATGTATTGATAATTAATTAAGTATTATATAGAGAAAGAGCTTCTCCCTCATAGAGGACTGGACCAGTGACCCCAGTAGCAAGATGAAGCTGCCTACTGACTAGGCGGCCTTGGCTCTTTAGGCAGGTGATTGATGGCTCCTGCCTCCCTCGGTCACTGATAGATTGATTGCTCTCTGATCACCAGAGGAAACATAATTGGAAAATCATTTTCCACTGGATGCTGTCGTCTCCACCTTAGCACAGGGAGATGGGAAACAGAAAGGACACTGGTAAGACACCAGCTTTGTTGTAAATAAATACTCATTTACTCTCCTTAAAACAGCCTACACCAGCTGGGCGTAGTGGCGCACGCCTTTAATCCCAGCACTCGGGAGGCAGAGGCAGGCAGAGCTCTGTGAGTTCGAGGCCAGCCTGGTGTACAAAGTGAGTCCAGGACAGCCAAAGCTAACACAGAGAGACCCTGTCTCGAAAAACAAAACAACCAACAACACACACCTTTGGCTCTCCTCAGATATCCTTATGGACAGCCCACATCTGACCCAGGTCTACAAGGCATGATCTCGCTGCACTGCCTTCCCCTGCACCCTTCCAACCTCTTTCATGTTCACAGTACTAGCTGCTTGTCTAAATTTCTTGGCAGGGCCAAGAGAGAGCCCCCTTTGCTTACCTCCCTTCAAAGCCTGAGGCTTCCCTGAAGGCACTGGCCAGAGGCCTCATTGCAGTCTGTTCAGTCCAACCAAGTCCTGGAGCTCTGATGGCCCAGTGGCCCCTCCCTAGAACCCAGGAAACACCCAGGGTGCCCAGAACGCTGTCCCCTCCCTCTGGAGCTCAAAAGAACAGCTGGTTTTGTTGCTAAGGGGACGTAAGGGGAAGCCTGACCTGGAGCTGAGTCTAGCTGGAGACGCGGATGGTGGAAGGCACGCACGCACGTTGCTCTGAAACGTGTTCTGGGCCCTCAGCTAGCCTCAAGCTCCAAGCTTCAGCCACACCCTCCCTTTGTCAGGCAGGCCTTGGTGTCCAGCACCTGTCACCTTTCTGGTGATGACAGTGATGGCGCTGTTAGGTCAGTAGCGGGAAGGTTAAGGGTTTCTTTGATCTTGTAAGTGTCCTACCCACAGGAGTATGGGCTCAGATGTGCCTCGCAGGCCAACATGGAGGGTAAGAAACTTATAGGGAATACATATAGCATATCATAGTCTTTGCTGTACTGTAGGTGTTCAGTTTAAACACAGCTACAGTTTCAACCTCAATTTTCTTTTTTTTAAACTTTTTAAATTTTTTACATATACATTTATAATATATATAAACTATCTATAGAAGAACCATGACACAATCAGGAATTATATAAATGTTACATTCTTAGTGTTTTGGCTATTTGTATTTGACAGTCTTGAAGAAAACATCTTTCCTATCTTGGTGTGTCTAAAATTCTGAATGTAAATCAATCTCCATCACATATTGTCATTATGAACTTAAAGCATCTATCTAGACCTAAAAACATCTTAACCGCTAAACAAATAGCTAGCTGTATTCATGAGTCCACATCTCCCCTCCTCTACACACACACTGCCCTCCTGCTCCTCCCCTCCCACATCTGCCCTCCTGCTCCTCCCCCTCCCACATCTGCCCTCCTGCTCCTCCCCCCCACATCTGCCCTCCTGCTTCTCTCTCCTCCCCACATCTGCCCTCCTGCTCCTCCCCTCCCACATCTGCCCTCCTGCTTCTCTCTCCTCCCCACATCTGCCCTCCTGCTCCTCCCCCTCCCACATCTGCCCTCCTGCTTCTCTCTCCTCCCCACATCTGCCCTCCTGCTCCTCCCCCCCACATCTGCCCTCCTGCTCCTCCCCCTCCCACATCTGCCCTCCTGCTTCTCTCTCCTCCCCACATCTGCCCTCCTGCTTCTCTCTCCTCCCCATATCTACCCTCCTGCTCCTCCCCCCCACATCTGCCCTCCTGCTCCTCCTCCCCACATCTGCCTTCCTGCTTCTCTCTCCTCCCCACATCTGCCCTCCTGCTTCTCTCTCCTCCCCACATCTGCCCTCCTGCTTCTCTCTCCTCCCCACATCTGCCCTCCTGCTCCCCCCCACATCTGCCCTCCTGCTCCCCCCCACATCTGCCCTCCTGCTTCTCTCTCCTACCCACATCTGCCCTCCTGCTCCTCCCCCTCCCACATCTGCCCTCATGCCCCTGCTTCTCTCTGCCCTCCTGCCTCTCCCTTCCCCACATTTGCGCACAATGCGTGAATTGGTCCAGTCCTTTCTCTCACTGTTGCTCTCACTTTTCCACACTGGGTTTCCATTCCTTCTGGAGATCTCTGATGCAGCTAACTGGTCCATCTTCCCAGGATCACATTGGCTTGTTCTGAACAACTCTTGGGTTTTGCCCCAGTATTCTCTTTGAATATTGCTTGTAATGCACAACTTATAATCCCCCCATAAAAATAGGAGTCACTTGCCCTGACTCCCCCAAAAACCAGCTCGGAGCAGTGGCTGTGTGACTGAGTGGGCTAAGTTCCTAGTGGGGGAGGCTCATGTGAGAAGCAGCAGCCACGGCACCTTACCAACGCTTGCGTGGTCTGATGATAGATGCACTTGAGCAGAGATTAGAAACACGAAGGTACACCTTGGTAGGTGTGATAGCGGTGCTGGCTCTTAGAGCACACGCTGAGCGGACGCTGATGCCCGACTCACTGAATGTCTTGTTCATGTGCAGACCCACTCCGGATACTTCTCCAGTCTGTACCCTCATCACCATTTTGGCCCGTTCCCGCATCATCACTCCGTAAGTGCTTCTTATTTCTGCCCCGGCCACCGTCCTTTCCGTCCACGGAGGGCTCTCCTCATGAGTGGGCTCGTGACTGTTCACAGGGTGAATGTTCTCTGTGTGGTTCTAGGCTGTCCCAGGAGTGATCCAACTCAGAGTCTAAGCACCAAGCCCCCCTGTGCCACGCTCAGTGCTGTGGAGCCCCCTCACCTCCGTGGCCTCTTGGGTGACCCTAGCAGTTAGAACTGAGCCTGGGCTGTGTGGTGAGTACCACACCAGCCACAGGTGGCTCGCCATCACTTGTTCCTGCAGAGCCAGGGGATCCAGGGTCTTCTAGTTCTCGTTCTTGCAGCCACCTGCACTCATGTACACACACGCTCTCACACACTTTAAAAATATATATATATCAAAAACACGAAAGAAAGAAAACCAATGGGAAAATGTTAATAAGCCAAAGAAAAGTTCCCAGTGGGCAGGGGTTGCGGATTCAGTGGGTTAAGTACTTGCCATTCAAGTATGAGGACTTAAGAACCCACATAAACAGCCAGGTGCACTGGGATGCTTGTGGCACTGAGGGAGTGATGCTGGGAGATCCACCTAGCCTAGCTTAGGTCAGTGAGCTCCGGGTTCCTTAGCAACCTGAGGGAGATAGCAGCAGCAGCTTCTGGCGCCCAGCATGGATGCACACACAGGAACGTGTACACAGGCATACACCACACCACATTATTTTTTGCCAGTGTAGCATCTTGAAGACGCATCATCCCCGACAGGCCCCGATAGCAACAGCCAGTGCCAGCCTGGCCTAGGAGCCCCTCTCTCTCTTTCCAGAGGTTTCCAAGAAAGAGGTGGCTTGCCCACCTCCCTGGATACTCACCATGGGGCCTGGTCACAGCTGGGTGAGTCACCTTGTATTCCTAGTTATAGGATGGGCCAGACAGCTTTCCCTCTGTCCTTGGGCCAGGTGTGTTTAATGACTTTTTTACTATTTTACATATTACTGTGTATGTGCAGGCTTGCACACACCACAGCACCACGTGGGGTCAGGACAACTTTCAGGGACTGTCTCCTTCAGCCGTGGGTTCCAGGGATCAAACTTAGGTTCTCAAGCTCCTGTGACAAGCACTTTTTAATCCACCAAGCTGTCAGAGAGTACCCATTTGGCTTCTTGGATGAAGACACAGGAAACATACATACCAAATCTGTGTATGTCAGGGAGCCCACCGGTGTGTGCCCAGCAAACACAGGTGCTCGGGATAGAGAGATAGCTCAGAGGGTAAGAGTACTGTCTATTCTTCCAGAGGTCCTGAGTTCAATTCCCAGCAACCACATGGTGGCTCGCAAACATCTATACTGGGATCTGATGCCCTCTTCTGGTGTGCAGGTGTACATGCAGGCAGAGCACTCATACATAAAATGAATAAATCTTAAAACACACACACACACACACACACACACACACACACACACACACACACGTGCTCAGAGATCTCTGTAGGCTCGCACAATCCCGCTTGGGTTTGGCTTCACTCCTCAGGTTCCCCTGTGGAGCAGCAGGCCACAGAGAGACCTAACATGCCTTTTGGCCACCTCCCAATAGTGAAGCCTTCCTACAGTAGGACTCTTCTGGCACTTAGCTGGGCTGTGAGGTGCCAGGTTAGAGTGACCGCTGTGTGCATGTTTTTTTCCCTAGTACCCAGAGCAGGAGACTGTGAATCTCTTCATCCCAACCCAGGCTGTGGGTGCTATCATCGGAAAAAAGGGGGCGCACATCAAACAGCTGGCTCGGTTCGCTGGTGCCTCTATCAAGGTAAGGTCACTGTTACCAGCTGCCTGTCCCTGTGGCCCTCCTTTGTCCTCCTTTGTTGGCGTCAGACAGATCTTACACCACCCAGAGACGGAGTCCGCAGAGTGGATTTCCACGACCATTCCGGTCTGCTCCCATTCTTCACCTTAGCCCTCTCCTGTTCAACCAAACAACTGAGTTGGTGTAAGGACAGAGCTGAGTCCTCCAAGGATCGGCATCATCCCCTGCTCCCAGAAACATGAACAAAGCCAACGTTTTTCCCCGAAGCTAAGTGGATATACACTCAAGCAGATTGAGCGTTCGTGCTTAGCACCGGGCACGTCATGCAAGACTGTGAGAAATGAAGAACTTTCTAGGAGGTGCTGATAAAGTCATAGGCAGACAGAGCTGGTGGCGCCTCCTGTTAAGAGGCCAGGACTGAGCTGTGGGCTGGGAGAGGGACATCCCCTTGGTTTGTCACATCGATGTGTGCAGATGTGGCCACAGTTAGCTGTAGTTAGCCCGTGTTCTGCCTCCCTCAGTTGTCAGGGATTGTTTGTCAGGGACCTCAAGCCCAGCCGTTAGCTCTGACTCAGCAGAATGCCCCTGGAAACACTTCCGGAAACAACTTTCCATCGTTACAACCCAGAATTGTGAAACCAGATCTCAGTTTGGAGAGAGACAACGCTTACGCGCTTTGTCCCTAAGAGCTGGCATCTGTCCTCAGCGGGTGTCACAGGGAATGAGGAGTGCAGTGGCACTGGAAAAGAACCCCGTTCTTGCTGAACTCTCCGGCCCCACCTGTCTGTGCTTACAGTTAGAGGCTCACATTCAAACTGGGGGAAGCCTACAGTGGGGCGGGTGTGACGAGGGCATGGGCTCCTCTGTGCCCGGTGGCTTGGCACAGATAACAACCTCCCATGGATAATGGAAAAAGCAAAGATTAGCACAGCCTGGCTGCACCCAGGAGATCTTTGCTGTGGTCTGATATGCTAAACAAACAAAAGCCAGTGAGACAATTTGGACCAAAGGGCTTCTTTCATCCAAGTCCCACTTCACTGGAAAAAGGGAGACAGAGAGAATAGGGGCACACTGAGGCACCCAAGTGGTCAGCCTGGGTCTTAGATAGCAAGTCCATTGGCCTCTGTGTTCCCGAGTGTCTCCTGTGCCTGACCACAGCAGTAACTTCCCTGTTTGCTAATGAGCTGAGAAGTGGAGCCCAGGAGATCTGATCTACCGAGCCCAGATTGTCCTGTTTCTGCCCTGTTGCTTCCTCCTCTCATACTCACTGATCTTCAGAATCGTTCTCAGCCAGCGCCTTTAGGGAAATGAGGGGGGGGGGGCTTCTGTCGTCACAGACATGATCAGTCCCTTGTGGGGAGGGCGGGGGGGGGGATGTTTTGAAGCTGACCTCTAACATCTATTCTCAGATGAGTCTGTCTTGGCCTCCTCAGTAGCTGGAACTACTGCCATGAACCACCAGGTCCAGCTCAGTTTTGTTATCAGCTTCTCCCTCTTTCCCTATTTCCTCTTCCTCCACTTCCTTTTCTTCCTCCTCTTTTTCCTCCTGTAAAGATTAAGAAAGTAAGTCAGAATGTGCTGCGAGGAAAAAAAAATGTATTAAGGACCTTATCTTAGTTAATCTTCTCCCAATGTGCCGTTCCCTAAGCGTTCAAATACATGGGCCTATGAGGGCCATTTTTATTCAACCACCACTCCACTCCAAAGCCCTGTGGCCACATATCACAGCGCAAACGTGCATTCTGCCCAACCTCAAAAGTCCCCACAGTCTACCACAGTCCTCAACACCACTTACAATCCCGAAGTCTCTTCTGAGACTCACACGTAGTCTCTTAGCAATAACCCTACGTAATCACGAAGCAGATAACACACTTCTAACATACAGCAGCACAGGGCATCTGTCACCATTCCAAAAGGGAGGCAAGGGAGCGCAGTGAGGACACACCAGACCAAAGCAAGACCTAAACCCAGCTGGGCGAGCTCCAGACTCTGCAGCCTGAAGATCTCTAGCTCCTTCCACCCTTGTTGACTGCAGCACACTTCTTTCTCCTGGGCTGGCTCCGCTCCCTGCTAGCGGCTTTCCTCAGCACGTTTCCATGACTCTGGCGTCTCCGATATCGTGGCGATCCAGGCCTCACGATCACAGCTTTACACAATGGCCTCTTTGGGCCTCCGTGCAAGAACGCCCCTGATACACGCCTGGCCCATCTGGCTTTCCTTAGTTGCAGAGAGAGACTCCAGAACCCCTTTCTTGACTCTAAAGCCAGAACCATGTGGCTGAAGCTGCCAAGTTTCTCAGGCTGACTTGGACTGTAGCATTGGCCCCTCAAATACATTTTCTCCATCTTTCCGGTTTGGATGGTTTCCTTCGCTGCACAAGCCTTTCTTTGATTCTTTTCACAAGGTGGGAGCTTAAAACTCGATGGAGGTGCCAGGCGCTGGTGGTGCAAGCCTCTAATCCCAGCACTTGAGAGGCAGAGGCAGGTGGATTGCTGTGAGTTCGAGGCCAGCCTGGTCTACAAAGTGAGTCCAGGACAGTCAAGGCTTGGTCCTGGGTGATGGCCGAAGCCCTGTATCTCATAGGACTTGGCTGGAGGAAGAAGCAAGTTGCTAGAAGGGTGCTCGCTGCAGAGACCGGCAGTAACTGCTGATCTGCTCTAACCTGCTCTGGGTAGCCAAAAACTCAGCTTTGATCCCAAGAGTTAAGATCATGGCTTCCTAAGGCCCAGGGTGGAGGCAGCACAGTGTCAGACCAAGCGTGGGGTCTGAGGGCAGAACGAAGCCTTGCTGTCAACTGATGTCAGCGTGTTTCTCCTTCCTTGCCCTGCAGATAGCTCCAGCGGAAGGTCCAGACATCAACGAAAGGATGGTCACCATCACGGGGCCACCCGAAGCTCAGTTCAAGGTCAGTGCCGAGGAGTGCCGTCAGCCCCGCAGGCTCTAGGTTCGGGGCCACAGTGAGGTCCTTTGTCAGCCTTGCCCCTGCCCAGTTCTCCTCCACTGCTCATGGGTCTTGAAGTCCTGCCTGGCTCCCTATTTGTTCTCTATGCTCTGTCCTCTCGCCATGGAAAGGTGGGTCATCTGGCGGTGCCCAGTCAGAGTGGCAGTGCCTCCAGGATGTCTCTGATTGGGTGGCTGTCTTAGGTGCCTCCAGCACTGGGCATTAACGTGGGTGTAGAACATGCTGAATTTGTTTAATACATTCTTAAGCGGAGTTAAGGCAGGAGATGAGCCTTACCTGGTGGAAGTTCTGGCAGCCTGGGGAGAGGATTCCAGCACCACTGAGGAGAGACCTTTTGTGAGGAGTATTATCTCGTTTCTGATGTCCTACCTCTGACAACATTAAAACTTGAATCTCGGGGCTGGAGAGATGGCTCAGTGGTTAAGAGCACTGTCTGCTCTTCCGAAGGACCAGGGTTTCAATTCCTAGCACCCACATGGCAGCTCACAACTGTCTGTAATTCCAGTTCCAAGGGACCTGACACCCCCACACCAATGCACATAAAACAAAATTAAATAAAGTATTTAAAAAACCAAACTTGAATCTCAAGAAGGCAGAAATAACAGACTGATTTATAAAAGCGCAGCCCTGATTACAGCCTTGGAATTAATTCTACATAGGGACATAGAAGCATGTAGGCCACAGCTCCATATACGAGAAGTGTGGAGTAGCAACCCGTAGGGAAAGAAGGTAAACTGGTGGTTTGCGGGAGAGTAGGAGTAGGAAGCAGGGGTGGGAACCAGCTGCTGAATAGTATGGTTGGTGGAGGAAGTGAAGGGGGAGTCCAGGGCCCCACACACAGAGAGCAGCAAGCTCTCCTTCCTAGCCCTCTTTTTTTTTTTTTTTTTTTTGGTTTTTCAAGACAGGGTTTTGACAAGGTGTAGCCTTGGCTGTCCTGGACTCGCTTTGTAGACCAGGCTGGCCTTGAACTCACAGCGTTCCGCCTGCCCCTGCCTCCTGGGCTTTTTTTTTTTTTTTTTTTTTTTTAAAGTTTGGTACAGGGTCTCACTAGGTTGCTCAGGTTGGCCTCGCCCTTGCCATTCTTTTCCTCGGCTTCCTGAGAAACTGGGATTATGGGTTTGTGCCACCACTGGTTAATTGGATGGGCCCAGAATATTACAGAGAGCAGTAGATGGTCCCACAATGCTGACTGCACTAGCACGCGGAGCTTGATTCGCACACCACAAAACAAAAGCAGCAGCAGCAGCAGCAGGTTCAGACCCAGCAGATCCTCCAGCCAGTCTGCAGAGAGCTGAGCACACAGTGGAGAAGGCGCTCAGGCTGCCTTAAACAAATTCAGAAACAAGCATTGACAGCCACAGGGAGTATGGAAATAAGAATGTAGTCTTGGTGGCCCACCAGTTGTCCTCAACCTGGTCACACATGTCCTTTGGAGGAGGCAGTTTGACAAACCGTGGTGCCTGGCAGCCTGTGTACGGATTGCAGAGTGAGGCTGTTCAGTGTCTGGGCACCCCCTGGCTCTGCAGGACCTGGGGCAGCTGCCCATATGCTGGGGGTGGTGATGGGGGAGAGACAACACATCCCACCCCTGAGACTCCCAGTTCGCAGAGCACTGACAAAGCAGTATGGTCACCGGTCATCTTGTCCTCAGGCTCAGGGACGGATCTTTGGGAAGCTGAAAGAAGAAAACTTCTTTAATCCCAAGGAGGAGGTGAAGCTGGAGGCCCACATCCGTGTTCCCTCATCGGCAGCTGGCCGGGTGATCGGCAAAGGGGGTAAAACCGTAAGTCGGCTCCCAGCTCTCTGCCCTGGATGGCCCCCACTCTGGCCATGCCTGATTTCAGATCCTCACTAGCATTTTTGCTCACCCTCAACACATGTGAGGGGGGGCCTTACGGTGACAGGCTTGCGTTCTCCTGACGTGCGCTCTGTGGATGAGGCACGAGGAGTTCAAGGACAGAAAGGTTATCAGCACTAGGGCCCAGTCTCATGGCAGCAAGCCCAAACAGAGACTACCTTTCCTGAGTGCTGTGCCACCAGCCCTGTATCATACCCCAGTGACAAGAAGGCTATGTTCACACACACACACACACACACACACACACACACACACACACACACACACACACACAGTCCTGTATCATACCCCAGTGACAAGAAGGCCACGTTCTGACACACACACACACACACACACACACACACACACACACACACACACACACAACCCTGTATCATATCCCAATGATAAGAAGGCCATGTTCACATACACACACACATACCAGGTAGAGCCCAGAGTCTGCTGGCCCATTTGAACACTCTTTGCCTGGTTTCCAAGTCCACAGGCTGCGACTCCACCCTGTGCTCTCTCTCTCTCAACAACGGTCTCCAGGGACCCTCCCTCTCCCTACCGCATGTCCCATCCTCTGGTTTTTTCTCAAGTCTAGCCATCTGCTATAGGGGAGCTGACTTCAGCAAGAGGATGAGAGGATGAGAAAGAAAAAAAAAATTTTTTTTTTTTTTTGGTTTTTTGAGACAAGGTTTCTCTGTGTAGCCTTGGCTGTCCTGGACTCACTTTGTAGACCAGGATGGCCTCGAACTCACAGCGATCCGCCTGCCTATGCCTCCTAAGTGCTGGGATTACAGGTGTGCACCACCAGCCCGGCTTTATTTTTTAAGTAATTTATGTTTGCAGTTTCTGAAGGTATCAGTAACACATATCACCTGAATTCCAGAGCCAGGGGCATAATTCAGTGATAGAACACGTCCCTGTCAGGTTCGGGACCCTGAGTTCAACCTTCAGCACCCCCGCCACGCACGCGCGCGCGCACACACACACACACACACACACACACACACACACACACACAAAGAGAAGTATATTAATCCTAGCCATGAATAGGTGGTCTGTTGGACACAAGTGGAATATGGCTTTCTCACCTGGTGAGGAGGTGACTGAAGATGTCCCAGTAGGACTTGGTACATGGTAGTAAAGGGACATTGTCGGATGGCAGGAGTTAGGATTGGGGGCTCAGGCTCTAGGCGTAGGGTCACATGAAGAACACAAGGACTTCAGGCCAGTCCTTGGGTTTACAAATGTGACCCGAATCCAGGGTGCGAGCACGGATTGCTGACCGGAATTGAGTGCTGGAGACCGAGAACCCTGAATGGCTGTTAGGACCAGTCACGGAATTCTTAGCTGCCCCCTCTGGTCTCCTCAACCTGCCTGTGAGCTGAGCATTATGCCAAGGACCAGGGACAGGCAGACAGACGCTCTTTATGTCGGGGAAATGGAGAGTGGAGGATCCGAAGTGAGCCAACCTCGGCTCAGAAGAAAGGGGGCGCAGGAGGGTGGTTTCTGCTCAGTCGGACAAGAGGAGGCCATGCCTCTTGGCCAGCAGCCAGGAAGCAGTCGTCATCGTCTTCAGATTTATTTATTTATTTATTTATTTATTTATTTATTTATTTATTTATTGTATATGAGTGCTTTATCTGCATAAGAAGGCATCGGATAACATTATAGATGATTTTGAGCCGCCATGTGGTTGCTGGGAATTGAACTCAGGACCTCTGGGAGAGCAGGTCCCTTATCCTCTGAGCCATCTCTCCAGCCCCAGAAGCAGACTTCTAACCTGGCCTCCTACTGGGATCCCAATGAGTGTCTGCAGAACAAGAGCATTTATTTAGCCTGAGAGACAGCTCTGTGGAGTCAGCAGGGCTACTCTATCCATCAGCCTTTTGGACCTCCGCCTGGCCAAGGCAGGAGAAAGGGGCTTGAGCCATCCTCCCTCACTGCCTTCCCTGCTTTCCCCACCTTCTCAGGTAAACGAGCTACAGAACTTGACAAGCGCAGAAGTCATCGTGCCTCGAGACCAAACGCCAGATGAAAATGAGGAAGTGATCGTCAGAATTATCGGGCATTTTTTTGCTAGCCAGGTACTACTATCCTGTGAGGGCCCTGCCTCCTGCCCAGCTCTTACCACGAGTTCAGATAATTGTATTTGTGCCAGGGGGCCATGAGCTTTCCCCCACCACACACACACAGTGGAACCTTCCCCCGGCCCCTTACCTCAGGGACAGGAAACTGGTGGTGCAAGGCCCCTGGTGTACTCAGGTCCCCCCCCCCTCACCCCCAGCCTTCCTCTGAGGAGCTGCAGGGCCAGCAAGCCTCCAGCAGAACAGCCAGGTGCACAGTCAACAGGGGCCCCTGGTTTCCTGTTGCTCTCTCCCTTAGGCTCTCTGGAACACCCACATCACTGCTTGCCTTTCCCTCAGAGGCCAGCGCTGCAGTGACAAGGGGGACTTAGCTGTCTTGATGCTTTTGCTGAGGGCATTTTGGAAGAGAGCCAACTGTGACCCTCATGTAAGGCAGGGAAGGAGGCCAGTCTGGGTTCTTCTTGCTTGTAGCTGACTCTCCCAGCTGCTCTCCTGTGACCCGCCCACCACAACTGCTGCCTGGGCCAGTTGCGGAGTTTTCGCCCTCTGGGGCGCTGGGGCTCAGGGCAGCTGTTCTTGATGCTCAGGCTATGTCAGGGTTCTAGTCTGTCCTGTGTCCCACCCCCATCCCCCGATGTTTATTGTGCTTAGAAAGGCGAGTGGGGCCACAGCAGAGGTGTGGATGGCAGGGCCTTCAGCCACCATCACTGACCCCTACTGTTGCTTCCTAGCCAGTCTGCTTACTAGTTCCTCCCCTGCCTATCCCACCCCTGTGTGCCCCACCCCACCCCTACTTTGCACCCAGCAGGAAATGGAGAGGAATTCTGCTACCTGACTGCCATGCCTGGGGGTGGTGAAATGAATAGTTCTGAGAATTCAACTCTGCTTTACCGGGTTCCCCCCAGACCCTCTGGTCTCCTACAGGGCCTCAGAGCTGGGATTGTTTCTTCCTTGTGCCCTCCCCTCCCCTCTCTCTCTGCTGCAGACTGCACAGCGCAAGATCAGGGAAATTGTACAACAGGCGAAGCAGCAAGAGTCGAAATACCCTCAGGGAGTCGCCTCACATCGCAGCAAGTGAGGCTCCCCAGGCATCAGTGAACAACAGATGAATGTAACCCTCCCAACACCTGACAGACGAGACCAAACCCAGCCAGCGGATTGGGAGCAAACCAAAGACATCCTGAGGAGTGAAAAGTCTGCAGAGCAACCAGGGCCTGCAGACCCTCCTACATCCTGGGATCCAGGAGGGCATAGGGAAGGCCAGGTGTCCCCCACCTCCACCCCCACCCCCCAGAAACACCACTTGGCTTGCCCTCAGCTTTCCCTGGCTTCTGCAGGCCTACAGCCATACACTGCCCATCCATTCAGATCTCTCCTCAGCTCCCATGACGTTATCCCTTTCGGTTGAACTAACATAGGTGAACATGCTCGAAGCAAAGCAAAATTCCTAGCCCCTTCTGTGTTGTGGGAAGTTGCCTCTGTACATGTCTGTGCACATTAGAAGGGGAAAGACGTTAAGAAATGTGGCCTGTGGGTTACACGGGGCGCCTGCAGCGTTAATATATTTTAGAAATAATATATCAGATAACTCAACTAACTCTAATCTTTACTCAATTATTAATTTTGTTTTCTTTTTGAAGAGAAAGCAGGCTTTTCTAGACTTCAAAGAATAAAGTCTTGGGTGAGGCCCATTGGTATAGAAAGGGACTTTGAGCCACCCACACAGAACTCAACTTGGAGGGGAAGCTAGTCAGGGACACTTAATGGCAGTTGTGGATCACCTGTGCCTGTCAACAGAAGGGATACCGTCCCTGAGGAGGGACCCCAGGTTTAGCTTTGTTTTGTTTTGTATACTGCTATATATTTCTCTCTCTCTCTCTCTCTCTCTCTCTCTCTCTCTCTCTCTCTCTCTCTCTCTCTCTCTCTCTCTCTCTCACTCTTCCCCTCCCTCCCTCCCTTTTCTTTACCCACCTTTCTTTTGAAAACCCTTCATCCTTTTCTGTCTCCTGCCCCCGCCCCCCCCCCATATCTGTGCACACACACCCCAGGCAAAGCAGTGCTCTGAGTATTGTATCACACAAAAGGAACAAACGCGAAACACACAAGCCAGCCTCCGCTTACACTTGGTTACTCAGCGAGCAAGAGTCGATGGTACTTGTCCTAGCATTCGGAAGAGGAAAGCAGGAACCCACCAAACGAGCCAGCCAACCAAACAAAGAAAAGTTCCATAAAGAAAGAATGTACTTTGTCTTTTCACATTTTGGTATATAAGCCATCAACACTTAGTGAAATTATTTCTTTCTTTAAAAATTTAAAGTGCAGGAAAATAGCAATTTATACAAGGTTGTTGGCCCAGGGCGTTAAATTTACAGATTTTTTTTTTTTTTTTAATGAGAAAAACACACAAATAAAGCTACCTCAGGTGTTTTTTACCTCAGCACCTTGCTCTTGTGTTTCCCTTAGAGATTTTGTAAAACTGATAGTTGGAGCATTTTTTATTTTTTTAATAAAAATGAGTTGAAAAAAAAAAAAGATACCAACTGCCAGCCTGGAGCAGGCGGCAGCCCAAGTGTGCAGCAACTGTTCTTGTCTTCCGCTAGCCAAGAGCCTACGTGGCCTTCTTGTGGACAAACCTAAAAATGCTTATTTTTTAAAAATGGCAAAGAAAAACAGAGCGAATATTGGAGCCGTCCTGAATTTCAATAGGGTACGTGCCGTGAGGGCTTTTGTGCTGAAGGATGACCATGTCCTGGTTATGTGAAGAAACCATGACACCACCAGACTGCAATGCCGGTTTCCTCTACTGCAAACAGTGTTCTGTGAAAAAAAAAAAAAAAAAAAAAAAAAAAAAGGTAAAAAAAATATATCCAAGCTAACAAGATCCTGTTGTCTTGGTGTCTTATTTACTGTGCATTGAGTCTCCTAGACTCTCAGCTGAAGGGGTGAGGGAGAGAGCTCCTCATCCACAGGGGTCTTGGGAGAGCCACAGTATGCACCCAGCAGCTTGTGGAACACCCACCGTGGCTGGGTCCACACGGGATGGCAGTATGTAGGAGACTGGGTGCAGGTGTGATTGAGCCCTGCAGGTGATTCGGGTGCCAGCCCAGGCAGGACTGCATCTCAGACAACTCAAGGCCAGAGCCTCCCTTCCTTTAGCTCAGTGGTTCTCAGCTCCCTTGTGCTGTGGCCCTTCAATACAGTTCCTCAAGCTGTGGTGACCCCCAACCATAAAATTATCTAGTTGCTACTTCATAACAGTGCTTTTTCTATCCTTATTTTCCAGTGGTCTTGGGTGACCCACAGATTGAGAGCCCCCCTGCCCATGAGTTAGCCATATTCCTTCCTTCTAATTGTTTCTCTTCAAATATCAAGTACAAATGAAAGCTTAAAAACATGTGAAGCTTAAGCCAGGTGTGGTGTCAGATGCCTTTAATCCCAGCAGAGAGGAAGGAGGCAGAGACAAGTGGATTGCTGTGAGTTTGAGGCCAGCCTGGTCTACAAAGCGAGTCCAGGACAGCCAAGGCTACACAGAGAAACCCTGTCTCAAAAGCAAAGAAAAAAAAAGTGAAACTTAAAAAAACAACTGTCAAGTTACATGCTGAATAGAGCTGAAACAAACCTCCACAGCTGAGAGTGTAGCTCAGTGGTAGGTGCTAGCCTCACCCAGAGAAAAGGAGCAGCAAGAAGGAAGGTGCTCCCAGACCAGGCTGGCTGCCCTGCTAGGACACTGTTGGAAGATGGGTAGTTGCCATCGCTGGGAGGGCCCCCCTCCCTCCTTCCCACCCTGCCAATGGAAGGGATACAGACATGGAGGTAGGGTAGGTACCACCGTGGAGGTAGGTGCCATGGAGGTGGAGATGTGCCATGCTGGGACACTGTTGGAAGATGGGTAGTTGCCATCTCTGGGAGGACCCCCCTCCCTCCCCCTGCCCCCCCCCCTCCGCCAATGGAAGGGATGCAGATGTGGAGGTAGGTAGCACGGTGGAGGTGGAGCAGTGCAATCCTGCCTGAGACTGTGCTGCCTCAGCCTCCCAGGCACTGGGGTGATAGGTGTTCCCCACCACGGCTGGTAGGGAACCCTGTGAAAGGACAGCACTTGACAGCAGGAAGCTAATCCCTCTGCGTTGGACGGCCTAGGGTCAAGTTGGTCCCAGAGAGAACAGTCTATTTAATCTCCCGCTGTTGTGACCTTTGACACACATCACACACACACACCAGTATCATAACCATCTAAAGATACATATGTAGTCAGGCCTAGTAGAACAGGTCTGTAATCCCAGACCCTTGGAAACTGGGACAGAAGGATTACATGTCAAGACCTGCCTGCACCATCTAGTGAGAGACTTATCTCAAAATCAAAAATTAAAACCAAATGATCACCTGTAGCTATAGACCCCAGGCTTATCTCACTTCTGAAAATTAAAGTAAAATAAATATATGTATGTATACGTGTGTATATGTTCAGATATAGATTCTTAATTTCTGATAAAATTTCTTTCTCCTCCCCCCCCACCCCCGCAAATATCATGAAACAAAAATTCAGAAGCAAAATCCAGTTTCCATGTTTTCATTCCACTCAGTTCCAGAAGGAAATTGAGTTGTAAGAAGACTACATATCGGGGCTGGAGTGATGGCTCAGCAGTTAAGAGCACTGGTTTCTCTTCCTGAGGACCTGAGTTCAATTCCCAGCAGTCACATGGTGGCTCACAACCATCTGTAATTGGAATCTGGCTCCTTCTGGTGAGCATGAAAACAGAATAAAAAATTAAATAATAAAGACTACATCAAGGTTTTTTGTTTTGTTATTTTGCTTGCTTTTTACAAATTAAGTTTGTTCTTTGATAGTTTAATGCATACTGATTCCTCCGCCACCAACCCCTCTTAGCTCCCTCCCACCTTTTTCTGCTTCTTTTTTTTTTTTTTTTTTTTTTTTTTTTTTTTTTTGGTTTTTCGAGACAGGGTCTCTCTGTGTATCCTTGGCCATCCTGGACTCACTTTGTAGACCAGGCTGGCCTTGAACTCACAGCGATCTGCCTGCCTCTGCCTCCCGAGTGCTGGGATTAAAGGTGTGTGCCACCATGCCCGGCTTCTTTTTCTGCTTCTTTTCCCTACAATATATGACCATGGCTCTAGGGGTACCCATTATAGCCTGGTGGACTCAGCAGTGGAAATAGAACGGAAGACCCCACACGCATGCCCAAGAACAGCCAGCAGTTCAGCAGGGTGAGGAGGAGGCCTGTGAGCCCTTCCCATTCATGACTGTCAGCACGGCCAGCCTTCTGCTTGCCCAGTGCAGGAGCCACAGCGCTGTGTGTGCCTCGTCGCAATGACCGTGTACCTAGGGGACAGCGTTTAGCAAATCGTCCATGTTTGCTGCCACTCTCTTCACAGTCACAAGGAAATGGAAGCAGCCTAGATGTCCATCAACTGATGATTGGTTAATGAAAAGTGGTACATGGGGCTGGGAAGATGGTTCAGAATTAAAAGCACTTAACGCTCTTTCAGAGGACCTGGGTTTGGTTCTCAGCATCCACATAGGGTGCTTCAAAACTGTCTGTAACCCCAACCCCAGAACATTTGACAACTGCTAAAGGGAATCCCCCCCTCAGACATGAGGCACATACTCAAAAACACTTAAAAAAAAAAGAAAGTTTCAAAGAGAAAAAAGGGGGCTGGAGAGATGGCTCCATGGTTAAGAGGTCCCAGAGGTCCAACAACCATATTGTGACTCACAACCATCTGCAATGGGATCCGATGCCCTCTTCTGTCATGCAGATATCCAGGAAGACTGTCCATACACATAAATGAAAATTTAGGGGGGAAAAAGAAGCTGGGTGTGGTGGCGCACGCCTGTAATCCCAGCATTTTGGGAGGCAGAGGCAGGTGGATCTCTGTGAGTTCGAGGCCAGCCTGGTCTACAAAGTGAGCCCAGGACAGCCAGGGCTACACGAAGAAACCCTGTCTTGAAAAACCAAAAGAGAGAGGATTTTTCTAAAATACATTGAATTTTATACAGCTATTAAGAAAAACAAATTTATAAAGCCTGGAGCTGAATGAATAGAACTGGAGAAAACTGTATTGATTGAGGCCACACAATCCCAAAAAGACATACAGCACACGGTCTCTCATGCAGATCCTAGCTGTGACTCTTGGGGGCTTTTTTGCCTGTGGAAGTGGAAGCACACAGTGAAGGCAGAAGAGTCGTGCCTTGAGGGATAAATAGGACAACACCGGTAAAGAGGAAGAGGAGTGTTAGGGGCTAAAAGGTTTAAGAGGGGCCACACAGGGAGACTGAGAAATGAGGGGGAAGGGGCGAGTGATAACCAGTACAGGCCATGTAAAAACGTTAATTAAAAAAAAAAAAAAAGAAGAAACTAGCCAGGCGATGGTGCTCTGTCTTGGCGGGAGGGGAGAGGGGGAAGAAGAGAAGGAGGAGCAGCAGGGGGAGGGGGAGAATGAGGGGGAAGGGGAGGAGGGGGGAGAGGAGAAGCAGATACCCCTATGCAAGGAAATTTGGCAATACCTAACAAAAATGACAAATGATACTGGGTATTTGACCCAGGAACCCCGCTTTAACCTACCCCAAAGACAGTCACCTACATCGCTGTAGTTCATAATAGAAAAACACTGGTACCTTCAACATCTGTTAGGAGGCACAACGATAAGCCACAGCACCTCCAAGTGAGGTCGTTTAGGACACTAAAATAAAATAAAAATAAAAAAATAAAAGAAGCCGGGCGTGGTGGCGCACGCCTTTAATCCCAGCACTCGGGAGGCAGAGGCAGGCGGATCGCTGTGAGTTCGAGGCCAGCCTGGCCTACAAAGTGAGTCCAGGATGGTCAAGGCTACACAGAGAAACCCTGTCTCGAAAAACCAAAAAAAAAAAAAAAAAAGAATAAACACACACACACACACACACACACACACACACACACACCACTCAGTAATAGGAAGAAACATGAGGAATTGGGTCTGGAACAGCGGGCATTAAGTCAGGGGACACACGTGGTTTTATTATGCCTTCTTTAGGAGAGCAATAGGAAAACACATGCCTTGGCTGTGTTTCAGAAGTCTGGAGGTGAGCATGTGAGTGCTGCCGGGAGAGCTGGGTGAGGGTAGCAGACCTACTGTGAGCATGTGAGTGCTGCTGGCAGAGCTGGGTGGGGGTACACAGACCTACTGTGAGCATGTGAGTGCTGCTGGCAGAGCTGGGTGGGGGTACACAGACCTACTGTGAGCATGTGAGTGCTGCTGGCAGAGCTGGGTGAGGGTAGCAGACCTACTGTGAGCATGTGAGTGCTGCTGGCAGAGCTGGGTGGGGGTAGCAGACCTACTGTGAGCATGTGAGTGCTGCTGGCAGAGCTGGGTGGGAGTACACAGACCTACTGTGAACATACCTAGCCATAGAACTTTACCCCCAATCATTTGCTCTATGTAGCCAAAACCAGAGACAAACATCTGCAAACACTAATACAACCGTGTACCGAACTGATAGGACAACAACCCAAAGTGAAGAGAGGGATTCACTCTTTAGTGGTGCTGGCAATCAAACCCAGGGCCTCAGGGCCTCAACACCAGTTCCTTTGGTTTTCAGATGAGTGCACCTCATGATTGTAGAAGACTCTGGAACTGGGTGTAGTAGACCTTTTAGTAGACTCTGACGCCACTATAGGCATCCTTTAGGACAAAGTGAATGATTGTTGATGCAAAAGGCCATCTTGGCGGACAGCAATATGATATTAAAATCAAAAGAAGTGCCGGGCGTGGCAGTACACACCTTTAATCCCAGCACTTTGGAGGCAGAGGGAGATGGAACCCTGTCTTGGGAAAAAACAAAACAACAAATCAAGAGAACCCTCAAAATCTCAAATTAGAATGTGGTGGATGTACACATGTTTTTGTTTTGATTGAAGTGTGGGATGGGGAACGGACTTGTGAGAGAACAGGTGATGTTTATCCACTAGAAGATGAACCACCTGCTGTGGGGGCTTGGGTTTTGCCAGCTGAAACACATCCTCCTCTGAGAGGAGATATACATATGAGGCCAAAACAGGAGGTGGGGAGGGGTGCTTTTTGTGTTTTGGTACTGCTTGGCTGTTCATCACTCCACTTGGAGACGCTTCTAGAGAGAACCGTGGCAGAGAACGCTTTGGGGTTCCGGCTGCTGCTCCAGGTTCCAGCAGCAACTTTGGTTGAATTGCCGGTCTGCTGAAGTCCTGCCGACTCTGCCAGGTGAGTCTCTCCCAGGAACTGAGTCCTAAAAGGTCTACTTCTCCTGTTCCCATTAACCTCTTTTCTCTCCTATCTAGGGTAGGTGGGTTGGAAGGGAGGCATAAGTATTAAAGAACCTCAAATAAAGTAGGTTTGGAAAAGGTCAGAGCCTACAAGAATGTGAAGTCAGTAAAGACTTCCCTTCAAGGGCTGGAGAGATGGCTCAGTGGTTAAGAGCACTGCCTGCTCTTCCAAAGGACCCAGGTTCAATTCCCAGCAACCACATGGCAGCTCACAACTGTCTGTAACTCCAAGATCTGACACCCTCACACCAATGCACATAAATTAAAATTAAATAAAATATTAAAAAAAAAAAAAAGACTTCCCTTCAAATAAAAGCATTTCTTCTTTATCCCAAAGATCTTGACGTGCCAATGTCCCAGGGATGAGAGTACTGGTACCCAAATTCAGCTCTTTAAATGACCTATGAGAAGAAGTCAGGACACTGATAGGAAATTCCAGGTTTGAGGCAGGAAATAGGTGATAGCAAAACAATAGTGAGGTGCTGGGCGTAGTGGCGCAAGCCTTTCATCCCAGCACTCGGGAGGCAGAGGCAGGCGGATCACTGTGAGTTCAAGGCCAGCCTGGTCTACAAAGAGAGTTCCAGGACAGCCAGAACTATATTACACAGAGAGACTCTGTCTCAAACTCTCCCAATCCAAACCAAACAAACAAAACCCCAGGACTGACAGTGAATCTAGGCACCCCGCCATCCTCCCCTATATAAAACACGTGCCAGGAAGCCAAACACTTGGGAACTCTCTCTTCCTAGAACAAGTCAAGCTCCTGAGCACAGAAGTAATGATAGAAATAGAAAATCCACATTTTGGAGGCTGGAGAGATGGCTCAGTGGTTAAGAGCGCCGCCTACTCTTCCAGAGGTCCTGAGTTCAATTCCCAGCAACCACATGGTGGCTCACAACTATCTATAATGTGATCTGATACCCTCTTCTGCAGATAAAGCACTCATATGCAATAAATAATAAAATAAATAAATCTTTAAAAAAATGAAAATCCACATTTTGTACCTATTAATAAAATATCTCACACACACACACACACACACACAAAGAAACTGTAAGAAGGATTTATAAAAACTTATAACAGAGTTCAGACTAACGCAGCCTGCATCCCTGATGACAATTAGCACCACTAACTGGCACAAGTTGGCATTGTCAGTTCACGCAACAACAAAGTGAGCTGGAAGTCTCTAGTCTTACTAAATCAAGCCTGCTTACTGGTCACCTTTCCCCAACTACCTGAAAAAATCAACTTCAAAGCCAACCTCAGTCTTGGTTCCTGCTTGGGTAGCAAGGCATGCAGTGGGTACTCGCGATGAACAAGCAAGTGCCCCAAATAGTTGAGATTCTAGCATAGTCTTTAAACAATCCAGGAGATACAAAACTGAACTGGATATTAGAATTTTTTTTAACCAATTATTTTGTTAAGTGTGAAATGACTCTCTTTTGGTTGTGAGGGAGATATTGGATACATTTGGCACATCAGGGTTTTGTTTGCAAATATGCCAGATTTGAGCCAGGTGGTGGTGGTGGTGGTGGCGGCAGCACACACTTATGATCTCTGCACTCTGGGAGGCAGAGGCAGGTGGATCTCTGTGAGTTTGAGTCCAGCCTGGTCTACAAAGTGAGTCTAGGACAGTCAAGGCTACACACAGAGAAACCCTGTCTTGAAAACAAAATAAAACTAAATGCTAGAATTGACCATTCCCCTTTAAAAGAAAAAAAAAAAAAAATAGGTCAACTAAAATTAACCTTTTTTCTTTCCTTTCTCTTTTTAGAAGTGGATCTCTGTAAGTTCAATGCCAGCCTGGTCTACAAAGCAAGCTCCACGACAGCCACGGCTACACAGAGAAACCCCATTTTGGAAAAGAAAAAAAATATTTTTGAGATTATAATTTTTTTTTTTTTTTTTTTTTTTTGGTTTTTCGAGACAGGGTTTCTCTGTGTAGCCTTGGCCATCCTGGACTCACTTTGTAGACCAGGCTGGCCTCGAACTCACAGCGATCCGCCTGCTTCTGCCTCCCGAGTGCTGGGATTAAAGGCATGTGCCACCACGCCCGGCTCTGAGATTATAATTTAATTACAACATTTCTCTCTTCAATTTCTTCCCTTCAATCCTCCCATATACTCCTCCTCCCTGCTCTCTTTCAAATTCATGTCCTTTTTAAAAATACTAATTGTTATTTGCATGCATATATGTACATGTGTCTACATATGTATTCCTAAATACAACCTGACTAGTCCATATAATTCTACCTGTATGTATGTTTTCAGGGCCGACCATTTGGCACTGAACAACCAATTGGTGTGCTTTTCTCTGGGGATGGTGACCTCCATTTCTAGCCTTCCTCAGTCGTCTATAGTTCTTTGTTATGTTTGTTTGTTTGTATGTTTGGTTTTGAAACAGGGTTTCTCTGTGTAATAGCCCTGACTGTCCTGGACTTGCCTTGTACACCAGGCTGGCCTCGAACCCACAGAGTTCCGCCTGCCTCTGCCTCCCGAGTGCACAAATCCCATAGCAAACACCCCAATCCTCTAGCTTTTCTTCTTCTTTTTTTAATTAATTAATTTATTTATTTAATTTGTGTTTTTGTTTTGGTTTTTCAAGCCTGTAGGGTTGTCATGCTCATCGTTGATGTAGTTCATTGATGTCATAGAGCTGCTGGTTTCCTCCTTCTTCTAGAAGCTTTCTGTGTTAGCCTTGGCTATCCTGGACTTGCTTTGTAGACCAGGCTGGCCTTGAACTCAACAGCAATCCACCTGCCTCTGCCTCCTGAGTGCTGGGATTAAAGGCGTGCACCACCATGCCCGGCTGATCCTCTGGCTCTTACCGTCTTTCCACCCCCTCTTCCACAATGTCCCCAGAGTCTTAGGTGCAGGAGTGTTTTGTAGATGTATCTTTTGAGGCTGGGCTTCAAAGCTTCTACATTTTGATTGCCTGTGGTCTTCTGTAATAGTCTGTTTGCTGTGACAAGGTTTCCTTGATGAAGACGAAGAACACTCTTCTCTGCAGGTGTAGGGACAAATGTTCATGGATTTTTGATAGAGGTTATGCTGGCTTAGTATATGAGAAGTTGGAGACTCTCCTTCAATAACCATAATATCACTAGGGCTGAGTACTTAGCTATACCTCCAATACAGCTATCGTCTTCCTCTGTCAAGTGGGTCTTACATCCAATTAGAGAGCTATCAACTATCACCAAGGTGTGTGTGCCACTACTGCGCCTGTAGAATTATCATGCTCATCGCTGATGTCATAGGACTACTGGTTTCCTCCCTCTTCTAGAAGCTTTCATGTTGCCTTCTGATACCATGGAAGCGAGTCCTCAGGGAGGGGACTTTTCAGGTCTGTTCTAGCTCATGAGTCTCTGGGCCCTGTCTCTGAAGTGCATGGCATCTTCAATAGGGACTTACCTTCCACCCCTGAGGAGGAACTCAGGGCAACAGCAATAGGTTATATGTTCTAGAAGTCTCTCAGACAGCCCTGGACAACTCAAGAGGTCTTCTCCTATATGGTATTGGGGCTTTTGTAAGGTGATCTTTGGCTCTTGGAGTGAGCAGAATTAGTCCAGATTAGAAAGGTTCATTTAACAAAATATATGTAGCCAGGCAGTGGTTGCGCATGCCTTTAATCCCAGCATTTGGGAGGCAGAGACAGGCAGATCGCTGTGAGTTTGAGGCCAGCCTGGTCTACAAAGTTAGTCAAGGACAGCCAAGGCTACACAGAGAAACCCTGTCTCAAAATATATATATGTATATGTATATGTATATATATCCAATTTCTTGTATTATGGTTTGTTTGGCTTAGGCTTTTGGGTTTTGTTGGTTTTGGGTTTTGTTGTTGTTAATAGTTAATATGACTCCTTGTAGCTTTATTCAGATGTCCTTATTGTTTCTGTTTGTTTGTCTTGGGGTGGTTGTTTTTGTTTTTTTTAAAGACAGGATTTCTGTGTCATTGCGGCTGTCCTGCAACTTGCTCTGTAGACCAGGCTGCCTCTTGGGTGCTGGAATTAAATGGCGGCCACTGCCACCGCCACCGCCACCACCTAGCTAGGTGTCCTTATTGTTATTTTGCCCAGCTCCCTCCTCCTTCTGAATTTACCTCCCTTCTCAGTGTCTAAAGAACCCTGCCTTTCCCATTGCCCCTGTCAGATCACTTTACCCTGATGTGTCCCCCTCAGCCTTTTCCCACCTTTTATGTATTTACCTCCCTCCCCCTCCCTAAGGAACCACCCTTTTCCTGTTGTTTTTTGGTTTTCGAGACAGGTTTTCTCTGTTGTAGCCTTGACTGTCCTGGACTCACTTTGTAGACCAGGCTGGCCTCGAACTCACAGCGATCCGCCTGCCTCTGTCTCCCAAGTGCTGGGATTAAAGGTGTGTGCCACCACCTCCTGGCACCCCTTTTCTCTTTTCCCCTATGAGATCACTTGTATCCTGCCACTCTCCGTTACTCTCTTTCCAGCTCTTTCTACATTTACCTGCTTCCCGCTCCCTGGGGACTGCGCCCCCACATCTGAAGAGTTAAAGCTAGGAGCCACCAATAAGAGAGAGCATATGCTGTGTGTCATTCTGGGTGTGGTTACCTCACTCAATATGATCTTTTTTACTTCTGTCTAGTTACTTACACAGTTCATTATTTCACTTGTCTTTACAGCTGATTAGTAGCCTAGTGTGCGTGCCCCACATTTTCATCATCCGTTCCGATTAAAACGGAATGAGCTAATGGAGAGATGGAGCTTTATTATATAAATGCAGGTTTATTGGGGCCAGTCAGAGAGGGGGACGGGGAGAGAGGGAGGTGTGTAGTAGGGGAGGGAGTTGGGGAAGGGAAGGAGAGAGAGCTAGAAGGGAGAAAAGGGGCCAGTGGAGCCAACACCTCTGGATTACATAGTGAACAGTGTCTGGGAGAAGGGAAGCCCCGCCCCCTAGGCGGAGAGCAGGGCATGCCAGCATCGCCCTGCAGCAGGACCTAACAGGTGCATCTGTTGTAGGACTTGTTCTGAAGTCCCTCTTGCCAATTGCTGGCCTTCATTCTTGGACAAATGGAGTCCTGTTCAGGAAGGCCTTTCCTACACCTATGTCATGTGAAGTGTTCCTGTTTTCTTTGAGCGGTTTGACTGTTTCATCCTAAGGTCTTTGATCTATTTGAAGTTAACCTTCATGCAAGGTGATAGATAAGGCTCTAATTTCACTCTACCTCTGGGCATCTAGTGTCCCTGTTGAGGTCCAGGAATAGCCACACACTGGCCACTTGGACACCAAACTCAGATCAATGAAAGTTTATTGAATACTTAACGAAGACTGACCAGTCAGGGACACAGTACGGATCGGGAACCAAGACTGTGACCTCACCTCCCACTCATTCTTAGAGTGAGCTTTTAAAGGAAAAGATCACACAACAAAGCAGGAAGAATGGATCCTATTCGAGGCACATGGTGCCTAGGTAGCTAGATGCTGACCTTTCAGCTGATTGGCTGGATGTAAGGCAGGGGAACTTGGGGACTTTCCAGTTGCCTCTCTTGGGGGGTTTGGGAACTTTCCAGCTTCCTGCCAGTCCCACGAGAAAGGAACATAGCAAGGGCATTGTGTTTTAACTCAATCAGAATATACATTTATCGTCTCTGTTGCAAGCAGCAAGTATTGAAGTTTTCACTAGGGAAGACAAAATGGCCGTTCTTACGTTAGGCAGTAAGGCCTGGACTTGCCTCTATCTTGGTGGACCTCAACATCCCCAGCACCATTTGTTGAAGATGCTTTCTTGTTTCCCGGTTGTTGTTTGAATCTTGGACAGATATTAAGTGGCTGAAGTGACACGTGCTCGTGTTTGGATCTCCAGTTTTGTTCCATCAGTCTACATGGCTGGTTTGGTGCCAATACCATAGTTTTAAATTTTATTGTCTCTATAATGTATCTTATGACCTGGAACTGTCATCCCTCGAGCATTTTTCTTTTTGTTCAGGATTGTTTTTGCTCTCTGGGGTCTTTTGTGGTTCCATGTGAGGTGGCGATTTTGATTGGGATTGCACTGAATCTGTAAGTAGCTTTTGGTAGATTGGTCATTTTCACAATGTTAATTCTACAAATTCATGAGCATAGGGAAATCTTTCCATTTTCTACTGTTCCCTCTCTTTCTTCAGGGGAATAGTTTTTGTGTTGAGGTCCTTCCCTTCCTGGCTTAGGTTTACTCTTAGATACCATATTTTCTTTGAGCTTCTTGTGAATGTGGGTCCACAGTCGCCTTCTCTGTATGTTTGTTGTTGGCATACAAAATGCCAACAGAAAGGCTAGTGATTGATTATGCCAGTTGATTCTGTATCCTGCCACAGTGCTGCAATTGTTTGTTTCCAGAAGTTTTCTGGTAGGATTTTTGGGATCTCTAATGTATAGTATCATATCATCTGCAAATAGGGATAGTCTGGCTTCTTTCCCTGTTTGTATTCCTTTAATTTCCTTCTCTTGACTTATTGATCCAGAACACAATGCTGAAAAGAAGCTGGTATAGTGGATAGCCCTGCCTCATTCCTGACATTGGTGGGATTGCTCATGCCTGCCTTGTTCCTGACGTTGGTGGGATTGCTTCAATTTTTTCATTTAGGTGATGATGGCTGTGGGTATTTGTATTTTTATTATACTGAAGTGTGTTCTCTCTAGCCTTATATTCTCTACTACTTTTATTATGTTGGATTTTATTAAAGTTTTTTTTTCTGCACCTATTGAGATGATCATGTGATTTTTGTCTTGAAGTCCATTTATGTGGTTTATTTCATTTATTTACTTGTGTATGTTAAGCCATCGCTGCTTTTCAGGGATAATTCCAACTTGGTGGATAATCTTTCTGGTGTATGTCTGATTCTGTTTACAAGTATTTATTGAGTGTTTTTGAGCCTTTGTTCATAAAAGATATTGGCCTGTAGTTTTGTGTTTTGTCTTTACCTGGTTTAGGTATCAGAGTGATACTGGCTGTATAAGAGGATTTGGGAGTGCTTTTTTGGAATGGTTTAAGAAGGATCTTCAGGCTGGAGAGATGGCTCAGTGGTTAAGAGCACTGCCTGCTCTTCCTAAGGACCTAGGTTCAATTCCCAGCACCCACATGGCAGCTCACAACTCTCTGTAACTCCAAGCTCTGACACCCTCACACCAATGAACATAAATTAAATAAAATACTTTAAAAATAAAAGAAAAAAGAAAAAAGAGAAGGATCTTCTTTGAATGTATAGGTTTTTTGTTTATGTTAGGCTTATTACTATTTTAACCTCCCAGTTTATGAGTTTGTCAACACACTTGTGTATTTGAGATTTAAGTGCTATCAGGTTGAAGTTTTATTGCATTGTGGTCGTATAGGGCACAAAGAATGATTTTAATCTTTTTAAATTTTTTAATGATTTGTGTCCCAGGGTGTGGCCTATTTTTAGAAAAGCTTCTATGTGCTGCTGAGTAGAATGTATCTTCTTCAGTGTTTGGACAGAATATTCTGTAGATATTTGTTATGTCCATTTGATGTATGACACCAATTTGGATGTTTGTTTGTTTGTTTGTTTTTTGGTCCAGATGACCTATTGGAGAAAGCAGGCTATTGAAATGGTTAACTATGTATGAATGGGTTAATGTGTAAAGTCTGGATATGGAGCGGGGTAGTGCAGGTAGTGGGGTGGGTCTGTGGGTGGGTAGAAGTAGGGCAGGTCTTGGTGGAAGTCCAAGAGATTGGCCAGAAGGTGGTGGGACTGGCTGTGGGACCCTGGCTAGATCTGACAGGTGGGTGCTAGGGTGAGACCCTGGAAGATGTGGGAAGTCTGGGTATATGGAGTGGAGTTATAGAGGGGGACAGAATTTTTAATTTACCTTCTATCAGCATTTTTTCCTACCAAAAGTATGTATTATTGATGTTATTAAAGGAAATTATAAAGGGTGGCCAGATATTTAGGAATCACACTTGATGACTGCCATATGTATTATGATGCTTTATAGGGCATAGTGTGTGATGTACAGATTCTGTGTGTGTTTGGTAGTAGAGCTTTTCTTTTCTTTTTTTTCCGAGACAGGGTCTTCTCTGTGTAGCCTTGGCCATCCTGGACTCACTTTGTAGACCAGGCTGGCCTCGAACTCACAGCGATCCGCCTGCCTCTGCCTCCCGAGTGCTGGGATTAAAGGTGTGCGCCACCACGCCCGGCGAGCTTTTCTTTATATATTCAAAAGCACATGCTCCCAAGAACTCTATGTTGTTCTGGCAGTTTCCTCTTTTCCGTAAACAGTTCCACAGGCGGCTCAGAGACAAGGACTCAGTATCTACATTTGAACAATGCTAGGCCAAGACATTTAGCTAGGCCTACTTGCGCATGCCTGCAATCCCAGCACGCAGGACGCTGGAGTAGGACTGCTGTAGGCTTGAAGATCGTCTGGACTTTATAGTGAGTGGAGGCCAGCCCAGGCTATAGGGACCTTTCTTAAAACAAAAACAAAGGCATAATTTATTAACGGAAAACCTTCATGTTGACTCTGCATCTCCAGGAAGACAAGGCACACCACACAAGTGAGCCAGACTCCTGTTTTCTAAATCTGAACATGTGTGTATGCGCGTGTGTGTATGTGTGTACTTTTAGAAGTTGGTTCTCCCCCCTCTCACCGCCCCCCCCCCCCCCGCCCCAGGTTCTGAAATGTGAACTGAGCTGCCTGTTGGGCCAGCCTGCCAATCCCAGATTTCCTCTCATCACCTATATAGAGAAGAGGCTCCTACTGAACCTATTTAGGAAGTGCCAATGTACAAACCAGAGTGATCACCCCACAGATTTCCATCAAGGATCTGGAAGCTTCTAGCCTGCTTGCCCAGGTTTACATGGATTGTCTTCAAACAGCTTGTGTCTCTTTTTGCCTCCCTCCCTGTCTTTTTAAAAAACCTTTCAATAGTTGGGTGTGGTGGCGCACACCTTTAATCCCAGCACTTGGAAGGCAGAGGCAGGTGGATCTCTGTGAGTTCGAGGCCAGCCTGGTCTACAAAGCAAGTCTAGGACAGCCAAGGCTACACAGAGAAATCCTGTCTCAAAAAAACTAACAAAACAAAAAGAGTTGGTGTCGTTTTCTCCAGGACAGCCAGGGCTATTACATAGAGAAACCCTGTCTCCAAAAAAACCAAACCAATCCAAACCAACAAAACTTCCATTTGCTTTCAGGACATTAAGAGCAGTGCTTCCTAAATTTCGAACCCCGACCCAGATCTAGTTAATGAGTCAAGGCCAGTCTGATTTACATATCACAGGGAAGGCAGGTCCTGTCTCAATTATTTTAAACAATTTTTTATTTCATATTTGTGTGGGCTCATGCATGTGCCCAAGGAAGCCAGGAGAGAGCACACTGTATCCCATGGGGCTAGAAGCAAGTGCTCTTAACCACTAAGCCATCTCTCCAGCTTGCTCCGCCCGTGTTTGTCTATGTGAGTGCATACCATGTTTGGGTATCCAGAGTCCAGAAGAGGGGGTTGGATTCCCTGTGAGCTGCCCCGGTATGGATGCTGGGATTCAAATTTATGGTCCTCTACAAAAACAGCAAGTGCTTTTAACTGCTGAGCCATTTCTCCAGATTGAAAAAGCAAACCCTTTATTTCATAATAGTGCACATGTGTGCTAGGTATTGGTAACAGGGTAAAATATATTGAGTTTCAATTTAAAAAAATCTAAAAGCCACTTAATTTGAGATAAATTTATTGGTAAGTAGATAAAATTAGCATCTATTCCAACACACCCAAAATCACCTTTGTGTATATTAAATAATTAAAAACAGTAAATCAGGAAGCCAGCTGTATCTTCACCCTACAAGTTCTAAAACTTATTTGATATGGAGGTTTTCTCAAAGTTAACTCACAAAGCCTTTAATGTGGGTTGACTACAGTACTTTATACTGTGTATGCATTTGGGGTGTACTGTATCCTGGGAAGACACCCACACTCTTAAGGTCCCAGTATCTTCTGGGTAGTCCCCAAGTTATGCTCAGGACTTCAGAGAGAAGGAGCTGAGGTTCTAGCAGCCCCCATTGGTTCAGGTAGAACATGGTGACTGCAGGACTGCATCAGAAGGCTTTCTCCCCACCCCAATGCTAACATGAGGTAAAGCACAAGCAGAGAGAGAAGTCACCCGAAGTATGTGTTTGAAATCTCATTTTCAGAGAGACCACGGGCTAAACAGAACAATGTAATATTTTTATTTCACACAAAAAAAACTTCTGGTTTTAATTTGCTGACTCATTAGTTACACCAATAGCTGTTTTCACCACCTATTTTTATTCTTCTCATAAGCTAAGTTTGACTGTAACAACTCTATTACCCACACACTTATTTGTACCAAGGGAGACATATTGGTACTTTATCTTGGACCTGGGGACTTAGGTACAGCAGTGCCAGCGTACTTGCCTATTTCAGTATGTTCTGTGTTTACTGAAGATATGTGTAAGTGTGATGCAAGCACACATGTGCGGATGTGCACATGAGAAGGTTGGAAAGAGGCCAGTTATCCTCCATCACACTCGTGTTCTTCCAGGCAGCGTCTGATGCACCTGCCTGTTCTCTCGGAACTGGGATTACAGATGTGAGCCGGTGCCCAGCTTGTTACATAGGTGCTGGGCTGAGACCGCGTGAGCTACCTCTCCAGCTTCCTGTCCTGAGGGTTAGGAATACCTCTGAAGTGCACACTCAGGTGGAAAGCTGGAGAATGCCCCTCAAATACTACAGCAACCATGTCACCCACCTGGGCGGAGAGCATCCAAGCAGGACTTAGCCAACAGAGGCAAACCTTATCCAAGGCCCTGAATTCCTTTAAAATTTTATTACTTATTATGGTGCATCTGGTGGTGTGTGGAGGTCTGAGGACAGTTCTGGGGAATCAGTTTTCTCCTTCCACTCTGGGTAGTGGGGATCAAACTCTGGTCAAGTAGCCATCTCAGTAGGCCTGGCTTGTAAATTCTTGGTTAGAATTCTAGCACCCAGTTTTTAGTAGAGACACCGAGTCAACTTCTGGGCTTTTGGATTATACCAGCTGCCAGATCCTGGCATCACTGGCACAGTTCCTAGGGGGTCTTGGAAAAGGACCTAGGCTAAAGCAATGGGTTTCCATACAGGCTGTCTTGAGAAGGAAGATGCAGGAACAGGACAGCCCTGAAATGTAAGACTGCATGCGCTCAGGCTTGGCCAGGCCACCTGGTCTCGTTGGGGAGAGCTTCCACACCAAGGCCACTTCAAGTCTCAGAGAAAACAGGTTAAAGCAAGGTTTCAAGAGCTACAACCTCTGTCCAGCTGCCCAAAGCTTCCCAAGAACAGATGTGTACATTTGTATCTAACACGTGTGCAGCTTTTCTAATTTTATCTCTTCTTCTCATACCAGAACATGGGAAAAGAGGGAAAATTATCAGCATATACTTCTAGGTTCTGCCAGACAATCTTTTATTACATCATAAAAGCAACACTAGGCACTAGATCTTGTAAAATATGCTCTGACCAACTTTCTGAAATTAAAAATGTATAACTGCATCTGTAAGATTTTTAATGAACAAAAAAGTTAAATACAAACTTTCATATGCAAAATAGATGACTGTAAAACAGGCAACCTCAGAGCCAAGTACTAAATCTCTCTCCAGAGGCTCAGTGGGACTGGAGTAGGGCATGCTAGTGAGCCAAGAACTTAAGTTCAGCTTGCTATATATATATATATATATAATATATATTAAAAAAAACTCTGAGGAAAAATAGGCTTAAATTGAGGAGTATCTTCTGAAATAGACAGCTCAGGCCAGCCCTTTGCCATTGTGAGGTTCATATTCAACCAGACCTAAGATGAAACATTTATGGTCATAGTTACTTTGAATCCAGTTTTGAGAGGAAGCCAGGGTTCTTCAGTTCTAGAAAAGAAAGTCTCTAGGATGAGCGTGTGCTGTTCTGAGATGCACAGACCGAGCTCCTTGGCATTTCCATCAACTGTGCCATGCCACAGCATCAGACCCTCTCAAAGGCAGCCAGATCCCTACAGCGCAGCAGCCTCATTTCTTCTGGCATTTTCAAGCCCCAAGAGAGAGCCTTAACTCCACATGGGCAGCTCTTCCTCCCGCATTAGAGAAGCTGGGAACACCTCTGTTCTCCCCTGCAGCAGCGGGTAGCAGTTGGATTAACATTCTTTTCAGAAATAAATAGTTCAAACAAATTCTTTATAGTTAATTATAAAAGAGCAGTGAGAAAAGGGCACTGCCCAATGTTTGCAAATGAGTGAGTGAAAGAATACACTTCAACAAATATACAGACAAAAAAGAATTCATAGAACAAATCTTGCATTTCCCACATTCATATGGAAATAACTTTAGAACAAAACAAAAAAACCATTAATTAGCATTTGTTCTTGTGTGTGGTGAACAGTCCAGGGCTCTGAGCAGGCACAGCCTTACGAACAGGGTTGTAAGCCGGCCCCCCACACCTCAAGTCAGGGCCACTGTGGAGAGGCCTTCATGCACTTGATAGCTCAGTACCTGTGAGCAAACAGAAATGATCTGGGGACTTTTTAACCCACAACGCATGAGGTATATGGAAACATCCATGAAAGAACCACCAGCAGCTAGAGGCCCAGGTGGGGCATCGTCACAGCAGCTGCTGATGAAGGATTTCCCACACCATCTTCTTCCGGAAGAGAGGCATCTGGTGCTGAAAAGAATCACAAATAGCAGTGTTACACACTTCTGTGCACAGCGCGACAGCCTCCAGGTGCCATCATGTAAATAAAACAGGATGTACACGGACTCTACATCAGCCCGACCATTTTACGTCATATATATACACTTCTGAAGCACAATGGGATTTATGTTTAGCCAAGGAGGCCTTCTTCCTGAGTCTTGATTCTCCTGCCTACCCCTCCATCCAGTCCTGTGATGACAGGAATGGGTCGCCATGTCTGACAAAGGGCCATGCTAACCGGCTTAAGCTAGCTGTGGCCACATGCTGTCTCCTTCCTCAGCCTGCTTACACGTGCCACACACCTAGTCTAGATGCATAGCTAGTGAGTGAGTACTCTACATGAGCGTATGCACTTATTATATGCCAAGAAAAACCAAAGCTGGATACAGAATCATCCTACAGGACAATGATAAAAAGGAGAGAAGAAAAAAAAAAAAAATGCACCAAAACAGACATGTCCAAGCAGTGGCACAATACGAAACTTTTCTACTTTCTAAATGAACATAACAAAAAAAAAGTTTGCTTTTATATTTAAATAGTGACCTTAGGGCATGAAGGTATGGCTTGATTGTAGAGGTCTTATCTACTCTTTATGAGGTTCTAGTTTCAATTTAAATGACTTTTATTTTTAAAAGTCGAAAAAAAAAAAAAAGATATCTACAATCTTATCTCTGTTCTACCACAATCAGTTATGTTCTAAAAGTTGCTTATCTCCATGAAATCTCATATCACTTGCGGACAAATCAACTCCTTGCTATTTATTTTTAGCTAGCCATGGTGATACACAGCACCTATGATCCAGCCCTGTGGAAAGATAGGAAGATTGTGAGTTGGAGGCTAGTCTGGGCTCCCCAGTGTCCTTGCATCTATAAAACAAAAATATTAACAAAATAAACTCAGAGTAGTATGAGGGGAGAGACATGATTTCACAATCCATCACTGGTATGGTTTCAGAGCAACAGAACACAAAACCACAAAAAACATGAGTCAGAAGTCCCCATGTTTTGACAAAACTTGAAGTTCCAGCCAGGCAGTGGAAGCACACACCTTTAATTCCGGCACTTGGGAGGCAGAGGCAGGCAGATCTCAGAGCTGGAGGATAGCCAGGGCTCTACAGAGAAACCCTTAAAAAAAAAAAAATGAAGTTCCCACTGTTGGCCTATTCATGGTACATTGTTCTAATAGGTGGATCTGTTTCTGTATTATAAACTACTGAGTTTGCAGAGGATATGTGTGGCAAAATTTTTAATTAAACAATTCTTTCTTCTTTAGACAAGGTCTCATTATGAAGTGCTCAGACACTCTGGTCTCTGCCTCCCTAGTGCTGAGATCAGAAAAGACATGCACCACCACGCCCAGCCTTAACACGTGATTTTTAAGTTAAATAGTTGAAGACATCCAAGGGCTCAGTGGTCTGTGTGCAGTGGTGCACATTTGTTATCATAGCAATCAGGAGACAGAGGCAGAGGATCAGAAGTACCAAGGTCATCCTTAGCTACATAGTGACTTCCAGGCCCACCTGTGCTATAGGAGACCCTGTCCCTCTCAAAAAAATAAAAATAAAACCATGCCGGGTGTGGTGTAACACGCCTGTAATCCCACCACTTGGGAGGCAGAGGCAGGCGGATCGCTGTGAGTTCCTGGCCAGCCTGGTCTACAAAGTAAACCTAGGACAGCCAAGGCTACACAGAAAAACCTTGTCTCAAAAACCAAACAAGGGCAGGCATTCTGGCAGGGAGCGCAACAGCGGTGGGCGCAGCTAGTGGGTTGGCTGGGTTGGCTGCGGAGTGGGGGTGATGCATAGAATTTGCTGCTCCCACCTACTCCCTCCACGTAGCTCCACCCCTCTGCTCACGGGGGCGGGGCGTTCCAGCGGAACTGTCCCCTGTGGGGAGGCTGGGGGGTGGGGGCAGCAGACACTCATCATGGGCAGCCAATGCTGTAGTGGCAGGGGCACTTCCCCAGCAACGGAGACTTAACCCCCAAGGGTGAAGGAGAGTCACCATCCTTGAAGGGAACAGATGAGGCAGCTGGGGCTACTACTGATGCCATAGAGCCAGCGCCCCCTAGCCAGGAAGCTGAGACCAAGGGGGAGGCCACCCCCAAGGTGAGCCCCCAGAAGAAGAAATTCCCTTTCAAGAAGCCTTTCAAATTGGGCAGCCTGCCCTTCAAGAGAAATCTGGAAGGAGGGTGGGGGCGATTCCTTAGCCTCCTCACCAACAGAAGAGCAGGCACAGGGGGAAGTCAGGGCCTGCAGAGGTGAGGGTACTGGCCAAGCAGCCACCCCTGAAAGCCAAGAGCCCCAAGCTGCAGAGCCATCCATCCCCTCCCCTGATCGGCAGGGGCTGAGCAGACCAAGTAGCTGGGTGGGGGCAGGTGGGGTGATCTCTAAGCTGCAAAAACTGTGCTGTCCTTGTGAGGTCACTGCCTGGACCTGGTGCTCTGGCTGCCTTTCTGTGCCCAGCAAGGAAGGGGCTTGTTGCCCCCTCCCAGCCACGTTCCCTTTCTCCCTCCTGTGGATTCTCCCATCTTAAGGCCAGTTGAAGATGGTTCCTAGCGGTTTGGGTCAGTGATGTGCGCTGCTCCTGTCCCTACCTTCTTCCCACCCCTGCAGAAGGCAATGGCTGGCTTTCCTCCCAATTCTTTTCCAAGTACGTTTTGTTTATCCTACTTCCCAGACCCCGAGTGTCCAGCCTTTCCCTTGCTGAGTTCTTAGTCTCTGGGGAGGACACTGCCCCTGCCTGGGTTTTATAAATGTCTTACTCAAGTTAAAACCTCCGGCTTGTGGATCAACCATGCCTCTGACTTGATAAACAAGTATTAGGCTCTGGGCGGGAGGGAGGTCTGTAATGTGAACCATCTTCTTGTCTTTTTTCCCCTCTCTCATTGTTGTAAATAACTCTAATGGCCAAACCCTGGATTTGTACTTTTTTTTCTAACTGCTAAAACCATTTCTGCTACTTAGATTTACTGAAACATTTGGAAAAAGAATAAATGTTGTCCTGCTTGAAAAGAGAAAAGAAAAACCAACAAAAAAACCAAAAAACACACCCAAAACCAACCAACCAAACACAAAACAAAACCCAGTAATTACATTTATTTCTAGTAAAACTGCTGGGCTAACCAAGCGTGAGTGCCTTCTTTGAGACTGGAGCTATGGACTCAGCAGGGGAGCGCAGCTCACCGCATGTCCCCGCAAAGCACTTCACCTTACTGCTCAGTAAACAGTCTGGCTGGCAGACAGGAGCTATCAGAGAGAGGTCTGCAGATGAGAAATGTTTTTAATTGGGCTAACTCTGGCTTTACAAAGAGTAAGAATCCACTATCAGGCAGAAATGTAAAAGTTTTCCATCCATCTGAGTTTCCTCTCAAGTACAGCATCCTGCGGAAAGGAAACACTGTTCCTTCAAGTGTCCATCTCAGCGACAAGCCCCAGCTTCCCCTTGCTGTGTCTAGTCTCACATGCCTTTCTCTACCTCAAGGTGACAGTAATGCACACGAACCAATCAAAAATGAAGTTCAAGAACAAGCAAATTATCCCCTGGTCATCCAAGACCAGGACAAGCCCGAGAATACATGTGATGACAGAGGACATATGCCACTGCTCCTGGCAAAAACGGGGTCTTAGTCAAGGTTCTTAGTCACCGTACTGTCTGTCACAGAGACATTGGCAAAGAGTAGTGACAAGTAGTACACGAGGAGCAGCCTGGACTTACCTGAGTAAATGTGATAGGTTTGTCCCTAGAAATATAATCTGCATATTTACAAGTAAACATTCCACAATCACTCCCATTCAACTGTTGAGGAATCTCCTAAAACAAACAGAAAGGAGAAAGAGGTAAAATATCATTGCGTATGCAGTCCTGAGTCTCTTTCTAAGTATCACTGTGGAAAAAACAGAATGACAAAGGTTGGTAAATCTGGTGTTGCACAAACACAGTTGCACACAAGCACAACCACTCTTATTCTTTGTGGTATGAAAATCATAGTTGTGATACAGTGTATGAGACCCTACAAAACCGTTTCACAGAAGAAAAGTAAAGCAAGTGAGAGCTGTACTAAAAACCAAAACCCACCACACATGATGAGAGGTGGGGAAAGAACCACATTTGATTTATTACGGGAATACTAGTCACTCTTCATGTGGGACTCGGGACCCCTAAGAGAGGGGGTGGGGCTGTCCCCGACTCTGTGTGCTGCCTGCTTTTGTGACTCTTTCCCCTACTGGGCTGCCTCAATAGGACAAGATGCGCCTAGTTTTACGGCAAGTTGATGAGCCAAGGCTGGTTGATATCCATGGAAGGCTTCCCTTTTTCTGAAGGAAAAGGGAGGAGTGGATGGGGTGTGGGGCTGGGAGGAGGGGTGGGGGAAACTGTTGTCAGATGTTAAGTAAATAAGTAAATTAATTTAAAAAGAATAGGAGTGACAATTTCAGTAATATAAACTTTTCAATACTGCAGAGGTTACATGCTCTTAACAACCAGGACAATTGCCCATTGCTAAGATCCACAGTTTCAAGTGAGCTGAGGAAACCACCGGAGAGGTTTTAACCAACTAAGATCATGCCTTGAGTGGTCAGTCCTGTCCCTGAGGCAGAAAAGCAACCAGCACCATGCAGCCCAAGATCATCAGAGGATAACTCCATATGGAGTAAATTGTGTGCCAGGCCTGTATCAGCTCAGTCTTGGCCAGCCTTGCACACTTTGGCTATAAGATATAGGGGTACAGGAGAGCAAGATGACAGGGAGGCCACTGAGTAACAGCTTCCCTTTGGTTCCCAAATGCAGTTACAATTGGAAAAGGAAAGTGGGTACATGCCCACCACACATTCATATGCTGGGGGGGGGGGGGGAGAGGAAGCTAACACAGTGTCCCCAAGGCTGGTGCACTTAAAGCAAGAGAAGTACAGATTCTCCCCCCCCAACCCAAGACAGGGTTTCTTTGTGTAGCCTTGGCTGTCCTAGACTCACTTTGTAGACCAGGCTGGCCTCGAACTCACAGCGATCAGACTGCCTCTGCCTCCCGAGTGCTGGGATTAAAGGCGTGCGCCACCACGCTTGGTAAGAAGTACAGATTCTAATCTACAAAGCCAAGGCATCTGCTTTCTCTAGTACATCTTCTGCCTCAAAACTCTCTCCTAAAAGAATCTGTACCTTGGGAAATTTCAGGGCTTTACTTTCAAATTACTCAATAGTAACAAAAATGTGTTTGGATGAGGAGAACTAAGCTGCCATATTAAAGTTACAGCTAAAACCAAATTCATATGGCTTAAAGGGAAGTAATTTAGACTCCTGCATAAATTAGACTGCTGCATTTCAAACACTAAAATGAGGTTCCAGTCAGGTGAGGTACAACACATTCACAATTAGCATGTGTGGCTTTGATGGTCCATGACGGAGGACCTAAATAAACAAAGGCCAGATCAGTTGTGGACAAGGACTTTGAGCTCTCCTTAGCTTCAAACAAGAAAAGTAGCTTCTTAGAATGGTTACTTGGGTTTGTTTTTCCTCCCAAACCTATGAGAGATATGCTAGGGTATTTGTAAGGATCTGACTTGATGTGACTGCAGCCATCTTGAATGGTAAGCCTAACTGAACCTGAGTTAAACCTGGTCAGCTTTCCTCACAGTTTCCTAACATGGTATGGCACATAAAGCCATCAGAGTGGTATGTATTGGAGCTGTAGGATCAGACTTTGACACTGAATACACAGAATGTACCTTTAGCCTCTGGTATCAGCTTTAGAAAAACTAGATAACTACGGGTTAGATCAGGTCACTTGTACTGAGCAGACACAGGTAGCCCACCTTGTGCCCTGCTGCTATCCACATGGATCATAGGATCATAGGCTGCAGTCCATGGTCACAGCAGGTCTGCCTGCCTTTGGTCTCACAGTACCTGGGGGCCCAATTTTCAGACCTGAGACAGGGTTTTTCCCAAAACAGCTTATATTTGAAGCAAGATAAAAGACAAAAAGCAACTATCTTGGTTATATTGATGGTTATAGGTTCAGAAATAGGCCACTTAATAAATATAAACCTTATAGTTTTTGAACCGTAAACTAAATCCTTAGTGTTACACTCTCTCACTCTCACTCTCTCTCTCTCTTCAGGAAAATGTGTGCTTATAGAATGAGTGCTGTAAGAAAGAAAAGGAAGGTGTCCAGGTGAGCATGTGCAATAAATAGACAAGCATCACTTACGTGTGGCTTCATGCTGCAGTGGGTCCACTCTAAGAGATTGAGATCTGTATTTCTTTTGGTCTTACTTTCATCCTGTAAATACTCACTATAGAAAACAACAACAAAAAATGAATGTATCAATGAAAGCCCATGAGACCCTCCCCCACTGGTATGAAAAAGGACTTTGTAATAATTTAGCAGGAGTGTCATTCTCAAATCTGGATCTATTTGCTTTTTAGAAGGGTAAAGACTTTTTTTCCTCAAAGTCCATCTGCTACTTAATCCTAGGCCACCTTACTTCCCTCCCATTGGCCTGATGGACTAAGATCTGTGGCCTGATGGACTAAGATCTGAATACCCTCTGCATTATCTTTGGTTGTTTATCCTGTAACAGTTACTGAAATCTAAGGGTCCAGAAAAAAGGCCAGCATGACAACACACAGTGGTTGCTGTCCTAGTTACTGTCCTTGCAGGGGATAACAGAGAGCTCACTCACACTAGGCAACTGGAGTGCCCAGACTGAGACCTTATTTTCTGAACTACACACTCAATACGAACAGCCAAGGACAAAAGCCCCTATTTGCAGAAGCTATGGTTTTATACATAAGACCCTAAAGACTCTACCAGAAAACTTTCAGAACTGATAAGCACTTCCAGTGGCAGTACAAAAGCAACACACAAAAATCCTTAGCCTTCCTATATATTCATAAAAAGGATACTGAAATTTTGGAAGTAATCCAATTTGTAATAACCTCAAAATGGAAAAGAATTTTGGAATAAATAAACCTAAATAAGGACATGAAACATCTCTAAAATGAAAAATATCAAAAAACTCAAGTAAGACACTAGAAGATGGACACCTTTAATCCCAGCACTCAGGAGGCAGAGGCAGGCTGATTGCTGTGAGTTCGAGGCCAGCCTGGTCTACAAAGTGAGTCTAGGACAGCAAAGGCTACACAGAGAAACCTTGTCTCGAAAATACAAAACAAACAAACAAACAAACAAACAAATAATAATAATAATAAATTGAAGAACCAATATTGGGAAAATAGTATCTTACAAAATCCAGTATAGAGTCAATACTGAGCAACCTCAAACTCCAGTGACATTCTTCACAGAAATAGAAAAGCAATCTGAAAGTTTATATGCAGATACAGAGACCCTGGAGAGTCAAAGCAAGCTAAGCAAAAAGAAAACCGCCAGACTTATCACCATGCCTGACCTGAAGTTATACTATAGATCCACGTTTTTTAAAAACCACCATGGACTGATGTACAAACAGACTCAGTGACTGAATGGGATACACAAGGCTGTGCAACAGAGAATAGATAGCATCTTCAACAAATGATGCTGGGAAAACTGCGCAAATCCGCAAAAACACAAAGCAAAGCCTTTATATTTCTCACCCTGAACTAAATCAACTCCATGGATGAAATCTAGGACCTCAACCTAAGACCAGAAACTCTGAAAGTGCTAGGGGAGAAAGGAGTGCACTGCAAGACACAGGCACCCCAGTCACAGTGGCTGTGGTGAGAACACAGATGACGACACGTGCTGTTGTGGATACACGGAAAGAAGGCCTAGCCCATTGCTGGTGGAAATGGAAATCTGCATACCAGGTGGAGGTGAGAGTGGAGGTTTTCCAAACTGCTAAAAGTAGAGCTTCCATGTGACCCAGCTACATCCCACCTGGCACAGACCCTAAGGACTCTGTACCCTCCTAAGGGAAGCCTGCACACTAGCATTCACTATTCTTCTCTTCTCAATAGTCAGGAAATGGAATGAGTCCAGACATCCATAAACTGATAATGACAACCACTGTATGGCCTTTTTCACATGTGCATACTAGCTTTTAATTTCTAGAACTATCTGTTCATTTGGAATTATTTGTAGAGTTCAGGAAACTTGAGAGGGTCTAAGAGAAGAGCAGAGGCTATGAAGAGGGGCACAAGGGGGGGGGGAGTAATAGGGGAGAGTCGGCACTGGGTACAATTAACATAAATTATTTCCATGTGTAAAATTATCAAAGAATAAAAGATATTCTATTTTAAAAAAACCCTATCATCATCAACAACAAACTAATTCACTATATCGTTTGCTTTTCCTCACTTCAAATTAAGAAACAAAGCGGATTGGGCTAGAAATTCAACGTGGTCATGAAAGACAAAGGCTAGATATTTGTTTTGGTTTTGTTTTTAAGACATGGTCTCATTCTGTTGACAAGGCTAGCCTTGAACTCAAGAGAGCTCTCAGCCTCCCAAGTACTGGGATTAAAGGCCTAGACCACACACACACATATTTTTAAAAGATTTATTTATTTATTTATTATGTATACAGTGGGCACCAGATCATATTATAGATGGTTGTGAGGTACCATGTGGTTGCTGGGAATTGAACTCAGGACCTCTGGAAGAGCAGTCAGTGCCTTTTTTTTTTTTTTTTTAAAAAAGGTTTTTTGAAACAGGGTTTCTCTGTGTATCCCTGGCTGTCCTGGACTCACTCTGTAGACAAGGCTGGCCTCAAACAGAGCAATCCATCTGTCTCTGCCTCCCAAGTGCTGGGATTAAAGGTATGGGTCACCATGCCTGGCCCCATTCTGCTTTCTTATAGAACCCAGGGCACCACCCACAATAGACTCAATCACTAATTAGGAAAATGCTCTACTGGCTTGCCTGCAGCCCAATCTCATGGAGGCGTTTTCTTAACTATGGTTTCTTCCTCTCAGATGACTTTAGCGTGTGTAAGTAGACATAACCAGCGCGCTGACCTTACTGATGTACTTTAGACATACAACCATCAGCACAAAGAACAAGTGGCCATGCTTTTAAGGGAGGTTTCTAGTAACTACAATAGAGTTCCCCTTCTCCAAGGTTTTACTTTCTGTAGTTTCAATGATATCAGTCCAAAAATAGGAAATGGAAATTCTAGGAATAAGCATTTCTTAAGTTTTCTTGTTTGTTTTTTTGAGACAGGGTTTCTCTGTGTAACCCTGGCTATCTTGGACTCGCTTTGTAGACCAGGCTGGCCTTGAACTCACAGAAATCCACCTGCCTCTGCCTCCTAAGTGCTGGGATTAAAGGCGGGCACCACCATTGCCCAGCGTGCACTTCTTAAGTTTTAAACTGAACACTGTTCTAAGCAGCATGAAGAGAACCTGGTACCACCTGCTTTATGCAGAACATTCATAATATACACTCCCGTGCTTTGAAAGCGTGAGGCACAACATGGTGTGGGGCCATGTGATAACAATGGCAACAGCAGAAGGTTTTTGAATATTCAATAGCCAGAATCCAATGTGATGACACAGTTTACACTATGAACTGCTGAGGTGTTTGAGCAGCAGTGGGCCTGCTGCATCAGCAGTACTGGGGCTTCATGCAGCCTGGGTTCCCAATCTGCAGCATGTGTGCTCTGCACAGCATGTGCCGTCATACCACCAAGATCAAGCACCTCACCTTAGGCCACAGGCTACTTACTGTATCTAACAACTGCAGTCTTTTGTTTTTGTTTTTTGTTTTTTTTTAACTGTACAGTTTTCTGCTCCACAGAAACAAACGTCTAATCATAGAAAACAGACCTTTACTATTTTCCCAACATCATTCCTCAGCATAAAAGTATCAAATGAATATATCTCTGGATTGTATTATGTTAGGATGTCTGATTTTAAAAAGTGCTATTTGGGGTTAGCAAGATGCTTCAGCTAGTAAAGGTGCTTGCTGCCAACCCTGACTACCTAAGTTCAATTCTGAGGACCCACTTTTTTATTAGAAAATGTTTGGGCTGGAGAGATGGCTCACAGATTAAGAGCACTGACTACTCTTCCAGAGGTCCTGAGTTCAATTCCTAGCAACCACATGGTGGCTCACAACCATCTATAATGTGATCTAATGTCCTCTTCTGTCATGCAAGCAGAGCACTGTATACATAATAAATAAAATTTAAAATTAAAAAAAAAAATGTTTGACTGACTGTACCCTGTCCTGTATGCCTATGTACATAAGGACACCCAGACATTGCTCAGGTGGAAAAGGAAGCTGGGATACTTAAGAAGCCCTGCTCGACACCACGCAGCTATACTTAGTTGCTGTTCTGTCTGTCAGACCTACTACTTGCATCCAAATATCAATTATTTTACTTAATAATGTCCCCCAAAAGGCAAAAATAATGCAAAGAAGGTTCCAGAAACACACAGAAAGACAGATTAGCTTTCATAGTACGGATACATCACAGTCCAGAGTTTGGTTCTGCAATGGCTGCAGACCTTTACCTGGAATATACAATGGGGACTAATGTATTTGGAATACTTGCCCGCACAAACCACATGCTTTATTTAAAAAAAAAAAAAAAAGTCCCCAAGTTCTATGAAATGAGCCCCACTACCAGAAAACACAGAGACACAAGTTGGCATCAGGATTACAGGCCAAGACTCTTGGACTAACAGTTTTTTAGAATACCCAGACTACCAATTCCAGGAAAATCTAATTCCAGTCAGGATTCTGGAGGATGTGCCTTGCACTGGAATGCCTCCAGACTTGCTTCCATGAGCTCTGGCTGAGATCAGCTCCTGGGTTAGCATTCCACAAGGGTGGACTGAAGAGAAGCAGTTGGTATCACTCACTACATACGGCTTCACAGCTACACATGACGACAGCCACCCAGAGCTTCCTAAGATTAAACCTAAGAGAGGCTGTCCAACAGAACAGTCAGATCAGACTTTACTTACAGAAGAACCTCACAGATCCTGTGGCCTTTTTGTCCCATAGAATCCAGATATTTAAGACACTTTTTTCTTAGGTCCATCACCTATAATGGGAAAAGGCAAAACTTAGACAGACATCTGTTTTGCTGTTTGATTTTACTGAGACAAGGTGTCACTATGTAGCCCAGCCTAGCCTTGAACTCCAGAGCTTCCTCCCTCGGCCTCCTATGTAGTGGGACCACAGGCATGTGTTACCACACTGTGGCAGCAACACTGTAAACACTAAGAGTGGTAAGACTTACTATAAAATATTTTTGTTGGTTTTTCGTTGTGAGCCCAGCCTTTAACAGCTGAGTCATCTCACCAGCCCAGACTTTATTATAAAATAAGTATTAAAAATTTATTTAAAAAAAAAAAAAAAGCATCTTACTCCTCCTGGTAAGTGAAAGCTCTCCCTTAGGGCATTCCTCTAGCTTTGGAAGCCGAACAACCAATACTTTCCCAAGTGATAGCAGCCTTTGTTGTTGAGGTAAGCCATCTACACTAGGGCTACAACTAGCAATAGAAACCCTTTCTTAGTATGTGGAAAGTTCAGGCACTGATCCCCAAGATAAGAAAGGAGGAGAGAAAGAAAAGACAAGGATAGAGGAAAGGGAGAAGGGAGGAGGCGAGGTGAGGAGGTCAAGGAGAGGCAAGGAGGTGAGGGAGGGGGAAGAGAGGAGGAGCAGCAACCCTCTCAGCTCACCACCAGGCTCCAATGCACCTTCCGATGAATGGGCACCAGAACCAGTTCTTGTTCGAAGAGGTTCACCCCTTTGGTCCACCGCTTCACTGCGTGGTAACCCCCGGCCTTTAGTTTAGGGTAGAAGAAGGTACTGAATGCATGAAGTGCTGGATAGCCTTGCTTTCTACTCCTTTCCACTAACAGATTCATATAAAAATTAATGACCTGTAAAATATCCAAAGATTAAAATTTGGAACATGGAAAATACCATTACAAAATTAAATTCCTACCTAAATCAGAAAGGGAGATGCTTAGGGAGAGGACAGTCCATGCAAGAAGTCAGAGAATAAGTGCTCAGTACAAGTGAGCAGAGAAGGGTGGCAGCTCTGGACTGAGCTCCGGAGTACTTGCCAGGTACATGAAAGACTCTGGATTCAATTACTAGGACTAAACCATCTCCCTAAATAAAAACCAGCAAGTCATGTGACTATAATTTTTAAGCACATGGATAATATTCCCATGCAATAATGAAAAGGCATATGCAGCTGTATGCAGAAAAATGCTACTTCAATTTGAACATACTTCTCAGAAGGAGAAATGCCAAAATATTTATGGAACTTTTTGAACAATAATTTCTTCCAACTTTTTCAAATATAAAGTATTTTTCAAAAGTTTTATAATAAGCATATTTACATTTACAAAAGACAGTATTTTCATGTAACTAGGCTTATGACATAGGGAGACAGAGCATATGGGAGAAAATTCAAGGGCAAAGCAGTTGTTTAAAGGCCAACCAAAAAAGTATTAAAACACTAAGCCAGTTTTTGCTAGTTTTGTACTGATACACATAACAAATTGAGTAACTTTATAGTTAGCATTTGCTATGGCTTGAACACACATCAATGAAATCCTCTTTAAGACTTATTTTTAATTATGTGTGTATGTGGCTATATGTACGTTAAGTGCAGGTTCCTGTGGAGGCCAGAGACGCAAGATCCCCTGGTGCTGGAGTCACAGCTCTTAAGCCTAAAGATGTGGGTGCTGGGAACCAAGCAAGGATCATCTGAAGAGCATCATCTCTTTTGTCCTTCCTCCAGAATATGTATGCAGGAATCTAATATTCAGTAGGACAGGCAATGACTGGCTCATCAGCACACCCCTCCCACTCATGGATGAAACTAGTATTAAAAGAAACTGAAGAAAGAGAGTGCCTGGCAGTCCCCTTCCCTTCCCCTGCGTGAGGGCTCAGCACCACTCCCCATCACTGTACCAAAAGGAGATGGGAGCTGTAGGTACCAAGGCCAGGTTCTGTAGTCGTCAGAGCTGTGGGCAATGCCCTTTTGTAGGGTATGAGTTGGGGGAAGGGAAAGGGAACAGGGTCTCACTCTGTAGCCCTGGCAGGCCTGGACTCGCTTTGTAGACCAGGCTGGCGTCCAACAAGAGTGCTACTGGTATTAAAGCATGAGCACCATATCCACACCAGTTTATTTTCTTTCTTTGGTTTTTCAAGACAGGGTCTCTCTGTGTAACCCTGGCTGTCCTGGACTCGCTTTGTAGACCAGGCTGGACTTGAACTCACTGTCTCTGCCTCCCCAGTGCCTATAAATTTTTAACATGTTTTTGCTTTAAAAATTACTAGCCAGGTGATGCGTAACTCAGGGGAGAATGCTTGCACAAGATCTTAGATTCACTTTCTGGCCTGGAAAAACAATAACAGAACAAACTAACAAAGGACACGTGGGGTGAAAGGAAAGCCTATAACCCCTTATTCAAGAAAATGAGGTGAGGCAGGAGGATCACAACAGAGTTCAAAGCCTGTCTGAGCTATGTAAGATAGACCACCTCAGACAATTTAATGGAAACTTGTCTCAGAAATACAAAGCTACAAGGGGGAAAGAGTGGAGGATATAGCTCAGTGCGGAACACTTGCTTGACTAGCATGGGAAGCCCTTGGCTCAATCCCTGGCACTTAAAAAAAAAAAAGAGGGGGGCAGCAAAACAGAAATTGCAGTTGCTTTCCCACCCCTTTATAAGTGGGTAGACGTCATTGTGAGTACAGACAGCAGACGACACAACGGGAGAAGAAGGCACTGACCTCATCGTTGAGCCAGTGATAGTTCTTTAAGGTCTGGATATCTCCTCGAGTGATTCGCAGTTTGAAAGCACTGCTCAGGATCTCGTCGGGTGGCCCATGGCCCAGGGCATTGCTGATCTCCTTTTCCATGTCCTGAATTAGAAGATGCTTCTTTAGCACAGACCCACTACCAGGCACCAATGGCCTCAGACTGAAACAAAGCCTGTCATCTCAGCAACACCTGAGATCTTTGAGAAAAACACTATTCAAGACATACAAAACTGCAATGTAAAAACATGCAAATTTACAACTATAGAACAGTCTAAATAAGTTGGACAGTGGTGGTGCACACCTTTAGTCTCAACACTCAGAGGCAGAGGCAGGAAGACCTGAGTTCTAGGCCAGCCTGGTCTACAGAGAAAATTCCAGGACAGCCAGGGCTACACAGAGAAATCCTGTCTCAAAAAACCAAAACCAAAGGCAAAGCCAACCAAACCAAAACAAAAAAACAAAAAAACAAAAACAAAACAAACAAAAAAACCAAAAAACAAACCAGTCTTAATAACAGCTATCTCTTTGAATTATTTTAATGAATTAGGAAGCCAAATGTTTATGTATCCTATGAACCCAATCAAAGTTATTTCCATTATTGTTTTTCCTTTGCACACACAATTTTGTTTCTTTAGGGCTTGATCTGGCTACCTCTGTCACAGCTAGCGCTGATGTTTATCTTCACAAAAGAATCATAGGTAGGCATTATCTCCATTTAGTTGCCCTGTGGGTAAATCTGTGAGGCTTGTCTTAATTAAGCCAGTTGATGTAGAGCTGGGTACAACAGGCAAGTAAGTGGTCACGCATCTATTCACTCTCTTTGCTGTTGGCTGTGGTGTGATATGCCTCGCTGGAGTAGGTGAGCTCACACCCTGGAAATGTGAGCAAAACCAACTCTTTCCCCTAAGATACTCTGTGTTGGGCTATGTTATCATGGCAGTAAAGACGATGCTACAAGAACTTCATGTGCGTTTCAGTGTAGCGTTAGAGAGATCTGCGTTACGTAAGACCCCTGCACACCCACCAGGATTACACGGAAGAAGAGTCAGTATGAGGAATCCCCTTGAAAATAATCATCTTAGCTACTTCTGCTTCCTAATGTTTAAAAATAAGCTGTCACTATATTCAAGTATGATAATCAATAAAAACGCATGTTTTTGAAAACCATAATTCAAAAATGTTCAATATATTCCTTTTGTTTGTTTTTCGAGATAGAGTTTCTCTGTGTAGTCCTGGCTGTCCTGGACACAATTTGTAGACTAGGCTGGCCTTGAACTCACAGTGATCCACCTGCCTCTTCTTGAACGCTGGGATTAAAGGCATGTGCCACCTCACCTGGATAATACATTCATTCTTGATACCACATTTTAAAACTCAAAACATTTGAAGGGTAGAAAAATAACTAGACCCAATTACAGAAAGAGAAAAAATAAAAACACACAAACAACCCCCCAGGGCAGTTATGCTTGATCCACCAAGCCACCTTCACACAGACCCTGAGTGATCGATACAGCCAACAGAAGCAGGCCTGGGGTCCAGCTGTTTATTTGACTTTTAACTTCATATATTTATTCCTCATCTGGAGACGCTCCTCAAAACAAAGCATGCATTTAAGTTTACAGAAACTGTGGCTAGTGTGAACTAGTCATCTTAAGCCCAATCCACACAAGGAACTATACCTCTGTAAGTTCAAAGAGCTCGTCTGTCCTTCTGTCCTTTTCTTTGCTGGTGAAGTTCTTTTCCTTTGCCTCCAGCACTGGCCCTCTCCTCCTGAGTAGGCCATTGCTTCCACTTCCCAGGCGAAGCCGGGCAGACACTTCTTCTGACAGATCAGGCTCCAGGTGGTGTCCTCTTGTCTGACCAAAGAAGTTTCAACACTGACATGCTTCATCTTGCACATATACCACATTAGAGTATAGAGCCCCGTACAAGCTATGGAAGATTACAGCTAGCTGTTTTCTAGTTTTAACTCTGTGGTGGGTTTTCGTTTTGGGAGGTGAGTAAGTGCACACAAGTATACTTGATAGTGTAAAAGCCAACAAGAAGCTTCCCACCTTCCGTTCCCAGTGGCTTCTCCCTGCACAGCTCACAGAGATGCACAGACTGTAGGTCTGGCCAGCTTTGTCATATGATCCATCTTATAATAGGGTTTAAAGAATTAAAAAATAAATGTAAGACTCTGGCATTAATGTGAAAAGAGAAAGTGACAGTGAATACAAGAATTAGCAGCTCTCCTGATGGTAAAGCAGACTTGTCTGCCTGCCCTGGCAGGTGAGATAAGCTTCTGAGTTAGATTGTTGATAAGCTTTAATGCACTGGGGCTGGGTAAAGGCCCACAGGGCCTATGGCTTACAAACCCAAACACTCAGCATTCCTCCAGGAGGAGGAAGGAAAGCATTTTCATTTCCTAACCCATTCTAACATGTAGTTAAGTTGAACATGTCTGTAAGTTTAGAAAGGAATTGAGGTACGGCCCACAGAGCATCATACAGAGAAATCTCTTTCTGTCCTTATTCAAAGTCATCCTGTGTTAGTTAAAGCTGCTTTTATTTACCTGTTCCTTTCTCTGTGTTGGGGTTGGATCCTAAGACCTTTACCATGCTACATGAACACTACTATTGAAGTACAGTCTAGTCCTCCATCTCATGTGCATATTATAAAATGTACAACATGCCTATATTAGATCATGCAGACATGATGAAAACCCCACAAAACCTGAGGACTGGAGACTAGGAATGTAGCTCAGTGGTAGAGCACTTGCCCTGCATATACAAAGTGGACACCTTACAAAAAGCTAGAAAATGTATTTAGAAATAGCACTTTGGAGAAGAGCTCCAGGTGTCTCAGGACACCAGTGAGCAGTCTCCACTCTTGCTGACTGCCAGGTAGCTCCATCTGCTCCTTCTCCATCTTATAGACAGACCAGCTCTCACTTTATTGTGTAGACTCTGTCCTCCCTAGCGCTAAGATTATGAGCAGACTTTGTTTTGACTGAATGTGTGATAAACGATAATGAAACACAAAAGAGTCAGTCCAGAGCCAGACTGAAACAGAGCATTAGGGAAGGAAATGTTTTACAGTTTATCACTTTTGTAATTCTATGTAACTAAAACGTGAGTAACATGTATTTAATTTAAAAATGTATTTCTGTGTGGGGTGTGGTGGTGCAACCTGTAATCCCAGCAGATGGCCAATTAATTCATCAGGAGGCAGAGGCAGGTGGATCTCTACAAGTTTGAGGCCAGTCTGGTCTATATAGTAAGGCAGCCAAGGCTACACAATGAGGCTGGAGAGGGGTGGCTGAGACTTTTGCTACATACTAAAATACTTTGTTACTAAACCTGAGTATAGGAACTGGAGAGATGGCTTAGCAGTTAAGAGCATTGTCCGCTCTTCCAGAGGTCCTGAGTTTAACTCCCAGCAACCATATGGTGGTTCACAACATGTACACTGGGATCTGATGCTCTCTTCTGGTATGCAGGTGTACAAGCAGATAGAGCACTCATCATATACATAAAATAAATAAATAAAACCTTAAAAAAAAAAAACACCCAAAACAAAAACCTGAGCATGTCTATAGAGATGGCTGAAACACCGATTCTAATACTTACATTGAAAGTAACCTGGGGGGTGGGGGTAAGAGTAGGGGTGGGGGGATGGTGGCATATACCTTTAATCCCTGTACTTGGGAGGTGGATCTCTATGAGTTTGAGGCCAGCCTGGTCTACAGAGCTAGTTCTAGTACAGCCAGGCCTACACAAAGAAACCCTATCTTGAAAAACAAAACAAAAAAGCAAAGCACAGAATAAACACACAGCATCTTCCATGTTTCCCATGGACATCCAAATGTCAGGTCCAGTGACAAAACAGATATAAAATTTGCCAAGGGATTTCTACTTACACCTTCCTTTTCAAGTCGGAGTCCCACCACCTTCTCTGTGTCAGCTTTTCCCTTTGAATACCTGAAGAGGAAACCATTACAGATTTACAGTGTTCTACTGTTTAACACGGTATATATTAGTTCCAGAAGATTCATAAAACTGGGGATAGCAGTGCACACCTGTAATCCCAGAACCCAGGGAAGTTGGGGCAGGAAGGTCAGTTGCTCAAGGCTACACGGTAAGTTGAGGCTCTCCTAGGCTAAATGAGACCCTGTCTCAAAAATTTTTGTAATTTTAAGATTAGAATTTATTAATCTCTAAACAGAGTGGCCATGAGAGTGCTGGCACTGTCCTGTCTCACTGTCCTGTGCCATTCTAATGCTTTCCTCAGCATGAAGGACTGGCCTCTCTAAAACTGTGAGTTAAAAGAAACCTTTCTGCCCTTAAGTTGTTTGTGTCAGACATTTACAGCCAACGGAAGGAAACTAACATAAAAGACTGGCGCCAGAGAAGTAAGTGGCCTTCCTGCTCTGACTAAACCTCTCTGTGGCTCTCACAATGCTGGAATATGGGAGAAATGGAGACAGAGGGTAGAGAGAGATGCTCTAGAATGCTGTAAGCAGAGATCCTGACAGGCGCTGAGAAGGCCAGACTACACCGGACTCACTGGGTCCCGACAGGGCAACCTGAAGCCTTATTTGAGGGTGATTTTAAAGAAGACAGAGTACAGGAAGAGGGGGTGCATGCCTGTAACGTCAGCTTAGGGGGCAGAGGCAGGAGGATTCTGAGTTTGAAAACAGGTTCACTTACATAGTAAGACTCTGTCACAAGAGACTGGAAAAGGGGGCTGAGGCAGTGGATGAGTTGGTACAAAAGTACTAAGTTTGAGCCCAGGACCCATGTAAAAGCTGGGGCAACAGCACATGCTTGTAATCCCAGCTCTAGGGAGGTGGACACAGAGGATGAGATTTGCTGGCTAGTCAGGTTATCCAGAGCAACCCCAGGCATAGTGAGAAACCAGACTCCAACAAACAAACAAGCAGGAAACTGAAAATGGCTGAGGAAGACATCTAATGTCTCTACTTTTGACCTTTGTGTGTGTGTGCGCACGCAAACACACACCCACACACACACACGCCCCTTGCTCATTCCCTTAAAGAAAAGGTGAGGAAGCAGTAACAAACTAATTAAAGTGACGAAGGAACTCTAGAGGCAGGGTAGTAGTCAGGATGTGGCATGGCTACTGCTGAAAGCTTTTAGGAAAACTTGAAAGTAAATGCAGAGCAAAAGGACTTGAAAATGCCATACTGAAAGCAGCGGGCACGGACGATGCAATCATTAAAAGAGATCAGTACTGCTAAGGCTCACCCTGTCATTCCTGCCCCCAAAAAGCACTCATGTGCTCTTCCCTTGAATAAGAAACTCTCCCCAGCCTTTAAAGCAAGAAACGGCTGGATGTTTTCGTAAGAGGGTTTGTTGTAATCTTGCACTTATTTATTTGAGGGGGCAGCTAATGTTCTGTGTAGATACACAAGTGTAAATCAGAGGGCAGCTCAGGAGGTTGGTTTTGTCTACCCTGTGAGTTTGGGGATCAAACTCAGGTCGTAAGACCTGGTGGCAAGTGCTTAAGCCCTCTTGCTAGGCCTGTTAACGCATGTTAAAGATGGCCTTAAGAATAAAGGTACCTTCCTTACAGAAAGCTGCCTATAGTCATCTGCCTAAACACTCGGAGGCCTCGGCAGCTGTGTTCAAGCTGGTAGGAGACCTGCGTACTGTCCGTGTGGCACTGTTTCTGCAGGTGTATAAAATGTAGGAGTTATGGGGTCATGGAGGCAGTCACCTGGAGACTAGGGGAAGAGTAAAGCTTAAGTGTCAATGCAGACTCAGGCATGTTAGAGGAAAGCCAAATGTAATGCATAAACTCATGAGTGCCATGTAGCCTCAGATGGCAAGGCCAAAGGGAAGGTCTGGCCAAACTCACAACCTGCCTGCACACATCTTAAGATTTTGGACATGGACTTCTGGGATCTGATGTTTTCTCAGCTGAGCTATATGCAGTCTTGCTTTGGGGAGGGACTGTTTACTCTGTGCCACAGTATAAATAGAAGAGCGTTGTTTGCATCTCCATAGGGGCTCACAGCTAAGCGATGTCTGAAGTCTCTGAAGTCTTTCTGAAGAGCACTAGCCACTGTTGCAAAGTCTCCAGCATCCGTGTAGCGGCCCATGACCTTCTGTAACTCTAGTCCTAGGCTAGGGGGTCTGTAGCCCTTTCTGGCCTCTATGAACATCAGGCACACAAGTGTTACACTTACATACACACCACATCAAATTAATCTTTTATGGGCTGGAGAGATGGCTCAGTGGTTAAGAGCACTCACTGCCTGCTCTTCCAGAGGTCCTGAGTTCAATTCCCAGCAACGACATGGTGGCTCACAACCATCTACAATGAGATCTGATGCCCTGTTCTGGCCTGCAGGTGTACATGCAGGCAGAGCTCTGTATACATAATAAATAACTTTAAAAAAAAATTAATCTTGGGCTGGAGAGATGGCTCAGAGGTTAAGAGCACTGTCTGCTCTTCCTGAAGGTCCCGAGTTCAATTCCCAGCAACCACATGGTGGTTTACAACCACCTGTAATGAGATCAGGTATCTTCTTGTGGTGGACAGGCACACATGTGGGCAGAATACTGTATAAATAATAAACAAATCTTTAAAAAAAAAACTAATCTTTTAAAAACCACGACGTCATCTCTCCAGCCCCTCTGAGGAATTTTTGAATGGTGAAACTGTTAAGACTATGGAGGACCTTAGAGATGGATGTAACTGCATTTTGAACTATCAATTACAAACACAAACTTTTTGAAGGTGGGGTAGAGTACAGGGGCAGTTGTCGAATGTCAGGCTTAAAATCACCTACTGGTTGGCAAGTGATGAGTCAGTTCTGCTTTTTAACCTGAAGGAATCGAGAGCACCTGGGCACTGATGAGCAACAGCACTGGTGTACTTCTGTGGGTAGTTCCAGAGAGGCTGTAACTGAACAAGACTTTCACTGGATGTGGACAGCACCATCCCAGGTAGAATGAAAAGGGGAAAGAGAGAAATGAGTACAAGGATGCATGTCTCTGTTTCTAAGTCCATAAAAATATGAGTAATGGAAGTGTCTGCTTTGTACTCTGAAATCCATCATGCTTTCAGCACCATCATGAACCACACTCTAAAACCATAAACCATATAAGCTCTCTTCCCTTAAGGTGTTGCTCATCAGGCATTTGGTCACAGCCATTAGAAAAGTAATCAATACAGAAAACTGGCATCAGGAGCACCTGGGTAAACCTAGTGGGTCTCGGGCCTTTGGAAAAGTCCTAGATTGCTACTGAATTCTGGAGTGCTTCAAAGACCTGACACGAGTAAAGCATACGCGAAGCCCTAGATTATGAGGCATCTATTAGGAGCAAGCCTAGGGGCCACTCACTTAGTATTCTAGCAAAGAATTTACCTTTTACCAATCTATGTCTTACGACTTGAGGTTGAATTCAAAAGTAACGGGCTAAGTTGTTTGACACAGGAAATTTCAGAGAGATAACATCCTGATTGTGGCATGGCTACTATTCACTGCCCTTAGGTTTGCAATGGGAGAAATTAATGTTATGAGAAATGTTCTGTTGGGCAAGGTAAGACACATGAGAGATTTAAAAAATATTACTGACAAGGAAGGCGTGGAGAAAACAGCTGTTGATTGTTCAGAAATGAGTGCAACAAAAGAGAAATGTGGCCTTCTGCCTGGGATAGAAAAGGCCCTCAGGCCAAAGGTACTGTTATAGATCTTCTCTGTTACTATGACAAACGCTGACAGAGGGGCGTGAGATGGAAAGCGTTTCTCAGCTTACGATCCCAGGGCACTGTCCATCTTCTTAGGGCAGTCAAGGCAGGAACTCCAGCACATCACATCCCGTCAATGTGGAGAGAGAATAGACACTCCCCTGCTTACTTGTCAATTAACATTTTCCTCCCTTATTCTGTTGAGGGTCTGTGCCTAGGGAATGGTGCCACCCACAATGGTCTTGGCATTAATTACAAATCAAGCCAACCCCCACAGACATATCTGCAGGTCAATCTGCAGGTTGTACCAAGTTATAGTTAAAACTAACCAGCCCAGGACCTAGCTCTAGTGAAAATGCAAGTTCATGTGGAATAAGAATGCCTAAACTAAAATGTTGCCAGAACCAATAACTGCTTCTGAAAGTATTTTCCCAGGTTCAGTCACAAAAGCACAGTGGCCATCATAGTTGTAGTAGATGGGGTCAGACCACACAACAAAGTAGCAGACTAGGCATGTAAAAGAGAGGTATGGAGTTGCAGAGACTTGTGCCCACGTTCCAGAAAGCAGTAGAGCCAGGCAATGAATGTCAAGGTTAGCTCCCTGTAAGGAAACCACGAGAGGCCATTGCATGAAGCTGTAAATGGAGACATAGGACTGTGTGGTGTCTGTGGATGAAAGCTGCAGGCACAGAGTGAAGGAAGAGACAGGATACACATACTGTAGACAAAACTGGAGGGGCAGGACTACTCCTGGGGACCAGATAATACAACCAGGAGCCCCAGAAGCTGAATACGGTGCTGCAGGGTTTGCTGCCTGCTCCAGTGGTTTGTTTGTGTTAGTCCCATCTATCCTTGGGACGCCTACAATCTTCCCTTTCAGAGTAGGAATCTTCACTCAGTGTCACTGTAAACTGATAACACATAACTTCTGTGTTGCCTTTATAGGGGCTCTCAGAAAAAAATCTTTGGCCACATCTGTCAAACTGCACAGGTGTGTGAAGGCCAAAGGATAAGCATGACTGTCATTTTACATGAGATGTTCACTTTGGTTTTTGAAATAAGATCTTGTTCATTGGCCCAGCATTTGCCAAGTAGTTTAGTTTTAGTTGCCCATTGAATCCCAGGGAACCACCTGCCTCTACCTCCCCAGACCTGTGATTGATTGGAGTATGCACCACTGTGCCTGATTCAGGTTGACTTTTGAACAGTGAAATTATTAAAAATCAAGGAGATCTTTCAAGCTGGACTGAATCCATGCTGAATTACAAGAGACCCCTCAGCTTACAGGGAACAGGGTCAGAATGCTATGGTTTACGTGTCTAGATGGCATGTTGACAAGTGGTGAGCTTGGGGTGGGCATCATGACTGCACTTAGAACCACCTAGTAGCTAGTAGATGAGCTGTGCCTACAAGGGCCTGTCAGGAAGAGACTGACTGAGGGCAAGGCCTGGGAATACAAGAGACCCCATTCCTAAGACTGGAAGCTGGGAGGAGGCAGGCTGGTTACAGGCCAGCATTCCCTTTCTCTGCTTCCTCACCTACATTAACTCTGTCATGCTTGCCCTATCTCACTGGCCTAAACCTCTCAAACTGAGTCAAAAGAAATCCTTCCTCTGTGAAGTTGCTTCTGTAGGAACTGTGCTCACAGCAACAGTCGGTACCATCTACTTAATTTACCTGAGATGTTAAGTCCAATAAACCGTTTTAAAAAGTTATAAATGTCAACGGACTTTAAAAACTTTCCTACACAATGTCTGTGTAGCTATTAAGATAGCCGATTCTTTCTACTCTTTTGAAGTACATCATGCGAACAACACTTACTGACTAAATGTGGTAAATGACATACAATTTCTACTCCATTGTAGGTTCTCTAAAGATGAAGTCTATGCCTTTATGAAACCTATCCTGGCACATCATCTATAATAATAAACATTCAAGTTTCCCTAAAATAGCTTTGAGTTTATATAGTTCTCTAAATCAATGGCCAACAAATCTTTTTGAGAAGGACCCAAGAATAAATAGTCCAAGCTTTGTAGCTTCATTCACAACTTCTTGACCTCTGTGGTTTACTTGATAAAAACAGACCAGATTTGGACCCTGAACAAGTCTGCTATAAGTAACAACCATCCAAAATCCTAAGGAAAGCAGAACCACATCCACTGTTCCTACACTAGAGACAGTGGCCACTGAAGATGGCACCCAACCCATACAGGCACCTATTTCCCCAAGCCCCAATGCCTAAGAGATGAGGGACAGCTTGGAAGTGTCTGACTGAAGAATTGCTTGCCTACTTATTACAGTTGTAATAAAACTGTTTGTTTCTCTGTTTCTCTCTTAACCCCGCCATCAAACAAATAACGAGACTTATCATTGTTTAATAATAAGCTTCACAACATCATAGCAGTTATTACTCTATTCTAAGCTAACCTGGTTTCCTCCCACCTTACATCTCAGAGATACTCACACTTTGTAGCTTTCCTGCTCCCGCTCCTTCCTGATGATCCCCCTCTGGACCTCTTCCTCTGGCTGAATCTCCTGGCCGAATCCCTACTTCCTATTCTCACTCCTCCTCCCCTACCTGACAGGAAGTCCAGCCCTATTCTCTTTCCTGCTCAGCGATTGGCTGTAAGCTGCTTTATTGTCATACAGGGGGACAATTGGGGAACAGAGTTTATACAACATTGAGACAGGAGATTCTGAGAACAAGGCTTGCAATCAGCTGTGGGATACAGAAATCAGCATTTGAATTACACAGTAACCTTATGCTCACACCTGCTCCTAAGTGCTGAACAGCTACCAGCCTGAGAGACTCATGGTTCCTCATTACAAATAAGTGTAATTTGTAAAGTGAGAAAACTTACTCTAAACGAAGTCTTAGAATTAAATGAGCCATGTACCTCTTTTCACTTCTCATCGAACAGAGAGGTCCCCTTGTTTCAACAACTCTGTCTGTGGGGATGGAAAGAAAGGATCCTTTACTAACCAATCACAGGTTGGAAGTTCAACGGACAGACTCAAAGTTTCAGGACATTTGTTTGCATTAACACAAATGTGAACTCCAAAGCCACTGGCTGCCTCACACACAAGCACCTAAAATACCTGTAATTTTCTTTCTTAAATATAATCTTGAGCACAAACTGATAGCAGTTCATTCTATAAGCTAAAGTAATTCAGTCAACAGTTATAATAGAGCTATATGTGGAACTCACACTGTTTTGGAACAAAATGGGTTGTCCTGACTCCATGATTCTGCTCCTCCACCCAGCCTTTGGTCTTTAATGTGTCCACTTGACTTCTTTGAGAACTTAGAAAGACAAAAGTAAGGAAGATCAGATCAGGTACAAAAGGGAAGACCTTAGAGTAGAGAAAGTATTAATATTCAGATCTACAACAAGTGGAGAGAAACAACAAAACCCTACAATATGTAATAACTAAAGTTATCATTCCCAAGTAACAATCTGTTCTTTCTGCATTCAGTTAAGCTAGACAATCCTGTGACTCACTTGATAGTTCCATACTTTATGGGACCCTGTGTATTTGCAATCACTTGTTAGAATTACCAGATGAACTCAAGTTCTGAACTTACATTCCTGCCTCACTCTTCCAGATAAGTAAATGTAGGACTAAACATGACTTTGTTCTCTACTCTCATTTATATGTATTTAATTAACAAGCAATGTCATAAGCAAAGTTCTTTTTTGGGGGGGGGGGTAGGGTTTCTCTGGGTAGCCTTGGGTGTCCAGGACTCACTTTGTAGATCAGGCTTGCCACAAATTCACAGAGATCCACCTGCCTCTGCCTCCCGAGTGCTGGGAGGTGTGTACCAACACACCCTGCATGAGTCCCTTTTTCTATGAGTAAGAGTTCATATAAGGGTGCTGGAGAGATGGCTCAGCAGTTAAGAGCACTGATTGCTCTTCTAAAGGACTGGGGTTCAATTCCCAGCACCCACATGGCAGCTCACAACTGTCTGTAACTCCAAGATCTGACACCCTCATACAGACATACATGTAGGCAAAACATCAATGGACATTTAAAAAAAAAAAAGAGTTCACATGAGTTGGATGTGGCATCAAATGAATATAATCCCAGCAAAGGGAAGCTGAGGCAGGAGAATTAAAGAATTCAGGCAGCCTGTGCTAGATAGTTGAGATCCTGTCATGAAACAAAAACAAAAACAATAACAACAAAACCAGGCAGGTGGTGGAGCATGCCTTTAATCCCAGTAGGCAGAGGCAGGTGGATCTCTGTGAGTCCAAGGACAGCCTGGTCTACTGAAGAGTTCCAGGACAGCCGGAAGGAAGGAAGGAGGGAAGGAGGAAGAGAGGGAGGGAAAGAAAGAAAGAAAACTTCATGTGGGCAAAGAACTCTAAAGCTACGAGGAAATTCCATTTGGAAGGCACTACACTACAGTGTCACATAAACTACACAGCCGGTTCTCTTTGCACCAATACCTCTCTCTATAAATAAGACAAACACAGATACAATGCTAAGGAAAAGTGCTAGCAAAGCATTTTTTCACCAGCCCACTTACCTGTGATGTGAAGCTACTGGAGGGAGGGTGTTTCCATTCCCACTTTCTTTAAGTCGCTCCAATAACTTTCTATACTTTTCTCTTTCATCCCTCTGGACACCCTGAATAAAAAAGTCCGTGTAGTGAGTAGTAGCACATGAAATTTCAACTCAGGTCTCACCAGACACTGTCCAGTGAAACACAGCCCACAGATGTACTTTATTTGGGGCACACTGTTCTTAAAGTTGCTTTAATTAAATACCAATTTTATTAATTTTTTTTAAGTGCCAAACCCTGACCCCTAGGGGGGAAAATGAGTCAACAAAGTGGAGCTATTCCCCTTACATGGGCCATTTGCCTCCCACCTTATTTCACTTGTTTGCATTATCTGCTAGACCAGTGGTTCTCAACAGGATTCCCACAAGACCACCAGAAAATAGCAAAATTATAGTTATGAAGTAGCAATGAAAACTGTATGGCTGGGAGTTACCACAGCAGGAGGGACTGATTTAAAGGGTCGCAGGATTAGAAAAGTGAGAACCACAGTGCTAGGTCTTGGAAGCATTTGCATCTCTCACAGAACTATGTTGAACAAAACTGAGTTGATAAGAAAATGGCAACTGAGCTGGGCATGGTGGTGCACGCCTTTAATCCTAGCACTTGGGAGGCAGAGGCAGGCGGATGCTGTGAGTTCAAGGCCAGCCTGGTCTACAAAGCGAATCCAGGACAGCCAGGGCTACAGAGAGACCCCGTCTCGAAAAACCAAAAAGAAGGAAAGAAAGAAAGAAAGAAAGAAAGGAAAATGGCAACTGAAACAATCCATTTGGTAACAGAATTTGCAGCTTCCTGATTGGAACTGTTCTCCCCCACACCTGCCATGGTCATGCAGCTGCACTGCCATGTGCTGTTCCAGCCTTTATGTTGTATGTCAGTCTTCAGCATCTCACCCAGCTGACCTCACTTGGCTCCTCCTGGCCAATAAACTCTTCTCCTTGGTCAGTCTCACTGCCAATAACTCTATCTTCTGCATGCCACAAATGCCCTCATCTCTTCTCAGACTATATTCTTCCCCTTAATAATCTTATGAAGTACATTGAATTAAATTACATCAATACACAGGAAATTCAAAACATGTCTGTAATTCTGCCTTCTTCTCAAAATTTGGATCACCTATATCCAAGAGTCTACAGAAGAGTGTTTTCTTGTGTGTTTCATGGGCACTTTAAACAATGTCCAAAACTGAAGCCAGCATCTTCTCCCTAAACACATGGGCTATCTTGGTCAGTGATGGGTTTACTCAGAGCTGAAGTCTGGGCCTGAGGCCCTCCCTGTGTGCTCTATATTGCTATTCTCAATTAACGAGCACAGGCTCACTAACCCTGACTATCAACTGACGTAGAGTCTACCCTGCTCAGACCCATCACCGAGCTCCTAAAACACTCAAACTTTCTCTTCTTGAAACCTCCAGAGGAGCTGGGCGTGGTGCATGCCTGTGATCCCAGCACTCTGGAGGAAGAGGCAGGCCAGCCTGGTCTACCAAGTGAGTCCAGGACAGCCAAGGCTACACAGAGGAAACCCTGTCTTGAAAACCAAACCAAACCAAACCAAACAAACAAAACCAACAAAAACCATGCTAAAAACATTGGGCGACGCGTAGGAGTGCTGTGGGGTGAGGGTGGAGAGATGGACCTAGAGGAGACAGGAGCTCCACAAGAAGACCAACAGGAGCAGCTTGCTGAGATTCAAGCATCACCTTGCATGGACTGGACCTAGACCCTGTACACAGATGTAGCTGATGGGCAGCTCAGGCTTCATGTGGGTCCTCTAGTAAGGTGGGGCTTTCCCTCACATGAACTCTTGCCAGCTTTTTGATCACTTCCTCCTGGTGGAGCTGCCTCACCAGGTCACAGGGTAAGAGGACATGTTCAGTCCTGAGCCATTTGATGAGCTGGAGTGGACTGGAAGTGGGGCTCCCCTTTTCTGAGGAATAGAGGAGGGGGAAGGGTAGATGGAGGGGGGTGAGACTGGGAGGTGAGGAGGGATGGGGCTATGACCAGGATGTAAAGTAAATAAATAAATACATTTGAAAAAGAGATGATCAGGCTAAGAGCTTACCTCCTCCACAGTGCAATGGGGACGCCTCACACCCTTGCCTCCTTCTTCAGAAATCATCTCTGTTACACCCTGTTCCTGAGGTTTCCATGCTAAGGAACTCTCTGGATTGTTTTTGCTATGGCGACGGCCACTTGGTCTTCTATTATAGCCTTCCGATTTCAATGTAAAACTGGAGAATAAAAGAAAAAACAAAAACCGTATCATCGAATTGGGATTTAATCTTCTGCGTCATCCAATTACTCTGCTGCTCTAGTGTAAGACCATTAATTTCTAAACAATCATCATTTGTAAAGTTAGCCCAGCATTCCACCATGGAATGTTTGTTCCGGCCACTAGAGCTGTCAAGTGAAAGCCTTCCTCCTCATAGCCACGTTTCCAACTCCAGCCCCAGATTTAGGTCCCCAACTGCACTTATCTCTTTCACAAATAGTATACTTTTTCTTTACTCACTAGGAACACTGAAACATTAGCTAACTACTAGCAGATTCTATGCTGGGATACTGCAGCATGCCTATAGTCCTAGCTACCCAGATTTCCGTAGAAGCATTGATTATTAATGTGATAGAAATCATAAACCTAGTACAGCAGCAGTTTATCTTTAGCCAGCTATTTACTCAAGTAAGGACACATGGAGACTACGATTTACTAAATTAGCCTGGAGCATAATACTGAGCAATAATTTCCCCAACCTAAATCTCCAAGTTAGGCTAGCTCCCTCCCAGCCAAATTTGCCATTATACTTGCACTTTTCTTTTTCTTTTGAGACAGGGTTTCCCTGTGTAGCCATGGATGTCTTAGACACACTTTGTAGACCAGGCTGGCCTCGAACTCACAGAGATCTACCTGCTTCTGCCTCCTGAGTGCTGGGAGTAAAGGCGTTAACCACTGTGCTCCACTATACTTGCATTTTTAATCAGCTCTGCCTCTGGTTCATTTCTCCTGATGCTTCTTGGTCCTCTTCCAGTGACTCAATGTCCTACTTCCACTCTCTCCTCCCCTTACTGGATCCGAATGTCCCACCCTCTTTATTGCTCCGCACTGGCTGGTTGGTGTTTTATTAGCAGAACAGAGAACAAACAGGGGGCATGTTTATACAAACTTGAGATAGGAAATACTTAGAATAAATATTACAATACCATGTGCAAATTGAAACCAGATAGTGGGGTAGAAAATTAGCATCTGAATGAACAACAACATTATTACACACTGCCTTTGCTGCCACGCGCCACTGGTCAGCTTTCATCTGACACCTCTTCTAGCTCTACAATCTATCTTTCACCCAAATGCCCCACCTCTCCTTTTCCTTTTGAGACAGGGTTTCCCTATACAGCCCTGGCTGGGCTGGAACTGGCTTTGTAAAGCAGGTTGTCCTTGAATTTGACATTGGCCTCCTCTGCATAAATATTTATTGTTTTATGCTTAAGTGATTTGTTCATGCATAGCTGAGCACTGCGTGCATGCAGTTCCTGTGGAGGCCAGAAGAGACTATCAGAACCCTAGAACAGATGGTTGAAAGCTAACATCCAAGTGTTGGGAACTGAACATGGCTGGGGCCTCTACAAGGGCAACAAGTGCTCTCAACCTCTGATTCAACTCTCCAGCACCCAGCTTTCAGTTTAAATGTAAGTAGTTAGCCACAGATCTCCAGGTTTGTGTATGTGTTCACATTTGTACGTATATACTTGTAACATGTGAAAGGGAAAGGCCAACATGGCGCCTACTAGCCCCTCTCCACCTGATTTTTTGAAGCAGGGTCTTACTGAATCTGGAAGCTCGTCAATTAAGCTAGACTGGCTGGACTAAGAATTCGGGCATTTGCCTAGTTCTCCTACTGCTAGCACCTGGGGTTACAGATGTGTGCAGCTGTCGGAATGCTTTTACATGAGTGCTAAGAATCCAAATTTAGTCTATACAGCAAGCACTTTATTGATTTAACTATCTTTCCAGGCCCAGAATTTTTAATACAGAATGTAACTTGAAAGATAAGTCTAGGGCGGGGCTGGAGAAATGGCTCAGTGGTTAAGAGCACCACCTGCTCTTCCAGAGGTCCTGAGTTCAATTCCCAGTAATCACATGGTGGCTCACAACCATCTATAATGAGAACTGGTGCCTTCTGGCGTGCAGGTGTACATGCAGACAGAACACTGTATATGTAATAAATAGGTTTTTAAAAAAAAAGAAAAAAAGATAAGTCTAGGGCTGGAGAGATGGCTCAGAGGTTAAGAGAACTGGCTGTTCTCCCAAAGGTTACAAGTTCAATTCCCAGCAACCACATGGTGGTTCATAACCATCTATAATGAGATCTGGTGGCCTCTTCATGCAGGCAGAATACTGTATAAATAATAAATAAATCTTCTATTTAAAAAAAAAAAGGAAAGAAAGAAAGATAAGTCTATTAAACCAAGGCAGTGGGCAGGCTCAAGGAAAGCACTAAGGCTCAGGGGAACAGAAAAAGCAAGGTCAAAGAAATTTAAAAATAATAAACAGCTATTGACATAAGAAAAGGTGCTTTACATTTGTAACTGAAACAAGATAGAGAAAAAAATTCATGCAGAGTGAAAATTTAAAAGCCATGAGAGAGTTTTAAGAAAAAAATCAAGAGGCTAAAACAGAAACTTGGGCGCTCAAAGCCCATTTGGCTTACATAGTGAGTTCAGGACAGCCTGAGTGGACTATGTGGTTGAGAACCTAGCTAAAACAAAACATATCACAAAACAAAACTACTAACAAACAAATAAAAAAGCCCTACAAATAACAATAAAAGTCAAACTTTTACGTGGGGTTTTGTTGTGTTTGTTTTTGTTGTTTGAGGCAGGTTCTCTTTACGTAGTAACCCTGGGTGTCTTGGAACTCACTAAGTAGATGCGGCTCGAATTGAACTCAGACCTGCCTGTCCTGGCTCCCAGTGCTGGCATTAAAGATCTTCAACAGAACTGACAAACATGGTTTTAAAAGGAACAAGACAAAAGAAGAGTCTATGAAGTTAGATACCCAAGCAATAGGAATTCTAGATGGTGACAATAACAAAGAAGACAACTGACAAGATGGCTCAGGGGGTACAGGAGCTTATTGCCATGCTGATGACTACAATTTGATGCCTGGAGCCCATATGATGCAAAGACAGAACCAACTCTTATGAACTGTCCTTGAACTTACACACACACACACACACACACACTTACTAAATATTAAGAAAAAAAAAAAAATCAAGAGGGCCAGGCATGGTGGCACTTGCCTATAATCCCAGCACTCGGGAGGCAGAGGCAGGCGGATCGCTATGAGTTCGAGGCCAGCCTGCTCTACAAAGTGAGTCCAGGACAGCCAAGGCTACACAGAGAAACCCTGTCTGGGGGGGAGGGGGGGGGAGGAGATCTTAAAATGGCTTTCAGAGCCAAATCATACCATGGACATGAAATACAGTTGGAATAGAAACAGTCAGGTCTAACATGATGTTCAGCTAATACCCTCAGAGCCTGCAGAACATGAAAACGCCCAGCAACAGTGAGTTTCACTGAGAAAAGCAGAGCTTAACACTTACCCAAAGGAAGGCAGGACTCTACGTGGCTGATCTCGGGTCACTGTCACTCTGATCTTTGGATAGTCACTTATTCCATTAGGAGACTTATTACCTTTAAGAACATATTTGTAATGAAAGGAAAAAAATACCACTGTGAACCCCATGCATTAAGACAGAACATTTATTTACATGGTAGAGCTAAATATCTTTTCAAAAGCATAGTAATCCAGCATGAACGTTACAAAAAAATTAGAGGAAAGCAATGGCATGGATAGGAACGCAGTGCTATGGTACTGCCTAACACGTATGAGACCCCAAGTTCAATTTTCACTACCACAAACCCACAATAGGAATTAAGTAACCGATATTTAAAAAGTATGTGTAAGTCAAATTCAATTTACATACACTTAAAAAGACTTCAGAAAAAAACTATCACCATTTTTCAAGTCCTAAGGAATTAATTTTCAGTCAGAGTGTTATGGCTTAAATGGACATGTCTGGGTATTGGTTTGGTGTGGTGTAGCATTGTGATGATCAATGTTCATTGCTGACTTGATTAACAAGACTGGTGAGCTAGGTCTGGGTATCTGTGAGGTTTCCACAGAAGACTAAATGAGGGACAAAGACCACCCTGAGTGTGCACTGAGGTCTTGGACTAAGTAAGAGGAGGGAAGAGAGAAAACCAACAAAATTCTCCCTTGCCGTCCCTTCTGAGTCTGCAAAGAAGTAAACAGCTCTCTGCTCTGCCGCAACAAGCCCTGCTGAGATTCCTCCCAAGAAACCACAGCGCAAGCTCTCTGAAGCCATGAGCTCAAACCAACCTTTCTCCCCAGTTTGCCCTCTCAGTTATTTTCACTGCAATGCCAAGAACTGACTAACACACAGGGTGCATGTTTACTCATCTTTGCACTTCGGGGCTACAAGAGGCACCTTATTGGGAAAGGTTGAGGAATCTTAGCTGTAAAGCATCATTTTTTGACGTCTGAACGTCAACTTCTCTAACCCTGACTTTCACTAGCTTCCTCCTTTTTCTTTCAAACTACAAGTCTACCTACATGGCAGACACTAAAACCACTTCCCAGAACCCTGGCTTCTTCTGAGCTTTCCCCACAGGAACATTTCATGTAGCACATACAATTACAATTCTGCTTTAGGGTTTCATGGCAATAGGGAAGTCCATACACCTGCAGGAATTAGGAACTTGAGTTGCTCAACAGAAGGATGACGAACTCTGGGAGCAAGGACAAGGTCTTCTGTCACTCCTGAACATTTAGACTCAGTGCCTGGCACACAGCAAACTGACAGGAATATTGTTTTAAGGTTTGTTTTTATTACTTTTATCCATGTGCATATGTATATACGTATCTGGGTGTGGGTATGTGCAGATGCAGTGCCCATGCAGTCCAGAAGAGGGTATCACATCCTATGGAGCTGCAGTCACAGGCAGTTGTGAGCTGCCTGATCCACACACAGGACTCTGCAAAGCAGTACACACTCTTAACCACCTAGCGCTCTCCAGCCTTTCCCTATTTTGTAATCAATGAGCCTTGATCTGAAGCCACATTAAGAAGAATGCTAATGGAAACAGGAAATACAGCAGTCAACTCAGACAAGAATTGTACAGGAGAGCTCCAGCCTCAGCATGCTGCATGTAGAAATCTGAGTGTTGATACTGAGGTTTCCAGTTTCAGAATGTAGCTCAGAGATGCTCAACTGCTAGGGTCCATGGAAATATCCCAAAAATCTGAGAAACTCTAAAACGAAGACATTTCTAGTCCCAGGAATTTGAGATAAAATGTACACATGCTTTATGGATGGCAAAGTGATTATGCCTTTTTCTCATCCTAATCCAAACTGGCGCTTTCCTTTCATGTTCTTTTTTGTTGTTGTTGTTTGTTAGTTGTTGGTGTCCCCCCCCCCCCCACACACACACAGGGTTTTTCTGTGTAGCCTTGGCTGTCCTGGACTCGCTTTGTAGACCAAGCTGGCCTCGAACTCACAGCAATCTGCCTGCCTCTGCCTCCTGACTGCTGGGATTAAAGGTGTGCGCCACTATGTACGGCTTCCTTTCATATTCTTAAAGCTTAGGAGACACAGCTACAAGTACAGGTAAGAGAGAATATTTGAGGACCTCACCCAGTTTCAGCATGCTGTTGCAGGACCCAGAACCTGTCAGTTCACAAGATGAGGAGCTCGCAAATACCTGAAATAAAACAGTCACTTCTGTAGCACTCAAATTTGTAATTTCAAACCATTTCCACTATAAAAGCTCACTCTATTCATGGCTTTTCTTTTTTCTTTTTTGGTTTTTTGAGACAGGGTTTCTCTGTGTTAGCCTTGGCTGTCCTGGATTCGCTTTGTAGACCAGGCTGGCCTGAACTCACAACGATCCACCTGCTTCTGCCTCCCGAGTGCTGGGATTAAAGGTGTGCGCCACTATGCCCAGCCTTTCATGACTATTTTCAAGCTAGCACACAGAAATAACACCACTGAGATTTAAAAGTTGACAGAACAATGTTAAAAAGATAATTAGATTTCCCACAAATAACTAAGTAAGAAATTAATTTCTTTTTTTCTTTTCATTTTTTGGGACAGGGTTTCTCTGTGTAGTCTTGGCGGTTCTGGATCTCACTCAGCAGGCTAGCCTCAACCTCAGAGATCTGCCTGCTCTGCCTCTGCTGGGATTAAAGGCGCTCCGCTACCACCACTCTTTTTTAATTGTTTTTCTTTCTTTCTTTTTGGATGAATTTATTTTGGATCAGGCTGGCCTCACACTCCACTCTTTGTTTGTTTGGTTAAATATTTATTTATTCATTATTATGTATACAGTGCTCTGCCTGCATGTATGTACACCTGCAGGCCAGAAGAGGACGTCAGAACACATTACAGATGGTTGTGAGCCACCATATGGTGGCTGGGAATTGCACTCAGGGCCTCTAGAGGAGCCGTCAGTGCCCTTAACCCCTGAACCATCTCTGCAGCCCTGTTCTTTTGTTTTTAAGACAGTTTGACTCTGTAAGCCAGGCTGGCCCAGACTTTACTTTGCAGCCAGGCTAGTCTCAAGTTTTGATTCTCAGCCTCACCCTTCTATGGATTACAGGTGTTAGCCACTACACCTGGAGTTTCCTTCTTTGTGTTTTAAAGCAAGAGTCTTGTTGCTCTCCTCTTCTCTGAGGGGTTGATGGCCTCCAGCCCACCAAGGCCAGGGGAGCAGAAGACAAATGCAGGGCTTGAAGGCCTCGGAAGGCAGTATGCACAACAAAGACCACACACTCCAGGAACCACTTCAGGGAGCGGCTTCAACTTCAATCATGGAGAACAAAGGCGACAGCTCCTGGGAAATGAGTAGGGGGCTTCCAGGACAGGTGCACATCATTGGTTGAAGTCAGGAACTTTTCGGATGCTTTTTAGCATTTGGCACCATGGTCCTATCATATGAACAGGAACACAGTACCTAATTTTCCTATGGGCGCAGGGAGGTGAGAGCTAGCAGGAACTATGTCAAAGCCATATGTCAAGTGTGGTTAGGAGCATCTATGTCTAAAGACACTCTCCAGATGAAGTCAGGCAGAGGGCCAGGTGCCCTGCTGGGGAGCTCAGAGAGCTCAGAGTGGGTATCTGGACAGGGAGGACTACAACCTCAAACAGCAGGGTCCTTCCAACAGAGTCTCACTAGGCTGTCGCAAATGGTCCTGAATTTCCAAGGTCTTCTAACTTTGAGTCTCCTGCAGCAGCCTTCTGAGGTCTAGGATTACAAGAGTGTCTCACCAAGCTAAATGAGCAAAAACTCTTTAAAAAATTATTGCAATAACTCTGAGGGGGGCGGGGGAAGGAGGGGTCTACTGGTAGAAGTCAGAGGACAATTTGCAGGAATTAGTTCTTTCTACAATGTGGGTCCTGGGGACCCGAACTCAGTCCATCAGGCTTAGCAGCAATTGTCCTTTCTCACTGAGCCATCTTGCTGGCCCCCTAATATTCTTTATAAATATTTTCAAAATATTTAAAATTTTAACCTTTAATTTCTTGACCTTCATATCAAATGTATCATCATTTTTAGATATAAGTCAATCTATATGTTATATCCTCAAAAGACTATGAGAATATTTTTAAGATTTGTCTGTATTTTACTAAAATTTAATTTTTAAAAACTAAGTACAGGGCTGAAGAGATGGCTCAGTGGTTAAGAGCACTATCTGCTCTTCCAAAGGACCCGGTTTCAATTCCCAGCACCCACATGGCAGTTCACAACTGTCTGTAATTCCAGTTCCAATGGCTCTGACACCCTCACACCAATGCATATAAAATAAAATCAAATGGAATTAAAAAAAAAAAAACTAAGTACAAACACCACAGTTGTACGGCTGTAGACATAACTAAGTAGTAGGTTCATGCTTAAGATACATAAGACCCATGCCAGGCACGCCTGTAATCCCAGCACTTGGCATGTAGAGGCAGGTGAATCTGTGTGTTCAAGGCCAGCCTGGTCTGCATAGTGAGTTCCTGGATAGCTAAAGTTAGGTAAATAGAGCCTATCTCAAACAAACTTTAAAAAAGAAAGAAAGAAAGAAAAAGAAGAAGAAAAAAGGAGACCAGTATGAAAGCCCAGCCTCACTGACCTCTCTTGAAGGGGCCACATTTCGTGTTCCATTACAAGCAGAAGACACCATGGGTTTTGTGGTCAGCTGAAATGGAAATCCGAATAAACTGGCAGCATTGTAGAGACTGTTCTTCACTTGGTGAATGAAGCAATCTAAAAAGTATCAACAAATTATAAACACAAAACACTAAACTTTCAGAAAATATTAATTATATTTTGAAAAGAGCCTATCTTACTTCTTAATAGAGTCTACCTTAGAACACTGAAACAAAAGTGTATCTATAAAATGATTCTGGGCCAGCGAGAGCTTAGCGAGTCAAGCTATGCAGGCCTGGCAGCCTGAGTGTACACCGAGAACCCATGTAAAGATGCAGAGAAGTGACTCCACAAAGTTGTCCTCAGACCTCCACAGGCACGTCACAGCACAGCTCCACTCACGCATGTGTATCACACACACACACACACACACACACACACACACACACACACACACACGGATAGCAAGAATTTTTCCAACTGAATAAATGGAGTTCTAGCATATGAGTTTTGTTTTAAACAACTACTGGAGCTGCTACAAAGACATTAAATTAGTACTTCAGTCAACCACAAACATTCACCAAGGAATGATTGAAAATAGCAGCTTTTGAGGAGTAAGCTTTGTAGAACACATAAACGAACCTTTCCTGCTCGTGCAGACACGCAAGGCTATTTCGAGCACCTCAAAGTGACAAGGGCATAAATGAGCCCCAAGCATACTGCTAGGAATGGAAACCTATAGAGAGCACTGACACTGACTTGCTTACTAGTTCACCTTCCTTCCCAGGCTGAAGAATGACTGCCTTAAACAACCTCCTACAAAGCCCAGACAAATCCTGACTGAGTGAAGTAGGCAGCACACAGCCCCTGAGCATCTGTGGCCAACAAAGGCTATCCCTCTGCTGAACCAGATGTATTGGAAATCTCAAGCTTACTTCTTCTTGGTACCGAAGATTACAAAACAAAAGTGAACGGGGGGGGGGGGGTGGGGGGCACGTCTCAGTGCTCCTCCACTTCTTTTATAATGCTACCTTCTTCTAACTTCCTACACAGCTATGTGGCCTAGTTTCCCTTGTACTCACTAATTAAAGATACTGTAAATAACTAGTTTCTGCTTCCAAGAAAAATAGCCTAAAATAGTGGCTTTAAGCAACGGAGTTCCAATATAGATCCAATATGAAATAAATATTCTCCAGAAAGGGGAAAGGTAAGGTAAAGCAGAATCCAACTTGGAAGCAATTTACTTGTTTGCTGAGTATGAGAGCACACTTGTCATCCTGTCCTGTCCTAATTAGGCTTACTATTGCTGGGATAAAACACTATGACCAAAGCAACTTGGGGAGGAGAGGGTTTATCTGGCTTATGCTCCATCACCACTGTTCTTCAAAGGAAGTCAGGACAGGAGCTCAAACAGGACAGGGACCTGGAGGCAGGAAGTGACGCAGAGGCCATGGAGGGTACTGGCTTGTTCCCCGTGGCTTGCTCAGCCTGCTTTGTTAGAGACTCAGAACAACCAGTCCAATGGGTCCACAGCAATCACTAAGAAAATGTCCTACAGGCTTCCTGCAGCCAAAACTTACGAGGCCCTCTCTCAGTTGAGGGCCCTGCCTCTCCAGTGACTCTAGATTGAGTCATGTTGACATAAAATAGCCAGCATACATCCCAACTTCAAAGCTGAATTCGAAGTTGGAGACTAGCCCGGGCAACACAGTGAACGTGAGGACAGCCTGTGCTATGAATGGAGACCCCGTCTCAGAAAAGAAAAGTACGAATTTTGCAAATTAGTTGTTTTTTATTTTAGGAATTGAGAGACAATTTCAGGTTATCCCTTCAATAATGTTGAAGGATCATTTCCACTCTGCTGTGCTTTTGAAGTGAGCAGAAAAGAGCATTAATGATTGGTGTTTCCTCCACAGGCCCAAGAAGACAAGATGTACTTCTTGATAACTAGCAGTAGCCATTAAAGTATTGGAATGTTTTATTTTCCTATAAATTTTGAAAAGCAAAATGGGTATGTCCCAATACTATGTTAAATTATCTCGTGAGCTCTTTTTTAAAGCAAGGTAATCCTGTGTCTCATCTTTAAAAGAAGCTGAGACTAGCAGGGAGTAGGAGGGTGAGTCACAGGTCTTTGATCCCAGAAGTTGGGTGGCAGAGGAAGGCAGATCTCTGAGTTTGAGGCTGGTCTAGTCTACAGTGTGGGTCCAGGACACCAAGGCTACACAGCGAAACCCTGTCTCAAAAAACCAAAACAGAAAACAAAAAACAAGAGGGGAGCCCCGCTGAGACTAACTTATATTTTGGCTCTCATATATAAAGTCATGGAGAATTTGGGAGGCTGAAGAAAAGGACTGAGGATTGGGCTACTTGGCTCCTGCCCCCCACATAAATAACTTAAATTAAAAATTTTTTAAAAACAGCTGGGGGGCTGGAGAGATGGCTCAGTGATTAAGAGTGCCACCTGCTCTTCCACAGGTCCTGAGCTGAATTCCTAGCAACCATCTATAATGTGATCTGATGTCCTCTTCTGGCCTGCAGGTGTACATGCAGATAGAGCACTGTTTTTTGTTTGTTTGGTTGGTTTGGTTTGGTTTTTCGAGACAGGATCTCTCTGTTAGCCTTGGCTGTCTTGACTCACTCTGTAGACCAGGCTGGCCTTGACTCACAGATATCCACCTGCCTCTGCCTCTGAGTGCTGGGAATAAAGGCATACTCCACCATGCCTGGCTCTAGAGCACGGTATTAAACAAACAAAAACGGCTGGGTGGCGACGGTGACACACCTTTAATGCCAGCACCTAGGAGAAAGAGGTAGGTGGTCTTTGTGAGTTCAAACCCAGCCTAGTCTACACAGTGAGTTCCAGGATAGCCAAAGTCACACAGAGAAACCTTGTCTCATTTCCCTTCCCCATAATGAACAAACAAACAAATGATACCTTGAATCCCCTGAATTAAACTAACCACATTTCAAGTACTCCACAGTCACCACCAAGGCGGATCTACTGGTCAGCACAATGTGGACAGCACAAAGGTATTCTCTTAGGCAGCTTCATCTCCAGTGTCCATTTCTTTCTGTTGTTTGCATTAAGGACATCACGCCCTACATTCAACAGGAATGGTGCAGTGGGGTGACCCTTAGCACAGAAGTAGATGACTGCCATACACAGTCAGCTCAGGGGCCTTTCCTAACGCCATCACAATTCTGTTGTTTTGCAGTACTGGGGACTGAACTTTGGGCTCTGAGTACATTAGACAATCACTGAGCTACATTCCCACTCTTGTTTTACTTTCTAACAGGGGCTCATTAAATTGTCTAAGCAGGCTTTGAACTTGAGATCCACCTGCCTCAATCTCCTCGGTAGCTAAGCTCACAAGCCTGTGCTAATCAGGCCTGGGTACCAGCAATTGTTTTGTTTTGGTCATGTTGCTTTATGTACTTTTCTACATTCAAGTAAAGCTAATATTTATATTTAGTTTTTAAAATAGCTCCCTCCTTTTTTTTCCCTTAGAAAGTTAAAAAGCAAATGTAGACAGGCCACGTATTTGTTTATTTGTAAGATCAAAACATACTCCCGTGGTGGCACACACCTTTTATCCCAGCACTTGGGAAGCAGAGGCAGATGGATCGATGTGAGTTCAAAGCCAGCCTGGTCTATCTACAAAGACACTCTAGGACAGCCAAGGCCACACGGAGAAACTGTCTTGAAAAACCAAACAAAAACAAAAACTATATTCAATAAGTATTTATTGGATGAAATATCAACAAGTCCCACAGTTAACCAAAATCATTGTTGAAAAGGGACTGTCCATAGTATTTTACTGTGCTGTTCTTTTTTTTTTTTTTTTTAAAGATTTATTTATTTATTTATGCTCTGCAATAACTGCAATACAGAAGAGGGCATCAGATCCTATTATAGATGGTTGTGAGTCACCATGTGGTTGCTGGGAATTGAACTCAGGACCTCTGGAAGAGCAACCAGTGCTCTTAACCACTGACCCATCTCTCCAGCCTCTCTGCTGTTCTTTAATCTACCTTTATTCTCATGTACTAATCAGATGCAAGAAAGGAGATTTGCGATGACACAGTAGAGAAGATCACTCAGCCAGATGAATCTGAACGTCAGTTTGAACTGGTTTCTCTCTCCAAAGAAAAGTTAGCTGTTCTCACAGAACAATCAAGAACTTCACACACACTCAACACAATCTCTGAAGACACAAGCAGTCACCTCTAGGCAATGCTGTAGGGAAGAGTAGAAAGTTTTCATCGTCTGCACTTTTTACCTTTTGAATTTTGTGCCACGCATATAGTTTTCCTACTATAAGAAATGAATTTTTAAAATGTAGTACCTAATCTTGGTCTTTTAGCTGGGATTTCATCAGTGTCCACTGTAGTAGAAAACAGAGCGCTGTAAGGAAAGAAAAAGAAGTATGTATGTACATATGTAATACATGTGTTTCTACATATAAACTTACTCAGAGCTGGAGGTGTGACTCGTTGTTCAGCATGTGTTTAGCATGTAAAGGACCCTAGGTTCACACCTAGTACCAAAACAAAAGTTCATACAATACTCCTTCCATGTACCAGAAAACAGAATGCTATTTCCAGCACTCCCTACCACAGAATGATGCATACTCTGGTCAAATTGAACCAACACATCATTTGGTTTTAGTACATGACCCCAAGATAGCACCCCCCGTTTAACTTAAGTGATAATATAAGTAGCCTCCAGAGATAAATTGTAGGGGGGAAGATTAACTGCCCCCCAACCCCTTACCCTAGAGCTGGGGACTGAAGGCAGGACAGGCATGATAAACACACTCTACCACTAAGACACACCCTAAAACGAGTAGTTTTACAAGACGTGAGTCTCTAAGTGCTGTAAAGAAGAGGAGTTGGGCAGCTAGAATTCAAGGCTGGCCTGGGCACATACACACAAAGCGCAGGGGGACTGGACAGGGCATGACTCTGAGGAATAAAACACTGGGGGAGAATAAACAGTCTGTCGTTACCTAGTTTACTAAGCATCACTTTGGGGAATTCATAACATCTTAAATGACTCGTATCCGAACCCCGTGGAGCAGCAGGAGCCACACATCTCTGGGATATATGCTACAGCTTAGCTAAAGACCAATTTCATCAGTGACCTACATTCCTAGAATCATCTGTGCATCGTTTGCTTCTACTTCCCCTAAACTAACCTTTTGCCCACTTAACTTGACCCGAAAACACAAAATTCTTCATCACCACCACCACCACCATCATCATCATCATCGGTGAAGCAGACACAGTAAAGTCAGGAAAGAAGAGAAAGAGGGATGAGAGAGACTCATGGGAATATAGAACTTGCACAGTTATTTTGTTTTCTAGATAAATCCTTAACGGGGAAGACATTGTAAAAGGAGCAAAGGAGTAGCCGCTAAGTAGTAACATTTGTTATTTCCCTCTGATTTTAACCGAATCTTCGAAGAGAGCGGTACCTACTTTCTTTCTGCCTCTCATAGGGATGCCAAAGAGCAGAACCATTTTCTATCCCTCTAGCCCAACACACACACACACACACACACACACCCGACAGCTGCTGTAAAACAAGACGACTGTTGTTCCTCGGTGCGAAGTGACCAGTACTCGCGGTCAAATGACTACGGGCAAACCCCTAACCTAGTGGCTCGTCCCTGCACTGCCCGCCACCGGGCGACAGGAGCTGTGTCCGGTGAGCAGCACACAGCCGGCTTCCTATTCCCCTTCCGCTCACAGCCAGAGGCCTCCGCGGTCACGGAGCCGCCGGTTCCCACAGGCCGGCGGCGCCCAACGCCAGCGCGGGGGAGGGGACCGGCGCGCGGCGGCCGCCTCACCTGCTCGAGCGCCGCCTCTTGAGCAGGCGCGGGCCCCGGGCGCCGGCCGCTCGCACAAGCGGAGAATGGTGCCGAGAACCTTAGCCAGCCATCTGTACATTCCAGGCCTCAGCAGCAGCGGCGGCCGACACACCCGGAGACACGAACCCCAGAGCTGCCGCCGCCGCCGCCGCCACCGCCGCTACTGCCGCCTTCGCTGCTTCGGCTTTAACCAGGTTCAGGCGCGGGCTAGTGACGCCATCAAAAGGCCCGCAGGTTCAACGTTCCCCTGGCTGTGGGAGGACCCGCTCGGCGCCGCTGACGTCACCTTCTCCCGCCCAACGGGGGAGCGGGTTGCGTAGTCTGCGCACGCGCAGCCCGGCCCAGCTGCTTGCAAGCCTAGCAACAGGAAGCGGGACGGACTGTGCTGGCTCTCGCGCCCGCGGATCTGATTGGCAGGGCGGAGGGTGGGGCTTTCTCTTTAGCAGATCCAATCAGGAGTCAGTCTCGGGACAAGGCCCACAGACCCAGACCACGTGTACCGCTGCGGGGCTGTGAGAACTATGTGAGCAACCGAACAGTTGGGGCACTGTAAAAGAGTGCGCAAGGTGGAAATGGGTCAGGTTAGTTAATGAGATTTTAACGTTTTTCTCTTTATTTTGCAGACACACTGGTCTCAGACTTTACACGGATTACCGTCATGTTCACAGCAACGGAACACGATAAGGAGTGCCAGAGGTATATAGCAGTAAAATCACGTGCCGAGGATGATAAAGCTATCCACCAGCGTCTGAGTACTAGGGCCCATCCCGCACTCCTAAGGTCAAGGGAGAGACATTTTCATAGATAACTATAAAGTAGAATACAAGGTCATTCCCTGCTCTGATGAATTAGGGAGCTAAAGAAAGGAAATCGCGTGCTGGGGCAGAAGGATTTGACTCCTTAGGTAAGCTTCAGAGAAACAAGGGCTGAGTGACACCTTCTAACCTTCTAACCAGCTTGCCTCCTACCCCGGCTGTTCAGGTAGCAATTCTCATCTGTGAATGTGGAAGTCACACTATCAGTGAACACCCGTGAATAAGTCCCACATGAATTCCCGCGCTGCCCTTCAGTTAAGGCCAACTTCTGGGCTTGCTTGAGTTCAAACCCAGGTGCTTCCAGCTCGGGACCCTCCAGAATTCTGCTGTAAGCCCCCTACACGATGTCATCAGCACTCTGGCCTGGGAGGTGGCGGGCACAGCCAGTTCTAAGTGTAGACTTGGACCCCTCAGTTTCCCAAAATGTAACCACCACCAGGTTGTTACTGGAAGTTTGAAAGCCTTCTCTGAAGACTTGATAATTTTAATCTATGCGATGTGTTGACAGAGGGAAACAACCAAAAAAGAAGGGAAAGACTATAACAAATTACTTATTATGAGAGGACGAGAAGAGTCACACAAGAAGTATGACAGAGTTGAGTTTAGGGTTAACCAAAGGGAAGAGCGCTTGAGCTTCTAGAAGAAGCTGATCCATGCTGTGTGGACTGCCCAATCGCTGATGTGGGGGAAGTTTTAGGGACGTTCCCAGAGGTGGGGGGCTTTGGACCTAACATTCCAACCATCTCTTATTGATAAGGGGTGCTGAGTCCTCTCGCTACTTCCCGTTGGCTGGGGTCTGGAATGCTGGTCCAAAGCAAGGCCTCACGCTGGTAGAACAGCTGAGGGAATGCCATCGGAAGCATCTGGTTTATTGATCGTTGGGCTAGTTCAGTAATTCTCCCCTGAAGGAACCTAAAGAGATACGGAGCATCGTTATAATGAGCAGGGTAGAGACCAGTGGACCGAGGGGAGGTAGAAGCAAGAAAGGACTATAGCCAGAATCTGGAATCTGAGTCAGTCTCTGGAGGCTGTAGTTTGTGAGGCAGTTCACGTACAGTCTTTTTTTGGTTTTTCGAGATAGAGTTTCTCTGTGTAGCCTTAGCTGTCCTGGACTCCCTTTGTAGACCAGGCTGGCCTCGAACTCACAGCGATCCGCCTGCTTCTGCCTCCCTAGCGCTGGGATTAAAGGCATGTGGCACCACAGCTGGCCTCTGTAGCTTTTCTTGGGAGATACCTCACAGCTCTGGAACATCTACCATCTTGGGGTCTCCAATACAATCTAGGGCTCACCTTCACAGCTTCACACAATGACCTCTCAGGGCCTCTATGTAAGGACTCCCCTGCCCCATGCCTGGCCCCAGTGGCTCTCAGATGCAGAAGAAGATTCAACAACCCCTTTACTCCTGTGTCCTTCACAACTACCACCAGGCCAAGTTCAGGCCTCTGCTTGGGGGTGAAGCCTGGCCTCCTCCTTGAATTACATTTGCATAGGCTTCTTGTTACATAAAATTTCCTTTCAGGAGTAGAGAGCTGGGGTGGGGGCTTTCCTTTTCCCAAGTTGGAGGCTTAGCTCAGTGGGATGTCATCATAATGGCTCCCTTCCTTTATTCAGTCTCTAATCAGTCCTCTCCTTGCTCTTTTCACCTCTTTAAGCACAAGCCTGGCTGTTTTTCTCCCCTGACTGTATTCTGTATATCTCCCCCCCCCCCCCCCACCCCCCCCCCCACCCCCCCCACCCCGGCTTGATCTTTTTCACTGTAGACCTGAATAAAGAGTCATTGCTAACAGATTACAAACCTTGTAGGAGGGCCCTGCTGTTTGAGGTTTCAGTCCCCCCTTCCCGAATAGCCACTGTGAGCTCAGCATTAGGTGTAGGACTCCCTCTTTCCAGCAGGGCCTCTGGCTCTCTGCCTGACTCCATCTGGAGAGTGCCTTTAAACATAGATGCCCTAACAACATTGATATATGGCCCTTGACCCAGCTCCCTGCCAGCTCTCCCCACCCTGGGCCCATAGAATAATTAAGTCCTGTGCTCCTGTTCAAATGATAAAAGTGTGCTGCCCGGTGTAAAATGAGCATCCTAAATGTTAGGATTCCACTCCTGTCTGCCTACCTGTGTCGTCATTGTCAACCCCCCCCCCTTTCTCTTCTTTCTCTAGTTTTCTCTTTCTCCCTCCTTCCCTCTCCCCCCTCCCTCTCTTATCTCTTTTTTCTCTTCCTCTCTGTCTCTCTTTCTAAGGTACCCCTCTGCTCTTCCTTCTCTCCCCATGCTCACATAATAAACTTCTCCATAGCATATCTGTTGTGGTGCTCATATTTCATAAAACTAAAAGTGCCTGGTTTCAGCCAATTATATACACCTATCCTGGAAATCCCCCACCCACTCCCCGAGGCCTATATAGCCTTTGTTCTCCCTGAATATATTGAAACTAGCCCCTGAAGTGGTCCCTGGAGTGTTTGTGGTGCTTATGGCCTGACAGCCCCGGCATCTTGTCCTCTGCTCCCCTTGCCTTGGTGGCCAACAGCTTTCCAGGGAAGAGGAAACAATAGGAGCTTAATATTAGACTATCAGTAAATCTCTGGTAAAGAAATAAATCCAATATATTTCAATTTACCTTCATACAAATTTTAGGACATGAGAAAAAGGACAATCTTTGCTCTAGCCAAGTTGCTAATCTTGCTCCTCTCTGAAGCCTCTTGACCTGGGTGTCCACAGTCTAGCTTACCCTCAGCACTACTGTCTTTGAAGCTACTACTAAGATGGCCAATTAAGCTCTGCTCATAGCATTCAACTTTTCTTGGTTCAAAGTCTTCCACATTCTTCCAAAAACCTAAATGGGCAGGCCTGTCACAGTGCAATAGCGAGATCACTCAGATCATGAGAACCCCCCCACCCCCGCCCCTGCCAATTGACTACCAGGACTCAATGCCAATGCAACATACACAGGGTCCTATATTACAGGTTCAGAGCTCCGGTCACAATCCTTCCTGACGCATCAGAATAGGAGAGTGACCCTGAGCTTCAAGGGCAATGGGTTTAATAAAGGGAAAGGGGGGAGGAGGTTGTGGGTCATGGAAGGTCGACCTTTAGGCAGGTTGGGGTCAGAGGAGGCTGGATCTTCAGGGAAGTTGTGGATCACGGGAATGTTGATCTTCAGGCAGGTTCAGTCCAGGAGGCTGGATCTTCAGGGAAGTTGTTTTATCTTAGAGGAACATTGGGAGCTAATTGTATGTGATCTCTCTGGTGGAGTTTCTGGGGACTGCTGGCAGGTGTCATTCCCAGAACGCAGGGAGAAGGGTCACCTAAGGACAAGTTCTCATATAGAACATGACATTAATTTTACCCTTACAACAGCAATAGCCCATGTCTGTCTTAGCTATTTTCCTATTGCTGTGATAAAATGCCATATCCAAGATAACTTGTAGAAGAAATAATTTAGCAATGGTACTCAACCTTCCTAATGCTGTGGCCCATATAGTTAGTTCCTCATGTTGTGATGACCTCCAACCATAAAATGATTTCCCTTGCTGCTTAAAAACTATAATTTTGCTACTGTTATGAATCATAATGCAAATATCTGTGTTGTCCAGTTTCACAGGCGACTCCTATGAAAGGGTCATTTCACCCCTAAAGGGGTTGTGACTCCCAGGTTGACAAAGCTGATCTAGGGCTTACAGTTATGGAGGATTAGAACCCATGACCATCACGGCAGGGAGCATGTCAGCAGGCAGGCATGGTGCTGGAGCAGTCGTTGAGAACTTATGCCCTGGAGATCCGTTAGTTCCTCAGCTGGCCTTGGTAGAGGTAAGTGTTGGGCTGAGACTTTTGGCTAGCTAATGGTTTTTAAACACCCAACAGGAAAGCCAGATCCTTAAAAAGACAAAAACAGCAGGAGTCAAGAGCTCAAAGACCACAGCACCACAGCAGGGGCAGAAGCTAGGCTTCTACTCAGCCACAAGCTGAGGCACAGTGTACAACCCCTACCACTATCCCTGTGTTGAAATCAACTGGGGTGGGGGGGGGGTGGGGCGGACACACACACATTGCCCTTTGATTCTAGTTACTCCAACAGCTGCCAAACTGTCTGAAAACAGATCTTGAGCCCTTCACTCCTTGAGTCCAGCCTTGGAGGTCAAAGGACTAGATGGATGCTCTTGTGAGGTCATCCACTTACTCTAATAGACCTTGCCTTGGACATTTAAAATTGTCCTCTCTTCTGGCTCCTAGCTTTCTGCCTAAGGCCCAGTGTTAACTCATTCCTGTTGCTAACTAAACGAATCCTTCCTCTACTCAAAAGGTTCCTTTCTTACCTTTAATCCCCAGCCTCTCTATCCGGGCACCAATCAAGGTGTTCCTTTCTTCCCTATACCTGCTTATTACAGAAATGCAACCACTGTTTTCAGTTTCCCAACTGCCACACCCAGTGTCCCCAGCAGCTGTTAGAATCCAGTTTCCGTCGTTGTTGAAATTCTCTTAAGAGCAGTTGGTGTAACCACTCCAGTGTGGGCAGTGATGGGAACAGGAGGTAGAAATGAGGTGGGGGGCAGTTTAGGGATAGGAGCCCCCAGTCAGTATCCTCAGTCAGAGGCTGGACATGCTCACTCTGTTGGACCCTCACGCCCAACTCGGGAAGGGGGGTCGCCGCGAGAGACCACTTGAAACACACAATGCACTTATGCAAAAGCAAAGTTTATTTCTGACGCATTAGGGTCCCTCAGCACTCTGGAGGTGAAGGACCCCGAGCAGCTGGTACAAGCTAGTTTTAAAGACAAAACCGCAAAGCAGGTGGGGTTGCTTATCAAGTTAAACCATATGGACATTAGGACATCTGGCATTGGGAAACCTCTTGTGGGGACTTGGGTGTGGGTCCCTAGAGTGGTTACTGGAAACCACATGGGCACAGCTGATATTTGGAAACTTGCATGTAACTATTCTGGGAACTAGGGAAGAGCTCTTGAGGTTAGCAGTAACGAAAACTGGGAGAAACCTCTGGGGTCAGAAGTTTAGGTTCTGGGCAAGCAAGGTTGGGCAAGCAAACAAGCATCTTGTATTTTATGATTTTACAGTTTCTCATTCCCCTCCTCTTGTTGTATCTGGCCTCAATCTTGAAGCTCTTGTTTCTATACTTAGGGGTTTTCTATTTTTAATCTAATAGAGAAGGTAAGTCCTGGGTCAGTGCCTTTTACATAAAATCTTAAGCCCCACTGTCGCCCCGTTACCCACTCCAAATACTCTTTTCCTTTTTCTGTAAATTTTATGACTATGGGATTGCATTGGCTATTGTGATTACAAGTAGTCTGGGAGCTGGGAAGATACCGTCCCCGCTGAGGGCAGGTAGTGGTGCCAGAGTGGTTGCGGGATACGGTTATTAAATCCCACGACGAGGAGGGATTCCAATAGACGGAGCCTGAAGTTTCACATCCCCAGGCAGCACAAAAAGAGCTTTCCAGCCCTCCGCATCGGTGGGCTTCTGAACTTGACCTGCCATCCCCGGGACAAACATAAAAAGGAGCCAGTCGCAACTGGCATCTTGACCAGGGTCTAGCACAACCTAAGGCTGCTGTTCTTTGGTAATGGGTGGTTTCAGAAAGGATGGGTAACTCTTTATGACTTCTTTCAGGGATATCCCAAGTATCTAAGCCAGCAATTAAGAGGCATAGGTCCAGGGTTAAATCAGGCCACCAGGTATTGGGGGGTGCTTCTCGGGATACTGACCAGACCATATCTCCCGTTTGGGATTGGACCTGCCATGTGAGTTTCATGGGCCGATGGGGATTGAGGTCGGCCAACATCCTTGGGGCCAACATGAGGAAAAGCACAGTTAAAGACCAGATCTGGTAAGTCTTATCTTTAAAGGATCTTCGGAGCGGTGTAGGCGCCATTGGGAGCGTTGATCAGGATCTGGAGGTGGAGGAGCGGCCTTAGCGTGGGAGCCGTGTATCCAAGCTGCAATTCTGTCCACTTTGAGAGCGGTGGGTGTGGCCAGGAGGACTGTATAGGGTCCCTTCCACCGAGGCTCGAGTCCTTGAGACCGATGTCGTCGAATGTAGACTGAGTCACCGATGTGGAAAGGGTGTCCCGTCTGGTTGTCGCCAGGCTTGTAGATCTCAGCAAGGGGGGCCCAAACTTGGGCCTGTACCGCTTGCAGCCCTTTTAGGCGAGCCTGTAAATCAGTTTTGGAAGCAGAGGGGTGATAAGAATTGAGCATGGTAGACAGAGATGGTGGCCCTCCATATAAAATCTCGTACGGAGTCAGGTTAAAACGAGAAGGGGTGTTTCTGGTCCTAAACAGGGCCAAAGGTAGGAGGCATCTCCAGTCTTTTAGGCCAGTCTCAATGGTCAATTTAGTCAGGGTCTCTCTTAAGAGTTCTATCCATTCTTTTTACCAGCCCTAAACTTTGGGGTCTATAAGCACAATGTAATTTTCAATCAGTCCCCAGGATCTTGGCCAATCCCTGACTTACCTGGGAGACAAAGGCCGGCCCGTTATCTGACCCAATTACCTTTGGTAACACAAACCGGGGAAAGATGTCTTCCAGGATGGCTTTCATGACCATTCGTGCGGTTTTTTGGCATGTTGGGAAGGCTTTTACCCATCCTGAAAAGGTATCTATAAAGACCAGTAAGTACTTGTAGCCCACAGCAGGGGGTGTTACCTCGGTGAAGTCTACTTCCCAGTAGGTTCCAGGCTGGTCTCCATGGGCCTGAGTCCCCTCAGGGGCCCGGTTTTTGCCGGCATTCACCTGCTGGCATGCTTGGCAGTTGGTCACAAATTTGTCAAGCGGGGCGTTGGCCTTTGGGATGATATAATCTGTCTTGTTAAGCATCTGTTCCTTTGTCCCCAAGTGAGTCCATGCATGCATTTGTTGGATCATGGTGGTGGTTTCTTTGGCGGGCAACACAGTCTTACCATCCTTTTTCCAATGTTGGCTCACTGGGTCCCAGGTGGCCTCTAAGGCTTGGGTCTGGGCCTGGCCTTCTGGAGTGTAATTGTAGGGTTCTGATTGGTATGTCACCTGGTTAGCTCTGTCAACTTCCAGGGTTAAGGCTGGGGTCTCAGTAAGTGCTACTTGTGTTGCTACCTATTGGCCTGGTGGTTCCCCAAAGCGACAGGGTCCTGTCCTTTTTGATGCCCCGGGCAATGGATGATGGCTACCCGGGTCGGCAAGAAGAGGGCTTTCAGTAGGACCAGAATCTCAGGCTTATTTTTGATCTCTTTTCCCTCGGATGTCACCCTCAGACGTCAGCAGGCCTCGGCACTCATAGATACTCTCATGCACATGGGAGTGGCAAAGGCATATCTACTGTCCGTGTAAATGTTAGCCTTTTTTACCCTGGGAGAGTTCGAGGGCCTTGGTGAGGGCTATTAATTCGGCCTTCTGAGCTGATGTGCCGGGTGGCAGAGCCTGAGCCCAGGTGTCCATCTACAACTGCTGCCCCTGCCCACTGAGTACCTGCATCAAGGTAGCTGCTGCCATTCGTATACCAGGAGCGGTCTGCTTCCGGTAGCTCATGGTCCTGGAGGTCCACCCGTGTCCCATGCGTTTCAGCCAATACCTGGTGACAGTCATGAGGGGCTTCTTGATCCTTTTCCAGCGTAGGTAGCAGTGTAGCAGGGTTGAGGGTGGCCGGGGAGCTGAAGGTGATGCGCTCTGAGTCTAGGAGCAGGGCCTGATAGTGTGTCAGGCGGGCGTTGCTGATCCATCTGTTAGGTGGCTGGCGCATGGGGCGTGACTATAGTTAGGGGTTGTCCCAGAGTTAACTTGTTGGCATCTTTAACTAGAAGGGCTGTGGCAGCCATGATATGCAAACAAGGGGGCCACCCTGTAGCCACAGTATCCAACTGTTTGGACAGGTAGGCCACAGGCCGCTTCCATGGCCCTAAGGTCAGGGCCAAAACTCTTTGTCTTTTATCTATGTACAGAGTGAAGGGTTTGATGGTGTCTGGTAGGCACAGGGCGGGGGCTGACAGAAGGGCCTTTTTAATGGTGTCAAAGGCCTGTTGTTGGGACTTTCCCCAAGTGAAGGAGTGTGGGTCCTGGGTCAGGGGATATAGGGGGGCAGCCATTTCTGTTAATCCCGGTATCCAGATGTGGCAGAACCCCACGGTACCCAGAAAATCCTGCAACTGTCTGTGAGTCTGGGGTGGCGGGATCTATGCAACAGTGTCAATCCTGCTCTTGGTAAGCCATCCTTGCCCTTCTTTCAGGACGTAACCCAGGTATGTTACCTCTTATCGGCAGAGCTGGGCCTTTTTGGCTGAGCACGGTAGCCTTTGTTACCTAGTTCTTGTAGTAACCGCTGAGTTCCTAGGATGCAGGCGTCTCTGGAGGGAGCAGCCAACAGGATATCATCTACATATTGTAGAAGCGTCACTTCAGGGTTCTGAGTGTGGAAATCAGTCAAGTCCTGACGTACAGCCTCATCAAACAGAGTGGGAGAGTTTTTGAACCCTTGGGGGAGGTGTGTCCATGTCACCTGCCTGGAAATCCCCAGTTCAGGGTCTCTCCATTCAAAGGCGAAGTAGGGTTGGCTCTGGGGGGCTAAGGGTAGGTTGCAGAAGGCATCCTTATGGTCTAAGACCATATACCAGGTAAAGTCTGGTCTTAAGGTGCTCAGGAGGTTGTAGGGTTGGGCACCGTAGGGTGTCTGTTCATCACCCGTTAACTTCTCAGAGGTCCTGGACTAGTCTATAGTCTTGACAGGCTGGAGGGGGGTCTTCCAAGGAGGCTGGCAATGTTTGAGGACCCCAGCTTTAGGAACCGGCAGATATGCTGGCTTATTCCTATCCTGGTTTCATGGCTCATTGGGTATTGTTTAATTGAGAACGGTACAGCTGTAGGCTTAAGAGCCACAATAATAGGTAGCTGGTGATGGGCTAATCCTAGCCCTCTGGTCTCTGCCTATGCTTGGGAAATTGTTGGAGCCATGGGCCACAGTCTGGAAGGGACTCTTGGGGTGGGGGTTCAAATAGTCTGTATTCATCTTGAATTTTTACTGTGAGGACTTGTATAGGGGTCCCAGTTGAATCAAGGACCTGTGCCCCTTTTCCAGAGAAATGTATTTGGACCCCCATTTTAGTCAGTAAGTCTCTCCCCAGCAGGGGGTAGGGGCATTCGGGGACCACAAGGAAAGAATGGGTCACGGTACCTGTGCCCAGATTGACTGTTCACTTGTTAGTCCATCGGTGTGATTTGCCTCCTGTGGCCCCCTGGACCCATGAGGTTTTTGATGACAGGGGTCTGGATGCATGAGTTAAGACTGAATGTTGAGCACCGGTATCTATCAGGAAGGTGGTACATTGTCGCCCGACTGTGAGGATTAGCCTGAGTTGGGGGGGGGGGAGCACCAGAGCCCCGACCTCAGTCGATATCTTTATCCAGCGCCAGGACTGGAACCTTTTTCCGGTCCTTGGGTCGCTTAGGGCAGTCTCGGACCCAATAGCCTCTTTCCTTGCAGTAGGCACATTGGTCTTTTTCTACCCTGGGCTGCCTTCGGTCTCCACCCTCTTTATCCTGTCCTTTAGGCCTAGGTTTATCTGCTACCACTGTGGCCAAGATCCTAGTCAATTCCTTATCTCTCCGCTTCTCTCAGCAGTTTTCCCGTTCCTCCTGCTCTCTAGCCATCCTAGCTTCCTTTTCCTCGGGAGTCTCTCTCTTGTTATACACTTTCTCTGCCTGTCTACCTAAGTCCTGAATGCTAAAAGTATGGATACCATCTAATTGCTGTAATTTTCCCTTGATATCAGGAGCTGCTTGGTCTATGAAAGACAGTATCACTGTTGCCTTATGTTCAGCTGCCGTAGGGTCAAACGGGATATACATACGAAACCCTTCTAGTAATCTTTCTAAAAAGGCAGCAGGGCTCTCGTCCTTTCCTTGAGTGATGGTTCTTACCTTGGCCAAATTAGTATGGCGCCTTCCGGCTCCCTTGAGACCCGCCAACAGAGCCTGGCGACAGACACGGAGACTCTCCCTACCTGCAGGGGTTTCATAATCCCAGTCTGGGCATCTGAGGGGGAATCCCACATCGATCACATTAGGGAAAAGTGGGGGTATACCTCCCTGACTGGGGACATTTTTTCTGGCTTCCAGGAGGACCTGCTGTTTCTCGTCAGTTGTTAGGAGGACCTGGAACAGCTGCTGACAGGGGGGCTGGTGTGTCAGGAGAGTGGACTCTATTAGGTAGAGCCTGGGGATCCCGGGAGAAAGGGGGGTTGTGAGTTTTCCAGTTATAGAGATCTGAGGAGGAGAAAGGCCAGTAAGTGATCTCTCCATTGGTTGTCCGGAGAGGGAAGAGGGAGGATTGCCATTGACTCTTGGTAGGGCCTCGGCAGAGGTGGAGACAAGGTGGAGAGGGAGGGGTGCTGGGCAAACAGAAGAGAGGTCGGGGGTAAGGGGAGGCGGTGCAGTGGGGGAGACGGTAGAGGGAGTATATGAAGAAGAGGTAGAGGGAAGGGATGGAGGTGGAGGGGACAGGGGTTGGAGGTAAGGAGGAGGAGAAGGTCCTGGGCAGGATCCGAGGGCAAGACGGGCTTCTGACTTTTTCGGGAATCAGGGTCCTCGGTAGTCGGAGTCTGGCCCTGGGCGGTTGAGGAGGTCACTGGTAGGAGCATACATTCAGGTCTCATCGGCGGATTAGGTGGCAGGAAAAAGCGGACCCAAGGAGGAGGATCGGAGACCAGGTTCTCCCATGCTAGAACGTAGGGCACCTGGTCGGGATGGCCATGTGGTCCTGGGCTAAAAACAATAGACTTGACTTTGGAGATGATGAAAGGGTTGAAGGTCCCCTCGGGTGGCCATTCTACACTGAAGGTGGGCCACTACGAAGAACAGAAAGTCTGTGAGCATCCTTTGTGGACTTCTACAGAGAGGTTGTGCGCACGGGCTCGCACATCTTTGAAATGGTCAAGAGTCAGAGTCAATAGAGTGGTCACAGTCTGTCCCATGTCAGTGTTGGTTGTCTCAGTCAATACAAAAAGGCCGATAACACACATAAACAGAATTAGCAGACAGGAAGACAGGCCATGAAGGATCGGCGCCAAACTGAAAGTACAGTTTCTGATGGCGGCATGGATGCGTGACCGCCTACGGATTTGAGGAGACTGACCGTATCGTCAGATTAACTCCAGACCACCACTGGAGCATCCTCCAGGGTGTGGGAAAGAAGGTGCCGGACACGTCTGTCCCCCTTCTCGTCCCACTACGGACTTGCGAGCTATGGAGAGACAGGATGCACATGAATACAAAGCGAAAGTAACTTATGTGCACGTTGGTCGACAGTGGCCCGTGCCAGGAGAGACCTTCAGTGGGTGAGTCGGGGGTCTCGGGGCGACCCCAAAATCCCGGACGAGCCCCGAAATGTTGGACCCTCACGCCCAACTCGGGAAGGGGGTCGCCGGGAGAGACCACTCGAAACACACAACGCACTGATGCAAAAGCAAAGGTTTATTTCTGACGCATCAGGGTCCCTCAGCATTCTGGAGGCGAAGGACCCCGAGCAGCTAGTACAGGCTAGTTTTAAAGGCAAAAGGCGCAAAGCAGGTGGGGTTGCTTATAGTTAAACCATATGGACATTAGGACACCTGGCATTGGGAAACCTCTTGTGGGGACTTGGGTGTGGGTCCCTAGAGTGGTTACTGGAAACCATATGGGGACATCTGATATTTGGAAACTTGCATGTAACTATTCTGGGAACTAGGGAAGAGCTCTTGAGGTTAGCAGTAACGAAAACTGGGAGAAACCTCTGGGGTCAGAAGTTTAGGTTCTAGGCAAGCAAGGTTGGGCAAGCAAACACGCATCTCATATTTTATAATTTTACCATTTTTCACATTAAATTAGTACTTCAGTCAACCACAAACATTCACCAAGAAATGATTGAAAATAGCAGCTTTTGAGGAGTAAGCTTTGTAGAACACATAAACGAACCTTTCCTACTCGTGCAGACACGCAAGGCTATTTCGAGCACCTCAAAGTGACAAGGGCATAAATGAGCCCCAAGCATACTGCTAGGAATGGAAACCTATAGAGAGCACTGACACTGACTTGCTTACTAGTTCACCTTCCTTCCCAGGCTGAAGAATGACTGCCTTAAACAACCTCCTACAAAGCCCAGACAAATCCTGACTGAGTGAAGTAGGCAGCACACAGGCCCTGAGCATCTGTGGCCAACAAAGGCTATCCCTCTGCTGAACCAGATGCTTTGGACAATCTCAAGCTTACTTCTTCTTGGTACCGAAGATTACAAAACAAAAGTGAACGGGGGGTGGGTGGGGGTGGGGGGCACGTCTCAGTGCTCCTCCACTTCTTTTATAATGCTACCTTCTTCTAACTTCCTACACAGCTATGTGGCCTAGTTTCCCTTGTACTCACTAATTAAAGATACTGTAAATAACTAGTTTCTGCTTCCAAGAAAAATAGCCTAAAATAGTGGCTTTAAGCAACCGAGTTCCAATATAGATCCAATATGAAATAAATATTCTCCAGAAAGGGGAAAGGTAAGGTAAAGCAGAATCCAACTTGGAAGCAATTTACTTGTTTGCTGAGTATGAGAGCACACTTGTCATCCTGTCCTGTCCTAATTAGGCTTACTATTGCTGGGATAAAACACTATGACCAAAGCAACTTGGGGAGGAGAGGGTTTATCTGGCTTATGCTCCATCACCACTGTTCTTCAAAGGAAGTCAGGACAGGAGCTCAAACAGGACAGGGACCTGGAGGCAGGAAGTGACACAGAGGCCATGGAGGGTACTGGCTTGTTCCCTGTGGCTTGCTCAGCCTGCTTTGTTAGAGACTCAGAACAACCAGTCCAATGGGTCCACAATGGGCTGTGCCCTCTCACAGCAATCACTAAGAAAATGTCCTACAGGCTTCCTGCAGCCAAAACTTACGAGGCCCTCTCTCAGTTGAGGGCCCTGCCTCTCCAGTGACTCTAGATTGAGTCATGTTGACATAAAATAGCCAGCATACATCCCAACTTCAAAGCTGAATTCGAAGTTGGAGACTAGCCCGGGCAACACAGTGAACGTGAGGACAGCCTGTGCTATGAATGGAGACCCCGTCTCAGAAAAGAAAAGTACGAATTTTGCAAATTAGTTGTTTTTTATTTTAGGAATTGAGAGACAATTTCAGGTTATCCCTTCAATAATGTTGAAGGATCATTTCCACTCTGCTGTGCTTTTGAAGTGAGCAGAAAAGAGCATTAATGATTGGTGTTTCCTCCACAGGCCCAAGAAGACAAGATGTACTTCTTGATAACTAGCAGTAGCCATTAAAGTATTGGAATGTTTTATTTTCCTATAAATTTTGAAAAGCAAAATGGGTATGTCCCAATACTATGTTAAATTATCTCGTGAGCTCTTTTTTAAAGTAAGGTAATCCTGTGTCTCATCTTTAAAAGAAGCTGAGACTAGCAGGGAGTAGGAGGGTGAGTCACAGGTCTTTGATCCCAGCAGTTGGGTGGCAGAGGAAGGCAGATCTCTGAGTTTGAGGCTGGTCTAGTCTACAGTGTGGATCCAGGACACCAAGGCTACACAGCGAAACCCTGTCTCAAAAAACCAAAACAGAAAACAAAAAACAAGAGGGGAGCCCCGCTGAGACTAACTTATATTTTGGCTCTCATATATAAAGTCATGGAGAATTTGGGAGGCTGAAAAAAAGGACTGAGGATTGGGCCTCTTGGCTCCTGCCCCCCACATAAATAACTTAAAAATTTTTTAAAAACAGCTGGGGGGCTGGAGAGATGGCTCAGTGGTTAAGAGTACCACCTGCTCTTCCAAAGGTCCTGAGCTGAATTCCTAGCAACCACATGGTGGTTCAGAACCATCTGTAATGTGATTTGATGTTCTCTTCTGGTCTGCAGGTGTACATGCAGATAGAGCATTGTTTTTTTGTTTGTTTTGTTTTTGTTTGTTTTGTTCTTTTTTGTTTTTTCGAGATAGCATTTGTTAGCCTTGGTTGTCCTGGACTCACTCTGTAGACCAGGCTGGCCTCAAACACACCTGCCTCTGCCTCTGAGTGCTGGGAATAAAGGCATACTCCACCATGCCTGGCTCTAGAGCACTGTATTAAATAAACAAAAACAGCTGGGTGGTGACAGTGGCACACAATTAATGCCAGCACCCAGGGGACAGAGGTAGGTGGTCTTTGTGAGTTCAAACCCAGCCTAGTCTGCACAGTGAGTTTCAGGATGGTCAAAGTCACACAGAGAAACCTTGTCTCAACTCCCTTCCCCATAATAAACAAACAAACAAATGATACCTTGAATCCCCTGAATTAAACTAACCACATTTCAAGTACTCCACAGTCACCACCAAGGCGGATCTACTGGTCAGCACAATGTGGACAGCACAAAGGTATTCTCTTAGCCAGCTTCATCTCCAGTGTCCATTTCTTTCTGTTGTTTGCATTAAGGACATCATGCCCTACATTCAACAGGAATGGTGCAGTGGGGTGACCCTTAGCACAGAAGTAGATGACTGCCATACACAGTCAGTGCAGGGGCCTTTCCTAACACCATCACAGTTCTGTTGTTTTGCAGTACTGAGGACTGAACTTTGGGCTCTGAGTACATTAGACAATCACTGAGCTACATTCCCACTCTTGTTTTACTTTGTAACAGGGGCTCATTAAATTGTCTAAGCAGGCTTTGAACTTGAGACCCACCTGCCTCAATCTCCTCGGTAGCTAAGCTCACAAGCCTGTGCTGACCAGGCCTGGGTACCAGCAGTTGTTTTGTTTTGGTCATGTTGCTTTATGTACTTTTCTACATTCAAGTAAAGCTAATATTTATGTTTAGTTTTTAAAATAGCTCCCTTTTTTTTTTTTCTTAGAAAGTTAAAGAGCGATTGTAGACAGGCCTAGCATTTGTTTATTTGTAAGATCAAAACATACTCCCGTGGTGGCACACACCTTTAATCCCAGCACTTGGGAAGCAGAGGCAGGTGGATCGATGTGAGTTCAAAGCCAACCTGGTCTATCTACAAAGGCAGTCTAGGACAGCCAAGGCTAAACAGAGAAACTGTCTTGAAAAACCAAACAAACAAACAAACAAACAAAAAACAAAAAAACAAAATCATCCTCAATAAGTATTTATTGGATGAAATATCAACAAGTCCCACAGTTGACCAAAATCATTGTTGAAAAGGGAGTGTCAATAGTACTTACTGTGCTGTTCTTTCTTTCTTTTTAAAAAAGATTTATTTATTTATTTATGTTCTGTCCTTCTGTATATCTGCAATACAGAAGAGGGCATCAGATCCTATTATAGATGGTTGTGAGCCACCATGTGGTTGCTGGGAATTGAACTCAGGACCTCTGGAAAAGCAACCAGTGCTCTTAACTACTGACCCATCTCTCCAGCCTCTCTGCTGTTCTTTAATCTACCTTTATTCTCATGTACCAATCAGATGCAAGAAAGGAGATTTACGATGACAAAGTAGAGAAGATCACTCAGCCAGATGAATCTGAATATCAGTTTGAACTGGTTTCTCTCTCCAAACAAAGAAAAGTTAGCTGTTCTCACAGAACAATCAAGAACTTCACACACACTCAACACAATCTCTGAAGACACAAGCAGTCACCTCTAGGCAATGCTGTAGGGAAGAGTAGAAAGTTTTCATCGTCTGCACTTTTTACCTTTTGAATTTTGTGCCATGCATATAGTTTTCCTACTATAAGAAATGAATTTTTAAAATGTAGTACCTAATCTTGGTCTTTTAGCTGGGATTTCATCAGTGTCCACTGTAGTAGAAAACAGAGCGCTGTAAGGAAAGAAAAGAAGTATGTATGTACATATGTAATACATGTGTTTCTACATATAAACTTACTCAGAGCTGGAGGTGTGACTCGTTGTTCAGCATGTGTTTAGCATGTAAAGGACCCTAGGTTCACACCTAGTACCAAAACAAAAGTTCATACAATACTCCTTCCATGTACCAGAAACAGAATGCTATTTCCAGCACTCCCTACCACAGAATGATGCATACTCTGGTCAAATTGAACCAACACATCATTTGTTTTTAGAACATGACCCCAAGATAGCACCCCCCGTTTAACTTAAGTGATAATATAAGTAGCCTCCAGAGATAAATTGTAGGGGGGAAGATTAACTGCCCCCCAACCCCTTACCCTAGAGCTGGGGACTGAAGGCAGGACAGGCATGATAAACACACTCTACCACTAAGACACACCCTAAAACGAGTAGTTTTACAAGACGTGAGTCTCTAAGTGCTGTAAAGAAGAGGAGTTGGGCAGCTAGAATTCAAGGCTGGCCTGGGCACATACACACAAAGCGCAGGGGGACTGGACAGGGCATGACTCTGAGGAATAAAACACTGGGGGAGAATAAACAGTCTGTCGTTACCTAGTTTACTAAGCATCACTTTGGGGAATTCATAACATCTTAAATGACTCGTATCCGAACCCCGTGGAGCAGCAGGAGCCACACATCTCTGGGATATATGCTACAGCTTAGCTAAAGACCAATTTCATCAGTGACCTACATTCCTAGAATCATCTGTGCATCGTTTGCTTCTACTTCCCCTAAACTAACCTTTTGCCCACTTAACTTGACCCGAAAACACAAAATTCTTCATCACCACCACCACCACCATCATCATCATCATCGGTGAAGCAGACACAGTAAAGTCAGGAAAGGAAGAGAAAGAGGGATGGGAGAGACTCATGGGAATATAGAACTTGCACAGTTATTTTGTTTTCTAGATAAATCCTTAACGGGGAAGACATTGTAAAAGGAGCAAAGGAGTAGCCGCTAAGTAGTAACATTTGTTATTTCCCTCTGATTTTAACCGAATCTTCGAAGAGAGCGGTACCTACTTTCTTTCTGCCTCTCATAGGGATGCCAAAGAGCAGAACCATTTTCTATCCCTCTAGCCCAACACACACACACACACACACACCCCGACAGCTGCTGTAAAACAAGACGACTGCTGTTCCTCGGTGCGAAGTGACCAGTACTCGCGGTCAAATGACTACGGGCAAACCCCTAACCTAGTGGCTCGTCCCTGCACTGCCCGCCACCGGGCGACAGGAGCTGTGTCCGGTGAGCAGCACACAGCCGGCTTCCTATTCCCCTTCCGCTCACAGCCAGAGGCCTCCGCGGTCACGGAGCCGCCGGTTCCCACAGGCCGGCGGCGCCCAACGCCAGCGCGGGGAGGGGACCGGCGCGCGGCGGCCGCCTCACCTGCTCGAGCGCCGCCTCTTGAGCAGGGCGCGGGCCCCGGGCGCCGGCCGCTCGCACAAGCGGAGAATGGTGCCGAGAACCTTAGCCAGCCATCTGTACATTCCAGGCCTCAGCAGCAGCGGCGGCCGACACACCCGGAGACACGAACCCCAGAGCTGCCGCCGCCGCCGCCGCCGCCACCGCCGCTACTGCCGCCTTCGCTGCTTCGGCTTTAACCAGGTTCAGGCGCGGGCTAGTGACGCCATCAAAAGGCCCGCAGGTTCAACGTTCCCCTGGCTGTGGGAGGACCCGCTCGGCGCCGCTGACGTCACCTTCTCCCGCCCAACGGGGGAGCGGGTTGCGTAGTCTGCGCACGCGCAGCCCGGCCCAGCTGCTTGCAAGCCTAGCAACAGGAAGCGGGACGGACTGTGCTGGCTCCCGCGCCCGCGGATCTGATTGGCAGGGCGGAGGGTGGGGCTTTCTCTTTAGCAGGTCCAATCAGGAGTCAGTCTCGGGACAAGGCCCACAGACCCAGACCACGTGTACCGCTGCGGGGCTGTGAGAACTATGTGAGCAACCGAACAATTGGGGCACTGTAAAAGAGTGCGCAAGGTGGAAATGGGTCAGGTTAGTTAATGAGATTTTAACGTTTTTCTCTTTATTTTGCAGACACACTGGTCTCAGACTTTACACGGATTACCGTCATGTTCACAGCAACGGAACGCGATAAGGAGTGCCAGAGGTAGATAGCAGTAAAATCACGTGCCGAGGATGATAAAGCTATCCACCAGCGTCTGAGTACTAGGGCCCATCCCGCACTCCTAAGGTCAAGGGAGAGACATTTTCATAGATAACTATAAAGTAGAATACAAGGTCATTCCCTGCTCTGATGAATTAGGGAGCTAAAGAAAGAAAACCGCGTGCTGGGGCAGAAGGATTTGACTCCTTAGGTAAGCTTCAGAGAAACAAGGGCTGAGTGACACCTTCTAACCTTCTAACCAGCTTGCCTCCTACCCCGGCTGTTCAGGTAGCATTTCTCATCTGTGAATGTGGAAGTCACACTATCAGTGAACACCCGTGAATAAGTCCCACATGAATTCCCGCGCTGCCCTTCACTTAAGGCCAACTTCTGGGCTTGCTTGAGTTCAAACCCAGGTGCTTTCAGCTCGGGACCCTCCAGAATTCTGCTGTAAGCCCCCTACACGATGTCAACAGCACTCTGGCCTGGGAGGTGGCGGGCACAGCCAGTTCTAAGTGTAGACTTGGACCCCTCAGTTTCCCAAAATGTAACCACCACCAGGTTGTTACTGGAAGTTTGAAAGCCTCTGAAGACTTGATAATTTTAATCTATGTGATGTGTTGACAGAGGGAAACAACCAAAAAAGAAGGGAAAGACTATAACAAATTACTTATTATGAAAGGATGAGAAGAGTCACACAAGAAGTATGACAGAGTTGAGTTTAGGGTTAACCAAAGGGAAGAGCGCTTGAGCTTCTAGAAGAAGCTGATCCATGCTGTGTGGACTGCCCAATCGCTGATGTGGGGGAAGTTTTAGGGACGTTCCCAGAGGTGGGGGGCTTTGGACCTAACATTCCAACCATCTCTTATTGATAAGGGGTGCTGAGTCCTCTGGCTACTTCTTGTTGGCTGGGGTCTGGAATGCTGGTCCAAAGCAAGGGCTCACGCTGGTAGAACAGCTGAGGGAATGCCATCGGAAGCATCTGGTTTATTGATCGTTGGGCTAGTTCAGTAATTCTCCCCTGAAGGAACCTAAAGAGATACGGAGCAATCGTTATAATGAGCAGGGTAGAGACCAGTGGACCGAGGGGAGGTAGAAGCAAGAAAGGACTATAGCCAGAATCTGGAATCTGAGTCAGTCTCTGGAGGCTGTAGTTTGTGAGGCAGTTCATGTACAGTCTTTTTTTGGTTTTTCGAGATAGAGTTTCTCTGTGTAGCCTTAGCTGTCCTGGACTCCCTTTGTAGACCAGGCTGGCCTCGAACTCACAGCGATCCGCCTGCCTCTGCCTCCCTAGCGCTGGGATTAAAGGCGTGCGGCACCACAGCTGGCCTCTGTAGCTTTTCTTGGGAGATACCTCACAGCTCTGGAACATCTACCATCTTGGGGTCTCCAATACAATCTAGGGCTCACCTTCACAGCTTCACACAATGACCTCTCAGGGCCTCTATGTAAGGACTCCCCTGCCCCATGCCTGGCCCCAGTGGCTCTCAGATGCAGAAGAAGATTCAACAACCCCTTTACTCCTGTGTCCTTCACAACTACCACCAGGCCAAGTTCAGGCCTCTGCTTGGGGGTGAAGCCTGGCCTCCTCCTTGAATTACATTTGCATAGGCTTCTTGTTACATAAAATTTCCTTTCAGGAGTAGAGAGCTGGGGTGGGGGCTTTCCTTTTCCCAAGTTGGAGGCTTAGCTCAGTGGGATGTCATCATAATGGCTCCCTTCCTTTATTCAGTCTCTAATCAGTCCTCTCCTTGCTCTTTTCACCTCTTTAAGCACAAGCCTGGCTGTTTTTCTCCCCTGACTGTATTCTGTATATACCCCCCCCCCCTCGGCTTGATCTTTTTCACTGTAGACCCTGAATAAAGAGTCATTGCTAACAGATTACAAACCTTGTAGGAGGGCCCTGCTGTTTGAGGTTTCAGTCCTCCCTTCCTGAATAGCCACTGTGAGCTCAGCATTAGGTGTAGGACTCCCTCTTTCCAGCAGGGCCTCCTGCTCTTTGCCTGACTCCATCTGGAGAGTGCCTTTAAACATAGATGCCCTAACAACATTGATATATGGCCCTTGACCCAGCTCCCTGCCAGCTCTCCCCACCCTGGGCCCCATAGAATAATTAAGTCCTGTGCTCCTGTTCAAATGATAAAAGTGTGCTGCCCGGTGTAAAATGAGCATCCTAAATGTTAGGATTCCACTCCTGTCTGCCTACCTGTGTCGTCATTGCCAACCTGTTTTGGGGGCAGGGGGGTGGTCCTACCCAGGGTTATATAAAAGAACAGTCTTTCTCTCTCTCTCTCTCTCTCTCTCTCTCTCTCTCTCTCTCTCTCTCTCTTTCTCCCTCCCTCCCTCCCTTCCTCACTCCTTCCCTCTCTCACTCCTCCCTCTCTTAATCCTCTTCTCTCTTCCTCTCTGTCTCTCTTTCTAAGGTACCCCTCTGCTCTTCCTTCTCTCCCCATGCTCACATAATAAACTTCTCCATAGCATATCTGTTGTGGTGCTCATATTATATTTCCTAAAACTAAAAGTGCCTGGTTTCAGCCAATTATATACACCTATCCTGGAAATCCCCCACCCACTCCCCGAGGCCTATATAGCCTTTGTTCTCCCTGAATATATTGAAACTAGCCCCTGAAGTGGTCCCTGGAGTGTTTGTGGTGCTTATGGCCTGACAGCCCCGGCATCTTGTCCTCTGCTCCCCTTGCCTTGGTGGCCAACAGCTTTCCAGGGAAGAGGAAACAATAGGAGCTTAATATTAGACTATCGGTAAATCTCTGGTAAAGAAATAAATCCAATATATTTCAATTTACCTTCATACAAATTTTAGGACATGAGAAAAAGGACATTCTTTGCTCTAGCCAAGTTGCTAATCTTGCTCCTCTCTGAAGCCTCTTGACCTGGGTGTCCATAGTCTACCTTACCCTCAGCACTACTGTCTTTGAAGCTACTACTAAGATGGCCAATTAAGCTCTGCTCATAGCATTCAACTTTTCTTGGTTCAAAGTCTTCCACATTCTTCCAAAAACCTAAATGGGCAGGCCTGTCACAGTGCAATAGCGAGATCACTCAGATCATGAGAACCCCCCCACCCCCGCCCCTGCCAATTGAATACCAGGACTCAATGCCAATGCAACATACACAGGGTCCTATATTACAGGTTCAGAGCTCCGGTCACAATCCTTCCTGACGCATCAGAATAGGAGAGTGACCCTGAGCTTCAAGGGCAATGGGTTTAATAAAGGGAAAGGGGGGAGGAGGTTGTGGGTCATGGGAAGGTCGACCTTTAGGCAGGTTGGGGTCAGAGGAGGCTGGATCTTCAGGGAAGTTGTGGATCACGGGAATGTTGATCTTCAGGCAGGTTCAGTCCAGGAGGCTGGATCTTCAGGGAAGTTGTTTTATCTTAGAGGAACATTGGGAGCTAATTGTATGTGATCTCTCTGGTGGAGTTTCTGGGGACTGCTGGCAGGTGTCATTCCCAGAACGCAGGGAGAAGGGTCACCTAAGGACAAGTTCTCATATAGAACATGACATTAATTTTACCCTTACAACAGCAATAGCCCATGTCTGTCTTAGCTATTTTCCTATTGCTGTGATAAAATGCCATATCCAAGATAACTTGTAGAAGAAATAATTTAGCAATGGTACTCAACCTTCCTAATGCTGTGGCCCATATAGTTAGTTCCTCATGTTGTGATGACCTCCAACCATAAAATGATTTCCCTTGCTGCTTAAAAACTATCATTTTGCTACTGTTATGAATCATAATGCAAATATCTGTGTTGTCCAGTTTCACAGGCGACTCCTATGAAAGGGTCATTTCACCCCTAAAGGGGTTGTGACTCCCAGGTTGACAAAGCTGATCTAGGGCTTACAGTTATGGAGGATTAGAACCCATGACCATCACGGCAGGGAGCATGTCAGCAGGCAGGCATGGTGCTGGAGCAGTCGTTGAGAACTTATGCCCTGGAGATCCGTTAGTTCCTCAGCTGGCCTTGGTAGAGTTAAGTGTTGGGCTGAGACTTTTGGCTAGCTAATGGTTTTTAAACACCCAACAGGAAAGCCAGATCCTTAAAAAGACAAAAACAGCAGGAGTCAAGAGCTCAAAGACCACAGCACCACAGCAGGGGCAGAAGCTAGGCTTCTACTCAGCCACAAGCTGAGGCACAGTGTACAACCCCTACCACTATCCCTGTGTTGAAATCAACTGGGGTGGGGGGGGGGGTGGGGCGGACACACATACACGTCGCCCTTTGATTCTAGTTACTCCAACAGCTGCCAAACTGTCTGAAAACAGATCTTGAGCCCTTCACTCCTTGAGTCCAGCCTTGGAGGTCAAAGGACTAGATGGATGCTCTTGTGAGGTCATCCACTTACTCTAATAGACCTTGCCTTGGACATTTAAAATTGTCCTCTCTTCTGGCTCCTAGCTTTCTGCCTAAGGCCCAGTGTTAACTCATTCCTGTTGCTAACTAAACGAATCCTTCCTCTACTCAAAAGGTTCCTTTCTTACCTTTAATCCCCAGCCTCTCTATCCGGGCACCAATCAAGGTGTTCCTTTCTTCCCTATACCTGCTTATTACAGAAATGCAACCACTGTTTCAGTTTCCCAACTGCCACACCCAGTGTCCCCAGCAGCTGTTAGAATCCAGTTTCCGTCGTTGTTGAAATTCTCTTAAGAGCAGTTGGTGTCACCACTCCAGTGTGGGCAGTGATGGGAACAGGAGGTAGAAATGAGGTGGGGGGCAGTTTAGGGATAGGAGCCCCCAGTCAGTATCCTCAGTCAGAGGCTGGACATGCTCACTCTGTTGGACCCTCACGCCCAACTCGGGAAGGGGGGTCGCCGCGAGAGACCACTTGAAACACACAATGCACTTATGCAAAAGCAAAGTTTATTTCTGACGCATTAGGGTCCCTCAGCACTCTGGAGGTGAAGGACCCCGAGCAGCTGGTACAAGCTAGTTTTAAAGACAAAAACCGCAAAGCAGGTGGGGTTGCTTATCAAGTTAAACCATATGGACATTAGGACATCTGGCATTGGGAAACCTCTTGTGGGGACTTGGGTGTGGGTCCCTAGAGTGGTTACTGGAAACCACATGGGCACAGCTGATATTTGGAAACTTGCATGTAACTATTCTGGGAACTAGGGAAGAGCTCTTGAGGTTAGCAGTAACGAAAACTGGGAGAAACCTCTGGGGTCAGAAGTTTAGGTTCTGGGCAAGCAAGGTTGGGCAAGCAAACAAGCATCTTATATTTTATGATTTTACAGTTTCTCATTCCCCTCCTCTTGTTGTATCTGGCCTCAATCTTGAAGCTCTTGTTTCTATACTTAGGGGTTTTCTATTTTTAATCTAATAGAGAAGGTAAGTCCTGGGTCAGTGCCTTTTACATAAAATCTTAAGCCCCACTGTCGCCCCGTTACCCACTCCAAATACTCTTTTCCTTTTTCTGTAAATTTTATGACTATGGGATTGCATTGGCTATTGTGATTACAAGTAGTCTGGGAGCTGGGAAGATACCGTCCCCGCTGAGGGCAGGTAGTGGTGCCAGAGTGGTTGCGGGATACGGTTATTAAATCCCACGACGAGGAGGGATTCCAATAGACGGAGCCTGAAGTTTCACATCCCCAGGCAGCACAAAAGAGCTTTCCAGCCCTCCGCATCGGTGGGCTTCTGAACTTGACCTGCCATCCCCGGGACAAACATAAAAAGGAGCCAGTCGCAACTGGCATCTTGACCAGGGTCTAGCACAACCTAAGGCTGCTGTTCTTTGGTAATGGGTGGTTTCAGAAAGGATGGGTAACTCTTTATGACTTCTTTCAGGGATATCCCAAGTATCTAAGCCAGCAATTAAGAGGCATAGGTCCAGGGTTAAATCAGGCCACCAGGTATTGGGGGGTGCTTCTCGGGATACTGACCAGACCATATCTCCCGTTTGGGATTGGACCTGCCATGTGAGTTTCATGGGCCGATGGGGATTGAGGTCGGCCAACATCCTTGGGGCCAACATGAGGAAAAGCACAGTTAAAGACCAGATCTGGTAAGTCTTATCTTTAAAGGATCTTCGGAGCGGTGTAGGCGCCATTGGGAGCGTTGATCAGGATCTGGAGGTGGAGGAGCGGCCTTAGCGTGGGAGCCGTGTATCCAAGCTGCAATTCTGTCCACTTTGAGAGCGGTGGGTGTGGCCAGGAGGACTGTATAGGGTCCCTTCCACCGAGGCTCGAGTCCTTGAGACCGATGTCGTCGAATGTAGACTGAGTCACCGATGTGGAAAGGGTGTCCCGTCTGGTTGTCGCCAGGCTTGTAGATCTCAGCAAGGGGGGCCCAAACTTGGGCCTGTACCGCTTGCAGCCCTTTTAGGCGAGCCTGTAAATCAGTTTTGGAAGCAGAGGGGTGATAAGAATTGAGCATGGTAGACAGAGATGGTGGCCCTCCATATAAAATCTCGTACGGAGTCAGGTTAAAACGAGAAGGGGTGTTTCTGGTCCTAAACAGGGCCAAAGGTAGGAGGCATCTCCAGTCTTTTAGGCCAGTCTCAATGGTCAATTTAGTCAGGGTCTCTCTTAAGAGTTCTATCCATTCTTTTTACCAGCCCTAAACTTTGGGGTCTATAAGCACAATGTAATTTTCAATCAGTCCCCAGGATCTTGGCCAATCCCTGACTTACCTGGGAGACAAAGGCCGGCCCGTTATCTGACCCAATTACCTTTGGTAACACAAACCGGGGAAAGATGTCTTCCAGGATGGCTTTCATGACCATTCGTGCGGTTTTTTGGCATGTTGGGAAGGCTTTTACCCATCCTGAAAAGGTATCTATAAAGACCAGTAAGTACTTGTAGCCCACAGCAGGGGGTGTTACCTCGGTGAAGTCTACTTCCCAGTAGGTTCCAGGCTGGTCTCCATGGGCCTGAGTCCCCTCAGGGGCCCGGTTTTTGCCGGCATTCACCTGCTGGCATGCTTGGCAGTTGGTCACAAATTTGTCAAGCGGGGCGTTGGCCTTTGGGATGATATAATCTGTCTTGTTAAGCATCTGTTCCTTTGTCCCCAAGTGAGTCCATGCATGCATTTGTTGGATCATGGTGGTGGTTTCTTTGGCGGGCAACACAGTCTTACCATCCTTTTTCCAATGTTGGCTCACTGGGTCCCAGGTGGCCTCTAAGGCTTGGGTCTGGGCCTGGCCTTCTGGAGTGTAATTGTAGGGTTCTGATTGGTATGTCACCTGGTTAGCTCTGTCAACTTCCAGGGTTAAGGCTGGGGTCTCAGTAAGTGCTACTTGTGTTGCTACCTATTGGCCTGGTGGTTCCCCAAAGCGACAGGGTCCTGTCCTTTTTGATGCCCCGGGCAATGGATGATGGCTACCCGGGTCGGCAAGAAGAGGGCTTTCAGTAGGACCAGAATCTCAGGCTTATTTTTGATCTCTTTTCCCTCGGATGTCACCCTCAGACGTCAGCAGGCCTCGGCACTCATAGATACTCTCATGCACATGGGAGTGGCAAAGGCATATCTACTGTCCGTGTAAATGTTAGCCTTTTTTACCCTGGGAGAGTTCGAGGGCCTTGGTGAGGGCTATTAATTCGGCCTTCTGAGCTGATGTGCCGGGTGGCAGAGCCTGAGCCCAGGTGTCCATCTACAACTGCTGCCCCTGCCCACTGAGTACCTGCATCAAGGTAGCTGCTGCCATTCGTATACCAGGAGCGGTCTGCTTCCGGTAGCTCATGGTCCTGGAGGTCCACCCGTGTCCCATGCGTTTCAGCCAATACCTGGTGACAGTCATGAGGGGCTTCTTGATCCTTTTCCAGCGTAGGTAGCAGTGTAGCAGGGTTGAGGGTGGCCGGGGAGCTGAAGGTGATGCGCTCTGAGTCTAGGAGCAGGGCCTGATAGTGTGTCAGGCGGGCGTTGCTGATCCATCTGTTAGGTGGCTGGCGCACCATGGCCTCTAGGGCATGGGGCGTGACTATAGTTAGGGGTTGTCCCAGAGTTAACTTGTTGGCATCTTTAACTAGAAGGGCTGTGGCAGCCATGATATGCAAACAAGGGGGCCACCCTGTAGCCACAGTATCCAACTGTTTGGACAGGTAGGCCACAGGCCGCTTCCATGGCCCTAAGGTCAGGGCCAAAACTCTTTGTCTTTTATCTATGTACAGAGTGAAGGGTTTGATGGTGTCTGGTAGGCACAGGGCGGGGGCTGACAGAAGGGCCTTTTTAATGGTGTCAAAGGCCTGTTGTTGGGACTTTCCCCAAGTGAAGGAGTGTGGGTCCTGGGTCAGGGGATATAGGGGGGCAGCCATTTCTGTTAATCCCGGTATCCAGATGTGGCAGAACCCCACGGTACCCAGAAAATCCTGCAACTGTCTGTGAGTCTGGGGTGGCGGGATCTATGCAACAGTGTCTATCCTGCTCTTGGTAAGCCATCCTTGCCCTTCTTTCAGGACGTAACCCAGGTATGTTACCTCTTATCGGCAGAGCTGGGCCTTTTTGGCTGAGCACGGTAGCCTTTGTTACCTAGTTCTTGTAGTAACCGCTGAGTTCCTAGGATGCAGGCGTCTCTGGAGGGAGCAGCCAACAGGATATCATCTACATATTGTAGAAGCGTCACTTCAGGGTTCTGAGTGTGGAAATCAGTCAAGTCCTGACGTACAGCCTCATCAAACAGAGTGGGAGAGTTTTTGAACCCTTGGGGGAGGTGTGTCCATGTCACCTGCCTGGAAATCCCCAGTTCAGGGTCTCTCCATTCAAAGGCAAAGTAGGGTTGGCTCTGGGGGGCTAAGGGTAGGTTGCAGAAGGCATCCTTATGGTCTAAGACCATATACCAGGTAAAGTCTGGTCTTAAGGTGCTCAGGAGGTTGTAGGGTTGGGCACCGTAGGGTGTCTGTTCATCACCCGTTAACTTCTCAGAGGTCCTGGACTAGTCTATAGTCTTGACAGGCAGGAGGGGGGTCTTCCAAGGAGGCTGGCAATGTTTGAGGACCCCAGCTTTAGGAACCAGCAGATATGCTGGCTTATTCCTATCCTGGTTTCATGGCTCATTGGGTATTGTTTAATTGAGAACGGTACAGCTGTAGGCTTAAGAGCCACAATAATAGGTAGCTGGTGATGGGCTAATCCTAGCCCTCTGGTCTCCGCCTATGCTTGGGAAAATTGTTGGAGCCATGGGCTACAGTCTGGAAGGGACTCTTGGGGTGGGGGTTCAAATAGTCTGTATTCATCTTGAATTTTTACTGTGAGGACTTGTATAGGGGTCCCAGTTGAATCAAGGACCTGTGCCCCTTTTCCAGAGAAATGTATTTGGACCCCCATTTTAGTCAGTAAGTCTCTCCCCAGCAGGGGGTAGGGGCATTCGGGGACCACAAGGAAAGAATGGGTCACGGTACCTGTGCCCAGATTGACTGTTCACTTGTTAGTCCATCGGTGTGATTTGCCTCCTGTGGCCCCCTGGACCCATGAGGTTTTTGATGACAGGGGTCTGGATGCATGAGTTAAGACTGAATGTTGAGCACCGGTATCTATCAGGAAGGTGGTACATTGTCGCCCGACTGTGAGGATTAGCCTGAGTTGGGGGGGGGGGAGCACCAGAGCCCCGACCTCAGTCGATATCTTTATCCAGCGCCAGGACTGGAACCTTTTTCCGGTCCTTGGGTCGCTTAGGGCAGTCTCGGACCCAATAGCCTCTTTCCTTGCAGTAGGCACATTGGTCTTTTTCTACCCTGGGCTGCCTTCGGTCTCCACCCTCTTTATCCTGTCCTTTAGGCCTAGGTTTATCTGCTACCACTGTGGCCAAGATCCTAGTCAATTCCTTATCTCTCCGCTTCTCTCAGCAGTTTTCCCGTTCCTCCTGCTCTCTAGCCATCCTAGCTTCCTTTTCCTCGGGAGTCTCTCTCTTGTTATACACTTTCTCTGCCTGTCTACCTAAGTCCTGAATGCTAAAAGTATGGATACCATCTAATTGCTGTAATTTTCCCTTGATATCAGGAGCTGCTTGGTCTATGAAAGACAGTTATCACTGTTGCCTTATGTTCAGCTGCCGTAGGGTCAAACGGGATATACATACGAAACCCTTCTAGTAATCTTTCTAAAAAGGCAGCAGGGCTCTCGTCCTTTCCTTGAGTGATGGTTCTTACCTTGGCCAAATTAGTATGGCGCCTTCCGGCTCCCTTGAGACCCGCCAACAGAGCCTGGCGACAGACACGGAGACTCTCCCTACCTGCAGGGTTTCATAATCCCAGTCTGGGCATCTGAGGGGGAATCCCACATCGATCACATTAGGGAAAAGTGGGGGTATACCTCCTGACTGGGGACATTTTTTCTGGCTTCCAGGAGGACCTGCTGTTTCTCGTCAGTTGTTAGGAGGACCTGGAACAGCTGCTGACAGGGGGGCTGGTGTGTCAGGAGAGTGGACTCTATTAGGTAGAGCCTGGGGATCCCGGGAGAAAGGGGGGTTGTGAGTTTTCCAGTTATAGAGATCTGAGGAGGAGAAAGGCCAGTAAGTGATCTCTCCATTGGTTGTCCGGAGAGGGAAGAGGGAGGATTGCCATTGACTCTTGGTAGGGCCTCGGCGGAGGTGGAGACGAGGTGGAGAGGGAGGGGTGCTGGGCAAACAGAAGAGAGGTCGGGGGTAAGGGGAGGCGGTGCAGTGGGGGAGACGGTAGAGGGAGTATATGAAGAAGAGGTAGAGGGAAGGGATGGAGGTGGAGGGGACAGGGGTTGGAGGTAAGGAGGAGGAGAAGGTCCTGGGCAGGATCCGAGGGCAAGACGGGCTTCTGACTTTTTCGGGAATCAGGGTCCTCGGTAGTCGGAGTCTGCCCTGGGCGGTTGAGGAGGTCACCGGTAGGAGCATGCATTCAGGTCTCATCGGCGGATTAGGTGGCAGGAAAAAGCGGACCCAAGGAGGAGGATCGGAGACCAGGTTCTCCCATGCTAGAACGTAGGGCACCTGGTCGGGATGGCCATGTGGTCCTGGGCTAAAAACAATAGACTTGACTTTGGAGATGATGAAAGGGTTGAAGGTCCCCTCGGGTGGCCATTCTACACTGAAGGTGGGCCACTACGAAGAACAGAAAGTCTGTGAGCATCCTTTGTGGACTTCTACAGAGAGGTTGTGCGCACGGGCTCGCACATCTTTGAAATGGTCAAGAGTCAGAGTCAATAGAGTGGTCACAGTCTGTCCCATGTCATGTGTGGTTGTCTCAGTCAATACAAAAAGGCCGATAACACACATAAACAGAATTAGCAGACAGGAAGACAGGCCATGAAGGATCGGCGCCAAACTGAAAGTACAGTTTCTGATGGCGGCATGGATGCGTGACCGCCTACGGATTTGAGGAGACTGACCGTATCGTCAGATTAACTCCAGACCACCACTGGAGCATCCTCCAGGGTGTGGGGGAGAAGGTGCCGGACACGTCTGTCCCCCTTCTCGTCCCACTACGGACTTGCGAGCTATGGAGAGACAGGATGCACATGAATACAAAGCGAAAGTAACTTATGTGCACGTTGGTCGACAGTGGCCCGTGCCAGGAGAGACCTTCAGTGGGTGAGTCGGGGGTCTCGGGGCGACCCCAAAATCCCGGACGAGCCCCGAAATGTTGGACCCTCACGCCCAACTCGGGAAGGGGGTCGCCGGGAGAGACCACTCGAAACACACAATGCACTGATGCAAAAGCAAAGGTTTATTTCTGACGCATCAGGGTCCCTCAGCATTCTGGAGGCGAAGGACCCCGAGCAGCTAGTACAGGCTAGTTTTAAAGGCAAAAGGCGCAAAGCAGGTGGGGTTGCTTATAGTTAAACCATATGGACATTAGGACACCTGGCATTGGGAAACCTCTTGTGGGGACTTGGGTGTGGGTCCCTAGAGTGGTTACTGGAAACCATAATGGGGACATCTGATATTTGGAAACTTGCATGTAACTATTCTGGGAACTAGGGAAGAGATCTTGAGGTTAGCAGTTCTGAGAACTGGGAGAAACCTCTGGGGTCAGAAGTTTAGGTTCTAGGCAAGCAAGGTTGGGCAAGCAAACACGCATCTCATATTTTATAATTTTACCATTTTTCACATTAAACTAGTACTTCAGTCAACCACAAACATTCACCAAGAAATGATTGGAAAATAGCAGCTTTTGAGGAGCAAGCTTTGTAGAACACATAAACGAACCTTTCCTACTCGTGCAGACACGCAAGGCTATTTCGAGCACCTCCAGTGACAAGGGCATAAATGAGCCCCAAGCATACTGCTAGGAATGGAAACCTTATAGAGAGCACTGACACTGACTTGCTTACTAGTTCACCTTCCTTCCCAGGCTGAAGAATGACTGCCTTAAACAACCTCCTACCAAGCCCAGACAAATCCTGACTGAGTGAAGTAGGCAGCACACAGCCCTGAGCATCTGTGGCCAACAAAGGCTATCCCTCTGCTGAACCAGATGCATTGGACAATCTCAAGCTTACTTCTTCTTGGTACCCGAAGATTACAAACAAAGTGAATTGGGGGGTGGGGGTGGGGGCACTGTCTCAGTGCTCCTCCACTTCTTTTATAATGCTAACCTTCTTCTAACTTCCTACACAGCTATGTGGCCTAGTTTCCCTTGTACTCACTAATTAAAGATACTGTAAATACGATTTCTGCTTCCAAGAAAAATAGCCTAAAATAGTGGCTTTAAGCAACACGGGTTCCAATATAGATCCAATATGAAATAAATATTCTCCAGAAAGGGGGAAAAGGTAAGGTAAAGCAGAATCAACTTGGAAGCAATTTACTTGTTTTGCTGAGTATGAGAGCACACTTGTCATCCTGTCCTGTCCTAATTAGGCTTACTATTGCTGGGATAAAACACTATGACCAAAGCAACTTGGGGAGGAGAGGGTTTATCTGGCTTATGCTCCATCACCACTGTTCTTCAAAGGAAGTCAGGACAGGAGCTCAAACAGGACAGGGACCTGGAGGCAGGAAGTGACAGCAGAGGCCATGGAGGGTACTGGCTTGTTCCCTGTGGCTTGCTCAGCCTGCTTTGTTAGAGACTCAGAACAACCAGTCCAATGGTCCACAATGGGCTGTGCCCTCTCACAGCAATCACTAAGAAATGTCCTACAGGCTTCCTGCAGCCAAAACTTACGAGGCCCTCTCTCAGTTGAGGGCCCTGCCTCTCCAGTGACTCTAGATTGAGTCATGTTGACATAAAAATAGCCAGCATACATCCCAACTTCAAAGCTGAATTCGAAGTTGGAGACTAGCCCGGGCACACAGTGAACGTGAGGACAGCCTGTGCTATGAATGGAGACCCCGTCTCAGAAAGAGAAAAGTACGAATTTTGCAAATTAGTTGTTTTTATTTTAGGAATTGAGAGACAATTTCAGGTTATCCCTTCATAATGTTGAAGGATCATTTCCACTCTGCTGTTGCTTTTGAAGTGAGCAGAAAAGAGCATTAATGATTGGTGTTTCCTCCACAGGCCCAAGAAGACAAGATGGTACTTCTTGATAACTAGCATAGCCATTAAAGTATTGGAATGTTTTATTTTCCTATAAATTTTGAAAAGCAAAATGGGTATGTCCCAATACTATGTTAAATTATCTCGTGAGCTCTTTTTTAAAGCAAGGTAATCCTGTGTCTCATCTTTAAAAGAAGCTGAGACTAGCAGGGAGTAGGAGGGTGAGTCACAGGTCTTTGATCCCAGAAGTTGGGTGGCAGAGGAAGGCAGATCTCTGAGTTTGAGGCTGGTCTAGTCTACAGTGTGGGTCCAGGACACCAAGGCTACACAGCGAAACCCTGTCTCAAAAAACCAAAACAGAAAACAAAAAACAAGAGGGGAGCCCCGCTGAGACTAACTTATATTTTGGCTCTCATATATAAAGTCATGGAGAATTTGGGAGGCTGAAGAAAAGGACTGAGGATTGGGCTACTTGGCTCCTGCCCCCCACATAAATAACTTAAATTAAAAATTTTTTAAAAACAGCTGGGGGGCTGGAGAGATGGCTCAGTGGTTAAGAGTACCACCTGCTCTTCCAAAGGTCCTGAGCTGAATTCCTAGCAACCACATGGTGGTTCAGAACCATCTGTAATGTGATTTGATGTTCTCTTCTGGTCTGCAGGTGTACATGCAGATAGAGCATTGTTTTTTTGTTTGTTTTGTTCTTTTTTGTTTTTTTCGAGATAAGCATTTGTTAGCCTTGGTTGTCCTGGACTCACTCTGTAGGACCAGGCTGGCCTCAAACACCCTGCCTCTGCCTCTGAGTGCTGGAATAAAGGCATACTCCACACATTCCTGGCTCTAGAGCACTGTTATTTAAATAAACAAAACAGCTGGGTGGTGACAGTGTGCACACAATTAATGCCAGCACCCAGGGGACAGAGGTAGGTGGTCTTTGTGAAGTTCAAACCCACCTAGTCTGCACAGTGAGTTTCAGGATGGTCAAAGTCCACAGAGAAACCTTGTCTCAACTCCCTTCCCATAATAACAAACAAACAAATGATACCTTGAATCCCTGAATTAAACTAACCACATTTCAAGTACTTCCACAGTCACCACCAAGGCGGATCTTGCTGGTCAGCACAATGTGGACAGCACAAAGGTATTCTCTTAGGCAAGCTTCATCTCCAGTGTCCATTTCTTTCTTGCTGTTTGCATTAAGGACATCACGCCCTACATTCAACAGGAAATGGTGCAGTGGGGTGACCCTTAGCACAGAAGTAGATGACTGCCATACACAGTCCAGCTCAGGGGCCTTTCCTAACACCATCACAGTTCTGTTGTTTTGCAGTAACTGAGGACTGAACTTTGGGCTCTGAGTACATGAGACAATCACTGAGCTACATTCCCACTCTTGTTTTACTTTCTAACAGGGGCTCATTAAATTGTCTAAGCAGGCTTGAACTTGAGACCCCACCTGCCTCATCTCCTCGGTAGCTAAGCTCACAAGCCTGTGGCTGACCAGGCCTGGGTACCAGCAGTTGTTTTGTTTTGGTCATGTTGCTTTATGTACTTTTCTACATTCAAGTAAAGCTAATATTTATATTTAGTTTTTAAAATAGCTCCTTTTTTTCCCTTAGAAAGTTAAAGAGCGATTGTAGACAGGCCTCATATTTGTTTATTTGTAAGATCAAAACATACTCCCGTGGTGGCACACACCTTTTATCCCAGTACTTGGGAAGCAGAGGCAGATGGATCGATGTGAGTTCAAAGCCAGCCTGGTCTATCTACAAAGACACTCTAGGACAGCCAAGGCCACACGGAGAAACTGTCTTGAAAAACCAAACAAAAACAAAAACTATACTCAATAAGTATTTATTAGATGAAATATCAACAAGTCCCATAGTTAACCAAAATCATTGTTGAAAAGGGACTGTCCATAGTATTTTACTGTGCTGTTCTTTTTTTTTTTTTTTTTTTTTTTTTTTTTTAAGATTTATTTATTTATTTATGCTCTGTCCTTCTGTATAACTGCAATACAGAAGAGGGCATCAGATCCTATTATAGATGGTTGTGAGTCACCATGTGGTTGCTGGGAATTGAACTCAGGACCTCTGGAAGAGCAACCAGTGCTCTTAACCACTGACCCATCTCTCCAGCCTCTCTGCTGTTCTTTAATCTACCTTTATTCTCATGTACTAATCAGATGCAAGAAAGGAGATTTGCGATGACACAGTAGAGAAGATCACTCAGCCAGATGAATCTGAACGTCAGTTTGAACTGGTTTCTCTCTCCACAAAGAAAGTTAGCTGTTCTCACAGAACAATCAAGAACTTCACACACACTCAACACAATCTCTGAAGACACAAGCAGTCACCTCTAGGCAATGCTGTAGGGAAGGAGTAGAAAGTTTTCAATCGTCTGCACTTTTTAACCTTTTGAATTTTGTGCCACGCATATAGTTTCCTACTATAAGAATGAATTTTTAAAATGTAGTACCTAATCTTGGTCTTTTAGCTGGGATTTCATCAGTGTCCACTGTAGTAGAAAACAGAGCGCTGTAAGGAAAGAAAAAGAAGTATAGTATGTACATATGTACTACATGTGTTTTTCTACATATAAACTTACTCGAATCTGGAGGTGTGACTCGTTGTTCAGCATTTGTTTAGCATGTAAAAGGACCCTAGGTTCACACCTAGTACCAAACAAAAAGTTCATACAAGACTCCGTTCCATGTACCAGAAACAGAATGCTATTTCCAGCACTCCCTACCACAGAATGATGCATACTCTGGTCAAATTGAACCAACACATCATTTGTTTTTAGTAACATACCCCAAGATACACCCCCCGTTTTAACTTAAGTGATAATATAAGTAGCCTCCAGAGATAAATTGTAGGGGGGAAGATTAACTGCCCCCCAACCCCTTACCTAGAGCTGGGGACTGAAGGCAGGACAGGCATGATAAACACACTCTACCACTAAGACACACACCCTAAAACGAGTAGTTTTACAAGACGTGAGTCTCTAAGTGCTGTAAAGAAGAGGAGTTGGGCAGCTAGAATTCAAGGCTGGCCTGGGCACATACACACAAAGCGCAGGGGGACTGGACAGGGCATGACTCTGAGGAATAAAACACTGGGGGAGAATAAACAGTCTGTCGTTACCTAGTTTACTAAGCATCACTTTGGGGAATTCATAACATCTTAAATGACTCGTATCCGAACCCCGTGGAGCAGCAGGAGCCACACATCTCTGGGATATATGCTACAGCTTAGCTAAAGACCAATTTCATCAGTGACCTACATTCCTAGAATCATCTGTGCATCGTTTGCTTCTACTTCCCCTAAACTAAACCTTTTGCCCACTTAACTTGACCCGAAAACACAAAATTCTTCATCACCACCACCACCACCATCATCATCATCGGCGAAGCAGACACAGTAAAGTCAGGAAACGAAGAGATAGAGGGATGAGAGAGACTCATGGGAATATAGAACTTGCACAGTTATTTTGTTTTCTAGATAAATCCTTAACGGGGAAGACATTGTAAAAGGAGCAAAGGAGTAGCCGCTAAGTAGTAACATTTGTTATTTCCCTCTGATTTTAACCGAATCTTCGAAGAGAGCGGTACCTACTTTCTTTCTGCCTCTCATAGGGATGCCAAAGAGCAGAACCATTTTCTATCCCTCTAGCCCAACACACACACACACACACACACACACACACACCCCGACAGCTGCTGTAAAACAAGACGACTGCTGTTCCTCGGTGCGAAGTGACCAGTACTCGCGGTCAAATGACTACGGGCAAACCCCTAACCTAGTGGCTCGTCCCTGCACTGCCCGCCACCGGGCGACAGGAGCTGTGTCCGGTGAGCAGCACACAGCCGGCTTCCTATTCCCCTTCCGCTCACAGCCAGAGGCCTCCGCGGTCACGGAGCCGCCGGTTCCCACAGGCCGGCGGCGCCCAACGCCAGCGCGGGGGAGGGGACCGGCGCGCGGCGGCCGCCTCACCTGCTCGAGCGCCGCCTCTTGAGCAGGGCGCGGGCCCCGGGCGCCGGCCGCTCGCACAAGCGGAGAATGGTGCCGAGAACCTTAGCCAGCCATCTGTACATTCCAGGCCTCAGCAGCAGCGGCGGCCGACACACCCGGAGACACGAACCCCAGAGCTGCCGCCGCCGCCGCCGCCACCGCCGCTACTGCCGCCTTCGCTGCTTCGGCTTTAAACCAGGTTCAGGCGCGGGCTAGTGACGCCATCAAAAGGCCCGCAGGTTCAACGTTCCCCTGGCTGTGGGAGGACCCGCTCGCGCCGCTGACGTCACCTTCTCCCGCCAACGGGAGAGCGGGTTTGCGTAGTCTGCGCACGCGCAGCCGGCCCAGCTGCTGCAAGCCTAGCAACAGGAAGCGGGACGGACTGTGCTGGCTCTCGCGCCCGCGGATCTGATTGGCAGGGCGGAGGGTGGGGCTTTCTCTTTAGCAGATCCAATCAGGAGTCAGTCTCGGGACAAGGCCCACAGACCCAGACCACGTGTACCGCTGCGGGGCTGTGAGAACTATGTGAGCAACCGAACAGTTGGGGCACTGTAAAAGAGTGCGCAAGGTGGAAATGGGTCAGGTTAGTTAATGAGATTTTAACGTTTTTCTCTTTATTTTGCAGACACACTGGTCTCAGACTTTACACGGATTACCGTCATGTTCACAGCAACGGAACACGATAAGGAGTGCCAGAGGTATATAGCAGTAAAATCACGTGCCGAGGATGATAAAGCTATCCACCAGCGTCTGAGTACTAGGGCCCATCCCGCACTCCTAAGGTCAAGGGAGAGACATTTTCATAGATAACTATAAAGTAGAATACAAGGTCATTCCCTGCTCTGATGAATTAGGGAGCTAAAGAAAGAAAATCGCGTGCTTGGGCAGAAGGACCTGACTCCTTAGGTAAGCTTCAGAGAAACAAGGGCTGAGTGACACCTTCTAACCTTCTAACCAGCTTGCCTCCTACCCCGGCTGTTCAGGTAGCAATTCTCATCTGTGAATGTGGAAGTCACACTATCAGTGAACACCCGTGAATAAGTCCCACATGAATTCCCGCGCTGCCCTTCAGTTAAGGCCAACTTCTGGGCTTGCTTGAGTTCAAACCCAGTTGCTTCCAGCTCGGGACCCTCCAGAATTCTGCTGTAAGCCCCCTACACGATGTCAACAGCACTCTGGCCTGGGAGGTGGCGGGCACAGCCAGTTTTAAGTGTAGGCTTGGGCCCCTCAGTTTCCCAAAATGTAACCACCACCAGGTTGTTACTGGAAGTTTGAAAGACTTCTCTGAAGACTTGATAATTTTAATCTATGCGATGTGTTGACAGAGGTAAACAACCAAAAAGGGGAGAAAAGACTATAACAAATTTCTTATTATGAAAGGACGAGAAGAGTCAGACAAGAAGTATGACAGAGTTGAGTTTAGGGTTAACCAAAGGGAAGAGCGCTTGAGCTTCTAGAAGAAGCTGATATGTGGGGGAAGTTTTAGGGACGTTCTCAGAGGTGGGGGGCTTTGGACCTAACATTCCAACCATCTCTTATTGATAAGGGGTGCTGAGTCCTCTCGCTACTTCTTGTTGGCTGAGGTCTGGAATGCTGGTCCAAAGCAAGGGCTCACGCTGGTAGAACAGCTGAGGGAATGCCATCGGAAGCATCTGGTTTATTGATCGTTGGGCTAGTTCAGTAATTCTCCCCTGAAGGAACCTAAAGAGACACGGAGCAGTCGTTATAATGAGCAGGGTAGAGACCAGTGGACCGAGGGGAGGTAGAAGCAAGAAAGGACTATAGCCAGAATCTGGAATCTGAGTCAGTCTCTGGAGGCTGTAGTTTGTGAGGCAGTTCACGTACAGTCTATTTTTGGTTTTTCGAGATAGGGTTTCTCTGTGTAGCCTTAGCTGTCCTGGACTCCCTTTGTAGACCAGGCTGGCCTCGAACTCACAGCGATCCGCCTGCCTCTGCCTCCCTAGCGCTGGGATTAAAGGCGTGCGGCACCACAGCTGGCCTCCTAGCTTTTCTTGGGAGATACCTCACAGCTCTGGAACATCTACCATCGTGGGGTCTCCAATACAATCTAGGGCTCACCTTCACAGCTTCACACAATGACCTCTCAGGGCCTCTATGTAAGGACTCCCCTGCCCCATGCCTGGCCCCAGTGGCTCTCAGATGCAGAAGAAGATTCAACAACCCCTTTACTCCTGTGTCCTTCACAACTACCACCAGGCCAAGTTCAGCCCTCTGCTTGGGGGTGAAGCCTGGCCTCCTCCTTGAATTACATTTGCATAGGCTTCTTGTTACATAAAATTTCCTTTCAGGAGTAGAGAGCTGGGGTGGGGGCTTTCCTTTTCCCAAGTTGGAGGCTTAGCTCAGTGGGATGTCATCATAATGGCTCCCTTCCTTTATTCAGTCTCTAATCAGTCCTCTCCTTGCTCTTTTCACCTCTTTAAGCACAAGCCTGGCTGTTTTTCTCCCCTGACTGTATTCTGTATCTCCCCCCCCCCACCCCCACCCCCCCCCCCCCCCCCCCCCGGCTTGATCTTTTTCACTGTAGACCTGAATAAAGAGTCATTGCTAACAGATTACAAACCTTGTAGGAGGGCCCTGCTGTTGAGGTTTCAGTCCCCCCTTCCCGAATAGCCACTGTGAGCTCAGCATTAGGTGTAGGACTCCCTCTTTCCAGCAGGGCCTCCTGCTCTTTGCCTGACTCCATCTGGAGAGTGCCTTTAAACATAGATGCCCTAACAACATTGATATATGGCCCTTGACCCAGCTCCCTGCCAGCTCTCCCCACCCTGGGCCCATAGAATAATTAAGTCCTGTGCTCCTGTTCAAATGATAAAAGTGTGCTGCCCGATGTAAAATGAGCATCCTAAATGTTAGGATTCCACTCCTGTCTGCCTACCTGTGTCGTCATTGTCAACCCCCCCCCCCTTTCTCTTCTTTCTCTAGTTTTCTCTTTCTCCCTCCTTCCCTCTCCCCCCTCCCTCTCTTATCTCTTTTTTCTCTTCCTCTCTGTCTCTCTTTCTAAGGTACCCCTCTGCTCTTCCTTCTCTCCCCATGCTCACATAATAAACTTCTCCATAGCATATCTGTTGTGGTGCTCATATTATATTTCCTAAAACTAAAAGTGCCTGGTTTCAGCCAATTATATACACCTATCCTGGAAATCCCCCACCCACTCCCCGAGGCCTATATAGCCTTTGTTCTCCCTGAATATATTGAAACTAGCCCCTGAAGTGGTCCCTGGAGTGTTTGTGGTGCTTATGGCCTGACAGCCCCGGCATCTTGTCCTCTGCTCCCCTTGCCTTGGTGGCCAACAGCTTTCCAGGGAAGAGGAAACAATAGGAGCTTAATATTAGACTATCGGTAAATCTCTGGTAAAGAAATAAATCCAATATATTTCAATTTACCTTCATACAAATTTTAGGACATGAGAAAAAGGACAATCTTTGCTCTAGCCAAGTTGCTAATCTTGCTCCTCTCTGAAGCCTCTTGACCTGGGTGTCCACAGTCTAGCTTACCCTCAGCACTACTGTCTTTGAAGCTACTACTAAGATGGCCAATTAAGCTCTGCTCATAGCATTCAACTTTTCTTGGTTCAAAGTCTTCCACATTCTTCCAAAAACCTAAATGGGCAGGCCTGTCACAGTGCAATAGCGAGATCACTCAGATCATGAGAACCCCCCCACCCCCGCCCCTGCCAATTGACTACCAGGACTCAATGCCAATGCAACATACACAGGGTCCTATATTACAGGTTCAGAGCTCCGGTCACAATCCTTCCTGACGCATCAGAATAGGAGAGTGACCCTGAGCTTCAAGGGCAATGGGTTTAATAAAGGGAAGGGGGGGAGGAGGTTGTGGGTCATGGGAAGGTCGACCTTTAGGCAGGTTGGGGTCAGAGGAGGCTGGATCTTCAGGGAAGTTGTGGATCACGGGAATGTTGATCTTCAGGCAGGTTCAGTCCAGGAGGCTGGATCTTCAGGGAAGTTGTTTTATCTTAGAGGAACATTGGGAGCTAATTGTATGTGATCTCTCTGGTGGAGTTTCTGGGGACTGCTGGCAGGTGTCATTCCCAGAACGCAGGGAGAAGGGTCACCTAAGGACAAGTTCTCATATAGAACATGACATTAATTTTACCCTTACAACAGCAATAGCCCATGTCTGTCTTAGCTATTTTCCTATTGCTGTGATAAAATGCCATATCCAAGATAACTTGTAGAAGAAATAATTTAGCAATGGTACTCAACCTTCCTAATGCTGTGGCCCATATAGTTAGTTCCTCATGTCGTGATGACCTCCAACCATAAAATGATTTCCCTTGCTGCTTAAAAACTATAATTTTGCTACTGTTATGAATCATAATGCAAATATCTGTGTTGTCCAGTTTCACAGGCGACTCCTATGAAAGGGTCATTTCACCCCTAAAGGGGTTGTGACTCCCAGGTTGACAAAGCTGATCTAGGGCTTACAGTTATGGAGGATTAGAACCCATGACCATCACGGCAGGGAGCATGTCAGCAGGCAGGCATGGTGCTGGAGCAGTCGTTGAGAACTTATGCCCTGGAGATCCGTTAGTTCCTCAGCTGGCCTTGGTAGAGTTAAGTGTTGGGCTGAGACTTTTGGCTAGCTAATGGTTTTTAAACACCCAACAGGAAAGCCAGATCCTTAAAAAGACAAAAACAGCAGGAGTCAAGAGCTCAAAGACCACAGCACCACAGCAGGAGCAGAAGCTAGGCTTCTACTCAGCCACAAGCTGAGGCACAGTGTACAGCCCCTACCACTATCCCTGTGTTGAAATCAACTGGGGTGGGGTGGGTGGGGCGGACACACACACACATTGCCCTTTGATTCTAGTTACTCCAACAGCTGCCAAACTGTCTGAAAACAGATCTTGAGCCCTTCACTCCTTGAGTCCAGCCTTGGAGGTCAAAGGACTAGATGGATGCTCTTGTGAGGTCATCCACTTACTCTAATAGACCTTGCCTTGGACATTTAAAATTGTCCTCTCTTCTGGCTCCTAGCTTTCTGCCTAAGGCCCAGTGTTAACTCATTCCTGTTGCTAACTAAACGAATCCTTCCTCTACTCAAAAGGTTCCTTTCTTACCTTTAATCCCCAGCCTCTCTATCCGGGCACCAATCAAGGTGTTCCTTTCTTCCCTATACCTGCTTATTACAGAAATGCAACCACTGTTTTCAGTTTCCCAACTGCCACACCCAGTGTCCCCAGCAGCTGTTAGAATCCAGTTTCCGTCGTTGTTGCAATTCTCTAAAGAGCAGTTGGTGTCACCACTCCAGTGTAGGCAGTGATGGGAACAGGAGGTAGAAAGAGGTAGGGGGCAGTTTAGGGATAGGAGCCCCCAGTCAGTATCCTCAGTCGGAGGCTGGACATGCTCACTCCTTCCCTGGCTGGAGGCCAGAAGTTCCAAAAGTATTTGAGCTCTGATAGCCTGTCTAGTTTCTTGACAGGGGGAAAACGTCACAGCAATTTGTGAACTCAGAAAGAGCCCCTCATATTTCTCTAGTCTGGAATCCTATGATTGCAACCGCTTCAAAAAAAAAAAAAAAAAAAAAAAAAAAAAGAGTTAATCCTGGGAGGCAGAGGCAAGCAGATCTCTGCGAGTTCGAGGCCAGCCTGTCTACAAAGTGAATCCAGGACAGCCATGGTTCTGTTACACAGAGAAACCCTGTCTCGAAAAACCTAAAGAAATAAATAATAAAAATTAAAAAGAGTTAATCCAATTGGGTAAATTAATCATCTGGCTAAGGGACCACCTCCTCAGGAAGGCAGAGCCACTTTAAGCCACGCTAAAAGGAAGAAATAATTATACCTTCAATGAGAGAAAGTACTTTTCCCTTCCCAGCATTCCTACCCCTAGTGCAGTTCCTATGAGCTGCCATGAGGTTCTGGAGGGTTTGCGTGCCTTTTATGCAGGAAAACAGAACTTTTCCCTTCCTTTCTCTCTTTCATTTGGGTGCTGGCCAGGCCTAAGCATCCTTTGTTCTGGAACTCTGGGCTCACTGTTTCCCTGGAGCACACCTATCCCTCTCTCAGCCCTCACCCTTGCTATGCAGCTGATTATCTGCCACATGTGGCTGGTCTCAGGTGGCATGGCTCTCTGTCCCCCTCTTAAATTCATGCCTATGAATATATGATGACCTTCTCTCTGAATTCCCCTTTTACGGCACATGAATTTTCTTCTTCAAATTGACGAGACCAGGACCTGAAAAGTCACTGGCTCAGAGTGCTTGTGGTGGTGACCAAGTTATAAGACACTACTTCCCCAAGATAGACCATGTTGTTCCCAAAGAGACCCCAGTATCACCACACTATTTCCACAATCTCTAGGAAAGATTAACGACCTTGATGCCCATCACCTGATCAATAAATAAGGGACATGTGCTACATATTCACCGTGGAACATTGCTCAGCTATAAAGAAAAATGAAGCGATGAAATCTGCAGGTAAATGGTAGATGTGGCGCCCGCGCCACCGTGGTACCGAGTCGAGGGCGAGGGACTGCAGATTTAACTCATGCACACACACACACGCACACACACACACACACACACACACACACACACACACACACACACACACGATAACACAGCGGGTCCTTTGTGCTAAGAGGGCAGCAGCTGCAGCAGCAGCAGCAGCAGCCGCGGCAGCGGTTTATTATTTTCCCTCAGAGTTCCAAAGAGCCTTCTTATAGGCAGCAAAACAGGAATCTTCCTCCAGGTGAAATCCCTCAAGAGGTGATTGCACACAGGAGGAAAAGTCTCGAGGAAGGTTGGGGCACGTTCTCAGAGCAGTAAACATGACTAGCTAACCAAGATACACACAGACATGGGAGCTGCTAGAAACAGGACATGAAACAGCAAGACAGGCAGGCAGCCCAGTCGGGCCTGGTTCCTACAGATAGAACTGGAAAAATTAGACTGAGTGAGGTCACCTACGCACAGAAAGACAAACACCATGTTTTCTCTCATGTGTGGATCTTTGCTTCCAATCCTGTTTTGTATGTTTAACCTGGAGTACTGTGGAAGACAGAAAACTAGAAATGGGCCACTGGAGGACAGGGGGGATAATTAAAAGAGAAGGGAGAGAGAGAGAGAGAGAGAGAGAGAGAGAGAGAGAGAGAGAGAGAGAGAGAGAGAGAGAGACTAGTAGTATATAGGTAAAAGAGAAAAACAAAACAAAACATATTTTTAGAAAGGGAGTTTGAACAGATACCTTTTAAAAGGCCTTCTTTTTCTTTTGGTTTTTCAAGACAGGGTTTCTCTATGTAGCCTTGGCTGTCCTAGACTCACTTTGTCGACCAGCCTGGCCTTCAACTCATAGCAATCCGCCTGCCTCTGCCTCCTGAGTGCTGAAAAAAGGCCCTCTTAATCCCTGCCTTCCTCTCCCTCTAGAGAAGAGTGAAGGATACCCCCAGCACACACATTCATAAGTGGCCAGCCCCCACCACTGAGGGCTGTCAACCACGAGATTCTACCCAGAGAACACTCACTGCTCTAATAGCTAGACCCAGTCCAGTCTGTCTAGAATACAAAGCCTAAGCCTGGAACTTGAAATCCCACCAATCCCCACCCTAGAAAGTGCCCTGCCCCTACTGCTGTTGACCCTGCTGCTTCTCACCCAGCAGAGGCAGCCACCTTCCTGGGTTCTTCCTGCTTAGCAAATCTCTCCTGTGAAGTTTGTTGTGTGGTGTCACTGACTTTGTGGTATTTGTTGGCTCCCAACTGTCCGGCTACCTTTCCCCTCAGAGCTGTAACACACACACAGACACACACACACACACACACACACACACACACACACACACAGCCTCTACTCCATTTTGTTATCTTTTCGGTGCATTTAAATTATTTAAAAGATGTCAGGAGGCTGGGGAGATGGCTCAGAGGTTAAGAGCACTGTCTGTCTGTTCTGCCAAAGGTCCTGAATTCAATTCCCAGCAACCACATGATGGCTCAGAACCATCTAAAATGAGATCTGGTGTTCCATTCTGGCCTGCAGGCAAACACAAGGACAGAATGACAGAATACTGTACAAATGATAAATAAATAAATCTTTAAAAATAAATAAATAAAAGATGTCAGGAGAAGCGAAGCCCTTTGGTGAAATTTAGTTGCTTTGGCTTAATCTGCCTACTTGACGCCCTGAACATTAATTTTCTCCAAGGATCCAATTCTTCTGGTGCTCAAGAAAAACTATTCTCTTAATCGCGTGGCTTTGTTCTCATTCAAATTACTATGCCAAAGGGTGGCCTGATTAGTCCTCTTGACTCTGCAAGTGCTGGGTTTTAATTGTGTACCAACATGTTCAGCAAGTTTCTTTCTCTGTTATTGATTTCTTTTGTTTTCTTTCAGATGTATTTATTTTTTTGTGTAAGGGTGTTTGCCTGCATGTATGTCCTGTGCTATGTGCATACAGTGCCTGCCGAGGCCAGAAGAGGGTATCGGGCTCTCCGGACCTGGAGTCACAGATGGTTGTGAGCTGCTGGGTGAGCACTAGGAATTGAACCCGGGTCCTTTGGAAGAGCAACCAGTGCTCCTAACCACTGAGCCCTCTCTCCAGCCCACATAATTTTTATTTTTAATATTTATTTTAACTTATGAAATTACATGCATTTGTCTATGTGTGTTTGTATGTACCTACAGAAGCCAGAAGAGGGTGTCAGATCCCCAGGAGCTGGCGATTTTAGGTTGTAAACCAGCTGATGGGTGCTGAGGCTTGAACCCAACTCCTCTGGAAGGTCGATTAAGTGCTGTGTCCTTTGAGCCATCTCTCCAGCCATTAACATTTCTGAATTTCTAAAAATGTTATGATTGGCGGCTTGTGCTCCAATGCCCCCACAGGCAACAGGCACCGACATCGTCCAGGCAGGGACTTCTCTGAGCCCTGGCATGTGTGAGTGCTGCTGTGCTAATGCACGCCTTAATGGAGGACCTAATTCAGGCTCTGTACAGTGTAATCACACGAAACAAATGCCAGAGGTCACACAGAGACCCAAGCCATAATTCTGAACATTCAGTATTGTTCTAGATTCATGCAAAAGTAGTGTCTGCGCTGGAGACCTAAGTCAGGGTAGGTTCCCAGGATACGAGGTGGGGAAGATGAGAGGGACTCTAGCACAAACTCCTAATAGCAGGGGCCATGGAGACTGAAGAAGGCACCCTCTAACTAGACAAGTCTCCTGGTAGAGTGAGGGGAACACCAACCCACCCACAAAAGCTTCCACCTAAAGCTCACCCTGGGCATGGCGTGGTGGCACACACCTTTAATCCCAGCACTCAGGAGGCAGAGGCAGGTGGATCGCTGTGAGTTCGAGGCCAGCCAGCCTGGTCTACAAAGCGAGTCCAGGACAGCCCAGGCTATACAGAGAACAAAACAAAACAAAACAACCCCCCCCCCCCAAAAAATCAAAGCTCACCCTGTCTACAAAGTGTGCAGGGATAAATATAGAGCAGGCAGAACAGAGATTGAGGGAAGGTCCAACCAATGCCTGGCCCAACCCAAGACCAACCCCTGACACTATTAACTATACTCTGCTATACGTGCAGACAGGAGTCAAACAGAATTGTCTTCTGAAAGGCTCCATCCAGCAGCAGTTTGAAACGGCACGCCTTTAATCCCAGCACTTGGGAGGCAGGGACAGATGGATCGCTGTGAGTTCGAGACCAGCCTGGTCTACAAAGCAAGTCTAGGACAATCAAAGCTGCACAGAGAAACCCTGTCTCAAAAAAAAAAAAAAAAAAAAAAAAGAAAGAAAGAAAGAAAAAAAAAAAAAAAAAAGAAAGAAAGAAAGAAAAAAGAAACAGCTGCTGAGATTCACAGCCAAACATTGAGCCATGCATAGGGAGTCTTGTGGAAAAGTGACAGAGTGGGGATGGGGAGAAAAGGACCTTGAGGTGACAGGAGCTTCACAAGAAGACCACCAGAGCCAACTAACCAGGGTCCAGAGCGGCCTGTGGAGTCTGAAGCACCAACCAAGAACCATGCATGGACTGGACATACGTAGCCTACAGAGGAAGAAGAGAACTCCCCAATGTTGTCCTTTGACACACAACAACAACAAATAGTCATAGTAGTAGTAGTAATGGTAATGGTAATAATAATAATAATAATATAATATAATAATAATAATAAACAATAATAAGTGAATTAATGTTATAAAAGTATTTTTCTGGGCTGGGAAAGTGGCTCAGCGGGTAAGAGCACTTGTTCTGCAGGCATGAGGACCTCAGTTCAAATCCCTAGCTCCCATGTGAAAAGTCAGGCACGGATTCCCATGCTGTAATACCAGAGTTGGTGGGCAGAGCCAAGTAGATAGGACAGAAAGACTGCAGCCTGCTTGTCAGCCCTCCAGACAAGTCTCAGGGTACATGAGAGGCTTGCCCGTGAAGGAATAAGGCAAGGGGCATGGCCTTCTATAACCATGTGAACACTTGCACACACACACATACACACACACATATACACTGTCACATAGACACACATGCACACACAGGGCATTTCAAGGGGAGCCTGTTTTAGGCAAGGTCTCTTAATATCAGCCACAAAAGAAGCTAATCGTTGTTTCCAGGCATGCTGGTTACGACAGGAGGATAATTTGAGACCAGAATCGCTCTGAGTTCCTAACTGGGCAGCATAGGGATTGGAGAATCTTACTTCATGGAAAAACAAACAAACAAACAAACAAAAAACCCAGTTTTGTTTTCATGGCATCAAGCTATGTGTTTAGAAAGCAGTAGTGGTGCACACCTTTAATCCCAACATTTGGGAGACAGAGGCAGATCTCTGAGTTTGAGGATAGCCTGGTCTACATAGTGAGTTCTAGGACAGCCAGGATTCCACAGAGAAGCCCTGTCTCGAAAAAAGCCCAAACCAAACCAAACAGAAAGTACAGTGTAGATCCTTACAGTGTAGTGATTAAAATCTACTTAGTGTCATGGCTCGTACCTGCTGGGATTCAGACCCGGGACAAGCAGCGGCAGCATAGGGGCCTTCACCTTCTCCCAGCATCTCTCAGTCCCTACTTGAACTTTCTAGCTCAGGAGATGGGCTTCCTATCCCTCAGAGGCTCCTCACTATATAATCCTGACATTTTGGTTCTCTCTCTCTCTCTCTCTCTCTCTCTCTCTCTCTCTCTCTCTCTCTCTCTCTCTCTCTCTCTCTCTCCCTCTCTCTCTCCCTCTCTCTCTCTCTCTCTCTCTCTATCTCTCTCTCCCTCTCTCTCTGGGTTTTCTCTCTCTGCCTGCCCCCCTCCCTTTCTGTCTCCCTCTGCATGACAACTTCCTGGGCCCCATTCCTTTGGGACCGATGATTCTGTTGGTGGAGAATACCTAGCAATACTTTTGACCCCTGAGGCAGGAGAATCCAGAGTTTGAAGTCATCCTAGGCTATACAGAAGGTCACAACCTCAAAAACAAAACAAACATACAAAAGCAGTGCATACGCATATCTTGAATAGTCACAGGGTGTTACAAAGAAATTCTGAGGGTTATGAAACCAAATGAGGCAAAGGCAAACAGCCCTTATTAAAAGTTTTGAAACAAGCCGTCTGTAGTTTTAATCCCAACATTTGGGAGGCAGAGACAGATCTCTGAGTTCAAGGCCAGCTTGGTCTACAAAGCAAGTCTAGGACAGCCAAGGGCTACACAGAGAAACCTTGTCTTGAGAAAAAAAAAGTTTTAAAACAAAAACTATAATAAAGTTTAAGAAATGTTCAATATCTTTCTGTACCATGTACTTTAGATTCTACATTCATTTGGGATTTTTTTTTTTTTTTTTTTTTTTTTTTAGGTTTTCAAGACAGGGTTTCTCTGTGTAGCCTCTGCATACTGAGTGCTGGGATTACAAGTGTGGTCCACTGCACCTGGCCATGTGTGTACTTTATGAGACAAGGTCTCAGAGAACCTAGGGCTAGACTGTCTGGTAAGCCCCAGGGATCCTCCTGTCTCCCCATTTCTAATGCTGGGCTGACAGATCCCACCACACCCAGCTTCCTTTTTTTTTTTTTTTTAAGATGTATTTATTATTATGTATACAGTGCTGTTTGCATGTACACATGCAGGCCAGAAGAGGGCATCAGATCACATTATAGATGGTTGTGAGCCACCATGTGGTTGCTGGGACTTGAACTCATGACCTTTGGAAGAACAGTCAGTGCTCTTAACCACTGAGCCATCTCTCCAGCCCCCACATCCAGCTTCTTGTGTAGGTTGTGGGATTTTTTACATGGATGCTCGGAATCTGAACGCAGGTCTTCGTGTTCCTGTGGCACCAGTCCACTGACCCAGCCATCTACCCCCACCTCCAGCTGGTGCAACTTAGTAATGTTATGTCTCCAAGTAAAGTTTGAAAAGGGCTGAGAGTCTAGCTCACTGGTGCAGCAGTGTCTTGCAACCTCCAGGGCCTAGGCTCAGTTTGCAGTACAGCAAGGGGGAGTGTACTTAGTGGTAGAACGCCTGCTGAGTGCACTCAAGGCCCTGGCTTCAGTCTGCAGCACTGCAAAAATGAACACTAAAATAAAACAAAATTACGTTAAATACAACTCTAAACTATTATTCAGGGGCAGGCCTCAGTAGTAGCAAACAAAACGAAACGGGGGGGGGGGGGGGAATCCAAGAACTGAAAACTATTTAAAAAGGAAGGGAAGGAGAGGAGAGGGAAAGAAATGAATGGTTTTGGGGGAGTACAAATCAAATCTTTGTTGCATATGAGTTGAGGGAACTGACTCATCTTTCTGAACTTGTACTCCAAGGAAGAGACAACAGGTTGACAAAGGGTGTCACACAACAGTGAGTCACACAGCAGCAAGTCCCTAGACCAGGATGGGTGGGGACACAGGTCACCTTTCCTGGTTGTCAGAAGAGAAAATAGTAAAACCACCTCTCCCCTGATTCCCTCATACCTCCAAACCTGCCTTTCCAGTCCACACAGTAGAAGGCGGCAGCCTGAGCTTTTCTACTCTGCTCTCTGTGTTGAGTGGTGAAGACAGGAAAACAAAACAAAACAAAACAAAACAAAAACAAAAACAAAAAGTGACTGCACAGTACACACTGTAGGTTGTAGAGGCAGACATGATTTACACACATAGTCCCAGCCCTTTAGAGGCTGAGGAACGAGGGTTGGGAAGTTCAGTGCCAGCTTTGGCCGTGCAGCAAGTTCGAAGCCACTATAGGCTACTTAAGGCCCCGTGTCAGAAAACTAAACTAAATAACGATGGCAATGATAATAGACCGGACAGAGAATAGTGACATTTGTGAGTTGTCCCTTACTAGGGCCACAGGACCGAGGGATGAAGATAAAGACAGAATACCTTTAAGTGAATGTTCTTCCAGTGACCGGAAGAGCTGGCACACATATGTAAGTTTTAAAAACACATCTTACTTTGAAATAATTATTGGTTGACGGGAAATTGCAAAAGCAACAGGAGAAGGTCCTCGAGTACCCACTGGGCTTCCTATCTCTGCTACATCTTACGGAAGTAGCGACGTTCTATCACAACCTGAACATGCATGTTGTTACAACCCGGAGACCTAATTTAGACTCTGTCAGCACAACACGCACGTGTGTGCCTGTGTGCGCGCGCGTCTCTGCAATCTCAATGCATGGATGTCTGTAGTCAGTACACAAGTATTCCTCCATTAAACAGGCCGTGCAGGGCTTGCTCAGTGGTCGAGCGCCTGGTTAGTGAGCACCTTCCGCTTCTACTGGCACATCCTCTCTTTTCTTTCCCCCCACCTTTGGGGTGTTGTGTTTTCCTATTACATAGTTGATATTTCTTATTACTGAGTCACTATTTCTTACTTATCAAAGAAAGAACAGGCTCCTTCATTGGTTCTTTGCTGTTCTTCTGGACGCAGGAAGGAAAAGATGGAACAGCAGCCATGAAGTTAGGAGAACTTCTGTGTCCTAACCATTAGCAACACACAGAAGACCCCTCAGCGGGAAGTCCTTATTTCTATAATTGATGGTTGGCTTGTTTCCCCCCAAAAGTACATTGGCTAGGTCCAGATAAGCACTTAAAAGTACAGGAACTCAACTTATACTTATCAGTAAGTACACTGACCCGGTAGGGAGCGGTGCATTCCAGGGCAGGTTCCTTAAAGAGACAGAACAGTTCTCTGTTCCAGGGAGCCCTTGTTTTCAGCTGAGCAAGGTTTAGAGCAAGTGCAAAGTAGAAAAGCTGCCTGGCGTTGATTTTGAGTTTGCTATTTATTCATTGATCCAGTTCCTTAATTCATTTCCAAACAGGACAGAAAAGCATAGCAACACTGTAGTGTGTCCAGGCAGTGTTCACGAAAGGACTTGAAGGAGGTCCCCCCATTCCTCAAGTCTGTCCTGAAGCCCCTCTCAACTCTGCAGCGTGCTTTCCAGAGGGACAGGAAGGGGTCAGCTGTAAGACCAGGAAGATTACCAAGTGCCCGGGAGCAAGTACCTTAGCAGCAGGCCCAGTGCCGGAAGACTTCAGTTGCAACGCCTTATTTAATCTGGGTAACAATCCTGTGAGTCATGTGATCATATCTTCATTTCATGGTTGAGAAAGTTGAGACATACGGAACAGCGGTGTTTTATTTATTAAGGCCACACACCTACGTGAAGAAGCGTTTCAACACAGACGGACTGACAATGCTAAATGACTGATGTCTTTTGCTGGATGTTGGGGTGAAGATGTTTGTTATTATGGTTTGTTTGTTTGTTTGTTTGTTCTTACTGTTTCTAAGCTTATAAAAACAACCAGAAGCTTAGTGTTAGGAGAATTTTCGCTAGGACGAGGATTAGATCACTTTACATGGAGTTTGTCATTAGTGACCCGCCTCTCCATCTGCACTACTGAAGCTCCCTCACCCAGTCACCTCACAGAGCAGGGTCAGTTACTTCTAGCGCAGCAGTTACAAAGGTTAGGAAGATGTAGGTGCGTTCTTTCCCTTTAAAAAGAAAGGGAAAAACTGGGTGGGTGAGACTGCACAGTGGAAGGTGCTTGTCCCCCAGGCCTGAGGAGGAGGAGGAGGAGGAGGAGGAGGAGGAGGAGGAGGAGGAGGAGGAGGAGGAGGAGTGCTGCATCCTCAAGATCTCCAGGATGGAAAGAGAACCAAGCAAGTCGTCCTCTGACCTCCGCCAGGGAGGACAGGGACCACAGCCCACAGTCACCTGCCACCCCTAATAAAGAAACAAAACCTAAAAACTCGGCTACAAGGGCGACTGGATGGAAAGAAATGAAAAATAAAGTTCAGTACAAAAGGTCTCCCTCTAGTCTGAGGCATAGATGAAATTTGTAAACACAGAAGTGTTCTTAATAAAAAGTCTAAAGTCTGATCTGTGGAGGACGTGGATGTGAATTAACATAGTGGTTTTGTATACACAGCCGGAGGAGGAATACTGACCGGATTTGTCATTTCATTCATAAGGGAGAAGGATCTCAAATTAGGTTGATTTCAACACACCCAGGCCACCTGCTAGTAAACCGCCCACGGAGAGCGAAACTTTTTACCGTCATTCTCCAAATGCAAATGAACATTAACATGTGCGCTCCTGTGTAAGCAGAAAGTCCCCGGCCTTTTATTGCGAAGAGGAGGAGACAAAGAGTCGGACAGGACTAACAGGGCTGCAGTCACTCCCTCGGGAACTTCCTGTTGTCACCGACTCGGCTCGGGATTAGCCCAGCGCTCGCCCGCCCGCCGGCCCGAAGGACAGCCGGACAGCAGGGTGGGAACGCTAAGGCTCTGCGGAGTGGGCCACATCCTTGTGTTTGGGACTCAGGCTCTCTTGAGGCTCCCTATGCTGAGGTTGTGTTTTCTCATCAGTTTGTTGTGCTTGGTGAAATCAGGTAGGTCACCTAGGCAAAGCTTTTAAAAATTACTAGTGGACCTTCAAAGTTCTGCGTAAGCCTTTCTGAGGCCAGGAGCTGTGGGTAAAATGAACTTTCTTAGATTGAATTAACCCCCTCAATCATAGATCAAACTTATTTCTTTGAATTGACTTGAAAAAGCTAAGGTAGTATTAATTTCTTTTTTTTTTTTTTTTTTGGTTTTTCGAGACAGGGTCTCTCTGTGTAGCCTTGGCCATCCTGGACTCACTTTGTAGACCAGGCTGGCCTCGAACTCACAGCGATTCGCCTGCCTCTGCCTCCCGAGTGCTGGGATTAAAGGCGTGCGCCACCACGCCCGGCTTTAATTTCTTTCATAGCTAAATTATGTCTTTTCACCTATATGAAATTAAATCATTTACTTTTTGAAACTGTAAATTTTTATTGTATCATGTAGAGAAGGTAAGTTTTTTCTTTCTTTTTTTTTTCTTTTCATATTTTTAACAAGGACAAATTTTTATACTTTTATGTATCTAGGTATATTTAAATCAGTATTACAAAATCATAATTTTACATACATAAATTCTTTATAATGGTACATGGTATATTTATAACAAAAATTATTGATTTCCAGGCTGAGGCTGTGGTAGTTCAGGCATAGAATATGCTCCCAGCATGAATGAGGTTCCAGGTTCAATTTCCAATTCAAGAAATCTCCAATACAAGATGATAAAATCAAAATGTAAATATTAATCTCAACAGTGAGATAACAAAAATGAAGTGAAATGCAGTTCTCAGGCCTTCTCGGAACCTGCTTCCTTTTCACACAAAGCTTGTGACTGTGAATTCTGACATAACTTTTGTTTGTTTTGTATTTTGAGACAAGATTTCTCTGTAGCCTTTGTAGACTAGGCTGGTCTTGAACTCAGTGGGACAAAGGTGCGCACCACCACATGCATCCTTGACGTACAACTTTTTTTATTTTTTTGGACATATAACTTTTTATAGGGCTCGTAAAAGCGGTACAGGCAATGTGTTTTGAGGAAATGGCCTTCGGTCGGGGCAGTGGCTGACAATGCTAGGGTTTTAAACCTAGGGGGCTTAACACTTACTGGGCAAACACTCAGCTACTTTCCCAACCCCAAGAATAACGTTAAAAATGAAAAGGCAAACTAACAGGAAACCTCAAACGCAGACGAGATATAGCAGAAGTGTTTCCACTCCAGGATCAGATAAGGTTCCAAATATGAAACCATTTTCTATCACATGTGTTTACACAAGCCACAATACACATGTGGAGGTCAGAGTACAGCTCGTAGGAATTGGCTTTCTACTTCTGCTGCATGGGTGCTAGTGAGAACTCAGGTTGTCAGGCTTGGCGTCAATGGCATTCCCCCATGGAGTCAACTCGCTGGTGCCAGCATTTAACTGCTTCGAAAGAAAGAAAGATCTTTGGGGCCAAGAAAATGGCCCAAGAGATAAAGCACTTGACAGACAAGCATGACTCATATAAATGCCTAAGAGGTATGGAGGCCCACTTAAACCTCAGAGCTCTGCGGGCAGGAACAGATGATCCCTAAGCAAGCTAGCCAGCTGGACCAGGGAGCTCTGGGTTCCAAGGAGAGCTCCTGCCTCCATTTCTAAGGTGGGGGTGATTGAGGAAGAAGACACCTGCCAACCTCTGGTTTCCATATGCATAAGCCCACTCACCCATGTGTACACACACACACGTGAACGTGCACACACATATGCATGCCGGAAAGAGGGAAAGGAAAAATAATCCTTAAGATAATTCTGATGCGTTTCAGAAATGCCCAAATGTGTTTTAAAAGTAATTCAAAGGGGGCTGGCGAGATGGGTGCATGGGTAAAAATGCCTGCTGCATAAGCGTGGCAAGCTGAGCTGGATCCCCCAAACCTGTGGAAAGGCAGGAGGGGAGCACCAACTCCTCCCCATGTGTGAGCTGTGGCATGTAAGGGCACACGCATGCACACACACAATAATAATAAGGATGTTTTAAAAGTTCAAAAGTAAAATAATGCAAAGGATTAAGACAGTAGAACTCAATTCTCTAAACTGATTGCAAGTGTTAAAAATCATATTAATATGCTAATAAATGAAGCTTAGAATAAAACTGGAAGATTTATAATAACTATATTAGGATTTATTTCCAGTCCACCTTGACTGTAGTGATTCAAGTCTTTGTACAACCCTAGGTGGTAAATACTATTTTTCCAGTCTATCATCAACATCAGCAGTTGCTAAATTTTTAGCATCTACCATGTACCAAGGTTCTGGAAACCTCATAAGGCATCATTTAAGATTCTTAGAATGATCCTGACAGTCTAGGGGTTAGGGTAGAGTGAGGGAGGAGGACAACATTCCTCAGAAAACCATATAAGAAGAGGGGCATCAAAACTTAAACATCAGCCAGGCGCGGTGGCGCACTCCTGTAACCCTAGCAGAGGCAGGCAGATCTCTGAGTTCAAGGCCAGCCTGGTCTACAAAGAGAGTCCAGGACAACCAAGGCTACAAGAAACCCTCAAACAAAACAAACAAACAAACGAAAACAAAGAAACATAAAAAAAAACCCAACCAAAACCAAACAAACCCCTCAGACATCAGGATAAGTAATTTAATTCTTTTTTGCGATCTTACTTTGTGTGCGAGTGTTTTCCTGAACATATTCTGTGTACCATGAGCATTTGGTATCCATAGCAGCCAGGAGAGGATGTCTAAGTCTTCTGGGCCCGGAGTTACGGATAGCTGTGAGCTGCCATGTGGGTGCTGGGAATCACACCCCTGTCCTTGGGAAGATCAGCCAGTGACCTTAACTGATGGACCATCTCTCCAGCCCCACTTTTTTAATTAAAAAAAAAAATACACTTAATTAACTAGTTTATCTATTTATATTCGTTTGCTTGGGTGTGCATGTGCACACACCACAAAGTGCTAGTGGAATTCAGAGAACAGGCTGAAGCTCAGTTCTCTCCACGCACTGTGAGGAGTCTGCAGTCAGGTCCTTAGGCCCAACAGCAGTGGTCCTCACCACTGAGCCAGCTAGCTGGCCCGAAAGGGATGCTCCAGAATTGGAAGTATTGCAGGTGCACGTCTAGTGAACAGAATGCCAACATTTTTCTTAAAGACGGGCAAGCTGCTTTTGGTTTTTATCACCTATTCTGCGTGGTAAAACAAGTCATTTTCAATCAGCCACCTGTTCCTGAATTATACGGAGCTTTATTTAGAGAGTCTCTTCCCCGTCCTTTTTTTTTCTTTCTCTCTTTCTTTCTTCTTTGTTTTTTGTTTGGTCTTTCTTTTTCTTTTCTTTCTTTCGTTGTTTCTTTCTTTTTGTGTGTATGTGTGTGTGTGTTTTTAAAACTTTATTTATTATGTGTGCAGAGCTCTGCCTGCATGTACACCCGCAGGCCAGAACAGGGCATCAGATTACATTATGGATGGTTGTGAGCCACCATGTGGTTGCTGGGAATTGAACTCAGGACCTCTAGAAGAGCAGGCAATGAGTGCTCTTAACTGCTGAGCCATCTCTCCAGCCCCTGTGTGTGTGTGTGTGTGTGTGTGTGTGTGTGTGTGTGTGTGTGGTTTCTTTTTTTTTGAAACAGGGTTTCTCTGTGTAGCCCTGGCCTCACTTTGTAGACCAGGCTCAGGCTGTCCTCGAACTCACAGAGATCACCTGCCTCTGCCTCCCTTGTGCTGAGATTAAAGGTGTGTGCCACTGTTGGACCCTAGAGTCCAATTCAGGAAGGGAGTTGCCGCAAGAGACCACTCAAGTCACACAGGCTGGATATATAGGTAAAATTTATTACTGACACATCAGAAGTCCCAATTGTTGATATGTCAGGGTCCCTCAGCACTCAGGAGGTGAAGGACCCTGAGTAGCTGTTACAGGCTAGTTTTTAAAGGCTAAAACCACAAAGCGGGGGGGGGGGGGGGGCTTGCTTATCAAGTTAGACCATATGAACATTGGCGTTGGGAGACCTCTTGTGGGGACTTGGGTGTGGGTCCCTAGGGCGGTTACTGGAAACTGTATGGGACCTTTGGTAGTTGGGAGCTCGCATGTAGCTATTCTGGGAACTAGGGTGGAACTCCTGAGGCTAGTAGTAACGAGAAATGGGAGAAGCCTCAGGTCTTACATTTTATAATTTTACAGTTTTACAGTTTCTCACCACCACCTCCTGGCTCACTTCTTTTTCTTTATGGTAGAGTGTTGATGAACTGTTTTCAGTTGGTTCAAAATACCAAAAGCGTGTGTGTGTGTGTGTGTGTGTGTGTGTGTGTGTGTGTGTGTGTTTGTACAGGTGTGTGGTGCTGAGGATTGAGCCCAGGGCCTCACAAGTGCTATGCACCCCCACTGAGCCATACCTCAGCTCTTTAAAGAGCAGTTTGAATTAATCCCTCTGTTGCTGTTATCAAAATACCTACCAGAAGCAATTAAGGGAGGCAGGGCTTCTTTAGCTTGCTTTGTTTTTTGTTTGTTTTTGTTGGCTGGCTTTGTAAGAGGACACAGCCCACGCAAGAATCCTTGTTGGCCTGGCTCTTGGGGGGCCATTTTTTTCAGCTAGGGCCCACTTCACAGGGATTCTACCGCCCTTTAAAACAATGCCACTTTCCCAACTCATGACCCCGTTGGAGATGTTTTACATTCATACCATTACATCTGTGTAGGGACACATGTTTTTGGCTTCGAATACAACCTACTTTTGGGTAGCACTGCCTGTGAGTTTAGCGTTGTCAGGGTCGTCTTATAAATGCAAGATGGGCATTCAAGGAGGTGAGGCAATTGGTTGTGCCAGTTTCCATCACTAATGGGTAATGGGTCGAACTCTCAAACCTGGGGCTGACTCTCGAGCCCATGCTTTTTCCAAAACTGGCCTGTGTTTTTTATTTAAGACACTGGAACAGAGTGGACAAACGCTGCCTTTAAGGAACCAAATGGTAAATACTTTCAGTTTTGTGAGCTGAAACTCACAACGGTTGAACCCTGCGAGTGCAGCAGGAGAGCATCCGTGGCTGTCTGTAGACATGGCCCCTGTTATAGGACAGGGCCTCAGGGGAGAGTGATGTAGCTCAGTGCACAGAGAGCTCGCCTGACACGCGTGAGACCTGGGCTTGACCTGCAGCACTGCATAAACTTGGTGTGCACACACCTGTAATCGGAGCACACAAGAAGTGGAGGCAGCTCAGTTCAAGGCCAGCCCAAGCTACACGGGGTAGCAAGGTCACTAATGATTGTCCTGTTCTTCAACCTGAATCTGCCTGCCCCCCTTTCCCTTCCTCCCTCTGTCCCCCCTCCCCTCTCTTTTTTCTTTTCGGCTTTTTTTGAGACAGGGTTTCTCTGTGTAGCCTTGGCTGTCCTAAACTCACTTTGTAGACCAGGCTGGCCTCGAACTCACAGCGATCCGCCTGCCTCTGCCTCCCGAGTGCTGGGAGAATCTGCTTCTCTTAACGCAAGAAAGAATATCATAAATAACAATTAGGTGACCTCTGAACAGAATCTAGATTCTCCCTCAAAGGGCGTTGCATACAGAGTCCGTTTTGTTGTAATTTTCCAGGTGTCCGTAAGAAATGTTATTTCAGGGTAAGTAGCCCAAAAAGGATGGGTGTAATTTCTCCTGTTTCAGTGAACTATGAGGGGCAAGGTTAAACTTGAAAAACCGGTTTACTATGCTCTGTGAGTACGCCATTGTACTCGGAGTAACCTTGGCTTTGTAAGAAACCAGTAAAAGAGCCCAAAAGTTGTTTGCCTTTGGGAAGCATAAGGTAGTTCTCAACCTTAAATATACCAGCACAAATTAAAACATCCTGAGCTCCATATGTGAAGCCCTTGGACACATTTGTCTCTCACACTGTCTTGCCTTCCTATGCTCTCCAAATTGCTGAGAATTTTGACACCAGAAAAGTTTCCATGCTAAGGACACATTTGATACAACAAGAGCAGCAGCAACATAGTACCTGAGGCGAAGAGGCTTAAGCTAATTTGTAACGTGGCCCCAATTCAGTGTTTCCTTTTTAAGATGTTTAGTTCTAAGGCGGCTGGAGAGATGGCTCACAGGTTAAGAACACTGAGTGTTCTTCCACAGGTCATGAGCTCAATTCCCAGCAACCACATGGTAGCTCACAACCATCTATAACGTGATCTCATGCCCTCCTCTGGCCTGCAGATGTACATGCAGGCAGAGCACTGTACACATAATAATAAATAAATCTTTTTTTCCTATAATAAATAAATCTTTAAAAAAAAAAAAAAGATGTTTAGTTCTAGAAACCACGGTGGGTAAGAGCACTTGTTGCTCTTTCAGAGGACCAGGATTTGACTTCCATCTTCCACATGGCAGCTCATAATCATGTGTTACTCCAGTTTCAGGGGGTCTGATGCCCCTTTCTGGCCTCTGTGGGTACAAGGCATGCACACGACCAATTCATAGAATATTTTTTAATTAGGAAAAAAAAATAAAACAGTAAGTTTACTTTTGTACCAGGCGTGGTATTACAAGGAGCCAGGTGACTGTGTGGCTTCTGACCCATAGGCCTGCGGTTCACGTGTCCTGAGGTGAAGAAACCTAGTAATTAAGTAAGGAGACATCTGGCTCCTCCAGTGTGACCTCATTCAGGATTAATCCCAGCCACATCCCTCTCTTGGACACGTAGGGAGCTGGTGAAAAATGACAAGCTTTCCCCATGCCATCTGGAGACCAGGTTGCACAGACTGGACCAAAGCTTAGCTTTATGGATGGATAAGGACCCAAAGGGCTCAGCCTCATGCCAGCACCTCCTATTCTAGAAGATGACAAGTTAGACAGTTATTGCTCTGGGATGGGCTCTCCAAGCAGGCACGCAGGTGCAGTGCATGTTCTCCAAGGGCCTTTCTTCTCCAGGAAGAGGAAGTAAAGGGGTGGCATGGAAGTGTTGGCCCTCTACAGGAGCCGTGCCTCACCGTACCAGGCTGGATGCGGGGTGCAGAGCGCGGTGGATCGCTTTGGTTACTATTACTGTGGTAAACCCCACGGCTGCCGGTGACCCATGACTCTAGCTCATTTGGGTTCTCAAATTCCACAGAGGGAAGTCAGAACAGACAGGTGTGTCCAGAGGGTCCCTTGCCTATTGGTGGCCTATCCCAAGTTTGAGGCCTTCTCCTCCTGTTCCATCCCTGGTCCCTTCTCTTCTCCCTGGCTCACCCTTGAGGGATGCTCCCCAATTTGGTGCTCCAGCTGTGCTCCACTTTCTATAGAACCTTTTTGCATTTTGTTTCTTGGTGGCTGCAGTTGGATGCCGGGCCCTGTGCACGTGTGTTTTCCAACTCTGAGTAGGCCACCAATGCTCATAGCAGGTTCTTGATCAAAGCATTATGTAATACTGCAAAAGTCCAATTTTGGCAAGGTCCAAACCCAAGGACCTCAAAAGTCTTCATTTAATTCTTTCCTTTTGTTTTGTTTTGTTTTGTTTGTTTGTTTGTTTGTTTTCCTGAGACAGGGTTTCTCTGTTGTAGCTTTGGCTGTCCTAGACTCACTTTGTAGAGCAGGCTGGCCTTGAACTCACAGCAATCCACCTGCCTCTGCCTCCCGAGTGCTGAGATGAAAGGCGTGTGCCACCATGCTTGGCATACCTGAACATTTTTTTAGGAAAGCTATAAGAATAAGAGCGTACACAGACCACCAGCAGCAAACCTTTGTGTAGATTCACTAATGGGTTCTTTATGGACTTTCTGGGCCTTGCACAAGCTTGTGTTCAACCATGTCATGTCAACCATGAGGCCACACTGCAGCCCTAGACTGATTTATTCTTCCCGATGTGGCACATACACTTCCTCGCCAGCTGGCGATCTATTTATATATTCTGACTCCTTTGTCAATGAATCTGGTATGTTATCTTTAAGCACTTTAGTTACATTTGTTAAGAATTAGGATTTTCGCCTGGCGGTGGTGGCATACACCTTTAATACCAGCACTCGGGTGGCAGAGGCAGGCGGATCTCTGTGAGTTCGAGGCCAGCCTGGTTTACAAAGTGAGTTTAGGACAGCCAAGGCTACACAGAGAAACCCTGTCTTGAAACCCTCCAAAAAAGAAACCCCCCCAAAATCCCCCCAAAACAAAGACCTACCAGGAGTGACACACTTCCTTCAACATGGCCACACCCACTCTAATGAAGCCACACCCCCTAATTTTTCTCAAATAATGTTATTCTCTGGTGACTAAGCGTTTAAATATATGAACCTATGAAGGCCATTCTTTTTTCTTTTCTTTTTCTTTTTTTTTGTTTTTTGAGACAAGGTTTCTCAGTGTAGCCTTGGCTGTCCTGGACTCGCTTTGTAGACCAGGCTGGCCTCGAACTCACAGCGATTTGCCTGCCTCTGCCTCCCGAGTGCTGGGGTTAAAGGCGTGCGCCACCACCGCCCGCCCGCTGAAAGCAGTCTTAAAACACTGGCCCATTGAGTGGCATTCATGGTGAGGGAATAGCTGTACTCCTAGAACTTAGGAGGGTGAGAGAGTCGGACTACAAGTTTGAGGTTTAACTGGGTTTCGTAGTAAGCCTGAAGCTGGCCTGGATCTCATATTAAGATCCTGTCTCAGACAACAATAAAAAAAATCTTCCAGAGTTTGTGCTGTCTCTCTCGTGAGTCCACCTTTCTTCCAAGGCTGTTCTGCAGGGCTAAGGTTCAACAGAAGAACTTGAGGAGATGAGGAGAAAAGGGTCCAGCACCACCTGACACAGTGTGCACTTTCAGACAGCTCAGGGCATGGCACACCCCCCTCTGACCACCATCCCAGATGAGGGCTCTCCCCAAGAGACCGAGAAGACTCCATTGCTGCCTCTTCTGCTGTGTTCTGTTTCTTTGAGGCCACACAGGTTAGAAATTACCATCGCAGGAGCATGGTGTCTCACAGGACAGACATACTCATCCCCAACACCCATAATGCATCCCCCGAAAGAGGATGTGCTGTGAGTGAGGCTCCCACAGGTGCTTGGGGAACTTGAGTGAGGATTTGCTTGTGGCTGAGTGCGTTGCAAAAGGCCGCACTGGGCTAACTTGTGACTTCGACCTTGAGAGAGCCTGGAAAAAGATGTCTAGAGAAACCAGGTACCAGTCCTTAGACATACTGGGTTAAGTATGACTTTTCAGCTTCATTCAACTAGATCGGGCCTCTTGCGAGGTGCCCTGAGGAATGGGAGTACACCAAGGGGTGGATCCCAGCATTTAACCCGCGTGATGATGTCTCGCTCTTATTTCCAGACACGGATGAAACATGCCCGTCCTTCACCAAACTGAGCTTCCACAGCGCAGTGGTTGGTACAGGGCTAAATGTAAGGCTGATGCTCTACACGCGGAGAGACCGCACCTGCGCACAAGTCATCAACTCCACAGCTCTGGGGAGCTTAAACGTGACCATGAGAACCACCTTTATTATCCACGGCTTCCGGCCAACAGGCTCCCCTCCGGTTTGGATGGAGGAGTTGGTACAGAGTTTGCTTGATGTTCAGGACATGAACGTGGTGGTTGTTGATTGGAACCGGGGAGCTGCGACCGTGATATACAGCCACGCTTCTAGCAACACCAGAAAAGTTGCTCTGATTCTGAAGGAATTTATCGACCAGATGTTGGTAAGAAAGACTCCTCTCAGATGACTTTATTTAGCTGCTTGTTTGGAGACTCAAAGCCAAGAGGCATGACTTGTTTGGATGGTGTGGGGGTGGTGTGTGGGTGGGTGTGGGTGGGTGGGTGTGGGTGTCATTGGTAATGTTTTGTAATATTGGGCAGATCTGAACAAACCCAGGAAAGAGAGGGTGGCTCTCCAGGTTGCCCACCTCCACACGAAGAGGTATGGAGCAATGCTGTCATTTTATTTTATTTTTTATTTCTTTGGTTTTCCAAGACAGGGTTTCTCTGTGTAGTCTTGGCTATCCTGGACTCACTTTGTAGACCAGGCTGGCCTCGAACTCACAGCGATCCGCCTGCCTCTGCCTCCCGAGTGCTGGGATTAAAGGCGTGCGCCACCACCACACCCGGCTATGTTGTAGATCTTCTGTCCTCATAATCTTCCATAGCTAATGATAAAAGGCCTTGTGAAAGGAGCATCATTTTTCGACTATGAGACTTATCTTTGAGTAGGAGAGGCTCAGCAAAGCGTTCTTGGTTTAAGTGCTTGGACCTCCTGCGACTTCTGTAGCTTGTTCAGCCAGAAGACCAAGAGACTAGTGTCCAGATTATTCCACCATAGTGAAAACACATGGTTCAGCCAGGCATTCTGCTGCAAGCCTTTAATCCCAGCACTCGGGAGGCAGAGGCAGGCACATCTTCGTGATTCAAGGGCAGCCTGGTCTACAAAGTGAGTCCAGGATAGCCAGGGATACACAGAGAAATCCTGTCTTGAAAACCAAAAAAAAAAAAAAAAAGAAAAAGAGAGAGATAAAAAGACAGAAAATGCATGGTTTAATAGGACATGAGTGTTTTAGAAGGCTTCCAAAGGCAGAGCCTTAGCTTTTATTTAATGAATGATCTTACGAGATGCCCCACCCCTTTTAAACAACAATAACAACAAAATGGGACTTGAGTTGTGGTGGTGCATTCTTGTAATCTCAGCACTTAGGAGGCAGAGGCAGGTGGATCTCTATGAGTTTAAGGCCACTCTAGTCTACAGAGCAAGTTCTAGAACAGCCAGGGCTACACAGTGAAATCCTGTCTTGAAAACAACAACAAACAAACAACAACAATAAAAGCACCCCCTAAAATCACACACACACACACACACACACAAACACGCACGCACGCACACCCCGAGCAATTTCACAGAGACTCCCACACGGTGACCACTGAGGCTGGTGGTGACATGAGTTTTATATGAGCTCCTCGGCAAGCCAGTTAACATTTGGGGTGCTCAGAGCATGCTGTCCAGCAGCCTGTGATCAGTGTGGTCTGCCCTCCCCCATTTTTCCCCCTGGCATGGAGACTCCATCAAAATGCTTTATCAGCCCCTCCTCAATCTGGAAGCCCTAGAGATGTCTCTGGTTGGCAACCAGGGGAGAGTCAGGAGTGGAGGCACCAAGACACAAATCTGAGGCTAGCAGGTTGGCTTGAATCCTGCTCTGCGTCCTCTAGGACTGCTTTGCCTGGGCCAGAGGACCTCAACTCGGGGTTTCAATTCCCTTTTTAAAAAGTTAAATATATTTTTAAAAGATTTATTTATAATTTTTATATACAGTGCTCTTCCTGCATGTACACCTGCACACTCGAAGAAGGCATCATATCATCTTATAGATGGCTGGGAGCCACCATGTGGTTGCTGGGAATCGAACTCAGGACCTCTGGAAGAGCAGCCAGTATTCTTAACCCTTGAACCGTCTCACCAGTCCCCTTAATTAAATATTTTTACATACACATTTATATTATTACACATATATACAGTAAACTACCTACAGCAAGAAGAACCACGAAACAGGAATTATATAAATGTTACATTCATAGTGTTTTGGCTGTTTGTATTTGGCAACCTTGAAGAAAACATCTTTGCTATTTTGGTGAGTCTAAAATTCTGAATGTAAATCAATATCTATCATATCTCATCACTATCAACTTAAAACACCTATCTAGACCTAAAAACATCTTAACCCCTAAACAACTAAGCTTAATTGTAAAACTAAACTATCTGATCTTTAACCCCATCAGAGACTTGAGAAGCAATAAAATTAATTACCTGAGTAGACAGGGAGTTCAGGTTAGCAGCTTCCCAGATGAGAAGATGGCAGAGACAGTTTTGTACATAGATGCAAAATAAGTTTAATTTTAGATACATTGGTATAGAATTCACTTTGCTTATTTGTATTTGAAAATAGTAGTAGCAGCATCAGCACCAGCGGCCTTGCAGGATGCTTTAACTTGAACTCTTTTCCTGCCACACGTACAACATAGGAGGCACGTGCAGTACAGCTGAGCTACTATTCCAGGCCTCTTATGACATTTCCACGAGACGACAAGGGCTGAGGAGTTGCCTCAGGTGACAAACACTTGGTGTGCAAGCATGAAGATCTGAGCTCAACCCCAAGCACCTATATAAAAAAATCTGGGCACAGCGGTGTATGCCTGTAATCCCAGACCCAGGGAAGACCTAGGAGAATCCCTGGGGCTTGCTGGCCAGTCTCACCACATCAGCTAACTCCTGGCTCTGTGAGAGACCCTGTCTCAAAAAACAAAGTGGAGAGCAACAGAGGGAGACAGTTAATTTCAAAAGAAAGAGTTTTTTATTTGCTTTTATGTATATGAGTGTTTTGCCTGCACGTATATATGCGCACCATGTTGGTGCCTCCGTGCAGAAGTCAGAAGGCAGCATTGGAGACCCCTGGAACTGAGTTACATACACTCGTGAGCTGCTATGTGGGTGCTGAGAATCGAACCTGGCTCCTCTGCAAGAGCAACAAGTCTTCCTAACCACTGAGCTATTCTCTCCACCCTGACACCTGACTTTTGACCTTTGGTCTCGATGCATAAATGTAGAGACGAGCATGCCTATCTATGCACACACAAAATAGCCCAAGTGAGACAATAGCTACCGCGTACTTAGTACTCCAATGTAAATAGGAAACCTCTGCAAGCGTGGTCAATTTCTTGAACGCTCACAATTTATTAATGAACTTCTAGGACAACGGAGCTTCGCTGGACAGCATCTATATGGTTGGCGTAAGCCTAGGAGCCCACATAGCTGGATTTGTTGGAGAAATGTACAAAGGGAAGCTGGGGAGAATCACAGGTGAGGTTCCTGTCCGTGACCGGGGGCGGGGGGGGTCTCACCTGGCCAGATATTCTCTGGGAGAGCACCCCCACAGGTAATACTGACCTCAGCCTCTGACTTAATAAAATATATGTAGGACATTTCACAAATTGTGTATGTCACAGAAAAGCTTGGTGGTGACCTTATTCTTCTTATGGTAACCCCCAGCAGTATCCCATGGGGAATTTTTCTGTTCCCAGAGAGCCTCTTTCCTTTGGGCTAGCTAATTCAGGCTGGCTTGAACTACATAGCTGGCGCTCACCAGGCAAGGCTGGAGACCCATGGAAGGAAGAGGAGATGGGAAATTTGGCGGCTCGGCCTGGCTGTCTAAATATCAGCTTTCTAGCAAACTCAGAAGGAGGACACCCTGAGTTGCAGAGGGTCGAATCATAAAGGACAAAGACCCTTTCTGGATCTCTTGCCTAGAGCCTAAGAATTTCCCATGGCTACTCACAGGGCTGAGGGCGGGGCCCCAGCTTGCAAAAAGCTTGTCACTCACCTTTCCCAGGGTTCATTGTCACACCTGGGGTTTTAAATTTAGGGAGTCTGTAAGACAGAAAGAAGTGTGTGGAAAGAGAGAAAATGTCAATGACCCAAAACCTCACAGCCCCGGGTACCCCTTCCCCAGCCCTATTGGCTGGCATTGCTTTCTATGTTTGTCCTGGATGGTTTTATTTTTCTCTCACTTTTCCCAAAGGCCGAAACCAGTGCAGTTATCTAATTAACTACCTTCCTAGGTAGATTTAAAAGTTAAGTTTGTTATATATATGTGTGTGTGTGTATAATTTATTTATTTATTTAGAGACAAGGTTTCCTCTGTGTGAGCCTCGGCTATTTTGCTTTGTAGACCCAGCTGGTCTCAAACTCACAGAGATCCACCTGCCTCTGCCTCCCTGAGTGCAGGGGTTACAGGTATGCATCACAGTGCCCAGCATTATCACTATATTAAAAAATATGTGTCTTTATGAGACAGAGACAGGCAGACACAGAGAAGGAGAGAGAGAGAGAGAGAGAGACAGACAGACAGAGACAGAGAGATAGACAGACCGAGAGAATCCTCACACTTAGAACAGATGGCTTGCATTTGCCTCTCTGGTAGATGGCCTGTGTCTTTTCAGTGGTGTGTTGTTGTAGTGGGGCGCAGTGGTCAGTGCTGACTTATACAGTTTCCAGGTTCTATGTTGATTTCTTTGGCAGTGACTAATCTCAAACTGCCAGCTTGGTGTCACAGAGCTAGGAAGAAATGGGCCAAGCCTACCCATCAGCCAAGTGTCTCGTTCTACCCAAGTGCTATGTTCTCTCCCGTGCCTCTTGGCAGACAAATCTACCCTCCTGACTGTGGGGAACTGCAGTGTACCTAGCTTTCAATCATGGGAATTCCCCAAGCCAGGCTTTCTGCTAGGCCCGCGTGACCTGCCCTGAGCCCTGAACTCAACTTCAGTTCCACAGGTCAATTGTCTACCTCCACGGATGTCCTCAGTTCTCGCCTCGTCACCCCTGAGCCTCAAGTTTAGTCCCAGCTGTCTCAGGAGAATACTCTGTCCCAGTGTCTTTGCTTGGGTGTGCTCACTGGGTCACGGGGTGGGAATGTGATCTGTCACCCAGGGACAAAAGTCACTGTTATTTCCTGAGATCAGGGTAGGGCAGCCTGGCCCCTGTCTGGTCCTTCACCCTGCTGTCTCTTTGCCATGGCTCGCTGCGAGCCTTCTCGAGGCAGAGCGCTGGTGGACGGCTCAGGAGCGCACCTCAGTCACGCACTCGCAGGCATCACTCACCATGAGTCACTCAGGCACGCTCACTCATTCATCATCCACCATTCACTCATTCACCTCATTCATCGTCACTCCGCACTCATCACTCATCACTCACCATCACTCACATTCACTTCACTCACCTCTTCATTCATTCACTCACTCACTCATTCATTCACTCACTCATTCATTCACTCACTCACTCATTCATCCACTCACTCATTCATCCATCCATTCATTCATTCATGCATACATTTGGTGCTGGGATGAATCTAGAAACTTATGTATGCCAGGCCCAGGTTTTGCCAGGAGTTGTTTCTAGGTAAGGAGCCTGAGTTCTCAACCAGAAGATACAGGTAGTCTGTCAGCCATCCTTTGAGAAACAATACAGTAGCTGTTAGCTACATGTAGCCACTGGACGAGTGAAATGCAGCCAGTGCAAACTGAGATAAGCTGTAGGTGCAGGGTGTGCACTGGCTTGAAGACTAAGGTTCAGAAAAGAATTAAAACAAAACAAAGCAAATCTCACATTTATTATTGTGATTACATTGACATGGCAATTTTTAGATATGATGGGTTAAATATGATGCATTATTTTTTGTTTGTTTGTTTGTTTTGTTCTGTTGAAACAGGGTTTCACTCTGTAGCCCAGGTTGGCCTAGAAACTCTAAGATCAGACTGGCCTTAAGTTTATGGCAATCCTCCTGCCTCATACTCCTAAATACTGGGATTACAAGTGCGATCTACCATCTATCATAACTGGCTGGTTTTGTTTTGTCTTTTTCCCCCTGAGACAATGTTTCTCTGTGCATCCCTGGCTGTCCTGGAACTTACTCTGTAGACCGGGCTGGATTTGAACTCAGAGATCTGCCTGCCTTTGCCTCCCTAGTGCTGGGATTAAAGGCATGTGCCACCATCATCTGGCCTGTTTTGTCTATTTTAAATTTTGAAATACTATTTTATATTTTTGTAATTAAATATTAAATAATTTTAAGTATAAAATATAAAGTATTTTTATTAAAAAATTGTTCTATATATTTTATGTGTGTACATGTGTGTGTGTGGCACAACATGTATATGAAAATTAGAGGCCAGTTTATAGGATTTGGGTTTCTCATTACAGTGCACAGGTCCTGGCATTGTACTCAGGCTGTCAGGCTTGGTGCCAAGTGCCCTTACCCACTGAGCCATCAATGACCTATTTTTGTCATTTTTATACAGGATGTGGCTCTGTAGCCCAGATTAGTTTTGAATTCATTTGTACCCTGATCTGGCCTTGAATTTGAGATAGTCTTGTCTTAGCCCCCTAAATTCTTCTATGTCTGATTTAAAATAGTTTATTTATTATTTATTATTATTATTATTATTATTATTATTATTATTATTATTATTATTATTATTATTATTATTCCTTGAGTGCTGGGATTAAAGCACCAGCACACCCCGCTAAAATGTATTCTTTTGTTTGTTTGTTTTGTTTTGTTTTGTTTTTCGATACAGGGTCTCTCTGTGTATCCTTGACTGTCCTGGGCTCGCTTTGTAGACCAGGCTGGCCTCAAACTCACAGTGATCTACCTGCCTCTGCCTCCCAAGTGCTGGGATTAAAGGCATATGCCACCACTGCCAAGCTAAAATGTATTCTTAAAATTATTTTTTTTTCCTTTTTCAAGATAGGGTTTCTCTGTGTATCCTTGCCTGTCCTGGAACTCACTCTGTAGACCAGGCTGGCCTCGAACTCAGAGATTCACCTGCCTCTGCTCCCCCCACCCCATGTGCCAGCCCCCCCCCAAAGTACTGGGATTAAAGGAATGTACCACCATACCCAGCTAAAATTTAAAAATTTTTCATTTACTATTTTGTGTGCTGGGAACAGAACCCAAAGTATTAATGCATGCAAGGCAAACATTCTATGATCTGAGCTATATCCCAAGACTTACATTATCCTAAAAAAAAAAGATTGTTTTTAATGTGTGTGTGTGTGTGTGTGTGTGTGTACACCATGGATATGCAGGTACCTGCAGAAGCCACAAGAGGGCATCAGATCCCCCGATTGTGTGCTGGGAATTGAACCTGGGCCCTCTGGAAGAGCAGCATTCTGCAGAGGTATCGCTCCAGCCCCTTAGTCCTCATGTTCTTAAAAACAATTCCCATTTGTCTGCAAAACATTTTCCGCTGGAGGATAGCTCAGCAGATAGAAGCATTTGCTATGCATACATGAGGACAAGAGTTTGGATCCCGGCACCTACATAAATGCTGCTGCTGCTGGTGGCGGCTCACCTGTATCCCAGCACTGGGGTGACAGAGACAGAGGGTCCTTGGAGCAAGCTGGCAAGCTGGGTGAGCTTGGGATCAAATCAGAGACCCCACCTTAATATAAAATGTGGAGTGGTATAGTTTGGATTCTTAAAAAAATATTATAAAAATATACTTCATTTAAATCCAAGGTGTGGTGATATGGCGCTGTTTCACAGCAGTTCTGATTTGCCTTGTGTTCTGGGGTGTGTGTGTGTGTGTGGTTTTGCCAGCTGCACATAGTTTCTGTGATTGTGTGACATTTGGAATTCTGGGAGCTTTTTAGACAGTATATAAATGCTAGGGCCCCAAGAGATGGCGTTGCTGTTGGGTTGGTTTTGGTTGGTTGCCGTTGTTGAGGTTTGCTAAGTAGTCGTGTGCAAAGACGGAACAACAGCGAATAGAAATGAAATCTGCCGGTGAGGCTCAGACCTGCCCCAAGGAACTCAACACCCCTAATCAGCGGGAAGTAAAGATAATGTTGCTTCCTTTGCTCTCTCTCTAGTGTTAGGGGGCTGAAAGGAAAGAAGAAAAGGAGTGGAAAGGGTGGGGAAAAAAATAAGAACACACAAACATTGAGATGTAACAAGAATAAATTAAAAAAAAAAAAAAAAAAACACACAAAGTAGCAAATGCTGGCCACAGAGGGGGATGGAGGAAGACACCCAGGGTCATCCTTGGACTCTATATGCATACACATGTGTGTTCACACACTTGGTAATATACATGTGCACATGCATGTAACACACACATTTTAGGTGACTGCTAGATGCTTTTCACTCCAAATATGTATTCAGGTTCTGGCCCATAAATTTACCTCCATTTTACATATGCTGGTGTTTGGGTAGCACCCCCAGCCCTCTCCACACCCTCTCTGGTGTAAGTGTTTCATCTAGATCTACTGGGAGTTCTAAGCCAGGGTGCTCCCTTTTCTTTTCTTTTTCTTTTTTTCTTTTCTTCCTCCCGCCTCTCCCCCAGGAAGTGGTTGGTGTTGTTGGATGTGAGGAAGGGGAGGTTTCTGGGTAAATTCTTTCCAAGGCTGTGGAGTTTTTTCCTACTGTGCTGAGACCTGTAGTGTTGGGGCCACCTGTTGGCCTTGAGTGACTGGGCGTTACGACACCCTCCCACACCAGTTTCAGTTGGAGAGGACAGGAGAAGACAGCAGGGTGTGTGTGTGTGTGTGTGTGTGTGTGTGTGTGTGTGTGTAGGGATAAGGAAAGGAGGGCGGTAGATGAAGAAATGTTTCAAAGGATCACCAGGACATTGGGAAAGAAGGAAACAGGAAAAGGAAGCAAACGATGCTGTCTCTTGATTGTGTCTGGAACATGGGGAGGGGAGAGAAAGGCATCCCGAGGGACTAGGGGAGGAGCTGTGTGGTAGCACATGCTGAGCATGCCTGAGGTCCTGGGTTCAATCTCCAGCACCTAAAACAGGAACGCGATGAATTTAAACATACGATCAGATCACACTATAGATAGATGGTTGTGATTCACCATGTGGTTGCTAGGAATTGAACTCAGGACCTCTGGAAGAGCAGTCGGTGCTGTTAACCACTGAGCCATCTCTCCAGCCCCCAAGGAAGCTATTCTTAAAACCCTCTTTGCCTCCTCTAGTAGGTGGCGACTTTGTCACACTGGGCTTTCTAAGTTCTCGGGGTTGTGGTTCTAGATTCCCAAGCACGATTTTCCAGGTGTTTCTTTGCTGTGATAATAAAGCCCAGTTAACCCTGACTGAGACCAAGAAGTCAGTTCAGGCATTATGGGATGCATTTGATCCACCTCATCTGCAGCGTGAGATACCCAGTTCCTGCTGAGTTGGCTCAGCTGGGTGCTGAGAGACTGTGAGCAGATGGAGGGGGGCTGTGGCCAGGATGGTTGAGCCCCCTGGGCCTCAGGAGCAGGCACGGGTAGGATGGAATCAGATCGGCCACCTGGCTTTGGGATGTGGACTTAGTAAATGTGAAAGTGGAGTGGAGAGGGGCTTCTGAAATCCCTAAAGTGAGGAAGATCTGAGAGGTGATGGATGCCTTTAATCCTGACACACAGGGGACCCAGGCAGACGGAGATCCAGTTAGAGACTGATTGCTAATTCAAGCCAGTCTGAGCTGTATAATGGGGCTTTGTAGCTGGGCCTAACTTCATGTATAAGGTCCTGGGTTTAATTCCCAGCCCTCTCTGAGGGTTTTCGCCAGAAGAGCCTTTCTACCCTGCTGACCTCACCTGCGTGACTCCCTGCTGTGGGACTCTTTCCCAGCTGGGCTTCCTCATGGAGCCTGCCTGCTTTTCTCAGGGCCACTGCCAGGGTAGCCATCCACACTGTGGGAAAGAGCTACAGGCTGTGGACAGGAGGCCCGACTGCACGCTGGGATGCTAGCGATTACTCACCAAAGCACGCCAGGCAGCCTGTGAGCCAGCCTCTCCCGGAGGGATCAAAGACAGATTGCAGTGACTCATGGCGTGGGGCTTCCAAGACGCTCTGCTTTTCTCTCAGGTCTTGACCCTGCGGGCCCTTTATTCAATGGGAGACCGCCTGAGGACAGATTAGATCCCAGCGATGCACAGTTCGTCGACGTCATCCACTCCGACACTGACGGTAACACTCCTCCTATCTTTGTGGGTTAGAAGCCCCAAGATGCTCAGTCTTCCCAGAGGATCCTTTGATGCGGTCTTCTCCCCCTGTCCCCAGCCTACCTGGGAAGAGGGGGCGGGTCCAGCAGCACTGAAGGGGACCTAAGCCCTGGTGATGGAGCAGGCATGACTTCCCTTTCTGTCACCTTGTGTTTTCCAAGTGATCATAAAGTCCAATCAAGAACAGGCTGGCTTGTCTACCACGTGGGCAGCTGGCTTCAGATGAGCTAGCTTGGTCACTGCAACCCCTCCGATGCCAGGAGAGACCCGATTCTCCCAGCTTGTCCTTAGACCTCCAAGGTCATGCTGGCATATGTGTGCCAAACACAGACACTAGAATATTTTTTTAAAAAGGTTTATTTATTTATTATTATTTAGAGTGCTCTGCCTGCATGTACACTTGCATGCCAGAAGAGGGCATCAGATCACATTATAGATGGTTGTGAGCCCTGTGCTTGCTGGGAATTGAACTCAGGACCTCTGAAAGAACAGTCAGTACTCTTAACCTTTGGGCCAAATCTCTAGCCCCCAAGGTTTTTTGTTTTGTTTTTGTTTGTTTTAATTACCCCTGCCCCTGTGTCACAGGCACTCCTGTGTGACAGTCGGTGACTGTTTACCTTTGGGGAGGAAATACCTTTTTGTGGATAGCTGCCTCGTCACTGTGACCTTTACAACGTAGTCCGTTGCTTCAGTGGAGGCCTTCAGTGCCTCTTCTAAGATGGGCAGAATAAGACAGCTTGCTTTTTATTCCTGTGAAATGAATTTTGAAGGAAAGAATCCAAGCTCTGCAGCAGGGCAGACCCTACATTTTGCTCTTTCTGCCAGCCTCTGACCTTCATCTGAGTTACTTCCACTAATTTCCCCACAGCTGTGTTACAGATGTTGTGAAAGTGGGAAGAAGGGTGTGTGAGACGCCCAGCGGACACCCCAAGTCTCACGATATGAAAGCTGTTGTTATGATTACTGTAATAGGCTGCACATAACATATACACATGCATATGTAAGCATTTTCTTTTGTTTGTTTATTTTTTCTGAGATTGCTATGTATCCCAGGCTGGCCTGTCACCGTGCAGCCAAGGATGGTTATACAATGCCAAGCTTCTTATCTCAGCCCACTGACTGCTGGGTAATAAGTGTGCACCACCACACCTGGGTCTACATTAACCTCTTCTCCCCCCCCCCCCCCCCAAGACAGACATCCTGGGCTGTCCTGAACTTGCTTTGTAAACAGAGATCCACCTGCTTCTGCCTCCCGAGTGCTGGGATTAAAGGTGTAAGCCACCACAGCTGGCCAGTACATTAACCTCTTAATAGAGCATTGTCTACTTATTTGGGGGTTTGTTTGTTTGTTTATTTATTTATTTATTTATTTATTGGTTTTTTTGTTTTGTTTTTCGAGACAGGGTTTCTCTGTGTAACTTTGACTGTCCTGGAATTCTCTTTGCAGACCAGGCTGGCCTCGAACTCACAGAGCTCCACCTGCCTCTGCCTCCCGAGTGCTGGGATTAAAGGTGTGTGCCACCACCACCCAGCTATTTGGGGGTTTTTATGGCTAGAGAAAATACATCCATTACATTTCCAGGTACTATTTATTTATGCTCTATGTGCATGTACACCTTTATGCCAGAAGAGGGCATCAGATCCTAATATAGATGGTTGTGAGCCACCATGTGGTTGCTTGGAATTGAAGTCAGGACCTCTGGACCAGCAGACAGTGCTCTTAACTGTTGAGTTATTTCTCCAGCACCCTAGACACCCACTTTTAAAAGTGTTTCCAATCTTCTTTTTTTTTTTTATCACCCTAGCTCCCAGTCTGTTTGTTTGTTTAGGCAGAACCTCAAATTTTAGCCCAAACTGGCTTCAAGCTCATGGTAATCCTCCTGCCTAAACCTTGTAAGTATTGGTAGTTCAGGTGAGAGCTTAGGTACAAAAATTTTTTTATTAATTTTTATTTATTTATTTTTTTTAGGTACAAAATTTTTACTTTTACTCTTTTATCCTTATGAATATGGGTGTTTTGCCTGCGTGTCTGTCTCTTAACCACTGAGCCAACTTCTCCAGATCAGGTCCAGACATGTTATGATTTTACCTACCAGGTAGAAAGGAACTATTTTGTATCGTGAAGATTTATCCAATGCAAAGGGAAGTTCAGGAATCTCTTGGCAATTAGAGGACACAGACTAAATGAAAGGAAGAAACAGGTCATCATGTCAGCCCTGAAGTGGCCCGGTGCTCAGAGTTACAGTCTCTGGGCTTCGGCCCATCCCTATTTCTGTGCTCAGTCAGCACTGGCATAGACGTGAATGAAATTTTATGACAGCGTTGGGCAAGACATTTAAATAGGCTAAGGGCCATGGTAACAAGCCCGATTCAGCCCCTGCCTATCTCTGCAGGCAGGTGACCATCAGGATGGACGTGGTCCCAAGCCCCGTGCAAGCCTTGTGTGTTCCTTTTTTAGCACTGGGCTACAGAGAACCGCTAGGAAACATAGACTTCTACCCGAATGGAGGACTGGATCAACCCGGTTGTCCCAAGACGATATTTGGAGGTGAGTGTCATGTGTTAACTGTTTGCAAGACAGTAGTTTAGAAAATAATATCAAAATATCTGATCCTAGCAGGGAGGTAGAGGAGGCAGGAGGATCAGGAGTTCAATCCCACCCGGGAGGCCCTGTCTCAAAAACAAAAACAAAGCAACCAATAAATTACCTGATACCTGTGGGTCATTGTAAATAGAAAACAGACTGCCTGGGGGTCGGGGGGAATAGAGGTGTCAGGTATGAAGTTGGAAGGTCACACAAAGGTGAGGTGAGAGACAGCGTGAGACTTCTGTCCTCACTAAGTGCTCTGATTTATACCTCACTACTGCTAGAGAAAGAAAAATCGTCTAGGCAAAGATGATCCTGGCGGGTAGGGGTGGGGGGCCAGGGGGTCGAGCATGCAAAAGCACAGGCCCTGGGCTCAGATGCCGCCCACCTGGACAGCTCTTCAGGGCAGCTTCAGGAGGACCACTGAGGCTTTCCAGCTGCCAGCCTGGGACCATATTCACCAAGAGACCCTGTCTCCTCAAAGGAATAGAAGAATCATAGAGCAGGGCACCTGTTTCCCTCCTCTGGCCTAGGAGCCTGCGCACATGGGTATGTGTACACCTCCAGACAGACTGACACACACTTTTGGAAAAAAAAAACCTAGTGCTGATCTTTGTAGGAAATAGCATTGGCATACAGCCACGTGGGGGTAGCAGAGTGTTTGAAAATGGTCCGGCTGAAAGGACATAAGTAGTGTTAGCCATGTGCCTGAGCATTTGAATCCTGTCCTGTGTGACAGAGTGGTGGCGTGTGTCCCCTGTGCTGTTGTTGGGACCATGGTATTGGCTAGAGGAAGTCCTAGGAGCAGTGAGACACGCTGGTCTGTCAGGTCTGACTTCAGCCCAATTTGGCCCAGGTGCCCTGTGCTTCTTCCTCTTGGTTCCAGTTTGTCCTTCACTGTCTCCTATGTGGGCTGAACTGAACCCTGGGAACAGAAACACGGATCTGGTTGCAGCACTCGGTGCCCGCCCCCCTCCCCCTGGGTGTACATGTTCATATATGCGTGTGTAGAGGTCAGAGGGTGGGTCCCTTGCTCACTCCCCATCCTGTTTTTTTGAGACAGAGTCTCTCATTGAACACGGAGCTCCCTGGGTAAGCTAGACTGGGGGCCACTTGTCTCCACATCACCAGGGCCAGGGTTACAGACCCATGCTGCCAGCATTGACGTGGGAGCTGGGGACCCAAACTCAGGTCTTCATTCTTGTGCGGAGCCCTCCCTTTTAGTGATGCTGGAGATTGGATTTAGAGCCTTGTGCAATGCTAAGCAAACATTGTCGGTGCTGCCCCCACCTCTTCTTTTTAAAATGTGTGTGTGTGTGTGTGTGAGAGAGAGACAGAGACAGAGACAGAGACAGAGCCAGAGAGAGAGAGACAGAGAGAGAGGGAGAGAAAGAGACAGAGACAGACAGACAGACAGACAGACAGAGAGACAGAAAGAGACAGAGAGAGATACACACAGAAAAAGACAGAGAGAGAGGGAGAGAAAGAGACAGAGACAGACAGACAGACAGAGAGACAGAGATACACACAGAGAAAGACAGATAAACAGAGAGAGAGAGATACACACAGAGATAGACAGAGAGACAGAGAAAGAAGGAGAGAAAGAGACAGACAGACAGACAGAGACAGAGATACACAGAGAGAGAGACAGAGAGAGAGGGAGAGAAAGAGACAGAGACAGACAGACAGACAGCAGAGAGACAGATAGACAGAGAGAGACACAGAGAGAGACAGAGAGAACATTTGGGCATGAATGTCTGTGGAGGCCAGAAAAGGGTCGTCGGCTTCTCTGGAGCTGGAGTTATAGGCAGTTGTGAGCAGCTAACATGGGTGCTGAAACTAAACTGGGGTCTGCCAGAAGAGCAGTAAGCACCCTTAAACACTGAGCACCCTCTCCATGCCTGCCCCAGGTTTGCCTTTGTTCTCACAGCAACCTTAATCTGATTTACTCTCCACCTTGCCACTGGCCACCACGAGTCCCTGTCTGTGGCTCTCCCAGGGTTAAGTGGAATTGAGCGCACTGGAAGCTTCCTGTGCAGTGCGTGGTGTTCAGGAGCTGGGATCTGGTGGGGCAACGTTTGTATACAATAGGAAATGTGTTCTGGTAAACGCTGCAACTGTTCTTGGTCCCTTTATAATCAAGGCATAAAGTACTTCAAGTGTGACCACCAGATGTCCGTGTTCCTGTACCTTGCCTCCCTGCAAAATAACTGTTCCCTCACTGCCTATCCCTGCAACTCCTATCGGGATTATAGGAACGGCAAGTGTGTCGGCTGCGGCGTTGGAAAAACAGAGCCCTGTCCCCTCCTGGGTAAGCCAAATAAGCTCCCTTCTCAGACAGACAGTTAATTTTTATACAGATCCTAGAGTCATTTTACTCTTTAAGAATTTGTCTCAAATTGTATTTACAAAAGTTTTAGACAGTCAGCTTTATTTATTACTTGAGATAAGGTCCTTCTATATAGCTTAGGATGGTTTGAGCTTACTTTGTAGCTCAGGCTGGCCTTGAACTTGAGACCTTCATGCCACAGATATTACAAGAGTGTACCACATGCCAAACATAACCAACTTTTCCTAGCTGATTTGTTTTCTGAGCTACTCTAGTCTTGAGTTATGGCATGACAGCTCAGCAGGGCGAACTGAGAGTTTGAAACTAGTCTTGGCTACACAGAGAGACCTTCTTTTTCAAAAAACCACCCACACACCCCAAATCAAAGCCAAAACAAACACCAGCTGCCACCCACCCAGTATGAGAACAATCTACGTGGGATTCTACCCAGAGGCTCTTGCAGCCCTGTTAGACTGACCTACTAATTGTGTCATGGAGAAGATACTAGAAGGTTTGCAAGCCTACCCCAGCTTTGCACAGCCTGTTCCTGCTGAGACAGGAGCACCCACTCCGTGCACACGCCTCTCTGCTGGAGGAGGTCCACAGCAAGCCAGGAGACCAGGCCCAGGCTTAAGCCTTGTGGAGTGGCTCCTTTCAACAGGTTGCGCCTGTAAATGCTTTCTCTCTCTACTCTGGCTTGGGTCCACACACAGTGCCCTGGTGGGGGAAAGACACTGTAGAGACTGCTGAGATGTTTGCCAGAAGTTAGAGGGAATTTTCCAGGTGGTTAGGACTTCAAGATTGCTGGACTTTGAAGAGCCGTTTTACTGACAGACAGAGAGAGGCTCTGGTGGGCAGCATTCATGTCCTGTGCATGAGAGCTCACGTGCTCAGCAGCACGGTCACACATCAAGCCCGTGTCCTGTACTCTTTAGTGACCTCAGTTCTTCAAGAAAGCCCTGGGGCCAGTTAGGCCTATAATAGGTCTATAATCCTTGGCATTTGGGAGATGGAGGCAGGTCCTGTCTTCAAAATAATATTAAAAAATTTCAGTGGGTTCAAGGCAAGCCTGAATAACTTAGCAAGACTTTGGTTCAAAATAAAAAGTAAAACAAAAGGACTGTGGATATATCTTGGTAGTAGATTGCCTGCCTAGTATGTGCAACGCCCTAAAATGATTTCTAGGGGTAAAAATTGCATACTTTGCATGCATGAGATTCTGGGTCCTATCTTCAGAGTAAAACAAGCAGAATGAAGCAAACACTGCAGTAGAGATGCTGTCATAAGCATGAGCTTCAGGCTGGCTTAATGTTGACAATGAACGCATTACTGAAAACGATCTGTGTGACCAGTGTGTGTGCTCATCCCATTTCTTGCCTCACAACTGAGAGCCAGTAAGGGGAGAGGTCACAGAGGGATTCTTCTGCACCTCAGTTCTCAGGATGGTGGGGACAGCCAGCAAGAGGGAAAAGCATTGGCACAATGTTCCTGGTGGCTTTTCTTGTCCATACAGTGGGCAGGGGGCTGGAGATGGAGTGGGAGGGAGCCATTGTAAACTTACTCTCCTCGCTTCCTCTGTGGCTTTAATGCTTATATAATACACACTGGTGTTTCTGACTTGTTTTGTAGGCTACTATGCCGACAACTGGAAAGCCTACCTGTGGGGCAGAGGTCCTCCAATGACGAAGGCCTTCTTCGACACAGCTGAGGAAAAACCGTACTGCAGTGAGTGGTGGCTGTGTTGCCTGTTCTGTCTGACCGTGGTATTTTGGAGAGGATGGAGTCTCAGCTTTCTGGATGCTTCTTGGGAAATGAGGACAGTGGTAGAACTTTGGTGCTGAAAGGGCTTAAAAGCAACATAGCTTCTGCCCGTAACAGGTGGTGTGACCTTGTGTCACGGCCCAGTTTGGTAAACGGGGTCAATCATGCTGGATTGTCTTCTAGGTGATTAGGGTCGAAGCAACCCTGAGTCAGAATGCCAGCACCCTAGGATGGGCTCTCTCCAGAAAATTGTTTCTTCAGGAACGAACTGGTGGATGCCGCCTTGAGTCAATTCGGTTCTATGCTGGGCTTCTGAAACCTACCAGTCACAGACTCTTGGCCTGTGGACATTGCTTGCTTGCTTTTATTTTTATTTTTTTTATTATTTTGTTTCATTTTTTAAAGATTTATTTATTTATTACTTATACAATACCCTGTCTACATGTATTCCAGCAGGCCAGAAGAGGGCACCAAATCTTATTATAGATGGTTGTGAGCCACCATGTGGTTGCTGGGAATTGAACTCAGGATCCTTGGAAGAACAACCAGCGCTCCTAACCTCTGAGCCATCTCTCCAGCCCGCTTGCTTGCTTTTAATAATAAAATTTGTAAAAATTTTATGTGCATTTGTGTTTTGCCTGCATGTATGTGGTGTGAAGGTGTCAGACCCCCTGGAACCTGGAGTTGCGGACAGTTGTGAGCTGCCATGTGGGTGCTGAGAATTGAACCTGGGTCGTCTGGAAGAGCAGCCAGTGCTCTTAACGGCTGAGCCATCTTTCCAACCCAATTAAAAAAAACTTTTAATTTATTTTAGCCGTCTTTCACCATATTTCCTCAACCTCCTTTCCCCTCCCCTTTCCATTTGATCCTCCCATTCCAGCCCTACCTACCCATATCTACCTATATTATTTCTCTTTCTGAATGAGATCTATCTGTTGCCTTTAGTCCCTTACTCTCTGCCTACTGTCTGTGGTTCTATGCATTATAGCTTGGTTATCATTGACTTAACAGTACTATCCACATATAAGTGAATACGCACCATATTGGTCTTCCTGAGTCTGGAATCTATCACTCAGGATGATTTTTTTTTTTTCTGGCTCCATCCATTTGCCTGCAAATTTCATGACATCATTTTGTGTGCAAAATATACCACATTGTTTTTATTCATTCTTCTGTTGAGGGACATCTAGGTCAAATTTCTACCTATTATGAATAGAGCAGCGATGAACATGGTTGAGTAAGTGTCTTCTGTGGTAGGGGGAAGCGTCCTTTGCATATATGCCCAAGAGCGGTATAGCTGGATCTTGAGGTAGATTGATTCTCTATCCTCCTGAGGGACGTTGATTTCCATAGTGGTACATTAGTTTTCACTTCCACTAGTTACAGATGAATGCTTTATTTCACATCCTCACCAGCATGATCTGCCACTTGTGTTATTGATCTTAGCCATTCTGACAGGTGTAAGATGAACTCTCGGACAAGTTTTGATTTGCATTTCCTAGATGGCTAAGGATGTTAAACATTTTTTAAGTGCTTCGCAGCTATTTATTTTTCTATTGAGAATTCTTTTTTTTTTGGTTTTTCAAGACAGGGTCTCTCTGTGTAGCTTTGGCTGTCCTGGACTCGCTTTGTAGATCAGGCTGGCCTCGAACTCACAGTGATCCGCCTGCCTCTGCCTCCCGAGTGCTGGGATTAAAGGCGTGCGTTTCTCTACACCAATTTTTAATTGGGTTATTTTTATTGATACCTATTTTCTTGAGTTCTTTATGCCTTTTGGATATTAGCCCTCTATTGGATGTGGAGATGGTAAAAATCTTTTCCCATTCTGTAGGCTGCTGCTTTGCCCCGATGACAGTGTCCTTTGCTGTGCAGACACTGCTCGTTTTCATGGAGTCCCGTTCATTAACCGTTGCTCTTAGAGCCTGCACTCTCTGTGTTCTGTTCCGGAAGCCTGTTCTGTGCCAATGAACTCAAGGCTATTGTCTATCAGGCTCAGTGTACCTGGGTTTATGTTGAGGTCTTTGATCCATTTGGAGTTGATTTTGTGCAGTGTGACACGCAGACATATGGTTTGGCCAGCCCCATTTGTTGAAGATAACTATGTTTTTTCCAGTGTGGATTTCTGGCCTCTTTATTGACACTCGGGTGCCCATAGGTATATGGATTTATGTCCTGGTCTTCAATTTAGTTTCACTGATCAGTGTGTCTTTTTATGCTAATAACCTGCTGGTTTTGTTGCCATAGCTCTATAATTGAAATCACGTTCAGGTCGTCAGAACTGGCAGTAAGTGCCCTCCCAGTGAGCCAGCTTGACAGCCTTCAGACAGTGATTTTTTTTAAACCAAATATTCCAACATGGTACAGTCCAAAGCTACTCCAGTGTGGTACGGGCATGCTAGGAGACAATGGTGGGAAAACATTAAAACTTTTCCATAATTAGACCCCTGTCTGTAAGAGCAACCCAACACAAAGTGATAGTAAGTTCCCTCAAAACATCATGAGATTGTTTTGTGGTTTGTTTTTTTTTTTTGTTTTGTTTCTTTTTTTTTCTTTTCTTTTCTTTTCTTCTTCTTCTTTTTTTTTTTTTTGTTTTTTTTTTTTTGTTTGTTTTGGTTTTCACATTATTATAGGGTTCTCTAGCATAAACTGTGTGAAGGAGTCAAAAGGTTGAACATGCTGTCAGGTTATGACGCCGGCATCCGTGATCCCTGCACCTGGTCACCGGAGAGCATGGAACTCTGTTGTCACTCATGCTATCTGTACCAAAGAGAAGAGTACAAAACAGTAGAAAAGCCTGCAGTGGCCCAATGTGGTGGCACACACCTGTCGTCCTTGCATTTGGGAAAGTTGGAGGCAAGGGGTCAGAAGTTCAAGGTCACCCTTGCCTTTGTATTGACTTACACGAGAGACAAGACGATTCATTCTTGGGAGAGACGGGGGACCTTGGCTTTTCAGACCTGACCCTACTGAGACGCACTGGGGTACATCTCTTATGGGGTTCTCTCCGTATTTTACAGTGTATCATTATTTTGTGGATATCGTGTCTTGGAACAAGAGCGTAAGAAGAGGGTTCATCACAATCAAACTGAGAGGCGAAGATGGAAATATCACAGAATCCAAAATTGATCAGTAAGTTGTGTCACAAGCTTGCGTTTCTAGGTCAGATGCCTTCCCTGCTTAGCAGCCTATAGCATTCTCTGTGCTCCCAAAGGCAGAGGGGACGCGCTGCTCATGGCAATGGGCACAGTGGCTTTCTTCTCTTTCTCCCTCTCTCCTCCCATCTTCTCTCTTCCATGTGCCCTCTCTGGGTGTCCCTCTTCCTTCTCTTTTTACTTCTAGCGGTTAAATGTAATCACATCGCTTGGGAGGCAGGGTCAGGAGGACTGTGGCAAGTGAGAGGCCGGCCTGGTCTACACAGGGAGTCTAAGTCCAGCTGGAGTTGTATAGTAAGACCTGTCTCAAAAACCAAAATGGAGTGATGCTCAGCAGTTGAAAGCACTGGCTGCTCCTCCAGAGGACCCGGGTTCAGTTCCTACCCTCATGTGTGCCTCACAACCACCCATAACTCCAGTCTCGGAGCACCCAGTGCCCTCTTTGGTACATATGTAGACATGCAGACCAACGCCATATACAATAACAACAACACCCCCCCAAAAGAATACGCAGACATAAGAATTTCACTTTGTATGCATATATCTAAATCTTAGTCACACTCCATAAATGCGTGTAATTATGCCTTGCCAATGCAAATGCTATTAATTTTAAAACGTAGAGGAATATACAACATAAAAATGTGAGTTCATGCTAAGGAGTTCTTGACAGATTCTGTTTTTCAAATGTCTTCTTTCTTTTGGAAACAAAAAAAAAAATTATCACATTTTATTAAACAGTTCTAAAGTTAAATATGAAAGGAAATTTAGAAATATCCAGATCTTTCTTTTATTTAAAATGTATTAATTTATTTGTTGGCTAATTTGTTTACTCACTTATTTGAGGACAGGTTCTTGCTATGTATCCTAGGTTGGCTTCAAGCACATGATCCTCCTGCCTCAGCTTCCTGAGTACAGATGTCAGTTATCTGTAAGTGCATATTTATATGTCTGTTTTATGTTATATGTACATATATTAACATACATATTAAGACTTCCATCTTTTATAATAGGGAGAGGTTGGAGAGATGCTCTTTACGTAAGCAGAAGAATGTGAAGTCCATTTATTCAGTTGTTTAAATGTGCAGCCGCTCCCGTGTCCTGTAACATATATATGAGCTGCTGGTGCTGTCTCTAGGCCAAATGCATTAAACCCTAAACGTAAGGCCATGCGGAAACTGGCAATTGCTTTTCGGGCTCATTGTAGGCAACTAGCCTGTGTGAATGGGTGGGTTGGAGGTGATTTTATTTGGTTGTTTTTGGTGCTGGGAATTAGACTCAGACCCACTTAACCTTGCTCTTGGAAGCATCTATACTCCTTTCGACACCAAGGCCCATGGACCTTCACCATGGAAAGAGCACGCTCTGTCACCGACCTGCACCCCAGCCTGAAGGTGGTACCAGTGTTGGTTAGTTTTGTCACCTAATATAGGCTAGGGTCATCTGGGAAGAGGGAACCTTCACTGAGAAAGTCCTTCCATCAGATCACCTGAGTAATGCTCAACATGAGAGGGCCATGTCAGCCTACTCTGGAGGGTACCACACCTGGCAGGTGGTCCCGGGGTGCGTAAGAAAGTAAGCTGAGCCAGCCAGGAGAGCAAGCTGCTAAGCTGCATTCTCCCATGACCTCTGCCTCAGTTCCCACTGTGCTTGAGTTGTGCATCAAGTAAACCCTCTCCTTCGCGAGTTGTTTTTGGTCATTTCTATTACAGCAGTAGGAAGCAAACTAGGGCAGTCCCTCTAAAAATGCATCTTGGATTTACAATGGTAGCTTTGGGTTATTGACTTGTGTGTGACATACATTGCCTAAGGAATTTCTAGCATGTATTTTGAATTAGCAGCTGGACTCAATTTAGGTGAACCCAACATTGGCAACATCCAACATTTCATAACCAGAAACCACAGCGATCCTCAGGCATCTCTCTGGGGAGGCTTGGTGCTGTTCTTAATAAAATCAGTTAATTATTGCACGTTAATTATTCATCATTACAATTACAGTAATACTAATTATTATAGTAATTAATTATTAATTAACTAATTAATTTTGTACATTGGTGATTTGCCCACGTGTATGTCTGTGTGAGGGCGTCAGATCCCCTGGAACTGGAGTTACAGACAGTTGTGAGTTGCCATGTGGATGCTGGGAATTGAACCTGGGTCCTCTGGAAGACCAGCCAGTGGTCTTAACCGCTGCATTGGCACTGTTCTTTGCCTTCTGGGAAGCTGGGAAAGGAAGCCACAGACAACTGACAAGCATCCTGGGTGTGGGGCAGTGGGTTGGGTCGAGATGTAGATCTCAGAGTGGGATTAGGGAGTTCCAAAGGTGCTTGTTACCCCAGCCCCACTGAAACCACATTAGGGGTTCACGGGATGTGGAAGGAACTCTGAACCGGTTTCATCTCTGCGATGATGCATATAAGCTCAACCACACGGAGAGCCTGGGTTCCATTCAGCTGTGGAGAAGTGCCTGGAGATGCAGACACCATCTCGGACACAGTAGACAGTCACAGTAGCAGTTTCCCCAGCTGTTGGCTCTGTTTCTTAATAATTAAACTTTATTATACAACCCAGCTAGCTTACACAAGAAGGAAAAAAGGTTAAAGGGACAAAAGAGTGAACCTTCTGGTATCCGTTCCCCGGGATGGGTCCTTAGGTGTCTCTCTGGCCCGTGTGCTGGTCCAGCCTGTTCGCTGCTCCACACGCGTTGAAGCCCGGGCTGAACCTGTTGTTCTCTCCTCCCCACCTGCCTGAGTCATGTGGGAAGGGCGGTCTCCTTCTCCTGTTGAGGGTCCATTAGAAAAACAATAGCCCAGGTGGCATTCCCAGGTCTGCTTCCTGAATTCCAGGCCCAGGATGGCTCCACTCAGTCTGTCACAAGGTATTCATGGGGTGCCCCAAGGGTAAAGCCCCAAGACTGCTTCCACCTGTGACAAAGCTTAATCTTTCCCACACCCAGCATCACTTCGGAGGCCAGAAGCTTCATTCAGACAGTCCTGTGGAGTCAGGGGTCCTTGCTCATGAAAGTCAGCTTGGGTAGGCAAAGGACCAAAGGATCACCTGCCAGCCAGGCTTGGAGGCCGGAAGCCGCGTTCGCTTCTTAGCAATCTATATTCATTTTAAAATGTCATCTTTTCCTTCCAGTGAGCCATCGGTATTTCAGAAGTACCATCAAGTGAGTCTACTTGCAAGATTTAATCAAGATCTGGATAAAGTGGCAGAAATTTCCTTGTTGTTCTCCACAAGGTCTGTTGTAGGCCCCAAGTACAAGCTTAGGGTCCTGCAAATGAAGCTGAGGTCCCTGGCCCATCCAGACAGGTGAGCCACAGGCAGGCTTGATTGGCAAGCTCTTGTTACCTATCTCCCTTCCTCCCTCCCTCCCTCTCCCCCCCCTCTCTTTCTGAGAGACAGGGTTATACAACGTAGCCCAGGCTGGCCTCAAACCTGTGGCAACTCTCCTGCCTCAGCCTCCAAAATGACACATTTCTTTTACTTAAAATTTAGGATACTACAAAAATATTTAGTAGCACAAGATTCTTTAAGAAGGTATTCACTGTATCTTAAAACAGGGGCTTTAAAATAGTTGATTAATTAATTAATTAGACTGGGCCTCATAGTACATACATGTCTGTATTCCTAGCTAGTCTAGAGGCTGAGGGGGACGATCAAAAGTTTAAGAACTGAAGAGGCTACAGGAGTTAAAGACAAACCTGGGAAACTTGTCCAGACCCCATTTCAAAAACAAAAAAGGGAGAACCAGGGTGTGCTGATTCCTAATCCCAGCACACGCAAAGTGGGTAGAGGCAGAAGGGTATAGGATGGAGTAGAGGGCCCGGGCTAGATTCTTAGCACCTACAGGGTGCCTAGCAACCATCTGTAAACTCCAGTTCCAGGAGAACCTGATGTGCTCTGATCTCCACAAGTAGCAGGCATGCACATGCACGCATGCACTCCTAACATTCATACACATAAAATAAAACAAATTAACAAAAGAGTAGAGTTAATTTCACACCCCACTTTCTTTTTTTTTTGACACACACACACACACACACACACACACACACACACACACACACACTCCTAACACTCATACACATAAAATAAAACAAATCTTTAACAAAAGAGTAGAGTTAATTTCACAGCCCACTTTCTTTTTTTTTTTTTTTTTTTCTTTTTTTTTTTTTTTTTTTTTTTTTTTGGTTTTTCGAGACAGGGTCTCTCTGTGTAGCCTTGACTGTCCTGGACTCGCTTTGTAGACCAGAATGGCCTCGAACTCACAGAGATCCGCCTGCCTCTGCCTCCCGAGTGCTGGGATTAAAGGCGCTGGCCACCACCGCCCAGCCACGCCTCACTTTCTTGTATATGATGGGCTTCCCTAGCCATTTGCCTGTTGCATTAGAAACAACTACTCTACAAGTCCCTCCTGTCAGGAAGTGATGAGGCTTACCTGAATAGACTGGGGGAGGCGGGGGGGGGGGGTTGTGCTAGTTCACTGACGAGGGTCTTTGGTTTCCCTAGGCCTCACTTGTGTCGCTATGATCTCGTCCTTATGGAAAATGTTGAGACGTTCTTCCAGCCTATTCTGTGCTCGAGGCAGCCGGCATAGCTGCTGTTAGGTCATGTGGGCAGCGATGATGTAAGGATTCCTAAAGCTACAGGCTCATCCTGAAGGCTCCAAAATCACGGGAGGAAAAAAAAAAAAATCCAACGTTATTTTCGGCTGTGGTCCACGGATGTCACATCACAAAATGTCAAACGACTTGTGGTTATGAAACAGTGCTGGGAGGGGAACCCCGAACTAGGGCGAGACAGAAATAGCCCGGCTCTCGACAGTAGAGTGCCTTGTCTGGCCGCGTTCCGAGGCCTCGCTTGTTCCGAACTGTCAGTTCTGCTACCTGTCTCATCACACCCCCAGGGCCATGGGTCAAGCTTCTTAAGAGTGAAGACTGGAGGTCTCAGTGGAATTCTGTGTTCCTTGTGACCGATCCGCCACCATCCTGGCAAGAAGTGGAGAATGAAGCGGACTACCTCACGGGAACTGTAGGCTGCGACGCCAGTCTCTGAAGGGTTTGTGAAATCCCTCAGGTCTGCATCTGTGGGATGCGGACTGATGTGAATGTGTTTTATCTCCATAGGGCTTAGTGCTCGTGTATAGACATGCAACCTTTTTCTTTTTCTTTCTTTCTTTTTCTTTTTCTTTTTTTTTTTTTCTTTTGATTTTTCGAGACAGGGTTTCTCTGTGTTAGCTTTGGCTGTCCTGGACTCACTTTGTAGACCAGGCTGGCCTTGAACTCACAGCGATCCGCCTGCCTCTGCCTCCCCGAGTGCTGGGATTAAAGGCGTGCGCCACAACGCCCGGTACAACCTCTCTTTTTTCAGTGCCACCTTCCCTCCTGGACTGTTTGCTCTGGAGTGGTAAGAAGGCTCTAGTGGCCAGCCTTTTCTAAGTGATGCTGATGGCTAGAGGTAGTGGGATGGGCCCATAGCTCTGAGGCCTGTGATCACACCAGGCACGAAGCAGAAGAAAGGAGGAGAAGAAACAGGGACAGCCCTGAAGCACGTGGACTGGGTGGAGCCAGAGGCTGGAGAGAAACTGGCTTGCTTCCGCCGAGGTTGCAAAAGTGTCAGTTATAGGATTGTTTTCCTGCTCTGGAATTGGACGTGTTGGGTGCACTGAGCTCTGTTCCCGGCTCCAGACGTTTGTTTGTCTGTTTGTTTGAGGCAGGGTTTCTCTGTGTAGCCTTGCCTGTCCTGGACTCACTTTGTAGACCCCCTGGCCTTGAAATCACAGAGATCCCCCTCCCCAGTGCTGGGATTACTGTCATGACTTTCTTTAAAAAATGTAACCCTTTTGACAGGACATTCTCCACAGTTGAGTGGAGAGTGAAGACTGACTCTGACATGATCTCTGGTGTCCCGTATTTGACCACTTCTCCTTGGTGGGGAGGCCTGGTGGCACTCAGAGAAAGGATACGCAGGTTACCAAGATGAGACTTGATAGTCTATGACCATATGGTGGGGGAGGAGGTCCCCTTCGGTCAGAGACATAGGGAGGGGAATAGGGTGAAAGTGGGAGGGAGGGAGGAACGGGAGGATACAAGTGAGGGAAAAACAATAGAGATGTAATCTGAATAAATTAATTATATAAAAAAATGCAATCCTTAAGAATGGTTTCTTAAAAAAAAAAAAAAAAAAAGGCGGGGAGGGGGTGGCACACACCTTTAATCCCAGCACTTTGGAGGGAGACGCAGGCAGATTTCTGTGAGTTTGAGGCCAGTCTGGTCTACAGACTGAGTTCTAGGCTAGACAGGACTACATAGAGAAACCCTCATCTTGGAAAAAAAAAGTTGTTTTTCCTTTCAACTGGTGTGGTCCATAATTATTTCAGGAAATTCTTTGAGGTGCAGAGGTGTGTTGGTTATTGTGTAATTCAAATGCTGATTTCTGTACCCCCACATATCTGGTTGCAAGTTATGGGAATCTCTCAATGTTGTGTAAACTCTCCTCCCCACTTGTCTTCTTGTCTGTCAATAACACAGCTTATGCCAATCCCTGGGCAGGGTAGATAATAGGGTGGGACTTCCTGCCAGCCAGGGGGAGGAGGAGTTAGAAGAAGAAGCAGGGGACACAGCCATGGGCAGAAGTGCAGCAGAAGATTCAGCTGAAGTAAAGAAAGAACTAAAAAGTAATAACTTGGGGGGATTTTGGCAAAGATGGAGTCAGGATGACACAGGGGGTCGAGAACTGCTTAAACTGCTCAAGATTGTGTTGTAAATCTTGGTAAACAAATATAGAGTCTCCGTTATTGTGTGAGAGCCAGATTAAGAGAGAAACTAAGAGAAACAAACACAGTTACATAAAAATAACCTCAACAGAAGTGAGAAATAAAAATGAGCTGTGCACAGTCCCACCTGTTAGAGGGATTATTGCTAACTTGTAGACAGGATTCTTCACTTGTGGGGGCTAATGCGAATTCAAAAGCGTAACCCAGTTCTTGGTGCATGAAACCTTCGAGAGGCCTCCCTGGAGGCAGATGTGACCTCTGAGTGGCAGCTGCAGACAAATTAAGAGGTCCCAGAGGGCCAGGGACAGAGAGGCTAAAATGAAAGCAGGGCAGTCAGAGGGTCCATGTGCCTGGCGTGAAGGAGTGTACCACCCACTCCACAGCTGTCACCGCTTCCAGAAGGTGTCACAGCCTGGTACCCGTCTCTTCATGGAATCGGCCCAGCAGCTGTAAAGAGACAGAGATCGTGAGCAAATGGGTAGAAATCCGCAGGGTCTTAGGTTGTTTTCCTGTTCCTATGACAAAATACAACGAAAAACCCAACCTGACAGAGAAAGGCCTTGTTTCGGCTTACAGCTCAAGGTATTGTCCACCAGGAAGGCCCTGTGGCACTCTTCCTTACAGGAGCACCCTGCCACACCCCTTTTCAGATTTCTTCAACCACTGTGGACAATGAGAGAATTGTGAGAGGGAATCAGGGTAGCGGGGACTTGAAAGCAGCTGGTCATATCCCAGCCCCAGTCAGGAAACAGGGTGTGAGTGCCTGCTTGCTAGTACTCAGCTCAGTCTCCTGACACATTAAAAAGGTGATTGCATCTTATTGATATACATTGCGTGTGTATTTATTTGTGCACACATGTACACATGTCACAGTACATACATGGAGGTCAGAAGACAACCCATGGGAGTCAGTTCTCTCCTTCCAATGTGTGGGTCCCACTTAATCTGGTCAATAGGCTTAGAGGAAAGCGTGTTCATCCCATGATGCATCTCTCAGCTCTTACACATCCCAGATCTCCTGACTAGGGAATAGTGCCACCTACAGTGGGCAGGGGTCTCAACACCCCAATAACTCCCCACAGACATGCCCGGAGGCCCATTACCCTGGTGACTTTAACCTCTGTCAAGCTGACAGTTAATACTAACCATCATGGTAGGTTTATTAGTCAGAGTTCTCTAGAGGAACAGAAATGTATATATGTGTACATATATGTGTGTGTGTGTGTGTGTGTGTGTGTGTGTGTGTGTAAAATAGACTATACATACATAAAGGGGATTTATTAGAGTAGCTTACATGCTATGGTCCAGCTATTCCAACGATGGCTGTCTACCAACAGAGAGTCTTAGAACCCAGGAGTTGTTCAGTCTACGAGGCTGGATGTCTCAGCTAGTCTTCTGAATACAACAGAACCTGGAAGTAGTAGACCATAACGCCAGTGAAGGAAATGGACTTGCCATTGAGAGCAAGCATGTAAAGAAAGCAAACTTCCTAGCTCCGTGCCCTGTATATAGGCTGTGCAGAAGGTGTGGCCCAGATTACAGGTGGATCTTCCCACGTCAAAGATCCAAATTAAAAGTTGGTTTTCCCACTTCAAAGTATTTAATTGAGGGGGGAAAATTCCCCACAGGTGTGCCCAGCCATTTCGGTTTTAGTTAATTCCAGATGTAGTCAAGTTGACAACCAAAGTAGCTATCACGGTACTACACATCTTCCAGGCTCTTCCAGACTCTTCCAGAAGAGTCACTCTGGATGGAGGAAGGTTCCGTGACACTCTTCCTTATAGCAGCACCCTGTCACACTCCTTTTAAGGAGTTTTTTTGCTTCCAACCACCTCAGACAATGAATGTGATGAGAGGCTTTGATTTCCGAGATTGATTGATTGATTTTTGGTTTTTCAAGACGGGGTTTCTCCGTGTTGTCTTGTCTGTCCTGGACTTGCTTTGTAGACCAGGCTGGCTTCGAACTCACAACTATCCACCTGCCTCTGCCTCCCAAGTGCTGGGATTAAAGGCGTGTGCACCACCACCACCCAGCTGATTCCCTATATTTTTATGGGCTCTATATTAGCATAGACACTATCCTCTGTCCCTTGTCCCCAGAGGGTCAGAATAACAATGTGCAAATATCGAGAGTGGAAATTTCTGTCAAGTCACAAACTCTTTGTGCCCCTGGGTTGGTGGCACAGTCCTGAGCTTTTGTAGGCCCCCGGGTAGCCACTATGGAGTGCATGGGTGGGTGGATGAGTGGATGGGCGCATGCATGGATGAGAAAGAAAGCCTGTTGTGGAGTGGAGAGGGGTTTCAGTGACTTTCAGATAACGGCGAAGGGCAGGTGAAGGCGTCCAGAGGGGTGGCAGCTCTCTTCTCCAAATCTTTCTCTTCTTCCTAGCAGCGTTTGTTTTCCTGGATCAGGGTTTTGCTATGAAGCTTGGGCTGGGTTTGAACTTGCGATCTTTTTACCTCAGACTCCCTGGCCCTGGGATTATACAGGCATGGGCCACCGTGCCTGCATCGAGGAGCTTTGGCGATCTGTGCTGGTCTTTGCCTCTCCTCCTTTGTCTGTATATCTGTCTGAGTCCCAAATCTATGATACTGTCGAAAGCAAGTATTCTCATAGCTCCTTGGGTTCTCTGCTCCCCTCGGGTAATTTAGATCTTTGCTTGGGTGTCCCTTCTTCAAAGAGTCTGCTCAGACCTCATTGCCAGTCATGGCACATGCCGTCTCCTTCACTCTCTTTGACTGCTTTCTGCATCCACTGATGCACGTGTACTGTTGGGAGGTAGCAGAGCCTTTAGGAAGTGGAAACTACAGATAGGTCCTCAGGTCATTGGGGACTTAACTCCAGAAGCATCGTGAAGCCCTAGGTTCTGCCTGTCTTTGCTGCCTGGTCCATGGCATGCTCCTTGTATACCACCATCACCAAGGGCTCCCTCCCTAGGGGCCCAAGGCCATGGTTCTATCTGACATAGGGTTGGGCCCCACCCCAGAACTGTGAGCACAAAACGGGACTATTTATTTGCTCTTTCCTTTAATGTACATTGTTAAGTTATATCCTAAGAAGGAATTTTGCATGGATAGATACAAGTGTATGTGTTCATGGTTGTGTGTGCATGCTTATGTACTTGTGATCCATGTGTGTGCATGTGGAGACCTGCAGACAACTTTGGTGTCATACCTCCTCCTGAGCCAAGTTGTGGCTTTTTAAAAAAAAGCTATTTTTTCTTTATTTTTAAATTATGTGTATGGTGTCAGATCCTCTGGAGCTGGAGTTACAGGTGGTTTTGAGCCACCCAACCTGGGTGCTGAGAACTGAACTCGGGTCCTCTGTAAGAGCAGCCCACACTCTCAGCTGATGAACCATCTCTCCAGCCCCTTGTCTGACACCTGGCGCTCACCAATTAGGCGGGCAGGCTGGCCAGTGATCCCTAAAAGTGCTCCTCTCTCGTGCTCTGGGGTGTATGTGTGTGCTTTTTACCATGATGATCACAAACTGAACCTTGGAAAATGTAATTAAGCCCCCAGTTAAGTGATTTTGTAAGATGCCTTGGCTACGGTGTCTCTTCACAGCAATAAAGTAGTGACTAAGACAGAGCCTTGCTGTGTTTTGTTCCAAGCTAGCCTCAAATTGCCCCTATGACGTGCCGTACTTCAGTGTCTTGAAAAGACAAAGCACACCCCCCCCTTTTTTTTTATGAGCATCTTCATCCCTTTCAGAATTCACGCAGTGTGAGGACCACACTAGTTTTGGATATTTGAATCTGGGTTTTCTTCTGGGAGATGCTGTTCTCATTACCCTCCTACCCTGTCCCTTTCTGGTTTTTCGCATAGCGCTTAAGGATGACGGAATTTCGGGCCCTCCTCCTCCTCAAGTGCTGGGATCAGTCACATGACCACCATGTCCAGCATCACAGAATCTGAGACTCAGATGTATATGTGTGTGTTATTTGTACATGCTAGCTCCTAGACAAGAGTTATAGCGCTGAGATTTTTCATCCGTTAAGACACATACTGAAATGTGTTTATGAGGCCTGGGGCTAGTGAGCACACATTAGATGCGGAATAGAAGGCAAGTGTAATTATTTATTTCTATGGCGGCCATTGCCTTCTCGCCACACGGTCTGCACCAGTTCCACATTTGTTGGCTACATTTGTTTTGTGTGACAGACTGTGGACAAGACTGCAAGTTGGCTGTGGCAGGCTAACGACTCATCTGTTATCTCCCAGCTCTGACACAGTGGCAGTAGCTCGTACACAAGCAGGCTCTAAGTCCCTGGCGGGGGCGGGGCCTGCAGCGGAGCGAGGGGAAGGGCTTTGCCAGGGCCACGCCTCCTCCCGTCGACGAACGCCTTCCGCACGCCCAGTCGGCGCGTGGTGGGGGCTCGGCGCAACCACGCGGGGAGCGCGCTCTCCCGCACGGCCGCGGTATGCGCGCGCTGCTCGGCCTGTTCCTGGTATTCGGCTGCTGCACCTTCGCGCTGTACCTGCTGTCCACGCGGCTGCCCTTGGGGCCGAGGCTGGCGGCGGCCGGGGAGCCCGAAGGCCGGTGAGTGCGAGAGTGCGGGGCGGCGGCCGGGGCGGAGGTCGGAGGGTTGGCGGTGATGCCGCGGGGCCCCTGCGCTTCTCTGCGCGCGCGTTCGCCTTCCAGCCCCAGCCACCACGGCCACCGTGGCTCTCCTTCCTCAGACCGCTTTACCACAGCAGCCGGTCTTCAGAGCTGAAGCCCGGACTGCGGGTTACGTACGAGATTGATCCGGTCTGTCCTCTTCCTGCCTGCCTCTGCTCCCCGTGACAGCTGGGCGAGCCCGGGAGGCAGAAGACTTGCCGGGCAGGTCCCCCCTCCCCCATTGCTGCTCACTACTTAAAAAGTACATGAAGTATGCCTGGCACGCTGCCACGTTACCAACAGGCTTGAACTAGCATTTGAGTATCGGGACAGCTGCTTCAGTCACCATTGTCTTTTACTGGAGCTCAAAAAGCTCCCTTGTGGATGTCAGAGGCACTCGCGACAACTAGGAGGGGTTGCTCATGGTTTATCTCTGAGGGAGCAAAGAAATGTTGAGATGGCAGAGGCAGGGTAGTCTTTGTACTGTGACCCTTGGACGGGACTCACAACGCACCAGGCCGATAGCAGAGTGAAAAGGAAGGCTCTTGGAAAGGGTTGGCATCAGGCCTGCCATGTCATCAAGAAAGCTGCATTTATGATGCGAGATAGATACACTCCCTGGGGAATCTTTTTAAATGACGAAACTGTTGTTTTGCCTAGTACAGCAGAGGCAGCAGTGTCTAAACTGTTACGGGTTTGCTGGGGAGGGGGTCTACTTGAAAGGAAGGCAATTTATGACGTTCAGTACTTGCCTGGAGATGAATATATTTGCGTCTTTGGAGTAGATTAAAAAAGGGGTTGGGGATGTAAATCAGTGCTGGGGTCCATACTTGGCATGGTGGGTTCCATCTTATACCCCCTAAGTAAGTAAGGAGGGAATTTAGTGCTTATCCAGCCATCAGACCCTGTTTGGGCAAGGAAAATAGGGCTCATGGCCACTCCAAGGTCACAGAACTGGAACATAGCCGGGTGGGGCTGCCAGGCCAGGTCTCCTGCTCCCAAGCCAGGGCTGGCCTATCTGCCTCTGTGTGGTATTGGGTCACCTGCCATCTTGAGCTCGCCCTATGTGTGTTTATAAACTTTGGGGAAGAAGACACACTGAGTAATGTTCTGAAGCACCAGGCTTCTCTGGAGTTCGTGTTTCCACCCGGTTTCCCCAATCCCCAGGTCCCTGTGGTTCCCCTCGGATCTAGCAGAGCTGAGGGAGCTCTCCGAGGTCCTTCGAGAGTACCGGAAAGAGCACCAGGCCTACGTGTTCCTGCTCTTCTGCAGTGCCTACCTCTACAAGCAGGGCTTTGCCATTCCTGGCTCCAGCTTCCTGGTTAGTACCCTGCCCTCCTTCCACCCTGGTCTCCTCCTGCTGTAAAATGTGGCCACGCCTCCAGAAACCCCTCTAGTGGTGTGGCAGGTGACGGTAGGGAGGTGGGCGTACACGCGGGCATCCACACCCCAAACTTCCTACTTTCCCACTTCCTTCTCCTCCCTTAGTACCTTATTCTACTCCAGATTCGGCTTCAAGCCCTCCTAAACAGACTGGGGTGCCAGAAACTGCAAGAAACGGAGACCCGTCTGAGAGAGGGAGCTGGATGCTGTGGGAGGTCAGGGCCAAGTCTGTTGGGCTGACCCTGGAGTGACTTCTCCCTTGAGTCAATTCTGTTTTAGGGCAAAGAGCCAGCTGCTACCTGGTGCTGTATAGCCTCGGCTGGTGAGGGCGGGACACCTAGAATTGGGGTGCTTAGGACTCAGGGTCAAGCGTGTGCAGCAACCCCGGCCTCACTACCGAGGTCCACTTTTGCCTGTTGGGCTACCTTGGCATGCTCATTTGTTCGTGCCTTTAAAAAGACTTACTTGTGTGTACGCATGCGCCTGTGTCCCTGCGTATGGGCACCTGTGGAGGTCAGGAGACAGCACCAGATGCCCCTGGGCCTGGACTTCCAGGCGGTTGGCAGCTGCCCAGGCTGGGTGCTGGGAACCAAACCTCCACAATGGCAGGATGCACCCTTAGCTGTCGAGCCACCTAACACATTTTAAGATGATGTCTCTGCAGCAGACTGGTGTGGACTTCATTTTCTAGCTCAGGCTGGCCTTGAACTCAAAGCAATCCTCCTGCCTCAGCCTCCCAGGTGCTGCTAAGGTCAGTTAGGACTGTGGCCAACATGGAAGGCCAGTGTGAGCTTACTAGTCAGGTGAAAAAATAGAGAAAGCGTTTTTACATGGATTACTGAAGGCACACTCATGGTTTGTACAATAGTGAGGACAGCCTGTAAGCCTCATTCATTTGGGTCCCCAGTGACTGCAGGGTAACTGTAGCTCTTGCCACAGCCAGGTGATGTCGGCATGTAGTCTCCTTTGTAACGTGCCAGTGCCCACTGAGCTCTAGGCTTAGACCTTGTAAAGGTCAGAGGCTTGAGGCTAGCCTTATAGTTTCATGTTTTCACTCACATCTTTAAAATGCACCTTGGGTTTTGGCTGGGAAAACCACTGAAAGCCAGGGAGCCACTGCACAGGCCTCAGGACAAGCCTGCTGGCAGTGGCTAGCCCCTCGTGGCTGAGGGGTTGCTCTTCCTGCAGAATGTTCTGGCTGGTGCCTTGTTCGGGCCATGGCTGGGACTTGTGCTGTGCTGTGTGCTGACATCAGTGGGGGCCACGTGCTGCTACCTGCTTTCCAGTGCTTTCGGCAAACAGCTGGTCGTCTCCTACTTTCCCGATAAAGTGTCTATGCTGCAGAGGAAGGTAAGGTGGGGGTACACCTGAGCTCATGGGTGAGAGGAGCGGGGAGCGGGGATTTCCCACAGTGCTCTTCACCCTCTCCGGGAGCTGGGAAGGGTTCTTCTGATGCCTTTAGGAGGCACAGACCTGTGACCAAATCCTACTTCTTGTCCTTACTGCTCTGTGGCTTGGAGTTAAGTTTCTGACTCCTCTGATTCCTGGACACTATGTTCTTATTTGTTACTTTATTTTTTTAGTTACTTTTGTGTGTGTGTGTGCGCTTGTGTGCGTGCGTGCGTGTGCGTGCGTGCGTGCGTGCGTGCGTGCGTGCGTGCGTGTGTGTGTGTGCGCGCGCGCGCGCGCGCGCATGTACACATGTAGAAGCCTGAAGCTCACTGATTTGGCAACAGTAGCTGCTCAGCAAACCTCATAGATCCCCTGTCTCTGCCTCTCAGTCCTGGGATTCCAGGTTTGTGCTGTTATCCCGGGCGTAGGTGCTGGCAACCAAACGCAGATCCTTATGCTGACATGGCTGGCGCTTTACTTCTGAGCTTTTCCCCCAGCCCAGTTTTTTTGTTTTGGTTTTTTGCTGTATTTTGTTGGCCTCAAACTTGTGGAAGTCCTCCTGTTTTCAGCCTCCTGAATTCCCCAAGTGTGTGAGCCACCGGGTCAGCTGGTACTTGTGGGTCAGGGAGGAGCTGTCCAGCCTCAGACCTTGCTGGAGAGCCGGTTCCCCTCTCCTGACGCTGGGCTTTCTCTGCAGGTGGAGGAGAACAGAAATGGCCTGTTCTTTTTCCTGCTGTTTCTCAGACTCTTCCCCATGACACCCAACTGGTTCTTGAACCTCTCGGCCCCGATTCTGAACATCCCCATCGGGCAGTTTTTCTTCTCAGTGCTTATCGGTAAGATGGGGGCAGGGTGGCGCTACCCTCAGGCAGGGCACCTGCAACCAGGGCATGTGCTTGTCTTCCAACAGCACCCTCAGGTCTGGACTCGACACTGTTGTCTCTCTTATCTCAAACCTCCGCTGGCTTGAATACGAAACCCGTGCAAATGCTCTTGGGACAACTAAGGATTGCTCCTTCCCTGGCCACATTTGGTGGTGTTCCTTGTGTGCCTAGCATGTGCTTCGTTCGCACTGTGGTTGAACAGGATCGTCTCTGTAAAGCACGTGTGGCTTGGCTCCAAGAAGTGACAGCAGGCTGAAGGGCTGGCTGGCGCAGAGCGAGGGGCTTCCAGCTCCTTTGACTAAGGGGCCTCATGGAGGGCTGGCATCAGGGAGGCCCCTGTCTGCCTTCTGAGGACTGCATGGCCATTAGAAAGCCACTTTTCTGCAGGAAATCATGTAACAGGATTAGAGCTGGGTTCGGAGCAGTGTTTCCTGAAGTGTGAGCTTCAGGGCCTCCTTTACTGGCAAGTTAAAGTGATAACACCCTGCCCACCGTGAGCGTCACCCTCTCCCTGCAGTAGACCCTCACACTCCTGAAACCATAGGCAAAGGTGCTCAGGCCTCCTTAGAGTGAGGCGGGAACGGCGTTCAGGGGTTTATGTCCAGGTTAACAAGCGTGCCCTGGGGCACGTGCTGTTAATAGGGATGTCTGAGAGGAATTGGAAGGAGGCTGACCATAGCCAGTTCCCATCATAGCAGCTTGCTGAGCACCTCAGCGCCTCAGCTAAAGGGACCTAACACCTTGTCATTAGCCAAGTGGCCCCAGCTTGGAAAGACTCTGGAGACAGAATTCCTTCCTGAGTGCCGAGCTGTGTGACCTTGAATGGTCCAATCATCCTCTCCCATATACATCGTCACTACAGTAGGGGACGGGTAAGCAGGCTCCCAGCCAACCAGGAGCTCAGGAGTGGGGCCAGGGAAGAGGCTTCTGGCTCCCGCATGAATGTTGCTCCAGGAGCAAGGAACTGGGGTCTCTGAGGTGGAGCTGGTGAATGTATTTTGTCTCATTATTTGTCTTGTTTGCAATATGGCTGTGTTATATAGCCTAGGCTGGCCTCAAACCTTCGGTGTCTTTGCCTCAGCCTTCCATGTGCAAGAACTGTAGGCATCTACCACACGTGGCTTAAGAGTTCTTTGAGACAGGGTGTCACAATAGAGCTCTGACTGACTCTCAACTCACTCTGTGTAGACCAGGGTGCCTCAGAACTCACCGAAGTGCATCAGCCTCTGCCTCCCAGGTGCTGTGCCCCTTTCGCCTGACTTAGGTGTTTTTTTCTTTTTTTCTTTTGGTTTTTCAAGACAGGGCTTCCCTGTGTAGCCTTGGCTGTCCTGGATGCGCTTTGTAGACCAGGCTGGCCTTGAACTCACAGCGATCTACCTGCCTCTGCCACCCGAGGGCTGGGATTAAAGGCATGCGCCACCACTGCCTGGCTGCTTTTTTTCTTACACATTACAGGGTTCTTTGGTGGCAGTTTCTGATTTTGAGCATGTAATCCAGGCTGGCTTTGGGTTGTTTGCTGTTCCCCTGCCTCGGCCTCCTGGTGCCACCAAGCCTGACCCTAAGGAACTGTCATGCCATCTGCTGCGTCCAGATACCATCTAAACCTTGGAGTCCGGTGCCATACTGAGTTCCCAGAGTGCAGACCATACAAAGTTGTACTCCGAAGAAACTTGTTTTGTGTGTTGGGTGTTGAGACACTTTAATGCACACTGACCATTTTACGTTGCTGAACGCCTCTCTCCCATTTGGGTCGTGCCTTCAGCAGGTGTACAGACTTAGCATTTCTCTCTCAGCTTACTCTTTGAGTTATTTTTTTCTTCTATGTGATAAATAAATTATCCTTATTGTGACATAATATACAGTTGAGTGACCCATCTTACGGCCTTTTGTCGGATGAGGCAGGCGTGGGTAGGAAGGTGGGAAGAAAAGGGAGGAGGTAGAATGTTGAGGGGTTAAGAGTTGGATAGACAGGCCAGACGTGGTGGCGCACGCCTTTAATCCCAGCACTCGGGAGACAGAGGCAAGTGGATCTCTATGAGTTTAAGGCCAACCTGGTCTACATAGTGAATCTAGGACAGCCTTGGCTTGTTACACAGAGAAACTCTTGTCTCGAAAAACCAGGAAAAACAAAAAGCAAAGAGTTGGACAGACAGCTGTAGTCACCGTTCTGAATTCATACTGGCCATCTAGTGCTGTTTCCCACCGTGCTGCTCCACTAACGCACCATTTCCCCTTTCCGCTCTCCAGGTTTGATCCCCTACAACTTCATCTGCGTGCAGACAGGCTCCATCCTGTCCACCCTCACGTCTCTGGATGCTCTCTTCTCCTGGGAGACTGTCCTGAAGCTGTTAGCCATGGCCCTGGTTGCTTTGGTGCCTGGAACCCTCATCAAAAAATTCAGCCAGAAGCACTTGGCGCTGAGCGAAGCAAGCAACGCTCACCTTCTAGACCGCAGGAAGGACGCGTGACATCGGTCCCGGGGACCACGGCCTGGACTGTGCTGCCGGCCCTGTGATGGGCGTCGTCCCTTCATTGTGCTCATTGTATTTAGTCACCCTCAAAAGGAGGTGTGCACAGTGTTCTAGTGCGTGCGGAGGCCTAGTAGAAGGGCACTCTGTGCTTGAGGGTCCAGTCCTGTTTACAGGACTGGGAAATGGACCGCTGTCTAGACAATCTTGTCCAGTAACAGTGGACTCAGTCTGTCAGGCTGGCCTCTTGCCAGTCCCTGAAATGTCTTGGGAGAAGATGCTGGTGACCTTTTTGGGCAGGCTGTGTGACATGTGTGTTCTTGTTAAGTCCCTGTGGGATCTGTTTCTCTCTCTGTCTCTCTCTCTTTCTCTCTGTCTCTCTCTCTCTCTGTCTCTCTCTCTCTCTCTCTCTCTCTCTCTCTCTCTCTCTCTCTCTGTGTCTGTCTCTTGGTTTTTTGAGACAGGGTTTCTCTGTGTAATCTTGGCTGTCCTGGACTCACTTTGTAGACCAGGCTGGCCTTAAACTCACAGAGACCTACCTGCCTCTGCCTCCCGAGTGCTGGGATTAAAGCCATGCGCCACCACGCCCGGCTCTCTGTTAGTCTCTTGAAGCGTGTGTTCTCTACCTTTTTGATGATGATCTACCTCTCCATAAGCCAAGGGAAACGTGATGACCTGCCTAGGACGTACATGCACGGCTTCAGTGCAGTGACCCCCACGATACCCCTGTCCACACCGATACTTCTAGCCGTGCTCCTGTGGTTGTGTGTCTTAACAGTTAAGCTGATCCAAACATGATTAAATATGAACAGAGCCAGTTTTGCATGTTCTGAGTGTGTTCTGTGGAAATTCTTCCCCATCCGAAGGCCGGCCTCATCTCAAATGACCATCCCCATCTTCCACCTGGGAATCCCTTCGACCTCCTCCTGCCGAGAGCATGGCGCCAGGACACGAGGTTGTCAGCCAGCGCTTCCTTTGAGTGGTTTTTTTGTTTTGTTTTGTTTTGGTTTTTTTGCTAAGAACAGCTGAGGAGTAGTTGTACTTTTTAATTCAGAAAGGAGACGGCGGTGTGATTGCCTGCCCGTGTCCCACTCACGTACAGCTGTCATTGCGTCTTCTAGCTGGGGCAGTGGGCTGTGGCCCTTGGCACCTGAGCTGATGGTTCTGTGGCCTTTGCCTTGTGGGAACAGCTCATGACAGACTCCTGAGGCATCCCCTGTGGCCTGCTGTGTTTGTCTCCGGCCTGGGCTCAGCTCAGCGGAGAGTCCTGCCAAGGCTCTCATCTAGGCCTGCTGTGCTGTGTGAGGTCGTGGGTCTTCTCAGTTTCCACAGTAAGAGTGGATTGCCACGTCACCGCTTTTTAAAAAGGCTTTCATTAAAGGAAAAGGTGTTTCTTTTTTAAAAGAGGCCTTTCTAATGAGGGGGTGAGGAGGTGGAGACTGCGCTTTGAAGCCAGTGGTTCCATGTCACGTTGGAAAAGGGAAAGAGAAAAAGGGAGTTTGCTCCCCCTTTGTATGTGTGCCCTTCCCCCGTTCAGGCTCCCCAGAAGTGTGTTCCCAGCAGGGTTTTGCACAAGTGTGCCTTATCAGGTATATAAACATATACAGGTGAAGAGTCCCCAAGTCTACGGTGACGACAGAACAGAAGAGCATGTCCGTGCATATTGCAGACACACAATTGCCCTCACCAAAGGGGCCAGAATTGGCTGAAAATCTCAATCCAAAAGGCTGGCTTAGCTCTCCACGCCCAGGAGGCTTCTGACCAAATTATATCACGTCTCAGTTCTCTCTCTCAGCTTCCTTCAAGAGTGACGGCACTGGTAACAGTTCCCCTTCAGGAAGGGCAGTGGAATGGTGCTAGACAGACAGAGTGCCTGCCTCAGCCTTTAAGGGAACCCTCCAGACAAAATGGAGCTCACAACTGTAGTGGTTGTCTCTGAAATGTATGCTCCTGGTTGCAGAACCCAGTGTGCCTTTCTCTGACATCCTGGGCAGCTTGTAGGCCACAAACATCACCTTTAGGAAAAGACAGGACCAGGAAACAAGGTCTACTTTTTGTTTAATGTCATGCATTGGTTTGTTTTCATAATCATTCTTGCTCCCATTGCTGTTCTGTACAAAGCCAGAGCCAGTAGTATTTGAGGGTGACACGGAGCAGGGGACCCGCGAGGTTGGGGGCGAGAGATGACAGAGTTCATTTTGAGACATAAGTGTTAGAAATCCATTTGCTTTAAATCTATAGGAACTCAAATTACTGTAATAAATAATTAGACAAGTCCAGAACAGACAAGGCTACACAGAGAAACCCTATCTTGAAAAACCAAACAACAACAACAACAAAAAAGAGACAGAGGAGAGAGGAAAGCAGAGAGAGAGGAGGGAGAGGGAAGGCAGGTGACCCAAAGGGTTTCCCCATCCTCTGGGAAGGGGAACTCTAGAGGTGGACAGCCACTGCGGTGGGTTGGTCATGATACATTCCCCACCCCCCGCCCCTCTCCTCTCCCTTCCATCCCCCCTCCCCACCACGTGGCTGGGACCTCTAGCTTATAGCAGTGGGAGGACCTGGGGCCAGACGCCAGCGGCCCATCCCGTGCTGTACAGTGGCCTTAGAAAGCAGGACTGTGGTTTTGCTGGAAGCTTCTTTACATCGGCCTTGCCGTCTGCCGAGGGTGTGGCACTGACTGAAATCCTTCCATCACACCTTTGCCACGTGGTGCTCCCCAAAGCCTAAGCCAGCTCTTCCCCTGTTTCTGAGAGCCGCTTGTCCCTGAGAAGTGCTCTGGGTTCCACAGGGCCCTCCACTTAGCAGCCCAGTTCAGCTCATTCTTGTTTGAATGGGTATTCCAAAGAAATGGATCCAGAGGGCCAGTCTAAAGGGAGGCAAGGGTATTGGGACACTTGTTCCATGACATCAGCAAAGAAAAACCTTGCTGCCAGGAAAGGCACTGAATCCATACTGACAGTTGAAGAAAAGACTTGACAAAAATGTCACATTATTCTCACAGCATCTCAGGGGGAAGCAAGTAACGGACTGCACACCTGAACCTTCTGTCCAGACGGGAGAAGCGTGCTTGTTTGGTACAGTGTGGGTAAAGAGATGCAAGTGCTGGCTAGTCCATTGGATTGCAGTCCAAAGGGAGAAAATAAAGACAAGTGGCCCTTTGCCTGTGGTGGCAGGCTCCTGCCAGCTTTGGAGATCTTTAAGGAGACCACCGGCATGATCCTGTACTTGCCCATCAGGGAACTCAAGATCTCGGATAGTCTGTAGGGACCAATTATGAGGCCAGAGCTGGGTTAATAAATACTTCGCACACCAAATCAAGCAAGTAGTGACCGATGTTCTGCTCTGAGGGTGTAGCAAGGCTGACAGGGAGCAGCATGGTGCTCAGTAAATGATGTAGTCCATGGCGTTTAATGCAGTGCATGGCGCATGGTGGCATGCGGTAGTGTTTTGGTTCCAAGAGAAATAAATATGGTATATATTGAACAGGGAAGGAATTCCTTGTGTCTGTTTTTTTCCCCCAGAGCCCAAGGCCTTGCGCTTACTAGGCAAGTGCTCTACCATGGAGCTAAATCCCCAACCCCATTAAAAAAAAAAAAAAGATGTATTTGTTTATTATGCATATAGTATACACCTGCAGGCCAGAAGAGGGCACGAGATCTCATTCTAGATGGTTGTGAGCCACCACAACTGAGCTCAGGACCTCTGGAAGAGCAGACAGCACTCCTAACCTCTGAGCCGTCTCCCCAGACCCCAGACCCATTTTTTAAAAAAGAGAATTTGATGTGGGAAGGAGATCTCCAGGCCTTACCCCTATGGAGCTATTGACTGTTGACTCTTTTTTTGTGGAAGTAGTCAGCTGTTAGTTTCCATGTGCCAGTAAATGATCCCAAATGGATGCGCACATGGGTACCACTAACTGGCTTAGTGAGTTACCAAAACAACAACCTCAAAACAAATGCCCTGGCTCTACCAAATTTAAGTATGAGGTTGGGAGGAGGATGTTTTAGGTGGGATACAGAAGGGGCAATGGACTGAGCATGATCATATTTCATTGTAGACATGTATAACATTTTCAAAGAATTAAAAAAATTGTATAATTAAAAACATTTGAGCCGGGAATGGTGGCGCACACCTTTATTCCCAGCACTTGGGAGGCAGAGGCAGGCAGATCACTGTGAGTTCGAGGCCAGCCTGGTCTACAAAGTGAGTCTAGGACAGCCAAGGCTACACAGAGAAAGCCCTGTCTCAACAAAACAAAACAAAACAACAACAACAAAACCATTTGAGACATAAATGCATGAGAAAAATCTGTAAGCCACTGAGTTAATAGGAACACGTTCCCACTGAGAGGATGTCAGGGGCACCTTGTGGGAAGTATGGACAAGCCTGTGTTAGTAACAAGGAATTCAAACACCATTACCTTTGTCACCTAGAATAAGTTAGGGCAATAATTTAGCACAACAGGGGCCTTGCATAAATACTAGACAGTACTTATTCAAAATGACTTCGATTCCAGGATTAACTTGGTGGAACCAAAGGCTTAAAATATTCAATCTTCAAGCAAGCCACCCAAGTCACCTTACAATGTCATCTCCATTGTCCTGGGCAGGATCTCCCACAGTCCTGCAGCTAGCTCTAACCTTAGTGGCAGTGGAAGATGTTTTTCAAGTGCACACAGGTTCTCCATTCCCGTGCTAAGCAATTTTAAGAGGGCGTGTTCCCCCCCTTCAGGGACATGATCCAGAAAAAAGAAAGAAAAATCCAATGCTTGATTGCAGTACAAAGGGAAACTCATCCTGGTAGTCAGTCAGCTGCAATCAGTGATGGAGCTTGAAATCAGCCTGGCAAGGCTTCTCAAAGCCCCAGCACGTGGTGGCAGCTAACAACACCGAAGAACTGGCTCTGACCTTTCCTGGGCTTTCCACTCAATGTTCTGGTGACTATGATGTTCTTAAGGAAACACACGCACTTTGAGCTTCTTGACTCTCACAAGGCAGGCTGTGGAGGAAACGTGGGTAGGGACTACTTTTTCCTTTTAGCCTTGTTTAGAACTATTCTTTTCTGAAACCTCCTTAATTCAGCTAAAAAAAAAAAAAAAAGTGTTGACTTTACTCCCATCCCGATGCTACAGTGACTGGAGACAGCACCACATCCCTGGCATGCCTAGATGAGGGGACACAGAGGCGGGGGGGGGGGGTTAGAATGCCAACGAAGGCTGAGGTATCAGGTGGGTTTTCTGGGAGGACCGACACGGAAAGAAGACACAGACAGAAGTTGGCCTTCTAAAGGTGTGCATGCAATGTGGCCTGGGGCTGGAGGGTGAGGAACACTGCCTCTGTCACCATATTCTCCAGCCCTGTGACCCCCCAGTGCCTATCCTCTTAAAACGCCGTGTCTGTCACAGAAGCACATGACAGCTGGCACTGTACACAGCTTGTCCTTGTGCTCCTCTCAATCTGTGGGACTCGGCGGGAAGGAGACGCCTTGCTTTGCTGTCCACTCTTGAAACTACCTCACGAGTCCCTGAGGAAACACTTTGTCTTGCTCCCTGAGCATTGAATCTCTTTTTGCCTCTATTACAAGTCCCATGGTTTTATTTGTAAGACATTTTATAAAGTTTATAGCTTTTGAACTACTTGTTCATCTACGTAGTCACCTGCATATTCAGGAGCATGTACAATCAAGTAAAAAAGAAAATCACAGTGTACCCATTGAGTGTCAGGGCCGTGCACACCTCCTCGGGAGAATGGGGGATACACGGAGGAATGTCAGGCGCTCAAGGGCAGCGCCATCCCCAGGCCTTCACGCAGGACCACAGACGCTCAGAAAAGCTCAACGCTGGCAATGGACAGCCACTGTGCTACATCATAAGCCACACCTTCCGATCGACAGAAAATCATGACAATATAAAATAAAACAAGGACAACAATGCATAACTTAGGCTCTTCTGCGTAGTCCTGCTACGGCTCATACAAAATGGAATAATTTAACAAGACAATACTGCTTTCTAAGGACGTGTTCCTTCATCTTTCCTATGAGCTAAAAATGATAGACTAAATCTCAAAATCAATGTCTTAACATAAAGTGTAAACAAAGAGGGATCAAACAGAAGACCGGCTCCAAGTCCCCTCCTGCGTTTCATTTTTTTTTGGCTGATGCAGCCAGTGGCACCTGGCCCAGGGGCACTGTTTCCATTTGGGTTGGAATGTCTTCATACCTAACATCCTTACAGGATGTAACGTCAGAAGCAGCCAGTGCAGGAGGTTGTTTGGCAAAAGCCTACATTGAAGACATAGGAATCAGGCCAATGTGCATGTATAAAAGTTCTAGATAAAGCATCTTTAAGCCAGGCATGGTGGTGCTCCCCTGTGGTCCAGCCCTCAGGGGGCTGCGAGACGTTTCCTGCTTCCAGCCAAAACTCCGCAAAGTACCAGGGGTACCCTTCACAGCCCAGGACTGTGGACACAGGAACAATCACATGCTTTTGAGAAGCTAAAATAATTCTAATTCCTGCTTAGCATCAACTGTTCCTTCTACAACTTTCCTAGTCCAAGTAAACAAAACTGCAGTGATTCAGAATAATAATAATGATAATAATAATAAAAAAAACGTAGCTTACAAGTAGCAATTAATGAAAATGTGGTGAGAGGAGTCACCTTTTGCAAGCTGCTTAACTTTGCCTTTTACAGCTACCAAAGCTCCCAAGCAAGACTTAAGATCATGAGCAAAAATAAAGATGCTTTGGGGTTGGATGCTGGTTGCACACATCCTAGCTGTTGTCTCTGTGAATCAATATGATGCCAGTAAACCACCTGGGAGAGGGGTTGCACCGTCTGCCTATATAGCTGAACAGAGCCACCCGGAGAGGGACTTCTACAGGCTTGTTTTCCTGACATAACAACGTTCTTTTTTCCTTTATCTCCCTCAGGAACCCCTTTTCTTTCCTAAAAGAAACGGCCAACAGGTGAAAAGAAAGGCAGCTACTTGGGAGAAACGGTGCTGGTCAAGGTTGTGACAGTGGCAGCATCAGAAAGGAAACATTTGCTTAAGGGCAAGACCTGATGCTGCCGGAGCCCTGGCTACCAGCGGATGCCCCGGAACCCTGGCTACCAGCTTCTACTTAAGCTTCAGATGAAATGGCTTCCAGATGTGCAGCTGCCATTCTGCCTGTGTTTTCCTCCAAGGCGCTGGTGCTATGAGAGCTCTCAGCTTCCAGGTCATCCCCACCGCTCACACGGACAAGCTGGCTGAGTTTAACGTGGCTGCACTCCCCTTGGCTTGTGTTTTAAATGTTCAGTGTATCTGCTTACTACTCTCCAAGCATGGAAGAAAAGACCCGGTCTTGTGTTCAAGCGGCAGTGACATCTCCTAGCCCCACAAATTCCAAATATTGCTCCTAAACAGCAACCTTTCCTTTTTTTTTTTTTTTGTAAAGAAATTATTGTGTCTGTGTATCATATATAGTTCACTCTTTACAATACAAAGTGTTAAAATGTCCAACAAAAATAAATATCAATGTTACAGTAGCTGGAGTATTCGGTACAATAGATCCCTGCCATTCTTGATTGAAATGCTCAGCGAAGACGTAATTTCATTTGGGTATTTCCCCAGAGATTTGACAAGTCTCATGTTCCTGCCACTAAGGCTTGTTTCTGGGATTGGGGCCACTCCTCCCAGGCAGATGCAGGAGGGAGGAGTCTAGCGCCGGAGAGGAGTTGCGATGTCAAGGTCTCCAGACCTGATGGAGAGCCTTTGTCACCAAGTGGCGGAGCTGTAGCTCTTGCTGGTCCTAACTGTGGCATCAGAACACTCCCCTTCCGAGGAGTCGCAGTCTGAGTCTCCAAACTGCACAGGGTTCTGCAAAGTCCAGACAAGAGCTCTTAGTTCTCGGCGTGAATGCTTCCCCGTGTCACAGCCCTCCCTGAAGGTGAGCACTTCCCATGTTATAGGCACTGACAACGATAATAAATGAGACTGGGCCCTGCTCTCGGGGGAGCTTAGGGAGCTATATAAAGCTGGCGATGCTGGTGGGTGTCCGTGGCCTTGTACCAGTGCCTTCACATCCTCATTTCCATAGCCTTCCAGTGTCCCAGGGATCACTTACTGTAAGTCCTGCTGAAATAGATCATTTCTTATAGACTCGATAGAAATTACACCTTTTACTGGTAAGGAAACTGACCCTCAGAGAAGGTAAGCAATGGGCCCAAGGTTACATGGCAGGCAGAGTGGCTGGGGCTTGCTTGTATCTAGGCAGCCTGAATCTAGGACTTACACTTATGAGTGGAGTGCCACACACTCCTGGCTCTCCAAAGGCTGGACTAGTCTACATAAGAAACAGCATCTGGGGCTGGAGAGATGGCTCAGCGGTTGGGAGCACTAACTGTTCTTCCAAAGGACCCAGGTTCAATTCCCAGCACCCACATGGCAGCTCACAACTGTCTGTAACTCCAAAATCTGACACCCGTAGACATACAATGCACATAAAATAAAAAGAAATAATTAAAAAGGTTAAGAACACTGGCTGCTCTTCCAGAAGTCTTGAGTTCAAGTTCCAACAACCACATGGTGGCTCACAACCATCTACAATGTGATCTAATGCCTTCTTCTGGCATGCAGGTGTACATGCAGGCAGAGCACTGTATACATAATAAATAAATAAATACTTAAAGAAAAGAAAAGAAAAGAAAAAGAACAAACAGCATCTTCTGTGCTGTAGCAGTGTCTTCCAGAGCAGAGCGAGGGCGTGGAGGGAGGGATTGGGAGGTGGAGCGAGGAGATAGGGGATCCTGAACATTTCATGTCTCTGCTTTATCTGGGAGACACTGTCCTTATTCAGGGCACCCGTGGCTATTTATTTACTTTGTGGAGGCAGCATATATGTCATCTACTGAGCAAAAGTTATAAAGGCCCCGAGGCATGAAAATACTTGTGCTGACTAGACTTTTTGTGGACTTGATACAATAGCTAGAGACCTCAGTTGAGAAACATGCTTTCGTCAGACCCGCCATAGGCACGTCTGTGGTCTGTCTCCTTGACTAAAGACTGATGTGGGAGGACCCAGCTCACTGTGGGTGGTACCATCCCTGGGCCGGTGGGCTTGGGTTGTTTAAAAAAAAACAACCCTATGGCCGCTGCTACAGTTTCTGCCTTGGCTTCTCAGTGATGGACTGCGAGCTGTAAGCTGAAATAAACCTTTCTTCCCTAGGTTGCTTCAGTGACAGAGAGCAACCGAGGAAAATATTTTAAGCCTAGAAGAGCCAGGAAGGGTGGCGTGGGGTGAGGAGGAGGAGGGAGGGGTGCCCACCTCGTAGCCGCCGCGCTCCTCGGCAGCGCACAGCTTGCCCAGAGACATCTGTGTCTTGACTCGCCTGACTGCACACTCCTTGTCAGACAGCCCATCGGAGTGGGAGGAGATCTCGATGGGGGCCTCGGGTGTCTGTGACAGCAGGTCATCCAGTGTCTCCGCCAGGCGCTCTCCCCGTCTGCCGGCTGAGTCGTCGGGGCTGTTTGAGTGGTCACTGGTGTTTCCTTCCTCCCCATCAGACACAGAGAAGTTCTCGGAGCTGAGTGTGGAGTACGAACGGCAACTGCTAATGCAGCGGTGAGGCCTGGAAACAGAAAACACGCGGGCTTAGCCAGAGGAGGGGTGCCTCCCTGCCTCGTCTGTTAGCCGAGTGACAGGAGTGCTGCCATCTCCTGCCGTCTTCCAGGGGAAGACCAAAGTCCAGATAGGTAGAAAACATTTACGCAAGAAGAGAGGAGTTATGGACTGAGCTGTGCCCTCCCTGAATTCTCTAGAATACGTATCCATCTCTCTCACGCGAGGGCACAGGAAGAGAGTGGCTGTCCGCAAGCTAGGAAGAAAGCTGTGGCGAGGAACGGAATGGCCTGTCACCGTGAGCTTGGGTTTTCAGTTTCCACCACTGGGAGAAATGTATGTTGTTCCATAAACTGCCCTCCTGTCTGTGATACTTGACGATGGCCGCACGAATACACTATCTCAGGGCGGTCCACTGGAAACCAGCAGTCACCGCAAACAAGCCCCGCTCCTCTCAAACCAGAAGCTGTGCTCTGCAGTGCGACTGGATCTGTATTCATGCTCTCGCTGTGAAGTTCTCCGGAAGTGAATCTGATGACCTATATGAACTGCTGCACAGAGGCAGCGTTCAGACACGGTGGCGGGAAGGCATCAGCACTTAGTTGAGTTTGTTTCCCTGGGCAGTGGTGCTGATGGGCCTCTGGCTGAGCCATGGGTAGCATGCTGGATGGAGCCGCAGGCTCGTGTGGGCCTTACCTCTGTCTTCGAGGAAATTCCACTTCACTGTCCACTTCCCCTTCCTCTTCCGAAGAGTCATCTCCACTCTGAGGAGGACACGGAGAAAAGGCCTTTATTGATTTTAGAATCTCCCTCTTCCCCATCTCTACTGGCCTCTGACAGGTTTAGTTTTCATCGAAAGGGGCTTAGTGAGAGCCTGAGGACAGTCTCTTTAACCTGTCCATCCCCATCTGCATAGAGGAGCTCCTAACTGGAACCCTACCACTCTAGAGGCTGAGACAGGTGGATAGCGAGGACAGCCCAGGTACACAGTGAGTTCCGGGTCATCCTGGGCTAAATTAGGCGTTGTCTCAAAAACAAATGACAAAAAAAAAAAAAAAAAAAAAAAAAAAGACAAAAAAAAAAAAAAAATCCAAACAAAACAACAAAAACCCAAAGCACTTCCCAATAAAACAAACAACACTCCAATACCAAACCAGAGCAGCTCAGACCAACACACACACACACACACACACACACACACACACACACACACACACACACACACCCTCTTTCTTCAGCATCAGGTGTCCTGTTTCCATGACAACAGGCTCTTTGCCAGGTGCTAGAAGACACACAACTTTCCCTTTGCCTTCAGGAGGGGGAAGCCACATGCAAGTGTCCTGGAAACAGTGAGCAAGAGGAAGCAGGCGAGCTCTGGGATTTGGGACTCTGTCCTGTCACTGCTGCCACAGGGGCTCTGGGGCTTTTCATAGGAACCCCACCCAGATGGAGCTTTCCAGCTCTGCAAAGGCCAGCAAGGGCTTTTCTCTTTCTATATCAATCGTTTTGCCACTAATACTGTGGCTATGCTAAGCCATATGGTGTGTAGATGTCTGATCGCCCCGTATTGATACTCAACTCTAGTGATGGTGCAGTCACACAAATCATATGCCGCTACTTTCCTATTATTATTATTATTATTATTATTAGTTTGTTTTTTGAGACAGGGTTTCTCTGTGTAGCCTTGGCTGTCCTGGACTCACTTTGTAGACCAGGCTTGCCTCGAACTCACAGAGATCCGCCTCCCTCTGTCTCCTGAGTGCTGGGATTAAAGGCGTACGCCACCATGCCTGGCCTACTTTCCAATTTTTAAAAAAGGCTGTCCCAGCACTTTTACGGAATCCACAGGTTGGCAGGGACAAGGGTGCTCTGGCTGGGACTGAGAGGATCACTGGGTTCTTTGGTTGATGTGAAAGGCTGTGCATGTGCATGCCTGACAGCTAATCTTCCCCAGAGCACCAAAGACAGAAAGTCAGCCACAGGTGAAAGCAACTGTCCTTACCCCAGCATCACAGTACCCTGGATTACAGTGGTCCCACCACTGATGCAGTGGGAAGGATCCAAAGGCTGGGGGAAAATTTACATTTTAAAAGCCAGTTCTAAAACATCACAATTTTATTCATTGTATTTTATTTTTGACATACATTTTTTTTTTCTTAAATAGGAAAGACAGTGCTGGAGTTAGTTGTCCTAATTGCCAAGATAAGCGGCTATTTTTAGGAACACCCACTGAACTGCATCTTGGGAAAGAGAAACTGGGCTGCTGTGGGGTGTGCAGTCAATGTGCTGTGTGCTCTGGGGGCCTGCAGAGCCGGAGGTGGCATCAAAGTGTCAGTAAGGATGCTCAAAGGTACATGGGGCGTGGAGTGACTGAGAAAAGGTGTGGGTTTCTTTTGAGGTTGGTTAGCCAGACCAAGGCTGGTGAGCTGGCTGGGGGCGAAGGCATCTGCCATCAAACAAAAGAGGCTAATGTCAGCAGGCTGCCTTCCAGATGCCATGCTAGACGCTTTCATTCATGTAGTCTTCAAATCAGCCAGCATGGCTGAGTCCACTACTGGGCTCTCTGTGCACGGTGACAGATTCACAGAGGTGCTAGGTGGATGACCCTGGCTTTGAACTGCCTGACTCCCAAGCTTAGAATGTCCAACACCAGGCAGCCCGTGGAGGAGACAGACAGTTCGCAATTCAGAACCAGCTGGGTCAAGGTGGTTGCTAATGTTTCCTAAAGAATAACATAAAGAACATTAGCATGGGTTGGGGAGGGGGAGCAGTGGTGTAGAAACACAGGCTTTAAAAAGCTATGTAGCCTGGGGCTGGAGAGATGGCTCAGTGGTTAAGAGCACTGTCTGCTATTCCAGAGGTCATGAGTTCAATTCCCAGCAACCACATGGTAGCTCACAACCATCTATAATGTGATCTGATGTCCTCCTCTGCCTGTAGATGTACATGCAGGCAGAGCACTGTATACATAATAATAAATAAATAAATCTTTTTTTAAAAAGCTATGTAGTCAAACGGATGCAGGAAATGCTGGACGGCACAGTTTACTATGCGGCTTCTCCAAGACCATGTTTGCCATCGCACACCAGCAATCTCCATTTCCTGAACTTCCTTGTGACGCCCCTCAGGACTGGAGTTGCCCAGACATTTTGACCCTGTGCCCTTAATATATGGTTACACCAGGCCCCCAGTTCAGTAACCCCCCAAATGTACTCCCTGGCGCACCGCTGAACCACTGTGGAGGGGATCTTTAGAGTAAAAGAAACCTCTGTGGTTTGTTGGCTCACTCTTTCCCCAAATGCACACCTTTTAATGTCCAAGTTTATACCGGGCATCACGCGATTGATGTTGCCATCCTCTGACGGCAGCGACAGGCTACTTTTGCCATACCTTACCTTGTGAAGGGGCCGCGGCTTTTGAGGTAGCATTGGGGGTGTGAATTGATGAGAAACACCAGATTGACAGCCATTAAATCCATTTGCCTCCGTTCTCTCAGAGCTTTGGGCATTTCCCCAAAGAGGATTGTGTGTTGGCTCAGGTGTGGGAACATCTAAAGACCCAGAATGCTCTGGCCTGCACTGGAAACAGGGATCATAAGGTTCCGCCTGGCAACAGCCCCAGGGTCCGACTTGGTCCCGGTCAAGTTCTGAATTTCTCCAGCAATCTGCTGCCATGGCTGTGGAGATGAGGTCCGGGCTGGAGCCAGGCATCTGTCTCTGCGCATGGTTGCTGAGTGGACTCCGCAGGGCCGCCGCCGGGCCAAAGTACCTCAGGTTATTGGCGCAGGTTGCAATATCCTGACCGTGAGTGTTGAGTCTGGGATGGCGGCTCTGTGGCAGGGCGGGAGGGAGTTGCTGGTATTGCTGCTGAAGAGGATCATGCTGAAGGACGGGAGAGCACTGAGCCTGAGCGTGGTGCAGGTAGCTGGGGTGTGGGGAGTTTTCCTGGGCTGGCTGGCTTTTCAAGATGGCTGCAAAGTCACTATGGCTGCCCCTGCTAGTCCCTCGGCGGTGACGCGGTTTGCTTCGGTATCGGCTCTTGGTGCTTGAGGCGCCCATTTTGGGACTTGCAGACAGAGGGGACGCACTGGGAACCACTTCTGTACTGGGGATGCTTTCGGAACGCAACAGGTCTGGCCTGGGAAGGAGAGCAGATCTGTTTCAGACACATCAAAAAACATGTTGGATAAAATATGCTAAGCTTTACAGTACACTCTTGGGTTATAGGTTTGCAATGCTGGGGAGCAGATCCAGTGTCATGTGACTACCAGGCAAGCGCCCTCTTCTGCTCAGCTACACCCGGAGCCCTACACACTCTGTTGTTATTGTACGTGTGCTTGTTGGAGGTGGTGCCTCACTCTGTGGCCCGGGCCAGTCTCACACTCATGGCAAGCTTCCTACTGCAGCCTCCAGAGGCCCGGAACTGTTAGAGTGAGCCAGCTACGTGGCTTACACAGTCTTTTAGTCAGCACTCAACTGACACGGGGTTTACCCCATGGAGACAGCAGGTGTACACAAGAGAACCCTTTAATGTCACAGTACAGTGCCGGATAAAACAGCAAAAGCTGGGAAACACTCTAAATGTCCACTTCCAGACATTTCCTTTTAAAATTTAATTTATTTTAATTATCATTGTGGGGGAGTACATATGGTGTGTGTGTGTGTGTGTGTGTGTGTGTGTGTGTGTGTGTGTGTGTGTGTGTGTGTGTTTCACAGTGCATGTATAAAGGCCAGAGAACAACGCTGGGGGAATTGGTCGTCTCCTTCCACCATGGGATTTGGGGACTGAACTCAGGTTCTCTGGTCTGTTTACTTTTTACCAGGTGAGCTCTCTCACTGGCAGCATTTATTTCTCTGTGCTCTGAGTCACTAACACACACACCTTGTTCTTTCCAGTTCTGTTCCACAGGGTCCTTACTGTGTTCCCCGTGATCCCGGCTGTCGGCTCGGCACCCTCGGGCCGAGCTACGGGCGCGGGAGCTTGCTCACATCAGACATCAGTCTAATGATGCACCTGGGCGAGCTGTTCATCACAAAGGAAACGGACGTCTCACTCTGTGGCCCGGGCTAGTCTCACACTCGTGTCACTCTTCCTACTGCAAGCCTCCTGAGTAGGTACCACAGAACAAACCTCAGGCTCAGCAGGCAAGATCTAAAATGTCCGAAGAGTTTGCCCTAGCCATGGTCTCCTGTAAAGATGAGACCGTGTGTTAATCCATGCTTGTGTATGATGGGTCCTAGCAAGGAGTCTGATTTACAGCCGGTACTCAATGAATCCTAAGGGCAGGCAGGAAAGGAGGGGTCAGAGAGGGTAAAAAAGCCCAGGAGGTTAGGCAAAGGCAGCAGGAAAGGGCTAGGGAGAAGCGACAGTGGATTTCCACTCTTCCTTCCCTCTTTGAGACAGGGTCCCTAGCCCAAGCTGGCCTTGAACTTTGCTGAGATGACCTTGAGCTAATCACCCTGCCTCTACTTCCTGAGCGCTGCTGCTGCGACTGCAGGCGCGTGTCACCAGGGCCTGTTTATACCATGCTGGGCACGGAACCTGGGCCTTTGTGCGTGTTCTAAGAGTACTCTACCATATGGCCTATGTCCCCAAGCTAACATTCCACTTTTATCCTAATGGAGGGAGCCTCGCTCAGCTGTGCTCCAGTGCCTACAGGGCCAGTGTGAGGGTCACAGGCAGGGGGAAGCCGGAACATCAAAGTACAGCCCAGCCCACATGTAACAAGCAGTTCCTGAGCTGATCAACGGGCTCCTGCAGGTCAGCCGTGTTCCATGTTTGGGGCCAGACAAGACACCCAGCAGGAGGAGGTTTCAGAGCTCGAGGGGCTACACATTCCTTTTTTAATTTTTAATTTTTTAAAAGAATTACTTATTTATAGCATATATACAGTGTTCTGCTTTCATGTATGCCTGTACACCAGAGGAGGGCACCAGATTTCATTATAGATGGTCATAAGCCACCATGTGGTTGCTGGGAACTGAACTCAGGACCTCTGGAAGAGCAGACAGCGCTCTTAACCACTGAGCCATTTCTCCAGCCCCCACATTCCTTTTTTTGTTTGTTTTTTAAACAGCAGAAACACTCTCTCAGCTAATTCTGAGGCAGCCAGATGCAGTGGCCCTGGTTGAAAGAGGGCATGCAGCAAGCAGTCCCCTCTGCATGCTGTCCCGGCCCCTCCCAACTCAGCTGCGGCATCTGACACACCACCATGCAAGCCCCGGAATCCTGCGGACACTGCTGCTGGTCAGCTTGTGCTGTAGAGAGGACCTGGGCAGAAGAGGTTCAAGGGCTTCTCCTGGGACAACAGACAACCCAGGGTTGGGTTAGCATGCACTTGCACGGTAACCGGCGTTGGGCACCCAAGGGAGAGTTGAGGAGAAAGCGTCCCAAGTTAGGTGACTGCAAACCTCACAGAGTGACCTTGCTCAACCACTTCGCAGCCTGCAACACGCCTCATGATTTGCGAAGTGCCTGGCTCTGACTGTCACATCGGTACTTCATAAGGGCATTGAGTATCACGGGTGGTGGCGGTGGTGGCTTGGCATCACCAAGCAGAGTGATCCTTTGACCTGGAGTCTTTTACTCTAGAGCACAGTTCTTTCCCACTCCAGGCTTCTCTTTTAGATGTCTCCTATGGAAAACAGGCTGGGAGGACCTACATGAAACTCCAATGGCCAAGAGGGGACTCTTGACTGAAGGACTCCATCAGATTTGCCTGCGAGTATAACTGTGAGGGGTCTTCTTCACGGTTAACGTAGGAGAACCTAGCCTACCGCGGGCTGGGCATTCCTAGACATGTGGCCTGGGCTGTAAAAGAAAGGTAGTAGAGGGCTGGAGAGATGGCTCAGAGGTTAAGGGTGCTGACTGCTCTTCCAAAGGTCCTGAGTCCAATTCCCAGCACCCACATGGTGGCTCACAACCATCTATAGTGAGATCTGGTGCCCTTGGCCTGCAGGCGTACATGCAGGCAGAGTGCTGTATACCTAATAAATAAATCTTAAAAAAGAAAAGAAAGGTAGTTGAAGGTGAGCAGTGCTCCTCCACGGTCTCTGCTTCAGTTCCTCTCCCCAGGTTCCATCTTGAGATCCTGCTCTCCTTCCAGGGACTATGGGCTGTAACTTGTAAGTCAAACAAACCTCTTCCCTCCCCAAGCTGGTTTTGGTCAATGTTTGAACATAGCAACGGAAAGCAAATGGAAGCCAGCAGCACCCTTCTGGCTCTCGACTGGGACTGGAGCTTCAGGTGGTGGCTGGCTTCTCTTCTCTCCGGCCTCTCCCAAGGTCTCTGAATCTAGGACTGAACTGTCCAAATAATCTAACATTTCCACCCTTGATGGTGACAGGCAGGGCAGTGTCTGGCAGGCTGCCCGCCTTGGGTTCGGCTCTTCGGCTCACTCACAACATCAACTCCTACTTTTGAGTTGCATGGTCCCTTTTGCTTCCTGGGTGCACTTGGTCTTAAAACTGTGGGCAGAGAAGAGTCAGTGAGTGGACTCTGCCTCTGATCAGTAAAAGAGACGAAAGCAAGGCTTGTGCAGGCTATTGCTGAGAACTGCTTCTCACCTCTCCACCAGAAGATGGTTGGGGCAGTAAGTAAACAGAAGCCTGGAATCAGCTCATGGTGTGGTCGTTAGGAGTTAGGACTGTACCAGTTGTTCCATGCTGGAATGTCCCCTGTTAGCGCAGCCTCCTAAAACCGTTCTTGGTGCTCAGGAGATAAGGGAACGGCTGACAAGTGTGACCTCGTGAAGTTAAAGAGTGTCTCCTCAATGAAGGAAGCAAGTTTACTAAATGAAGGGACAGCCTCCAGAACAGGATGACAATCCTTGCTAGCTGCCCATCAGACGGGCATCAAGATGGAGAAAAACAAAGAGCCTCTGCCCCCCAAAAGAAGTGGCCAACTCACATGGTGGCTCCTAACTATCTACAGTGAGATCTGGTGCCCTCTTCTGGTATACAGGTGTACAAGAAGGCAGGAGACTGTATACATAATAAATAAATAATTTTTTAAAAGCAGGCTAAGGAATTGAACAGAATATCTTCAGCAGAAGAATTACAAATGGCTACTAACAACTCTCAAGTGTTCAACAGGGCTGGGGACATGGCTCAGTCAGCAAGGTGCTCACCACATAAGCTTGATGGAATGAGTTTGATTCCCATCACCCATGTGTATAAAAAGAAGCCAGGTGTGGTGGCGTGGCCTTGTAATCTCAGCTTGGAGTGGGGCTGAGTTGGGGGAGGAGAAGGGGAAGGGGAGGCAGAGGCAGAGAGATTCATGGGACCTGCTGGCCAGCCAGCCCAGCCTACTTAGTTTCAAAACAAAACAAAAACAAACAAACAAACAAAATGATGTGGATGTCATCTGAGGAACAACAGTCAAGAATGACCTCTTCTCTCCAGATGTACATATGTACATACATACATGTGCACACCTATGTGTATATGCACACACAAACTGAAAAAAAAACAACAACAGTGTTTCACACCTCTAGCCATCAGGGAAATGCAAATTAAAACTACTTTGAAATTCCTTCTCACCTCAGTTAGTGACTCTCATCAAGAAAACAAATGACTACAAATGCTGGCAAGGATGTCAAGGGAACTTGTTCACTCTTGGTGTGGGTGTAAACTGGTGCGTCTGGAAGTCAAGAGGCTCCCCAAGAAGCTAGAGCCAGAGTCAGCTTGTGACCAGTCTTACCACTCTTGGGGACACCCCTGATGGACTGCGGGCCCTAATAGGCAGAGTCATGCACACACGTGTTTACTGCAGCTGTACTTACAACAGACAGGAAATGGAAACAGCCTAGTTACCCATCAACAGAAGAGTGGATAATGGGGAGGAGGTACATATGCACAACGGGATTTTTTTAGTCAGCTGTAAACAAAAAATATTATGAATAACAATTATGAAAATTGACAGATCTGAAAAATATTATAAAGTATGGTAACCCAGGCTCAAAGACAAACACCCTGTGTTCTTTGTCATATGTGGATCCCAGCTTCAAATGTAGACGCATGCATTTATGTGTGAGTGAGCAATATGTGGGGGACAGGAAACTAGCAAGGGCCCCTGAGAGTCAGGGGAAGAGCTTTAGTGGAGAGGAATGGAAGGATTACAGAATATACCTGCTATGGGGGGAGGAATACTAGGGGTGAAAGGGTTTGAGCAGGCATAGGGAGCAGGGATATGGGGGGAGGGGGAGAGAGAGACAAGAGTTGCATGGAGGGTCAAGGGAATCTAAGCAAGTATGGAAATGGCATAAAACTCTGCTACTTTCCAAATTAATGAAATTTAAAAGACAAACATGCTTTCTTGGCTTGTGTTTTCTCCTTCCTATTTTCCTACTGCATTTGGTTCAAGTCTTACAGGGCCAGGCTTGGGACGTTCTCTGGCATGTGGGAATTAGAAGGCTCACAGATTTTGGTAATTCTAAAAGGATGAAAAGTATTCTAAGATGTTTTTGAAGGTGCTAGGCATCAAAGCCTTGCTCTACATTGAAGCTCACCCTCTCTAAAGATGTATCTCCACTCGCTAATGCTGAGATGAGACCAATATAAAGCAAGTACAATAAAAGGGGAAAGAAGCCGGTGGTGGTGGTGCATGTCTTTTTTTTAAATTTAATTTTATTTTTATTTATTGTATATGAGTGCTTTATCTGCAGAAGAGGGCATCATATTACATTATAGATGGTTATGAGCCACCTTGTGGTTGCTGGAAATTGAACTCATGACCTCTGGAAGAGCAGGTGGCACTCTCAACCACTGAGCCATCTCTCCAGCCCCGGTGGTGCATGTCTTTAATGCCACCACTTGGGAGGCAGAGGCAGGTGAATTTCTGTGAGTTGGAGGCCAGACTGATCTATAGAGTGAGTTCTAGGACAGCCAGGGCTACACAGAGAAACCCTGTCCCAAAAAAAACCAAACCAACCAAACATACAAATAAATGGGGAAAGAATGATTTCTTAAAAGTTAAACCCTGGGGGGCTGGAGAGATGGCTCAGGGCTTAAGAGCACTATCTGCCCTTCCAGAGGTCCTGAGTTCAATGCCCAGCGACGACATGGTGATTTATACTCTATAATGTGATCTGATGCCCTCTTCTAGTGTGCAGGTGTATATGCAGATGAACATTCATTTACATAAAATAAATAAATCTTTAAAATTGAGTTTGAGGCCAGTCTGGGCAACTGCCTAACAAACAACCCCCCCAAAAGTCATAAAGTGTACCTCCATTCAGAGGTGGAGTAAGGGAGTTACTTACTTGGTTAGGTGTATGTAATCATCAATGGCCAGTTCTCTAAGTAAACATATTGATGAAGTATGCACAGACCACTGTGTCAAAAATCAAGAGTTACCATGAACTCAGTTCTGTTTCTTAGGGTTGTAAGAATAGAAAGAAATTCCGTGTGCCATGATGATACCGTTTACCCATGAAGATACTGGCATTGAGAGAGGCCAGGTGACATGGCCTAAGGCGCACACTTCCAAAGCAGGGCCGGAGTTTCAACCCAGATCTGGCATATGCTTTTCTTTCCTGTGTCTGGGCTAAGATAAGGTGCCTCAGATAGTAAGAAATGAGACTGCTAGGGTCTAAGCCATGCTCTCTCTCGTCTTCCTTCTTGGTTTCAGCTACAGAGGCGGCCATACCCACCACACTCAGGGAAGGCCTTTTTACGGGTATCCTCGTCTATCTAGCTGTCTGATGGATGGACACGGTTGTCTCACCGCTTAGTCTGCACTCCGGCCTTGTGAGGCACACCCTTCCTTTTCATGAGCTTCTCCATGGCGTTGGGGTGGATTATTGGACGGACAGGGTGTCGTTTGTAGGTCCCAGGGTACTTCTTTTCCACTGCTTGCTCTCGCCTGTGGGACAGAAAACAAAACAAAACAAAACAGAACAAAACACTCCTTGGTTTTCGTAGACAGAAGGCAGGATAGAAGATGGTGACTGTGGAACTAGAAAATAGAAAACACCCTCCTACTCTCCTGCTTACAGAAGAGAAAAAGACAGGACCTAATGGGGGGGGGCCTAACCGGAGCGCTAGGTGAAGCATCTTCCACCGAACAGGTGCATGCTGGGGAGATGGCTCAGTGGTTAAGAGCACTTGCTGTTCTTCCAGAGGACCTGAGTTTGATTCCTAGCGCCCTTGTCAGGTAGTTCACAGCTGTCTGTAACTGCACACTCAGTGGGGGCGTAGAACTAAACAGAGTTCTCAAGACAGGAAACACAAGTGGATGAGAAGAAGCGTGTTTAAGAAATGTTTAATGTCCTGGGACATTAGGGAAATGCAAATAAAAACCACTTTGAAATGTCATCTTACCTTCTTAATTAGAACAGTTGAGATTAAAAACAACAGGCAAACAACACCCAAAAACAACAGGCAAACAACACCCCAAAACAAATGATGAGGAATGCTAGCATGGGTGTGGGGAGAGAGAACCCTGATTCGGTGCTGGTGGGGTGTGACCAGGTCCAGGCACTATGGAAATCAGTGTGGAGGCTCCTCAGAAAGCTAGAACTAGATGCCAGGAATCGATGAAGGAAAAGGTGATACATTTACACAGCAGCATACTGTTCAACTACTTAAAAAAAAAAAAAAAATGGGGCTGGAGAGATGGCTGAGCAGTTAAGACCAGTGGCTGTTCTATGGATCTGGGTTCGATTCCCAGCACCCACTCCCATGAATCTGACACCCTCTTCTGTCCTTTATGGGCATTGTATGCGCATGCTGCACAGACATCATAATACACATATAATTTTTGGCTACATTTTTTAAAAAAAGAAAACAAAATAGAAAGATTTCAAAAAGAAGAACAACTATAGAATTGGCCGGTAAGTGGCTGGACCTGGAAACAATCATTCTGAGTGAGGTAACTAGCCTTTCACTTGCAGATATTAGCTCTGAATTTTCCGATAGGTACGTTTCATTTGGAATATCCGTAGCAGTCAGGGCCATACTAAGGGGTGCAACATGGTGGTGGTGGGGGGCTTAAAGGGGAAGGAGATATAACACATTGGTTTAAAAGCTCAAAGAGGAGGAATGCAACAGGAAGGGTTAAATTGGCATGGGGAATGGTAGAGCAGGCTAGAAGAGGGGATATGCAAAGGAATAAATAACTCTAGAAACTTTTCAAAACAATTAAATGGAAACCCACTTACTATTGTAGAAGCTTACACACATAAACACACACACACACACACATACACACACACACACAGAATAACTTTAGAAACTTTTCAAAACAATTAAATGGAAACCTACTTACTATTGTAGAAGTTTACACACACGCGCGCACACACACACACACACACACACACACACACACACACACACACACACAGAGAGAAAGAGAGAGAGAGAGCGAGAGAAGTTACCCTATAGAGGCTTACCAATGCCCTTACTAGACATCACAGGCTGACAAATAAAATGCGTAGTGTCAGGATTGGGCTACTTCTTTTGTAGTTTTTGGCTCCATTGAGCTTCCATAGGTGCCAAACGCAACAGGCTACTGCCAGAGCTCTTGGTTACCCTCTAGAAGTTGACAATAAGCCCCCATGGCTGAAGCTCTCACACTTGAGTCACAGAGCATGGGTTGGTGAGTACTGACCTGGAAGCTTCCTCTCTACTGGCTAGCTTTCACAGTGCTGGAAGGTGCTACACACTGGAGGAGGAGAGTGGTTATCAGTCTTTCCTGCTGGGAACCCCGAGGCCTACAGTGATGACCAGCCTAGCAAGGCATGCTCACTGGTGCAACATGGCACTCACAGCACAGGAGTAACAACCAGTCTCTCATTTGGAGCTTAGTCCCACTCCATTACACGAAGCCCACATCTGGCATCACTGTCACACCAAGCATCTCCGGCTCGATAGGTCACAGGCCCTAGGTGAGAACTTCCTATGGCTCTGCTAAATGGACATAGTATTAAGTCGATGCCTAACGACGTCTCTTTATACCTGGAGATTTATGCCTCTCACTGTCCTCATCTGGGAGGTGGTGATGAGTACAGCGACCAGCAGCCGGCCGAGGTGCAGCGACATAAGAGGCTGCTGTGGAATGCTCAGCCCTAAATGGAACACAGATACTGTCCCCTGTCCTCCCAGAGGCTCAGACGTCACGGTGGAAGCAGGGGCAGAAAGACTGTAGGAGCCAGAGGTGGTAAACAAATACAAGAAAACAGTGTCCTTTGGGGACAAAGGGACAGTTGCACACATGAGTTTAAAGTGGGTAGGACAGAATGCACAAGCTCAAACCAAGTCCTACTAAGGAAAGGGAGGCATGACGCGAAGGCCCTAGCCTAGGCCAGGAGCTGCTGGCGATCGGTGGCTGCTCAGAGATGGAGAGTTGGTTTTCTTCAATATTGGCCATGAGGGGGCATGAGCTTGGATGGGTAGGGAAGTGCGGGCGGGTCTGGGAGGAGATGGTCAGAACTCAGCTCGGTCTGTAAAGGTCCCAAATAGCTAACTTGAAAAATACCTCAAGTAGAAGAGAGGCCCCATTTGTATTCATAGTGTGAAAATTGTAAGCGGGCGGGTCTGGGAAGAGATGGTCAGAACTCAGCTCGGTCTGTAAAGGTCCCAAATAGCTAACTTGAAAAATACCTCAAGTAGAAGAGAGGCCCCATTTGTATTCATAGTGTGAAAATTGTAAGCAAAATATATACAGTAAGTTATTTTTTAAACAGAGAGAGAGGGGTGGTGGTCGGTGCAGAGTATTTTCAGTTGCCTACAAGTTCTGAACCACACTTACCAGACACCAGCTTGTTGTATCTGAAGGCTGTCATTGAACAAGCAGAAGGGACTGAGACTAAGTTACCTCAACTCTGTTCTGTTCTCACCTCAAACTCATGCATGACCTTTCTCTTCCCCAACACGATCAAGCACAGAAGCTTTGCTACCATCAGGGATCCCTTTGCACGGTGCTTTACTTTCCAAAGGTCAGTGAGTCACTGAGTGTCCACGCTAAATTCTTCTGGAAAGGAAGCCCCTCTCTGAACCACGTGGCAGAGTTAAATGGTCGCGTATCAGCCCTGCAGCAACGCTAACAAGCTTTACCCTTACCCTGGCAGGGACCTGGGGACAGTGAGTGCTTAAGGAGAGCTGACTGAATAACAAACACATCTGCATGTTCACTGCAGTGGAGCAAGAGCAGCTCCTCCCGCTGACTGACAGACAGAGTGGCGAGCAGACTGGCATGGGCCTCAGTACGTACTTGAGGAGCTCCTTCTCCCGCATTTCCAGCTGCAGCATGATGGCGCTCAGCTCCATGTACAGATTGTTAGCCCGCTCAAGCTTTCTCTCATAGTGCTCTCGAATATCCAGGGCGTGCCTGTCAATGAAAACACAGGGTGAACAGAGACGAGACAACTCTGATGAGCCATGTGCAGTGGCTGACTTCAAAGCACTAGCTCCAGGAGCCTCTGTTTTTACTTTTTTTTTTTTTTAAATTGTTGGTTTTTTGGTTTTCGTGACAGGGTTTCTCTGTGTAGCCTTGACTGTCCTAGACAGCTTTGTAGACCAGGCTGGCCTCAAACTCACAGAGATCCGCCTGCCTCTGCTTCCCGAGTGCTGGGATTAAAGGCGTGCGCCACTGTGCCCGGCTCAAATTTTTCTTAACACAAGGAGTCAGACGAGGAGTGGGAGATGGGGAGTCTGAGCTGTGTGTTTTATCCTAAGCCCACCCTCCCCCGCCCCCACCCCTGGCACACGGAGAGCCGGGCAGGCCACAGATAGAATAAGAACACACTGTATGTGCATTTTACCGTCTTCATACAACTCACATTCACACGTGAATGGAGAGAGTGTAACGTTAACACCATGATCACATTCTTATCCACGGCACAGGGCTTGTCTGCCTAGTGTGGTCTCAATGCTCCCCCTTAGATCCAAATGTAAACCGTCACCCATAAGGTGGCGGTGCTGGAGGAGGTGGCACGGAGGTAATAGAGGGAGCCCTTGTGTTTCTCCACTGGGTGAGGACACATGCTGTGCCATGAGGTGATAACGGGTCTTCACCAGATACTGACTTTGCTGCTGGTTTGATGCTGAACTGCCCCACTTCCAGAATCATGTGCAGTGCATGTCTTCCATTTATAAACTGCTAAATCAAAGGCATTTTTGATATAGAGGCCTAACTGCCCAGTACAGTGGTTGTCTGGAGGTGGGGAAGTGGAGTTTATAAATCCCTGCCCTCCAACGCACCGAGAACAGCGGACGTGCCCTACAAATCTCTGTTGCAAAGGGTTATAAGGGAGGGAAACAGTCAGAGGAGAGGGTCAAAGTTATACACAAAGGAAGCCATGTGTGCGTGGGTGTACGCATACCACGCTGTGCTTGTGGAGGTCCGAGGCTGCCTTAAGTGTTCTTCCTCACCCAGCGCGGTGCTGGTCAGGGGCTCTGTTTGCCTGTGCACTGCATGCCCCAGGCTGGCTATCCATCAGCTTCTGGGGAGTCTCCTGCCACTGCCTCCTCTCTTGTCCCGGGAGCTCATGGGTCACAGAGAGCTGCCACAGGAAGCCCGGCTTTCTATGGGCTCTGGGAACTTGAACTCAGGTGTTCATACTCCTGTGGCAAGACCTTCACTCACTGAGCTATCTCTCTAACCACGGGGTAACTTTTTATTGTTCAAATGTTAATGATTAAAAAAAAAAAAACAACTGATAGCAAGTTGTTCATAAGTACCAAGTGGTACTTTGATACATGTGTTTGTTGTATAGTGTTCAGGAGCTGGAGAGGCGGTTCAGCAGCCAAATGCGTGCACGCGCTACTCTTCTAGAGGACTGGAGTCCAATTCCCGGCATCCATTTAAGGTGCCCACAACCAGTTGTAACTCCAGCTCCAGGGGATCTGATGCCCCTGGCCTTTGTGGGCATCTGCACCCATGGGCTCATAATCATACATAGAAACACAAATATAATTTAAAATAAGAGATAAATGAAAAGATCAGAGTAAGCATGGCAATTTAATCCAACAATGATCGTTCTTTATGTTGGAAACATTTCAAATCCTTTCTTCTAGCTTCTTTAAATAAGAAAAGGGGGAAAAAAAGAAACCCCAAAGTCAGGGTGGTGGCTCAGGCCTACAATCCTTGTACCCTGTGATTTTTAGGCCAGCATGATCTGTGTGATCTACATACTAAGATCCAAGCCACCAATGACCTTGACTCAAGCAAGCAAGCCACTCTGAGCAGGAGAGCAGGGGAGCTGAGCAATCCAGCAAGCTATGTTACCTGTCATGACCCTAGTGTGCAGGAGAAATGGAGAATTTCTTTCTTCTGTCTAATTATAACAGCATCAGCTAGTTGGCATTTCCCGCCCCATCCCTCTGCACGCCCTCCCAGCCGATAGTAAACACCCTCCTATTCTGTTTCTCTGAGACCAGCCTTTCCAGACTCCCCTTGGAAAGATGCAGAAGGGGCGGTTCAACAGTGTTTGGTTCCTGCTCCTTTCGCAACACGGACAGGTGGGGCCAGGAGAGGGGTGGGGCGAGGCGAGGGGCGGGGCGAAGAGAGGGGCGGGGTCATCTGACCTGAGCTCCTCCCTGCGCCGGCGAATCAGTTCTTCATCTAATCGGTGTATACAGGTCCCTTCACTTTTGATTTTCTCAAAGTGTTTTTTCACTTCTTCTCTCCATTCAGCCTGAGTGAGGAAAGTTTAATTTTGTTAACGCTGTCGTTTCCTTCCCAGATGTGTCCATGGGATCACGTACAAGCCTCTGTCCCTCTGCGTGCTTCCTCCAAACTTCCAACAAGACCGTCTTCAGGTTAAGTGCTCAGGAAGCACTGCCGAACTAACAAGACATCCCCCCCCCCCCAAGGCTGTAACTGCAAGCCCCACCCACTGTCCTGAACACAGTGCTGTCTCTTTTTCAGTTTCCCCAAAGCAATGGCCACTAGAACCAGCACAGGACACAGTGAGCATCCCTTCTGGGACAGAAGTGCTTAGCTGAAGTCAAGGGAGTATGTGTGGAGGCAGAAAGAAAGCCTTGAGGACTGAGGTTCACATGCCTGGGAGTTATCTTTACACCCGCTGTCTCATGGGTTTTGCTTAGTACAAAAGCCTGAGAGGAGATCTGGAAATCCCAGAGAAAGTGCACAGCACAACAGGGCACTGCACAGGAATGTGGACTGAAGGAGAAAGGGCAAGAAGGGAGGAGGGAGCAGGGAGAAGGGAGGAGGGGGAGGAAGGGGAGGAGGAAGGGAGGAGAGTAATTCAGGATTATGGCTGACTGAAGCTCCTTCGTTCAGTGAACTCTCTTAACATTCCTTTGGCTTAAGATGAGGTGAAGTAGGGTTTCTTTTTGTTTTTGATTTTGATTTTGATTTTTTAAATTTTTTTATTAATTTATTCTTGTTACATCTCAATGGTTATCCCATCCCTTGTATCCTCCCATTCTTCCCTCCCTCCCATTTTCCCATTATTCCCCTCCCCTATGACTGTTCCTGAGGGGGATTACCTCCTCCTGTATATGCTCATAGGGTATCAAGTCTCTTCTTGGTAACCTGCTGTCCTTCCTCTGAGTGCCACCAGGTCTCCTCCTCCAGGGGACATGGTCAAATATGAGGCACCAGAGTATGTGAGAAAGTCATATCCCACTCTCCACTCAACTGTGGAGAATGTTCTGACCATTGGCTAGATCTGGGTAGGGGTTTAAAGTTTACCACCTATATTGTCCTTGGTTGGTGCCTTAGTTTGAGCGGGACCCCTGGGCCCAAATCTGCCTATCATAATGTTCTACTTGTAGGTTGTTTTTGATTTTTAATACAGGGTTGTTCTGTGTAGCCCTGGCTGTCCTGGAACTCACTCTGTAGACCAGGCTGGCCTCCGACTCACAGAGACCGCTTGCCTCTGCCTCCTGCGTGCTGGGATTACAGGCGTGTACACTACCTCTTGGCTGAGTTGAGAAGCTTATTTTTGTTGTTGTTTTTCTTAAATTTACTTAAAAAGAATCAAGAAAGGGGCTGAATTTCACATTGGGTCAGCAACAGGACAACCAGGCAGTGGCAGAAGTTGGGGTGAAGAATTTTAGGGAGAATGCCAGGCAGTGGTGGTGCACCCCTTTAATCCCAGCAGAGGCAGGGGCAGGCAGATCTCTGTGAGTTCGAGGCTGGCCTGGTCTACAGAGCAAGTTCCAGGACAGCCAGGGCTGCACAGAGAGCCCTGTCTCAGAACTGCCTCTCCCTGTCAAAAAAAGAACGTTCGGGAGGAGATCCAGAGTGGCTATGAAATCATACACCTGCCACAAGCTCACAGACCAAGAGAGGCACTGCACCCTCCACGTGACACAATTTCCTAGTCAACTTCAGAAGCTGACAGACCTCTGCTGGGTCAATAGATCATTTCAATAAAATGCCATTTAGCTGTTTTCATGAGACTAATGTGTGGACTACCTCGATGAGAGCCTACCAAGGCAACTTCTAGTGCTCTGGATGTATAAAGGAGTGTCTCTAATAGTGCATATTGTCCCGGGGACTGCTCTCCCACCTTGGACACATGCTGTTAGGGGGCCCTCTGGATCATGTGCAGTTCAGCTTTTGATTGATGCTTTCTACAGCGCCATACCATTTCCACTCCCACCATCTGCCAGGCCCTGATTTCTCACATCACCACCAACACTTGTCTTTAATGTTCCTTATAACGGCATCCCATTTTTCAGTATCCATCCAAAGGAATTGAAATCAAGACCTTGAAAAGAGATCAGTATCCCAGCTTACTGCACTCTTGACTGACAGTGTGACTGAAGCAAACAATGGGGAACAATCCATGCTGAGGGCATCTCGACAGCAGGTGAGGGGAAGCAAGGTCACAGATACCAGATTGCTACAAAAAGAGCAAAACCATGTGCGTGTGAAGTTATTCCCCGTAGAGCAGAGTAATGGCAAAATGAAATCAGTGTGCATCTTATTTACCTTGAAAGTGTATCAGAGAAAACATCGAGATGGTGACAATCCAATTTAGGCTGAGCAGTTTTAGATTCCTGGCAAGGGCATTAGAAACAAATAGGCGGGGCGTGGTGGTGCACACCTGTAATCGGCATGCACCTGGGAGGCAGAGGCAGGAGGATCACTGTGAGTTTGAGGTCAGCGTGGTCTACAAAGTGAGTCTAGGATAGCCAAGGCTACACAGAGAAACCCTGTCCCAAAAAACAAACAAACAAAAAAACCAAAACAAAAAAAAAAAAAAAAAAAAAAAAAAGAAAGAAAGAAAGAAAGAAAAAGAAACAAACAGTGTACAGTGTACAGGGCACCTGTGTTTCTCTTTTCCATTTGACCTTCACTAGGAACCCTTAAGTATTATTTAGATGGGTAGGTGGAGGTCACACAGCATTGAGATATAGTCAGGATAGGGTTTAGAATCAAGGAATACAGCCTTCCTAGTACGCCACTAGTCGGCTCATAAACACTCCATTATCATTAGCCAGAAGTGGTCTCAGTTTCAGACCTGGAAACATATTAGTTTACAAACAGTTGAAAAATTATTGCAACTAGCTAAGATAGTAGACTGGAGGCTATTTGGGGAGAAATGAGGTGCTGTGTTGAGAGGAAAACAGAGGAATTAGCGGACAGAGCAGACTGCTATGTGCTGACGGTCTGTGCTCTCGTGATCTGAAAGCCCCAAGGGAGAGGGCTGAGGTGGGGGATGGGGTGGAGTCAGGAGGGCCTCTGTGTTTTAGTGTGGCCTGCCCTTTACCATGAAGGACACATAGAAAGAGCATCTGCTACGAAGTAGGACTCATGTCCTTCCCTGTCCCGGATAGGCAGGGCTTCTCTTGGGCTTTTTAGCCTCTGAACTGTGGGGAGTCAGTTTCTGTCTTTGACAAACTACCCGTGGATAGTAATTTAACCTGGCAGCTCATGTCAAAGCAGATGTCCAATCTACTTCCCCCGCCCCATCCCCCCAACCTCATCTTTCCTCTCCTGGCTCCAAAGTAACCTCAGTCAGGTCAGCACTCACTTGGTTTTGATTATTGACTCAACAGTGAAAGTGGGTTGGCACATGGGGGGGCCGGTCCTGACGTGCTTTGCATATGAGAGGTTTTTCAGAAAAGTTAACACTGGCTTGAGAGCATTGAAGTAAAACCTTAGAAATTGATTTGACATTTTCCAAATACATATTGTTAAATTGACTGTCTCAGTGGCTTTTAACACAAAGTTATGATAATATATAATTTCCCAGAAAAGGGAGCAAAGTTGTTTGCAGCCATATCCTACATGTGAAAGATTTCCTAGAGAGTACCTGCTGTTACTCTTGTTTCACAAAAGGATCACATCGTGTGTGTGTGTATGTGTGTGTGTGTGTGTGTGTGTGTGTGTGTGTGTGTGTGTGTGTGTGTTTTCATGCGTGCGCAATGGGCAGAGGCCCATGGAAAGCAGAAGGGGGTATCAGAGTCCCTGGAGCTAGCGTGGTTGGGAGCCACCTGATACATGTGCTGGGACCCAAACTCAGATCCTCTGAAATGCTTTCAGCTGATGAGCCATCATCTCTCCAGCCCCAGCATTCCAGCTTTTAAATCAAGGTCTTAAATTGGTTTTGAGTTAATTTCTGTGCAGGATGAGTGTAGTGAGAATTTTGTAAATTTTTTAAACTATGGAAATGTTGTGGGTGTGAGGCTAAGAGGCTGCTCTGGCAGGGCGTGGCTTTGCCAGCTGCAGATACTTTATGGGGATGTGTGACCTTCGGGATCCAGGGAGCTTTTCAGATGATCTCTAAACGCTAGAGCCCTAAGAGGTGGGGTTGCTGCTGTTGGCTGGTTGGTTGCTGTTTGTCAAGTAGTCGTGCACAAAGAAACAAGATGGAGAAATTGACTGTGAAGTCAAACCTGCCCCAAGGAACCCAACACCCCTAACCAGCAGGAAGTAGTCTAACATAACAACATTCTTTCTCCTCTATCCTTCTTGGAAGGGTGGGAGAGAGCGAGGAACCCGCAGCCTGTCAGCCCAGTTGCAGGTGAGAGATGGTGGGTCTAACTTTATTCTTCTGCAGACGGAGATCCAGCTATGCCCGCACGGTCTATCGACTAAGAGTTCCTGCCCCACCTCCAGCGTATGTTCTTGAGGAATTTGTCAAAAAATTAGGTGGCTGGAGCTGCAGTTGATTTCTGATCCTACTCTATCTACTGGTCTGTAATGTCTGTTTCTGGGCAGTGCCAGCAGGCTCATCCCCGTGGCCCTGTGGTGTACGGCAGCACCGCCGGCAGCATTCTTTCTCTGCTTAGGACTTTGCTATGCATACTCCTTTGTGATTCCATATGAACAACATTAGAATTTTGACAGGAATTGCATTGGATCTGTAGGTTAGTTTTGTAAGTATGATTCTTTTCACTTTATCCATCCTGCCAAACCAGGGGTCTTCTTTAATTTCCATTTTCATTGTCTTAAAGCTTTCGTTGCATACTTGCTGAGCCATCTCACCAGCCCCTCTCTAGAGCTCCTGCCATGGAAGCATGCTGAACTTTGTCAATGTCTTTTATGCATCTATACAAGTGACTGTGAGATTTCTGACTGTTACAGGATCTATTTATATGGTCCTGTGGTTAAGAACTCTTGTTCTGGAATCATGAGACCTGTGATTCGGATTACAGAACCCCTGGAGCAAAGCAGATGTTCCCATAAATGCCAGGACCGCTACCTCTGAGGTGTTTTCTTATTTTCATTTACTCTCTTTTTCTGACGAGGGTGAGACGAAACCTCGAAGCAGCTTAATTTCCCTGGTGGCTGAGGCTGTTGAGCACCGTTTCCAAGTGTGTATTTGGCATTTGCGGTTCCTTTGGGAAGTGTTGATTAACTTCGTTATCCCATTATTGACTATTTTGCTGGTTACTTTTCATAGTGATTGGCTTTTCTGGATTAATCCCCTGTCTGATGCGGAGATGATAATGTCTCTTCACTTTGGTGATTGTTGGCTTGGCTCTGCGGAAGCTGTTGAGTCTCATGCACTCTAGAGTCACCTCCTGTGATATTGTGATCATTTTCAGAAAGTCTCTGCCTATTCTTGTATTTTCAAGTATTTTCCTTACATTTTTTTTTTTCTCTAGTGCTCTTAAGGTTTCTGGTTTAACATGAAGGCTCTTTGATCCACTTTCATGGAGGGTGTCTGTATGAGAGACAGATGCATCTTTATTTTCTACACATGGACCTCCGGTTTCCTCAGCACCATTTCCTGCAGAGGCTGTCTTTGCTCCAATGTGAGCTTCTTTGAGAATCAGGTGTCCAGGCTGTCTGTTCTGTCTGTTCTGCTCTGTGTTTGCGTTGTTCTTGTGCAGCGCCGTGCTGCTCCTGTTTTAAGGCTCTGCAGCACCAGAACGGGTGTTATGGTACTTCCAGCATTACTCCCCAGGCTCAGGATCACTTTGGACTATCTGTTTTTGCACTTCCTTACAGTTTTTAGGACCTTTTTTTTCTAGTTCTGTAGATAATGTAACTGGTATTTTGATGGGGAATGACTTGAATTTGTGGCTCACTTTCAGGAATCTATTTGTCTTAGGGTTTCTATTTGCTGCAATGAGACATGATGACCAAAAGCAATCAGGGAGGTTAAGGACTTATTTGGCTTACACTTCCACACTGTAGTTCATCACTGAAGGAAGCTGGGACAGGAACTCAAATAGGAACTTGGAGGCTGGAGCTGACGCAGAAGCAGAAGTCACAGAGGGGTGCTGCTTACTTACTGCCTTGCTATGCATGGCTGGCTCAGCCTGCTTTCTCATAGAACCCAGAACCACCAGCACGGGGGTGGAGGGGGTAGTACCACCCACAACGGGCTGGCCCCTCCCACACCCATCACTTATCAAGATGATGCCCTACAGCTGGATTATGGAGGCATTTTCTCAATTGAGGTTCAGATAACTCTTGTGTCAGGTTGACACGAAACTGGCCAGCAGGCTAGCCAACTTTACGAGATTGATTTTGTCAATCCTTGAGTGTCAGAGATCTTTACCACCACCTGCTGTTTTCAGTCCATCCCTTCTGTGCCTTCCCTGAGTGGCTTTTACCTGCCTGCTCAGGCTCTCTTCATTGCGATGAGACCTTCCTTTCTGTGGTCGTCCTCAGCAAGCTGATCTCTGACGCACAGAAAAGTTGTGAACTCCGGTACGTGGATTTCATAGTCTGTGATTTGCTGAGAACGTGTGCTAGGTCTAAGAGTTTTCTAGGGAAGGCTTTGGTGTCTTTTAAGAATAAGGTCCTGTTGTCTTCAAGTAAATCCCTTGATTTCTTCCTTTCCTCCTGCCTGGTCCTCTTCTCAGCAGATGCTTTCCCTAGAAGATCATTACCTACTGGGGATGGGGTCTTCACTGTAGGGTAAATGACTAACAATGGCTCTCAAATTTTTATGTATCGGAACCTCATTATTGTCTTACATATTATTGAAGACCCCACAAGACGTTTGTTTATGTGGACAATATGTACTGACACTAGGCTAGGCATTAAAACTTGGAGTTATATACCGAGCATATAAGATTATACTCTGCTTGCCATCAGGGTTATTATCCCACATGATATAGTTTCTACAATGCTCTGCATATATTCCCGAGAGAACAAGATTAAAAACAGTAAGCAACAACTTAACATTATTATGGCAATAGTTTCCTTCTCATGGATGCCCTGACTTCTCAGGGCGTCTCAGGCTTCTCTGGAAGTCCCTTCTGCACTCTGAGGGCTGAGGAGAAGAAAATTACATTTTTCCACTAACATTTTTTTTCCTTCTGATTCTTATCTGTAAAGTGTGTGGATATGTATTGTTCCTATAGGTTAGCGTAATCTTTGCGTATGTTCCAGTGGTTTTAGCCACCAAGCATCGTGGATCTCAGGAGCATTTTGTCTGGCACAACTGCATGCTGCACTCATTAACCAGTGACTCCCCTGTCGTCTCTCTCTCTCTCTCTCTCTCTCTCTCTCTCTCTCTCTCTCTCTCTCTCCAGACCCGAAACCATCGTTCTACTTTTAATTTCCTTTTCCCTTTTAAAAAGGTCTCCTTTCATATATTACACCCCAACTGCACTTTCTCCTCCCTCCACACCCCCCAGTCACCCCACCTCCTATCCCCTCTCCCTCAGATCCATTCCTCCTCCCTTCAGAAAACAGCAGGTTTCCCAGGGATGCCAGACAAGTATGTCACAGCAAGTGACAATGAGACCAGGCACATACCCTCATATCAAGGCTGGACAAGGCAACCCAGTAGGAGGGAAAGGGTCCCAAAAGCAGGCAAGAGAGTCAGAGACAACCTCCACTCCCCCTGTTAGGAGTCCCCCAAGAATGTCAAGTTAACACAACCACAGTGTATATGCAGAGGACCTAGGTCAGACACACACAGGCTCCCCAACTGTGGCCTCAGCCTCTGTGAGCCCCTGTGAGTCCTGCTTAGTTGATTCTGTGGGCTGTGTTCTTGTGGTGTCTTTGACCCCTTCGGCTCCTACAATCCTTCCCCCCTTCTTCCATGGGATTCCCTGAGCTCCACCTAATTTTTGGCTGTGAATCTCTGCATCTACTCCTATTTTAGCTTTATTTTTGCATTTAATTTAGCCCATTTTTAGTCAATAAATTTATGTAATAAAATGTCTCTTCTGAGAATAAATCTTTGAAACAACATCGGAAGCCAGTGCAGAGATGAAATTCACATCACAAAATTCATTTTAGAAACGTAATAACATTAAGTTAAAAAGAGATGTACATCTAATATGAAATTTAGTGCTAATCGTTAATTCTAAGCTGGGCATGTGGCACAGAACTACATTCCCAGCGACTTAGATGCTAAGGCAGGAATGATCCAACATTCACAATCTAACTATGTTGCAGAGCGAGTTCAAGGCCAGCCTGGGCAACTTAGCAAGAAAGACCTAGTATGAAACAAACACAAATGGCAAAAGTCTGAGGTAGAGTTCAGGGGTAGAGTGACTGGCCAGCATTTAGGAGGTCCTAGGCTTAATCCCTAGCACTGCTAACAATACTGACGACGATGAGAATTCTGTACACACAAAGGTGGAATTTAGGGCTATCATGTCCCTTTGTTACTATGCCTTGTGACCTCGCCTGGGTTTGGGTAGGGACAGGGAACTCGTTCTCATCACCTACCACTTCACATCCATAGTAATAGTGGTCAGAGGACCATCCTTATGACACCAATGGCATTACCACCCAGAAGCTACGACCCTCCCCTTCCCTGGCTCCTTGCCCTTCCCACCCTCCCCTTCCCTGGCTCCTCGCCCTTCCCACCCTACCCTTCCCTGGTTCCTCACCCTTCCCACCCTCCCCTTCCCTGGCTCCTCGCCCTTCCCACTCTCTCCTTCCCTGGCTCCTCGCCCTTCCCACCCTCCCCTTCCCTGGCTCCTCGCCCTTCCCACCCTCCCCTTCCCTGGCTCCTCGCCCTTCCCACCCTACCCTTCCCTGGTTCCTCGCCCTTCCCACCCTCCCCTTCCCTGGCTCCTCGCCCTTCCCACTCTCTCCTTCCCTGGCTCCTTGCCCTTCCCACCCTCCCCTTCCCTGGCTCCTCGCCCTTCCCACTCTCTCCTTCCCTGGCTCCTCGCCCTTCCCACCCTCCCCTTCCCTGGCTCCTCGCCCTTCCCACCCTACCCTTCCCTAGTTCCTCGCCCTTCCCACCCTCCCCTTCCCTGGCTCCTTGCCCTTCCCACCCTCCCCTTCCCTGGCTCCTCGCCCTTCCCACCCTACCCTTCCCTGGTTCCTCACCCTTCCCACCCTCCCCTTCCCTGGCTCCTCGCCCTTCCCACTCTCTCCTTCCCTGGCTCCTCGCCCTTCCCACCCTCCCCTTCCCTGGTTCCTCGCCCTTCCCACCCTCCCCTTCCCTGGCTCCTCGCCCTTCCCACTCTCTCCTTCCCTGGCTCCTCGCCCTTCCCACCCTCCCCTTCCCTGGCTCCTCGCCCTTCCCACTCTCTCCTTCCCTGGCTCCTCGCCCTTCCCACCCTCCCCTTCCCTGGCTCCTCGCCCTTCCCACCCTTCCCTTCCCTGGCTCCTCGCCCTTCCCACCCTCCCCTTCCCTGGCTCCTCGCCCTTCCCACCCTCCCCTTCCCTGGCTCCTCGCCCTTCCAACCCGCTCGGCCATCAGTCTCTAGAGGCTGGTCTGGTGGCCTGTGACTTGCTTCAGCTGCTGTGGCACTATGACAGGCATGCTGCCTGATCTGGATCATGCTTTCTTGATCCATTAGTCACCACGAAAACAGACAGGAGTAGGGATGCCCGAGCTAACCCGTGAAAGAACCAGTGGCCACGTGGAGGACAGAGGACCTCTAGCTTCTAACCGGATGTCGGCACACCTGCTGAGGTCTACCTTTCCACTAACCTGGGGCCTGATGACAGACTCGGTAAACTCAGACGGCCTACAGAACGGTGGGCTAAATGCTTACTTTCTTACATGTAAATTGTAGAAGATTTTAGTAGGATGAAGGCTAACAGATGCGTTAGCCCTCATTCTGCTGTGGCTCCATCTGGTCCTCAAGGCCCCACTTCTAATTTTCTGCTTTTGGGCATCAAAGTGAGCAAGGCCTTCGTGAAGAGCAGCGGGGGTGTGATGCCGCCTTCGCACCCTCTCTTTCTCCTCCTCCTCCTTAGACAGCGCCACCAGGACTCACTGACTGCCACATCTGCCAACGATCATAATCACTGTTTCACAACAAATAGGGTCACATGACTGTTGCGTGGTGACAGTGCTCCTTGGCTGTCTATTCGATCACACGAGCTGGGCATGTGCTGGCTTACCTGAGACTTGAAGTAAGTTTCTTGTGGGGTGGCGAGCACATCCGCAGATGCAATATCCAGATGCATGAGCGTCTGCCGGAAGGAAGGCCGGTTGCGAGGCTTACTCTGCCTGAGAGAAAGACATCGTGTGCATCTCAGAGGCTGTGTTGGGGGTTAGGGAAGGGCGGGGGTGGGGGGGGCTGAGGCTTTATTCTGCTTTATGAAACACATTTTATTTCAAGCATTGCTATATCCCAGACAGTTTAAATGCACTGAAATGCAAAGGGAAAATGCAACTAGGACAAACACCTAGGATGACATGGAAAGTTAGGTCTGTGACCTACTAGGAACAGCGGAGTAATCCAAGCCATCAGGTGTTAGGGTAGAGAACACTCTCAAGACATCACACCAATGCCCCCACTCACATTGTGACCAGCAACTCCATGAGCAGGGCCTGGCTCTACCTTACAGGGGAGACACACCCTGATTTCACAGGTAACAAAAAATCAGAGGCAGGATTTGAATCCAAGACTCTAAAATCCCACCCCAGCGTGGTTCTTCCCAAGCACCTGACAGAGATGCCTCTGCTCTGTTAGAGAAATTTTAATGGCTTTTAAGGCAGAAAGTAAGAGCTGATAATGGAGGAAATGTGTCTGTTACCATGTCTGTTTCATAAGGATTTTGAATCCATCCGGGCAGGTGGAAGGAACTGGAAGATGCAAGCTGTTGCTTCCAACACCCCAAATGATGGCCGAGGAGTCCACATCCTTGTAGGGGATCTCCCCTGTCAGCAGCTCCCAAAGCACCACTCCAAAAGACCTGCAGCAGGCCAGGACATGGAAGGCGGTTCAGAGGGGAGGACCCGTGCTTTAGCTCTTTAATTAAAGGCCAGCTAGAGGGTGGATGCTGCAATCTCAGTACTCAGAGGCCGAAATGGGAAGGTCATGAGTTCAAGGACAGCCTGGGCACGTAACAGGTTTCAGACCGCCCTGAGCCATACGGTGGCACCTACATCATCAATAACATGTGGATACCCTTTATGACATTTTACTCAGAGTGAGAGTGAGGCAATGCATTTAATAAAACCTTCTACACTCAACTGTCATTCAAATGTCCAGCTTCCCAGAATGCTTAGTATATTCATGGAAATGCCTCAGAACTGACATGGGTCAAACCTTAGATAGCATGAAACCAGAATCAACCGGAAGTAAACAGCACCAAAGACTATTCTAGGAAGGAGAAGTGCGGAGGGCAGGAATCAGGCAGAGGTGGGCAGCAGTGTCCAAGATGGTTAGGGCGCGCGACTCACCATATGTCCACTTTTTCGGAGACAGGCTCATTCCGGATCACCTCGGGCGCCATCCACGCAACTGTGCCAGCAAAGGACATCTTGGTGCTCTTATCACTGAGCTCCTTAGATGTACCAAAATCTGAAATTTTGACTGCATCTGTGTGAGTCACTAAAACACTTTAGGAAGAAGTAGAAACAACAAACAGATCATTAGTGCTAACAGGAACTGTGTGCAGCGACCGGTGCTTTAGCCGCTGTCCTCTACCCTGCAGAGTTCGGCTCACAACTCCCACGGCTGCTCTTGGACATCACACAGACACCGCAGCTGCCAGGCAGCCCCTCTACCACCTGCAAATTGTGACATCTGTCAAGTCACTGCTCTGCTAGGCTCGTTTTCCCTATATACACCCCGAATGGGACCACGGCGTTAGGTGTGTGCCACGTTCAAGGGCGAAGAGGAGTGCTGAGTCCTCTCCACGCCAAGGATGAGCACCAATGGCCAAAGTTCAAGCAGGTCCATACAAGGCGTGCTCTGCTTCCCACGAGAGCCACTTACAAAGAGTCTTGGAATAAACTGCTTTTGCTGGTCTTAAAGGTGTATACAAACCACAGTACTGGTAGCTACCCACACCTCACACTTGCTCCATCTGAGGAAACTTATTCAACATGTTAGATTGTTAATGAGTGAGGGTGCTGGGCCCTAAACAGTATAGGGGCCTCTTCCTTTCTTTTCTTTTCTTTCTTTTTCTTTTTTCTTCTTCTTCTTCTTCTTTTTTGGTTTTTTTTTTTTTTTTGGTTGTTGTTGTTGTTTTTTGTTTTTTTGAGACAGAGTTTTTCTGTGTAGCCTTGGCTATCCTGGACTCGTTTTATAGACCAGGCTGGCCTCGAACTCACAGAGATCCGCCTGTCTCGGCCTCCCAAGCGCTGGGATTACAGGCGTGCGCCACCACAGCCCGGCTATCAGGGCCTATTTCTTATAGCCGCTGTGAACCCTGCATCTGCCTATCTCTTCCTGTGTTACACTCTCAGAAGCTCAAAGCTAAATTTATGGTCTACCTCCCGTAACTACAGAGCCTGTGGCATGAGCCCTGTGAACACGTCCCCCTCCCTGTGCTGGGGACTGAATCAGGCACGCCATTGCAAAGCTGTATTTCCAACCGCCTCTGTCTCTCGTTCAGCCATTTTCATCTGTTGTATTATAAACATTTCTGAAAGTCAGCTCAATTAAAAAAAAAAACCATAGGAAAACAGAGCTGGGCAGTGGTAGGCACACCTTTAATCCAAGCACTCAGGAGGTATAGGCAGGCCGATCTCTGAGTTTGAGGTCAGCCTGGTCTACAGAGTGAGTTCCAGGACAGCCAGGGCTACACAGAGACACTCTGTCTTGAAAACACCAAAACCACCTCCCCTCCCTCCAAAACAAACCATAGGAAAACGAGCCAAGGTTTCAAGTGGAGAACAACTGGCATTAATTATTTGATGTGAGGTGCGGATACCTCAGATAATAAAAAGCTTGGGCACAGTTGTTCAATTCAAAAGCCACAGAGAGGGAGAGCGTGGGCTGAGTACCTGGACCACCCCTGATGGTAAGTGATGAGCTCACTTCAGTGCTGAGATGTGTAAAGGGTACTCGCTGTGACTGGTGAGCTCACTTCAGTGCTGAGATGTGTAAAGGGTACTCGCTGTGACTGGTGAGCTCACTTCAGTGCTGAGATGTGTAAAGGGTACTCGCTGTGACTGGTGAGCTCACTTCAGTGCTGAGATGTGTAAAGGGTACTCGCTGTGACTGATGAGCTCACTTCAGTGCTGAGATGTGTAAAGGGCACTCGCTGTGACTGGTGAGCTCACTTCAGTGCTGAGATGTGTAAAGGGTACTCGCTGTGACTGGTGAGCTCACTTCAGTGCTGAGATGTGTAAAGGGCACTCGCTGTGACTGGTGAGCTCACTTCAGTGCTGAGATGTGTAAAGGGTACTCGCTGTGACTGGTGAGCTCACTTCAGTGCTGAGATGTGTAAAGGGCACTCGCTGTGACTGGTGAGCTCACTTCAGTGCTGAGATGTGTAAAGGGTACTCGCTGTGACTGGTGAGCTCACTTCAGTGCTGAGATGTGTAAAGGGTACTCGCTGTGACTGGTGAGCTCACTTCAGTGCTGAGATGTGTAAAGGGCACTCGCTGTGACTGGTGAGCTCACTTCAGTGCTGAGATGTGTAAAGGGCACTCGCTGTGACTGGTGAGCTCACTTCAGTGCTGAGATGTGTAAAGGGCACTCGCTGTGACTGGTGAGCTCACTTCAGTGCTGAGATGTGTAAAGGGCACTCGCTGTGACTGGTGAGCTCACTTCAGTGCTGAGATGTGTAAAGGGCACTCGCTGTGACTGGTGAGCTCACTTCAGTGCTGAGATGTGTAAAGGGCACTCGCTGTGACTGGTGAGCTCACTTCAGTGCTGAGATGTGTAAAGGGCACTCGCTGTGACTGGTGAGCTCACTTCAGTGCTGAGATGTGTAAAGGGCACTCGCTGTGACTGGTGAGCTCACTTCAGTGCTGAGATGTGTAAAGGGCACTCGCTGTGACTGGTGAGCTCACTTCAGTGCTGAGATGTGTAAAGGGTACTCGCTGTGACTGATGAGCTCACTTCAGTGCTGAGATGTGTAAAGGGCACTCGCTGTGACTGGTGAGCTCACTTCAGTGCTGAGATGTGTAAAGGGCACTCGCTGTGACTGGTGAGCTCACTTCAGTGCTGAGATGTGTAAAGGGCACTCGCTGTGACTGGAGTCAGAAGGCGGGTCTGGAATCCTCAGCTATGGCTGACAAAAACAAAATCAGCTCTTGCACTCACTTGGGTGACTTGAGGTCACGGTGGATGATTTTATGGAGATGGAGATAGTTCATCCCACTTGCAATCCCCGTGGACCAGTCCACGAGCAGTCGCGGCGTGATCTTCCTGCCGGCTCTCAGGACCTCATACAGCTGTCCGTGGGCACAGTACTCCATGATGATGCAGTAACAGGGGGCCTGAGTGCACACGCCCCTTCGAGGGAAACATGTGTAAGTGCGCGAGTACACACGAATGTACATGCACGCATATTGGTATCTCAAGAGTGTTTAATAAGGGCCCACTCCTTGTCCCTATGATATCTTTTTGGTCTGCCCATTTCTCTGGCAAGCATACAGGCAATTTCTGTTTTATTCTTAAGTCTAGACAGCAACAGACTGTGCTAAACTGGCAGTCTTATGTGATACCATTCTGCTCCATTCTTTTATAATCATTAGAGTAAATTTAAATATCTTCCTTTTTAACATAGATTTCATACGTAATGTGCAGAGGATTAAAATAAAGCATTTCTACTTTCATGATTGCTTATTAAATTTTAAATTATTTAAATTTAAAATAATTAGATTGAGGAAAAAAAAAAACAAATAAATTAGAAAATGGAGTTGAGTGTGGTGGTACACACCTTTAATCCAAGTTCTTGGCAGGGGGGCAGAGGCAGGTGGATCTTTATGAGTTTGAAGCCAGCCTGGTCTACAGAGCAAGTCCAGGACAGCCAATGCTACACAGAGAAACCCTGTCTTGAAAAACTACCAAAAGAAAAAAGGAAGGAAAGAAAGAAAGAAAGAAAATGGGTCAGTTTTCTATCTTCCATATAGTTCTGTGAAAACCATTGAGAATAAAGATAACATTAAATCATATTACACATGTACACAGGTGATAATTCCATTAATTCCTGTATCTCACATCAAACTTGTCTTAATTATTCAAGTCCCAAAGGATCTTTCTTCTCTAAGTCATCATGAGTTTTGCATGCTGGTTTTCTCTGCGCACACCGACTGTAGGCTCTGCTTTCTTCTCTATCAGGCCTGAGGGGCCCAGCCAGTCGTTGCTACTCCTAACTTCCCTGCAGCTTTCACAGCTGACAGGCCCTTGCAATTACACTAGGAGAGACATGGGTGTGTGTGTGTGGGGGGGGTACTATCAGGAAAGAAGCTATTGTTTTTCAATATTGTTTTCTTTCATGTGCCCGAAGTCATCACAGGATGGACTTGATCTCTTCCATGTTTATTGGGAACACTCAGGGTGAAAGTAATTTATTTTACCATAACTAACCCATGCAATCTGTAAGTGACAGTGCCCAGCTCAAGCCAGTGTAGCTTTGAAGCCCAGGCCCTATACTCTGTGTTCTGAATTTCTGCATAAACAATCATATCGGGGATTCCCGTGTGAACACCATTAGCTCACTAAGCTGGAAGTGATGTTAACTTTACATCCTAGTCCTGGTTTCAAGAAGGATCCATTTGGTAAGTATGCTCAGAAACCCCTCAGACCCTGCAGGGAAGTTACAGAGCACTAGGGACAGGACGGACAGAGCCTTCAGCTGGTTTCCTGCTCATGCCCTGTCTCTCAGGCTGCTGAGGAGGTGGGTGGATTTAGGGTGCAGCAGGAGGCGCTGACGTGTACCAGCAGCAGGCTGTGCATCCCCCTTCACTTTGCCTGCCCTGAGTGCTTAGCAACCTCAGCCTCCATGCAAGCTAGAAAAGCCATTCTGGAGCTGTGGGACTCCATACTGAGTCCTAAAATCCACTGCTTCCGTGGATATGCTTCCATGGGCACCCAGCTTAAACAAGCTCCAGGAAACACAATGGTTTTGGTCCCAGAATGGAACGGTGTCACACACTTGACCTTTACCCAGGATGGAAATCCCAGGACACAACTGCAGCAGCCATCCTTGCATCACTCCCTCATCAGCCCACACACTCCTTCTGGTTCTGTCTACATATGATACTGGACACACATGTGCATCTGCTTACACACATGAAGAAGTATTACAGGCTAGGGTCTGTCTATGAGGGTGAACAGTCAGTTTTTTTCTTATCAAACGCCACGAAGATATCAATGACTCTTTTATCATTTTTCTAGTATGCCGAGAATTCTTGATTTTTAATGGAAAAAGTTTAAAAAGTTTTTTTTGGGGGGGGGGAGGGTAAAGCTCAGTGAAACACAAGCGAACATGTACAAACAGATAATTTGTCACTGCTTGGAACCCCCCCAAGCAATAATGTGATACGCATAAGAATGCAAGGATACAAATGCTTGCACAGACTCGGCATCCACTCAAGGTCGCACAGACAGAAATGGCCTAACAGACACGTGTGACCTTTTCTTCTTATGTTGACAAATGAGAAGCCATTGCTCCAGCTGTCCTCTGCTGTGACAAGGCTTGTAGGCATCTAGAAATAACAGCTTTGTCATCATTTCTAATCGTTACTGTCTCTTCTCTTGGGATTGAGTTCTATTAGAAACAGTCAAGTTGGGGTCTCTTAAAAGAAAAAAAAAATAAGAAAAATGTCTATTGTATTCTTATCTTGTGTACTTTCTTTTTGTGTGTAGTTCTTTCTTTTTAAAAATATTTATTTATTATATATACAGGATTTTGTCTGCATGTACACCTGCATGTGAGAAGAGGGCACTGGATCTCATTGTAGATGGTTATGAGCCACCCTGATGGTTGCGGGGAATTGAACTCAGGACCTCTTGAAGAGCAGTCAGTGCTCTTAACCTCTGAGCCATCTCTCCAGCCCCGCTGTGTGTAATTCTTACTAACTTCAAAGGGATCTGTAAGGACAGGAAATGTGCTAAACTCCATCCATGCCTTCCAGATAGTCTTGATTGTGATTCACTGACCAAAGTGACAAATGGCACAATGGCTGTAACCCTGACACTGCACAGTGTCCCTAGCATGAAGGGTCCTAGGCTCACTGTGTAGAGGGTGGGCTGAATCCACGTGCTCAGCCTAAGGAGTTGGGGCCCAGCACAGGCCCTCAAACCCAACGGTGCTGGAAGATGCGGCATGGAGGATTGGCAGGGCAGGGTGGGGGAAATGGTAGGAAGGAAAAAGACACAAGTCTCCTCTCAGGAAAATGTGCCACCTTCCATTACCCAGGCATGCTCCTGGGATACACTCTCACCAATGACACACAGCTTACTGCATTCCAGAAAGCCCACGGGCACACAACAGTCTGTCCTAGTGGCCTGAGTTTCAAAGCTGTCGCCCGTGTTTCCATGAAGGAAAGCAAGGTGAGTAGAAAGCACAGTCACTGCAGTGAAGGCAAATGGGAGCGAGAAGATGCTCTCTATTTGTCTGTCTGCTGAAAATTATCCTCCTGTTAACTCGAAGTTCACTGGCTCTGGAAAAATCCTAGTTAGCCTCTATAGCATTTCATTTTTCATCAGGGCAGTCGATGACAGAGTTATGACAGTGGCTGTCCTCTGCACAAAGTCACTTCACTCAGCTCCAGCACCCCAGCTGTGTGCTCCTCTTCGCACACAGTTCCCTTGCTGTAAGGGCTCTCACAGGGGAATCAAAACCCCACTCCAAAAATAACTGTGCCCGGAAATCAACTCTCTTGCTTTCTTGAGGATGTGAGAACAATTGAGACTTGGCAGTCACATGGCAGTCACCCTTCGTGACAGCGGTAGACAGAGGAAAGCCTTCCGGGCTGCTGGGGAAAGTTGCTTCTCAGTTATGGAAGGAGAATTTGTAAGGTTTTCCAAGTTTGCTGAAACCTCGTCGGTTTTACCCTATTGTCTCTCGGGAGTTTAAAATACCAAAGATCATTTCCCATCTTTTGCTCCACTTGGGCCACAGTTCTTGTTCTTCATGATTCCTCTTCTAAGGCCAATTCCTGTCGCTTGTCCACGCTTGTGGGATGGGGGGCATAGAGACAGACAAGGGAGGGAGCTCCAGGGAGAGGCTCGGGTGGAGGTGAACGCAGCCGATCTAGGCACTTCTGGCATTAGCGCTGCAGCGCATTGCTGTACAGTGGTGATGCAGCCACCTTCTAATTCTAGTGATTTTCACACATCCACCTTTGACTGACCTCATCTACTAGGATCCCATGTGGGGCCACACACACAAATGTAGGGGTCAGAAAATTAGGCAATGGTAACAGCTTTCTGAACGTACAATGAGTAAAATGAGTTAAAAATCAATTGCACAATGAATCTAAGGGCACCCCAACTTCACTGCAGCCCTGGTTCCTTCACTCTTTGCCTGCTGTCAGTCACACAGCACCAACACACACTGTAAAACCACAGCTCAGACTAGAGGCTGGGTATTACAGAGTACAGGGTTTTTGGGTTTTTTGTTTGTTTGTTTTTGTCTTGTTTTTTTTTGAGACAGGGTTTCTCTGTGTAGTCTTAGCTGGCCTGGAACTCAAGAGATCTGCCTGCCTCTGCCTCCCCAGGTACTGAGATCACAGGCCTGTGCCGTTGTGCCCAGATGCAGTTTTGTTTTTTAAAAAGATTTATTTATTTACTATGTATACAGATCTCTGCCTGCATGTATGCCTGCCTGACAGAAGAGGGCACCAAATCACATTATAGATGGTTGTGAGCCACCATGTGGTTGCTGGGAATTGAACTCAGGACCTCTGGAAGAACAGTCAGCACTCTTAACTTCTGAGCCGTCTCTCTAGGCCATGAGTGCAGTTTTTACTGTACAGTTTTCTCTTCCTACAGAAAGATAATAACTTGATTATGGAACACAAACGCCTTTAGCATTTTCTTCTTATCATTCTTCTGCAAATTAGTCTGCCTTTGGATTGTACTATGTTAGTATGCTTGTGCATTCGTGTGTGTGTGTGTGTGTGTGTGTGTGTGTGTGTGTGTGTGTGTGTGTGTGTGCAGCTTGATGGCCTATGGATCATATAGGGAGGGCAGAGGTTGACATTAGCGTGTCCTTCTTAACTACCTCCCCTTATTTCTTGAGACAGTGTCTCTCACTGAAGCCAGTAGTTGCTGTTTTGTCTAGACTGGCTTGTCTGTGACCACCAGGGATGCGTCTCTGCTCTCTTAGTGCTGGGGTTTCAGGCACTTGCACTCAGAACTTTATGCTTTGTAACAAGTGCTTTCTTTACTCACTGGCCATCTCCCCAGGCTTAAAATGCTTGTTTCTAAAATTACCTTTGGGGTTGCTGACTTGAGACTCATAAACAGCTACTAAGTTAGTGTCCCCTTGTGACAAGGACAGAACTTCCAATGATTTCTGAGATAGTCTTGTACTATGCATTTGTGTGAGTGGTGTTCTCAGCACGGAAAGCTAGGAAACCGAAGTATCGGGCAACTCCGAGGAGTGACAGAGCCGTTCTTGATGCTGCAGCACTAGCTAAGACAACTCTTCCTGTGAAAGCAAAGCAACACACTCATCTATTGAGTGTGTGAGGTTCCTTAGCGTTTCATAAGTGGTCAGACTACATGCACCCTGGGGAACTGTTAAAAAGAATTTCTCTATGACTCAATATTAGCAAATGCTTGTCTTATATCGGCAATAAAGGGCTGTGAACAGAAAGAGTTGAAGAAACCCTGGATTGCCGCACATCCTTGAACACAGCTGCCTTGTGAAGCCAGTGTATCACCAATGACCCTCTACAGCCATGCTTGTCATTTCTGGGAAAGGGGTGAAGCAGAACATGAGGCCCTAGAGCAGAGGTGCCTGTCTTTATAAAGTTGCTATTTACGAAGGATGCTAATAGAAACTGATAAATACATGTCACCCAGGGAGGACTGCTTCTACCACTTCAGATGCCAGATTTGTCTTAACCTAGTCTCAGGATGTTGCTTTGGATTACTGAGACGTGACCTTTGCCATCCTAGTGATGAGGTTGGTCTATGGTGTCAGACAGGGTCCTCTTTCCTCCCTCTCTGGCCCATGTGCATCCTGTGAAAACAGCACATGCCCTTGCAAGATGAACTCATAGATTAAAAGAGCTTGAAGGCCTGACTCAGGCTTAACAGTCTTGTAGTTCCCTAGTACTGTGCTGAGTGTCAAGAGTTTGTGAGATATCTCCCAAAGCAGAAACTTAGGTGTACATAATGGGGGAAGAAAGTAGCTCTATTTTTCTAAAACCAGTCCCAAACAAAACCATCAACTGGCTAACCAACTAACCAACCAACCAACTAATTAAGCAAATATCCCAGCAAAGCAAGTGCTGACATAACTAACCAACCAACCAACCAATCAACCAACCAACCAACCAACCAACGAACTAACCAACCAACTAACCAACCAACCAACCAACCAACCAACCAACTGAGCAAACAGCCCAGCAAAGCAAGTGCTGACCTAACTAACCAACAAACCTAACACCAAGCAAGCAAGCAATCAATCAAGCAAGCAAACAGCCCAGCAAAGCAAGTGCTGACCTAACTAACCAACTAACCTAACACCAAGCAAGCAAGCAATCAATCAAGCAAGCAAACATCCCAGCAAAGCAAGTGCCGACCTACTTGAAGGCGATGATGTTCGGGTGCTTCAGTTTCCTCAGATGCTTGATGTCCGTCTCATTTTGTTCCCTCACCTTCTTGATGGCCACCTCCTCTGCCCGGAATTTGCCCAGGAAGACAGCTCCTTGTGCTCCACTGCCCAGCCACTGCAGCTCTGAGATTTCCTCAAAGGGTACTTCCCAAGTATCTAGGCACATGAGTGAGAAACAAGCACTGAGTTCTTGGCTGTCATTCTGGTCTTAAAAAGCATATTTGACCACGTCCTCTGGATGGGGAGACCTGGTGGCACTCAGAGGAAGGATAGCAGGCTACCAAGAAGAGACTTGATACCCTATGAGCATATACATGGGGAAGAGGTCCTCCTCAGTCACAGTGATAGGGGAGAGGAGTAAGGGGAAAATGGGAGGGAGGGATGAATGGGAGGATACAAGGGATGGGATAACAATTGAGATGTAATATGAATAAATCAATAAAATATATTTTTTAAAAAGCAGATGAAATCCCTGACCACTGCACACATCAGGGATGCAGAGTTAGTATCCAGGAGAGAGGTACTCCCTTCTTCAATTCCCTCTGCCTGGGAAGATATTCTCTCAAATCATAATAAAGTGCTATTTCTCATAACAATGGCCAAAGCTTGAGCGTATTATAACTGGGAGACCATGCAGTGTCCCTAACCACTGAGCCATCTCTCCAGCCCTCACCCTAGAACTGTATGGAGTAGAAAAAGAACTATAGTAGATTCTGAACAGAAGCAAGGGTTCCGTCCTACTGAAAATGAACAGATATCATGTAACAGTCGGTCTCTCAGGAATATAAACCACTCATGAATGTGAAATAAATCACTGAAGGAACAAAGGATACCGTGTGAGATTTGGGAGGACGGCAAATTACAGGCTACTTATATATGTTTAAGGGATTTTTAATTTTTAAAATTTTAGTTATTATGGTGTGTGTGTGTGTGTGTGTGTGTGTGTGTGTGTGTGTGTGTGTGAAGGCCAGAGGGCAGAGGGCACACATTCCAGGGAGGGAACTCAGGCCATCAAACTTATAGAGCAAATGCTCCTGTTTTTAAAAACAAATTATTTACTTAGTATTGTTTTTCACTTTATGTTTATGTGCATGTACTTGCCTGAATTCATGGGCACTATGTGCATACAAGAACCTGTGGAGGCTGGAAGAGGGTGTTGGGGACCCCAGGACTGGAGTTACAGGTGGAGCTGAGATGCTAAGCTGTCTCGCCAGCCCCAGCAAATGCTTTACACCCACTAAACCAAGATCCTGGCACTTAAAATTATTTCTTTACTTAGACATGGTTTTGCTATGTCACCAAGCTAGCTTTGAACTTGTGATCCTCTTGCCTGAGCCTCCTGAATTTACAGTGTATGGATTTACAGTGTATGATGCCATGCCTGGATTTAAAGTTTTAATATTGTAGCCTCACGCTGTGTGCGCATGTGTGTGTGTGTGTGTGTGTGTGCACATATGCCTACATATATCTGTCCCTTTCCGTATTTAATTTGGGGCCCTTTCTCAAATTGTTTCCTCAGAGCCCACCCCTCAGTTGGAGTACAAACAGTGCCCTGACTTTGGGGATAAATACATTCCAAACAGCAACACAAAAGGATTTTCCTGGTTGATGTCGACAGTACTGGTGTCCAGATAAGCTGGTTTTGTCACCACTGTGGCAGTAGTGAGCAATAGTAGTTGTTGTTTCATTTTAATTTCCAATTTCCTGTGCACTTGTCATCGAAGTGTAAATGGGTTTGCCAGTGACAAATGTTTTATTTATCACCCGCATCTGCTTGTCAGAACTCACCAAACCTCTGGTAGCCTATGTGCTTAGGTCTCACTGTCCGCATAGTCACCATTGCACTGCAGAGGGTGTGCTCTATGTTTTGTGGCTCTCTAGCGTTGATTTTTAAAGATGGTTCTGTGGTGAAGACACTTGCCATCAGTCCTGTGGACCTAAGTTTGATCCCTGCATCCTCACGTGGTAGAAGGAGAAAACTGCAAGCTGCCCTCTGACCCACATACACATGCTGTGGTATGCATGCACAAACATGTATGGGCACGCGCACGCGCGCGCGCACACACACACACACACACACACACACGTATGCATGCACAAACATGTATGGGCACGCACGCGCACACACACACACACACACACACACGTATGCATGCACAAACATGTATGGGCACGCACGCGCGCGCACACACACACACACACACACACACACACACGTATGCATGCACAAACATGTATGGGCACGCGCGCGCGCGCACACACACACACACACACACACACACACACACACACGCTAAAATCAGTAAATGAAATAAACTTGCCCTTTGGAGTCACGTGGAGTTTATTTTGGTATATGGTACGAAGGCTGATGTAAAATAATTTTTCCCTGTGTAAGTACTTATGATTTGTTAGACAATCCTTTCTTTGCAGGCTGCTGCATGAAGATGCTTACACCATAATTACCATATTTTCAGAGCAATGTCTATTAATTCATAGTTTTATAAAGTGGGAAATGAATTACTAAACTGCAAGTGACATGCATTTGGCATTCAAATTCCAGCTGTTCACAGTATCATGATAATACAGGTCTCCAGGAATGACAGCTCATGCTGCAGCCATTTAGCTATGGGCAGCGGAGCCTCAGCTGTCCACAGAGATAAAGCGTCTGCATGGGCAGCTGGGAGAGCCCAGAGAGCAAGGGACAGGCACTAGAGCCATGGTCCTAACAATCTATGAGGTGAATTGATATCCAGAAGCAAAATGGGATTGATTCCAATTGGATCTTCTTTGTTTAATCTCACAGGTTAACTATCACTAATTAGGAAGGGCCCTGACTATCAATACTGATAATTAGCTTATGAGAAGGAAAGGGCAAAGGAAAGGCCAAGACAAGGCAGAGAAGGAAAAGAGAGTCATAAAGACACATAGAATTGAGATCCTAGATAACTGCCAAGTGAAGTAGCTAACCTGGTCCTAACTGCTGGCTGCTTTTACAGCTGCACACTGGTGCTTCCCCAGCTTCCTGATGCTGTACACCTGCACACTGGTGCTTCCCCAGATGCTGATGCTATGCACCTGCACACTGGTGCTTCCCCAGCTGCTGATGCTGTACATCTGCACACTGGTACTTCCCCAGCTGCTGATGCTGTACACCTGCACACTGGTGCTTCCCCAGCTGCTGATGCTGTACACCTGCACACTGGTGCTTCCCCAGCTGCCTGATGCTGTACACCTGCACACTGGTGCTTCCCCAGATGCTGATGCTGTACATCTGCACACTGGTGCTTCCCCAGTTGCTGATGCTGTACATCTGCACACTGGTGCTTCCCCAGCTGCTGATGCTGTACATCTGCACACTGGTACTTCCTCAGCTTCCTGATGCTGTACACCTGCACACTGGTACTTTCCCAGGTGCTGATGCTGTATTCCTGCACACTGGTGCTTCCCCAGATGCTGATGCTATGCACCTGCACACTGGTGCTTCCCCAGCTGCTGATGCTGTACATCTGCACACTGGTGCTTCCCCAGCTGCTGATGCTGTACACCTGCACACTGGTGCTTCCCCAGCTGCTGATGCTGTACACCTGCACACTGGTGCTTCCCCAGCTGCCTGATGCTGTACACCTGCACACTGGTACTTCCCCAGAGCTTTATCTGTTCTTTGCCTAACCACCATGACTACTGTCTGTTGTCCAGTATCACCGTGATCCACAGACTGAGGAAACCCTTCATGCTCACTTGCCTTAAGGCAGTTGTTTTTGTCTGTGTACTCAGATACAGTCACGGCAGAGTTTGCTTGATACTAGAAGGTATCCAGCAATAAAGGTTTCAATAACATGTACCACCTTAGCATCACTACTAAAACATAAACATACTAAGCGGAAGACACAGACATGATACTTCAAAAATCTAGTGATCAATGCCAAATGCAGGGGCACATCTGTCATCCTCTGGTGGCCTGTGATGCAGGATTAAAGATTAGCGTCCTGGTCCTGGAGTGCACAAGGAAAGTACAATATTCAGTTCTGCCTAGCATGTCACTTTTTGGGACCATAACAAGCAGCAACCCTCAGTAGGATATACTGTAAGCCTAACAGACTGGGCCTGTATCTTAATTATTTCTAAATGACCCTGCCTGAAAGTCACATGGTCAACTGGAAGATAAACATAAATTTGTAGAACAACAGAAGTCAAACAAAGCACGTCTTTAAGCAAGCATGGATAGTAATTTGAGTCTTAAACTCAGTGATGAACTTGGATACAGAGATCTCCAAATGAGGATGCAAATTAGCATGGGACCGGACAAGCAGATGCTCCAAGGACCAAACATTTCTTACTAAGGAAGTAGATATTGGTCGATTCTGTGAGAAACAGAATAAAGCACTTCTAAAACAAATCAAGGCTAGGCATGGCGACACACACCTGCAATCCCAGCACTCTGGAGGCTGAGGCTGAAGGGCTGCTGAGAGTTTGAGGCCAGCCTAGGCTACACAGTAAGTCCCAGAACAGCCAGGGCTACAAAGCAAGACCTTGTCCCAAAAAGCAACACAAACATTCCAGGTGAACAAATAAACATAGGGTGGGGGTGAGGCTCAGAGTTTGAGCTCTGGGTTTGAACCTTAGCAGGGCACCATATTGTCCTCTGACCTTCAATGCTCGCTCCCTGGATGCATCCCTACACTCATACAAAAGAAAGAAATAAAAATGTAATAAAAAAATAAAGTAACACACCACATTCATTAAATTTAATTTATAATCATTAAAAAGTACAAACAAGTGACAAGCCCAAAGGGGTTGCTTAAATATCAACCTATTTGCATTGTCATATATTATATAGCCATTGGAAATGATGCTTGTTGGAGGGGTCCAGGTATACCTCAGGGCTGGAGTTCATGCCCCAGCATTGCCCCAAATCAGAAAACAAATAAAAGATGCTGAAGTCACATTCCAAAAATGGAAAACTCTTCACACACCTCTCCTTTTCAGTGTTGGAGGTTCCCTAGGCCCCAAGTGTGCCAGCTAAATTTCCAGGCCTCTGCATTTCCCCAGACAGGGTCTTACCCCAGTGTTTAGGATGACCCTGAAATCATTATGTTAGCCCAGGAAGACTCTGAATTGTGATCTTCCTGCCTCAGGCTATCAAGTAGCTGGAATTACTGGCATGATCCATTAACATACTATTTAAAAACAAACAAACAAACAAACAAACCCTCCGTAGCAGGTACAGCTGAGAGAGGAGAGGGGACCAGCTGCCCAGTACCCAGATCCATGGTGTGGACTCTATGCCCATTGTGGACATTAAGATGTGGGGTAGAGCCGGGCATGGTGGCGCACGCCTTTAATCCCAGCACTCAGGAGGCAGAGGCAGGTGGATCGCTGTGAGTTCGAGGCCAGCCTGGTCTACAAAGTGAGTCCACGATGGCCAAGGCTGCACAGAGAAACCCTGTCTCAAAAAAAAAAAAAAAAAAAAAAAAAAAGATGTGGGGAAGAGACACTTATTTTCATAGTTTTTATTTTATTTTATTTCATGTGCATTGGTGGATTACCTCAATTTATGTGAAGGTGCAAGGCTCCCTGGCATTGGAGCAACAGATACACAGACAGTGTGAGCTGCCATGTGGGTGCTGGGAATTGAACCGAGGTCCTCAGAAGAGCAAGCAGCCAGTGCTCTTAAACTGCTGAGTCATCTCTCCAGCCCAATTTTCATAGTTTTTGAGACAGAGTTTCATTACATAGTCCAAGCTCTAGAACTCACTATGTAGACCAAGCTAGTCCCAAATCCATGATTCTCCTTCAAAAGATTAAGCACATGCTACTATGTCTGCCCCGATATACTCTTAAAGTATTAATGATTATTATTCCTAAGATAAGGATGACAGATTATTTTAAATTTTGGTGGGGAAGTTGAGTCGTTGTCTTTTAGAGAATAGACTATTTACAGCACCAAGAACGTTTGTTTGTTTCTTTGGCTTCAAACTGGATATATGACTATATGTTGAACAACGGTAGGAATTTAAGATTCAGTATTTTAAAGTGAGATGTTATACGCTTTGCAAACTTGGTTAGAGTGTTCTGTCCTCAGAGTGTGAGGTTGCTGCACCCACACTGCAGAACAAAATTTCTTTTTGCTGGGTGTGGTGGCGCACGCCTGTAATCCCAGCACTCGGGAGGCAGAGGTAGGTGGACCGCTATGAGTTCAAGGCCAGCCTGGTCTACAAAGCGAGTCCAGGACAGCCAAGGGTTTTTCTTACACTCTAAGGCAGTGCTGTAATCTCAAGGAACAGCATGTTGTCAGCCTGATTTTGAGCTGCTCTAGTGGCCATCAGGCTTGTTTAGACCTGTTTTTCGTTTTTCAGATGGCAGTCTCATTATGTTGCTTAGGATTGGCCTAACTTAGCTCAAGCAATCCTCCTGCCTCAGCCTTTGAACAGTTGATGCATAAGCACATCTACTATGCCTGACTTTGGCCATCAGACTTTTTGACCCTATAAGTTATCAGTAAAAAAAAAAAAAAATCCTAAATGTACCCATGTCAATCATTCATGAGATATATATTATACAATTCTATCAAAATATTAGCTAAGTTCAAAGACATGTGTGAAAATAGAAGTCTTAAATGAGATTAAATAAATGGGAACTCTAATACTTCCTTTTATGGTCTCATGTAAATACTCAATTCATCATTAGGCTGGTTGAGCACAAAGTCTATTTGGCTTCAGATAAAAAGGAACCCCTGAGTTTGAACTTGTTCCATTTGGAAAGTCTGTAGGAAACTGAAACGGGGTGGCCACCTGACCTCACTGTGGCCCGCTCTTAAAGATTACCCAGTTACTACGCTACCAGGCAGTGGTGGAGAAAGTGGGGTACAAGAAGTACCTTCCCAGGACACACATGCTCTAGTTACCTTGCTGCTGGAGCTTATAATCCGTGGAATAGGCCTTCCCGATGATGTTCCACACGGGCCTCAGGCATCCAAACAGTCCTTCGAGGAACCCTCCGCTGCCACTGCCTGACCTGCTGAACTGAATCTTGATGTCTCCAGGTCCGTCCGTGCTGTCTCCATCCACTGCGGTGCTGTTCCCCGGAGACACGGTCATCTCGGATTCATCCTGTTCCCGTAGCTGAAGAACACTGTTCTCAAACTGGGCCCTGGCGTCCTCGCTCACACTGGTCAGCACCGCCGTGGAGATGGGGCTGCCCGTGATCTCCATCAGCTCGGACTGCAGAGCCCCCCTCTCCTGTGGGTCCTCAGGGAACTTGGGTGATGGGTGGTTGCCCATAGCTGTGAGTTCATTTCGTCCAGCAGGGCTTTTGTTCTCAGTCAAGGGCAAGTGTGGTGAAGAGGAGCTGCTCAGGTGCTCCTGAGGGCTGGCCATTGTGCCATGAGGGTGACCCAGGTCCTGAGATGACACTCAGAGGATGAGAGCAACAGAGCTTTGATGAAAGAGAGGACTCTGAAACCTGGAGAGAAGAAAAGAGGGCATGAGGCCACGGTCTGCCGCTATTTACACTGCTCCACTTCCGTTTACACACGAGAACAGTGAACCAGGGCTGGAGAGACACTCAGGGGTTAAGAGCCTCACATTCTTTTCAGAGGCCTGGGGTTTGGTTTCCAGAACTAAGGTGGAAGCTCACAACTCTAGTACTTACTTTTGATTTCAGGGGGCTCCTGAATGCACGTGGTCCACATGCGTGCACTTCGGCAAACACACATATACATACAAATAAATAAATACTGTTTAAAAAACACTGAAACAATGAGGAGGTTGGGCAGGTTTACTACATGTAATGGAATACAGTGCAGGAGTGGAAAATAATGTATATACTGTCAGGAGAAATGGTTTATGACATGGTAAAATAAAGAACAATTTTAGGATAATATATTTGACACAAGCTTGAAAAAGTACGTAAAGGATACATAAGCACATATTCAAGAAAAGTGACCGGAAGGAGGCACACAGAAAAGGAATGATGGTAGACTTCAGAGCCGAGCAGCTGCGGCTTTCACTGTATCCCAGCACAGTCTGTGACTACTGCCTTTCTGTTAGGAAGTTATCATGTGGCCCTCTTACTTCCTTCTCCCTCTATTACCATTTTAATCAGAAAACAAAACCCACCCTACACCCTCCTTATCCCAAGGGGATAAGGGTTGTTCTGATATATACATGCATATAACTTATAGGCCCCTTCCTGTTTGTTTTGGTGTCTTATGCTGCCATTGCTTCTTCTGCGCACTCATTTCATGCAGACAAAAGTCATAGATGCACAGCAAGACAAAACCTCAGTTTCTGTCATGTTGCACCCAATCTAGGGCAAGCACGTCTAAGCCCTAAGCCGCAGCGTTTTAATTATTCTTTGTTTCTGAAGAGGTCCGAACCTCTGAAAGCAAAGATTTTCTCTAGATTAGTCAGATTGGCACAAACTAATCTCGAATTTGTTGAAAGAAGGATAAGGCTCTTAAAGTAGAGAACAAATGAAGGACTGGTCAGTGAGATAACATTAAACTAGAAAGCTTCTGCACAGCAAAAGAAACACTCTAATGTCACAGAGAGACAACCCACAGAATGAAGAGGAGGCATTCATGAACTACACATCTGGAAAGGGATATAATATCTAGATATATTAAAAATTCAACTCAATAGGCTTAAAAATGGTCTTACTTAAAATGGGTAATACGCTTAGGCAGACTAGAGTTAGCACAAACGGTCCAGAGAGCATGCTCAGCAACAAGCTATCAGGGCTGTGCAAGCCAGAACCACAGGGAGACATGGACTGTAGGCAATGGCTGACTACCATCGGTATCTAGTCATGTGGAAAACAGTATGGTAGCTTTGCAGAACTACCATGTGACTCAGCAGTGTGCTCCATGAACTGAGTCAGTCAGAGAATCGTCTGCATCCTCACCTCTACTGCAGCATTTGCCAAAATAGGTGGCGACCTAGGTATTGTCAGCAAAGGAATGGACAGCAAAAAATGTGGCAGATACACAGATATTGTACATTGTATGTGCAATGGCAACATTGTTAAGCCATAAAAGGGCGATAGCCTATCATTTGTGACAAGATAGATGGGACCAAACAACACTGTGTGAGAAAGAGAAACACTGTAGCAAGTAAGAGCTCCCCAAGGAAGTGACAGTGAGGGCCCATGGTGATCTGCAAGCTAGTCAGTCAATGCAGTCCATGAACAAGAGGAAACCCTGTCTCGAAAACCAAAAAAAAAAAAAGAGATGAATCAATTGGTAGCCTACAAAATTAGTAAAGAGAGAGAGAGGGGCAGGGGGAGAGAAGAGAGGCACAAAGGTGACCCCATTGGATGATCGCTTCTCCTCTTGGACTATTCGCCAATTTGGCCTGAGGTGTTGTCATCAAAGAACCCCAAGTCACAGGCAGATGAGATGGCTTAGCAAGCAAGGACTCCTGCCACCAAGCCTGACAATGGCCTGGGCCTTAGGAGTACAGGATAGAAGGAAGAAGTCATCGTCCCCAAGTTTTCCTTTAACCTCCACGCATGCACTGTGGTGCACAAGCCCATGTATAAACACACACACACACACACACACACACACACACATAGGGCAATGAAAAAAAGAATGATCAGTCTCAATAAAGACTTTTTCAGTCTCTAGTCAGTTACTGGCATAAGTCTCACAAAATGCCACTACCTTAGGTGGGAGAATGTGTACGTAGTCTTCTCTTGACAAAGGCCAGTTGGAAGTTAATCTCACTTTCTTTCTTTCTTCCTTTCTTTTTTTTAATTAAAAACAGATTTTTTTTTCATACAATATATTCTGATTTTGGTTTCCTTCCCCCTGTTCCTCCCAGACTCCCAACCTCCCCTCCCATCCAGATCCACACCCTTTCTGTCTCTTTTTAGAAAATAAACAGGCATCTAAGGGATAAGAAGAAAATAAAATACAATAATTTAAAAAAAAATCAAATTGGAATATGACAAAACACCTCACTTTCCTTAATAAATTTACTTGCGTTTCCCTCACTTCTTCCAAGTCTTTAATTCTCATAAACACGAGACAGTGTGAATGTGAGACCCACTGGTTGAAGCAGGACAGACAGCAGGAGAAATTATGGGGACCCAAGAAGGAAAGGGTGCTCCCCTACCCCGGGATCCAGCTGAAGCCCCGGGCAGCACAGGAGAGCCCCAGCAAGGTCGCCAACTGAGGAGAGCCCCAGCAAGGTCGCCAACTGTGTAAGGCCCTTAGCCAGGGACTTCCTCAGACTCTCTCCAGGAAGACCACCGACTGGGAACCGAGCACATGCTAACCCCATGCCGACTGGGAACAGAGCACATGGTAACCCCGTGCCAACTGGATACAGAGCACATGCTAACCCCGTGCCGACTGGGAACAGAGCACATGCTAACCCTGTACCGACCCGGAACAAGGCACATGCTAACCCCGAGCTGACCTGGTACAAGGCACATGCTAACCCCGTGCCGACCCGGAACAAGGCACATGCTAACCCCGTGCCGACCCGGAACAAGGCACATGCTAACCCCGTGCCGACCCGGAACAAGGCACATGCTAACCTCGTGCCGACCCGGAACAAGGCACATGCTAACCCCGTGCCGACCTGGAACAAGGCACATGCTAACCCTGTACCATCCTGGAACAAGGCACATGCTAACCCCGTGCAGACCCAGAGCAAGGCACATGCTAACCCCGTGCTGACCGCCCCCCTACTCTCCTGTGGGAAACACACGCCCACATCTGAATGCATCTTCCTGTCCTCTGAGTGCTTCTTTCACTTAACTCTTGTACCTCAACCAAATCCTCCAAGCCTGCTTCACCTCACTGGCTAGGCTCACACCTCTTTTCAGTGTCAAAGCCCCAAATCCGAGGGTGAGCAGGTGGAACTGTGTCCCTGTTCCCTCACCGCTAACATGGTGACTGCTAGCCATCCTGTACCCTAGACTCTGAATGCTTAAGGGGGCCAAAGACAGCTCTGTTGCCCTTAAATTCACAAAAGCAATGAGCACCAGATAGTCTGAGGCACATGCAGAATTAAAAATAGGGAAGTGTGTAAGAATCAGCCGTCGAGAGCTTGTGACCAGCCGGACAGAATCAAGGCCATTCTAAAAGACAGTGTTCTTCGCTCTGGCCTTCGGACTGCTGAAAAGATGGAGCCCAAGAAATGGAATTCTCATGCTGGGAGGAGAAAACAGCTGAAGCCCAGTGACAGGCAGAGAGGAAACTTGTCTCCTAGAGAGGAGATTTGCAACTTGTCCCAGGACCTTGTAGGAGAAGCTGGAGCTAAGACCATGATGGGTTAGTGATGGTCGGCCAGTGGACAGGCCACACCTTGATAACAACCTGCTTAGTTGGGTGTGACTCTAGGCCCTTACTTAATCCTACACATCAATGCCAGGACCTTGAAGATGGATTTAGGGCAGGATCTCTCTCTCTCTCTCTCTCTCTCTCTCTCTCTCTCTCTCTCTCTCACTAATTTATGTCTGGAATTGGCTTTCTGAGGACAGTTAGCTTTGTCTGGCTTGTTAGGGTTGCCAGACCTTAATAACTCTGCTATCACACTGGACAGTATGGGGGAAGGAGAGATGGAGATAGGTCAGGGTGGTATGTACCTATAATCCCAGCACTTGGAGGTGGAAGCAGAAAGATCAGGAGTTCAAGACCAGCCTGGGCTAAGTGAGACCCTGTCTCAAAGAACAAAACAGAATTGAAAGTATGCTGGGGCCTGGCCATGGTGGGGGGGGGGGAGACCGGGTAGGGGAATGGCTAGAAAGTCTGATTCTGACATCAGCCATGCCCTGTAGCACCACACTGTGGAGACAGTCGTTCTTCAAGCTGTTCCTTGCCCTCAGACACTCATTTTACAAGCAGCTCCATTTTAGGGGAAGAGGATGATTGAACACTTGGGTGGACATGCCAGTCACACCATTTGACCTGCAGCACCCATGCAACACCCATGCAGCACCCATGCAGCACCCATGCAGCACCCATGCAGCACAGGCTGCTAAGTTGCTTACTCCTGAGGGTAGGGAGGGTGCTGGGGATGGAACTTTAGTCTTAATGCCAGCGCAGCAAGGATGTCGCAGTCTCAGCTGCCTCTTCAGCTCCCAGTGGCTAATTCTGATTGCCTTTGATGACTGGCACTTCATGCATTAGTGATACACACTTTGCAGTTTATCTGTTTGGGTATTTCTAGAGAAGATTAGCTGAGGAGGAAGACCATTTCTCATGCCATGGCTGGGTTTCTGGGTTGAATAAAAAAGGGGGAAAGTAAGCTGAGTATGATGGTGCACGTCTTTAATCCCAGCACTCGGGAGGCAGAGATAGACAGATCTCTGTGAGTTCGAGGCTAGCCTGGTCTACAAAGTGAGTTCCAGGACAGCCAGGGCTACACAGAGAAACATTGTCTTAGAGAAAAAGGGTGTGTGTTTTGGGTGGGTGGGTGGGGGGGGGGTGAGAAAGCAGGTGAGCATCAGCATTCCCTTCCTTGGCTTCCTGATATGGCCACGTGTGAGCAAGCAGCCTTCTGTCACACAGTCACACAGACACAAGCTGGTCTGCTCCAGACCTTCCCAGCCACACTGGGGTGTGTCTCCTTAACCATAATCCCAAATAACCCTTTCTTCCCTTATGGTGCCTCTTGCCAGGCTTTTGGTTACAGTGGCAGAAAGAGTTACCAATGTAGGACAGGACAGAGGTAAGAGGCAGAACTGGAATTAGACCTTACATATTAAGAACACGTGACAGGAGCATGAAGGAACCGTGAGACACCATGGGAACACCAACTCTTTGGATTATAGACATGGATGAAGGAGAAGAATCCCGAGGCACTGGCATGGACTAGATACAGAGCAGATATTCAAAGATCATAGAAGACTATTTCCTGAAATTAAGAAAAGGGGACTGGAGAGCTGCCTGAGCTGTGAAGAGCACTTCTTGATCTTCTGGAGGACCTGGGTTCTGTTCCCAGCATCCACATGACAGCTCACAGCCATCTGTAACCCGCACAAAACATATAAATCTTCAGAAAAGTAAAAAAAAATTAAAGCACATGTATCTTTAATCAGAATATATTATACGAGAAAGAGCCTATTTTTAACAAAAAGGGGGAAAAGGAAAAGATACACTCAAACAAAAAGCACACAGAACACCAAATATATAAAGATCAAAAAAGAAAATCTCCATGGATTATCACAGTTAGAACACCAACTATTCAGCTCAGAACAGAAAAAGGTGCTGAAAGCTGCAAAAGAAAAACCACGAGTCACTTAACAAGGAAAATGCATCATAATAACAGCTGGTTCATCAATGGAACTTTAAGACCCGGAAGTGCCAGGAGCAACGTACTCCAAGTTCTGAAAGCCCGCGGATGCCTACCTAGACTGCTGCAGTTACCAACGCTACCTACCACAGTTAAAGGAGGGGGAAACCTTTCTGTGCTATAAACAGCCTCGGGGAATTCCTACCCACCAAACCAGTCCCACAGAGAGTGCTGGGACCTATGCTCAAGGCTGAAGAGGGAATGAGCATAACCAAGAACTACAGGAAGAAAACAAATGACCCTGACGCACAGAACAAGGCCAGGAATGCAAGCAGAAAAAAGATATCAACAAACGTCTTCCAAGAATACCTTTAAAAAATCATTTCCTTAATTTTTTGAAAATTAAATTAAAAAAAAAAAAAATCTTGGGCCCAACTCCCAACCAAAAGGCATCAGAATTAAATGACACCATACAGCAAATGAGCCTAACAGACACGTACAGAATATTCCACCTACACACAAGAGAACATAAACTCTACTCAGCAGCTCACTGGAGCTTTTTAAAAGTAGACCGTATCTTAAGGCACAAAAAAAAATTTTTTTTTACAACTTTAGAAAAAGAGAAATAGCTCTGTGTATCTTCTCTGACCACAGTGTTCCAAAGCTTAAAATCAACAGCACGCAGTTCTCCGGTCAATACACAAATTCACGGAGATTGAATAACTCAACACCAAATGATGAGTGGGCCAAAGACTTAGAAAGAAAATGAAAAGTTCCTGAAATTCAATGAAAAATGAAAATACAGCACAGCAAGGCCTCCTGGACATGCAGAATGCAGTCCCTAGAGGGACACTGATAGCTGTGGTGCCTCCATTAAGCAATCAGAGAGAAGCCAGTCTCTGGTGCATGCCTGTAACCCCAGTATGTAGGAGGCAGAGGCCAAGACAAGCAAGGCTACACAGAGAAACTCTGTCTCAAAATAGCAAAATAAATAAACAAATAAATAAATAAATAAAAAATCAGAACCAGCACAAGTAAGTGACTTAAGGATGCAACTAAAAATTTTTGGAGAAACAAGAGCAAACCAAACCCAAATCCAATAGGAGGAAGATGTAATAGAAATCAAAGCAGAAACAAAAGGAAATGAAAAAAAAAAAAAAAGACTCTAAGATAAACAAGATTGACAGACTTTGGCCCAAGTAAAAAAAAGATAGAAAAAAAAGGAAAGAAGAAAGAAAAAGATAAACCAAATTAATAGAAACAAATAGGGGAACATTATAACAGACATCAAAGAAATTCAGAGTGTTATAAGGAATACTCTAAAAATCCGAACTCCACTATGTTAGAAAATTACAAGAAATGGACAAATTACTAGATTCATCGAAACCACCAAAGGTAAACCAAGAAGAGATCAACACCCTAAACGGATTCATAACAAGTGAAACTGAAGCAGTAATAAAAAGGCTCCTGAAAAAACAACAAACAAACAAACAAACAAACCCAGGCCAAATGGATTCACATGTTCAAAGAACTATACTAACATTTTTAAAAATTATTTTTAAAATTAAAATAGGAAACAGATAAAGTTCCAGACTACTTCTATGAAGCCAGCATAGATTTTAAATGTGCAATAAAATACTTGCAAACGCAACATATGTCACAAAAATCATCCACCCTTATCAAGTTGGCTTTATCCCAGAGATGTAGAGATGATTCAAGGTACACAGGTCAATAAATCATATAAATGGATTTAAAGACAAATATCAAATGATTATTTCAGTTGATGCAGGAAAGTTCTTTAACAAAATCCAACATGCCTTCATGCTAAAAATCCTAGAGAGAGCAGAACTGGTGGATCACACCTCAACATAATAAAGGCTGTCTATGTCAAGCCCACAGCCACCACCATCCTAAATGGAGGAAAACTCAAAGCAACTCCATTACATCTGGGTATAGACAGCTGCCCTGTATGCCTGCTCCTTTAAGTACTGTGCGTGAGGCACTAGCCAGAGCAAGGAGACAAGAGGAGGAAATTAAAGGAATACCAATAGGAAACGATGAAGCCAAATTACCCCTATTTGCAGATGACATGAGACTTTACATAGGAGATTCCAAAAAACTCGACGAGAGAGCTTCTAGAAAAGATCCACACTTCATCAAAGCAGCAGGACACAACATCAGCTTACGGAAGTCAGTAGTCTTTCCTCACACCAGCAACAGGCTCACGAGAGACCATGCAAACCGGTTCACGGTGACCCCAAAAACATATCCAGGGACTTAAGCAAGGAGGGGAAAGACTGCTACAGTGAAAGCTTTACATCTCTAAAGAGATCAATGAAGACAAGAAACTGGAAAGACCTCCCATGGCACGCACTGATAAATTAACAATGTGAAACTGACCATCATACCAATCCCATCTCATTCTTCATAGATATAGGGAAAAATATCCTAAAATTCAAAATTCAAAGGCCCTGGATAATCAAAGAACAATGCTGGGGGGTTACGATAGCACATTTCTGGCTATATTACAGAGCTATAGTACTGATACCAGCATGGTGCCGGGACATAAACAGACACGTAGACCAACGGAACAAAATAAAAGACACGAGTCCATCAATCACAGCCATCTCACATTTGACAAAGATGCCAAGAATACATATTAGAAAAAAGACAGTGTTTTCAGTTAATGGTGCTGAGAAAACTGATTATCTACACGTAGGAGAATGAAATTACACCATACCTGTCACATCTTAACAAAACTTAACTCCAAATGGATCAAAGACCTCAATGTGAGACTGCTAGAGGACGCAGGTGGCACCAGGTAACATACAGGTGTAGAAAAGGACCTTCGCCACTCACTTGGGAGCCAAGGCCAACAGTAGAAAATGGGACCTCATAAAACCAAGCACTCTGTACAGCAAAAACAAAGCAGCTGAGTGAAGAGGGAGCTGACAGAGCAGGAGAGGACATTTGTCATCTATACACTTCTAGAGGATTAATATCTCAAATATTCAAAGAACTAAAAAAACCAACAGAAAATAGAAAAGAAAACAGATGGCCAGTTAAAAACGGGCTATGGCTGTGACTCAAAAAAAGAAGCAAACGTACCTCAGAGTATGTGTCCCACATCCTTAGCAGTTAGGGAAATGCAAATTAAAACTACTTTGAGGGGTCCGGAGAGATGGCTCAGTGGTTAAGAGCACTGGGTGTTCTTCTAGAGGCCCTGAGTTCAATTCCCAGCACCCACATGGTGGCTCACAGCCATCTATAATAGAATCTGATGCCCTCTTCTGGCGTACACCATGTATGCACACAGAACACTCATACACAAATAAATAAAAATTTAAAAAAGCTACTTTGAAATTTCATCTCACTCCAGTCAGAATGGGTAAAATCAGGAAAACAACTGACAAAAATGCTAGTGAGAATATGGGGAGAGGGAACCCTCATTCACTGTTGTGGGGCTGCAAACTAGTGCAGCCACTGTGGGACTCCGTGTGGAGAAAGCTCAAAGGACTAGATGTAGACTTACCACACCACCCAGCTGTGTCACTCCTCGGCATATGCCAAAAAAAGTGACATCCTACTCTACAGATACTGACTCAGCCATGTTCACTGCTGCTCTACTCACAAGAGCTAGGAAACAGGAACAGCCCAGGCGCCCTCATACTGTTAAGTATGAAAACGTGGCGCACGTACACAGTGGAATTCTATTGGACTGTAAAGAGCATGGAATCATGGATTTTGCTGGTCAATGGGTAGAGCCAGAGTATGTTATGCTAAGCAAGGTCACCCAGGTCCCAAAGGCAAGCAGGGCAAATGCTCTGTAATCTGTGGACTCTCACTCTGAATCCTTAGGCATGAATTTACAACCTGAAGTAACCAGGAAAGTTAAAAAAAACAAAACAAAACAAAACAAAAAAACCAAACTAGGGCAGGAGGAGCCCTAGAGACACAGGCGCTCTGCCTGCGCATGCGCTGTCTCTGTATGGGAAGGGAAAAGGGAGTCAACCACGAGAGGGGATGGCGCGGGATAAAGGACTGAAAGCGCCATAGGAAAACATCATCTTATGTTTACTTAAAAGTGTGCGTATACTATATTAATGTATATGTATGCATACATGTATGAATGACTTAAGTGAAGTTATGCCACCAGGATGATACTGATCGGCTAAGAGCCATAGCCCTTTGGTCCTAGGTCAGAGGAGCTCACGAGACCCCCAAACAGTGTAGGCTATCGCCACTGGCCTCGATGGCCTTCCAGAACTTGAGCGTTAGGCCCTTCTCCAGAATACTCCACAGTCCTCAGACACAGGACTTGCAAGCCTCTAGCTGGAGAGTCAAGAACTAATGTTCACTAATGTTCTCAATGCGAATGAAGTCCTTGAGAGGATGGCGCCCTGCTCAACAGTGACAAGGCTGCGATGAGGCCCCTTTCCTCCTGGCTCCTTCTGTTAGCCCAGTTGTTTGTTCACGCGGAGAAGCAAATCGCCACAACATTACCAGAACAGATGCCAAGAGTGACAGTGGCTCAGAGTGCTACCCCAGTCGGCCTTAAGGTGTGCCGAGGAGGAGTCACAGAGCCACCTGAAGGCTGAACTTGAGCGGCACCTGGCTGGGCAGATGCGAGGCCAGCCTCAGTGTGTGCACCAGTCTATCAGGCGTCTCTTAGCTGCGCGCTCTCTGAGAACATCAGCGCCAGCACGAAGCTGCAAAGGCAGGGCGCACGAACAAAGGCACGAACAAAGCCATCACCATGACTATATTCAAATGTGATCGCTGTACTTCAGATGAGTGTAGGAAGATAAAGATATCTAAATTTTACCTGTTGTGAGTACACCCACCCACCACCACTGCAGAGGAAGGAGCTGGCAGGCATGAGCCGATGGGAAGCCGCAACCCACTGTCATTTGCTCTTTTCCTTCGTTTCCCTTGGTCCATGTTTGGTTCAGGTACCTTTCTTGGGAACTGATTGCTTGATTCCCTTTATTCATGAAAAAAAGAATCAGGACTATTATTTATTAAAAGGAAGGGAGATAAGGCCAGATTTTTTTTTTAAAAATTGACAGGCAAATAGAAAAGATATGGAATGTGAGAGGGGTAAAGGGCGAGAGCGTCAGCCTTCAACCTGGACACACCGCGGAGTGGCGGTGAGGTGCCGCCATCTTGGGGCTTCTGGCTGCGGGAGTGCATGATGATGCTCTGCCCCCGCCTCGGGATGGCTTCTGCCCTGTGAAATTTTTGGCCTCAAAAGGAAGAAGTGGTTTATACAAAATGAGTAGGCAAGGAAGGGATAGACAGAGCAGCTGCACACTTGGCAGGGGACTGCCAATTTCTGGAAATTACCTTGGCTTTGCGCCAACATCCCAGGATGCAGGATAGAGAAAAAGAAGAAAGAGACAAGGTGGCTGAACAGATCCGTCTTGGGTTACTCAGTTTTTCTCCACGTTTGCTAATAGAAGATGTTGTTATTAATTCAGTATTAAGCTCAGAGTTTTACTTTCATATAGCGAGTAGGAATAAACCAGTTTTAGAAAATTTAACCCTACAAATAAAGTTCTCAAAATTGAACAAAATTATTAAACATTATTTCTGAGAGTTACTGATTAGTGGAGAGCTCTTCCCAACCAATCTTCTGGCATTCTCTTGTTTGTTTGTTTATTTATTTATTTATTTATGCCTCCCCCTCTTCTTTCTTCTTTAGGCAGGGTCTCACTATGTAGCTCTGGCTGTCCTAGAACTCATCAGATAGATCAGGCTGGCCTCAAACCTGCAGAAATCCCCCTGCCTCTGCTTTCCCAGTGTAGGATTAAAAACATAAATCACTATTCCCAGCCTCCGCATATTTCATACTGATAAAATTATAACGATGTAAGACAGAAAGCCCAGAAGGAAGACGTGGACTCACACCTTAATGCTTCACCATTGTTTTTGGTTTGTGTGGTTGGAGTTTTGTTGTCCGACGGGTTGGTTGGAGTTCACAATCCTCCCTCCTCAGCCTTTGGGGTGTACGACATCTTAAGTAAAGAGCTATATACTCATAGAGTCCCATGCCTAGCTGACCAAATCTAAAACAGAGAGAGACACGCAACTCATGAAATCAGGGGGGAATAAAAGAAGAACCAGGAGGAGACAAGATTTTCTTTCAAAAATGAAAAAAAAAAAAATCAAGAAAGGCTAAGATCAATCAGTTGCCAGACAGGTGTAGCAAAGTGGGCTTCTGAAATGCATCTGAAATGACAAGAAAGACAGAGAGCCAGCAGCTCACAGGCCAGAGGAGACACAGGAGAAAGGAAAGCCTGAGTCTTGTAACTTCTTTTCTGTATTTAATTTCCTTTGTCTCTAACCATAGCAGCTATTTTTTAAAACTCTAGGCTTTAATAAGTCACAAAATGCAAGCAAGTTTAAAGCAGCTATAATACTTGAGATATTATTAGTACCTAGTCATTCTGATATTTGAGAGGAGAAAAAAACTAATTCTCATTTTTATTTTAAATTTATATTTTAAATTAGGGAATTGTTTCATTAATTAAAAGAACTATCTCTAGGAAAACACTGCTTATGGGAAAGGACAAGTAGATAAATTTAGCATTGCTATAATACATGTGAGCTCTGCATTCGAGCTTTCTGGGCCTCTCGTGGTCCTTTGTAAGTCTATAATGAGGGTTAAATAAGGCAACACGGTGTGCTTAGCCAGGCAACAATGAAGGTTAGCCATTTATACTTTAATTTATAAGCCCTAGAGTCTAAAATAAAGAAGCATATGATCGTGTGTGTGTGTGTGTGTGTGTGTGTGTGTGTGTGTGTGTATGTATGTTTAAAAAATGGGCCAAACTTAGAATGTTCAGTCTCTGCCTCCTGCACACTGGGGCTACAGCCACTGTATGCAGTGAGAATTATAGTATTTATTACTATCTGTAAAATTGAGAGTGAGCACAAATGAAACCATGGATTTCTTTTTGTTGTTGTTGCTATTGTGTTGTGTTTTTTTTTAAAAAACAGGGTTTCTTTGTGTAGCCCTGGCTGTCCTGGACTCATTTTGTAGACCAGGCTGGCCTCAAACCCATAAAGATCCATCTGCCTTTGCCTGCCTGACTGCTGCGATCACAGACGTGTGCCACCAGGGCCAGCTGACCATGGATTTCTTAAAATCACATTTCATTCATTGCTGTGCCCACTCCCACACCCACAGGCCACAGTGACTGTGTGGAGGTCAGAGCACAATTTGCTGGAGTTAAATAATTTCTTCCACCATGTGAGTCCATGGAAGAAGAAGAAGAGGAAGAAGAAGAAGAAGAAGAAGAAGAAGAAGAAGAAGAAGAAGAAGAAGAAGAAGAAGAAGAAGATTACATTTAGGTTATAGACTTTACAGTGGGCATTTTTACACAAGTCATTTTGTAGGCCCAACAACATGAATACGAAAACAAAATTGTCTTTAAGTCATTGGGAAAAAGAACCTTAAAGTGGTCACAGAGGATGGATGTTTCCATTCAGAAGATCAGACTTCCTAGAAACAAGTGATGGCCTGCTAAAGGTCTCGGGATCAGTATTCATGCACCCTGGACCTGGACCACCCTGACCATCCCTAGAGTCTCTATGCCTTATTTCCTTATTTAGTTTTTAAAGGGATACAATTTACTCTCTTAGTGGGGTAGGATATAGAATAGAACGGGTATGTAATCTGATGGTGAGAATAAAAACATCCAACAATTAATTCCAATAAATGCATGCTGTGAATAGATACTTATTATGTCACATATTCCTTCTCTGCAGACTAAGTATGTTTCTAAAGAAAGAGCCACAGTCTAATTAGACTAATCTATACTCCAAACGCACTAGGGGTTATAACGAGGTAAGTTTTGGGATTGTATATATTCACTTTTCTGAATTCAAATTTCCAATGTCATATGATGAAAGAGCAGTAGCAGCAGCAGCAGCAGCAGCAGCAGCAAGCAGTGTCATTTAAGTTTCTGGAGGGCCCACATGCATCTAGGTCTTGTTAAGAAATAGATTGTCAAATGGGTCAATGAAAGCTTAATAAAAGAAGAGATTATTTTACAAAGGAGTAGGCAGAAAAAGCAACAGGGATGGCCTGTGTCCCAGACTTAACTGAGCCAGTGGGTTATTTCCTGGACAAGGGAAAAAAATGATTGCCATTGGGGCTGGAGAGATATAGCTCAGAGGTTAAGAATGTTGCCTCTTCTTCCAAAGGTCCTGAGTTCAATTCCCAGCAACCACACGATGGCTCACAACCATCTATACTGAGATCTGGTGCCCTCTTCTGGAAGACAGGGGCACATGCAGGTGAAACATTGTATACTTAATAAATACATCTTTTAAAAAAATGATTGCCGGTCTTGTAGATCATAGAGTAAGAGCTTTGGCCTTGATGGAGTGATGGGCGGAGTTTGGTGACGTGAGAGACTGTGAGCAGAGGAGTTAACGCTGAATCATAAGTGAACACTCCTATTCTCTGAGATCCCCTGGGTGCCTCTCATCGATTGATCCCAACAGCACAAAAGAAGGAAAGTGTCTTTGCATGTCAACTTCTACAGGCACAGAACAGCGTGCTGGGTTCCAAAGTGCAATTGTGCCTCAGCATCCTAGCAGTGGTGATCCTACTTCCAAAGGCAGACATACTGGGCAAAGCTGGAAATGCAAGCTGCAGTGCTCAGTCCATGCTGCCAAGGGCATTCTTTACCAGAAAAACTGAAGCTGGTGTTAGTCACTGTCTGTATAGATGTGGGGATCTATCAGAAAGTGTCCTCTTCTGCCTGAGCAAATGTGTGTGGGCTCCTTTTTTTCTAAATATGGAAAATATTGTTAACTATATTTGAGTTATCTGTGAAGTATGGTGAACACCATTTTTATTATTGAAACCATGTGAGATCCATATTATGATTAAATAGTTATAGTGGAGGCTCCTTCCATAACATAGTTATGAAAAATTATAACGACATAGGGTTTATGTTAATACTAAATACAAGACATAAAAGTGCCCTTTAAGCCCAGGGATCCTGCTTAAACTATGGCACCAGCCAAGGACAATCCGTGCAGTAAACTCGAACCCCGACCCAGATCTAGCCAATGGACAGGACATTCTCCACAGTTGAGTGGAGAGTGCAGACTGACTTTCACATGAACTCTGGTGCCCCATGTTTGACCACATCTCATGGATGGGGAGGCCTGATGGCACTCAGAGGAAGGACAGCAGGTTACCAAGAAAAGACCTGATACCCTATGAGCATGTACAGGGGAGGAGGTCCCCCTCAGTCACAGTCATAGGGGAGGGGAGTAAGGGGAAAATGGGAGGGAGGGGGGAATGGGAGGATACAAGGGATGGGATAACAGTTGAGATGTAATATGAATAAATTAATAAAATATATTTTTTAAAAGTGCCCTTTAAAGCTATGAAGCAATATTCCTATGTTGCCATGGCTATTAAGTCTGATGCTGGCTCCCAGAAGGTAACGAATGATGTGCTGCTTATCAACTGTCTGGACACCCTTTTCCAGGGTCTAATTGGATAAATGCATTCCTCATCTCTCATTAAGGTAACTTCTCTGTGCCACAGATGGAGACCATTGCAGAAACCCACAACCAATCAAAATGCAGAGTTGTGGAGCCCAGTTCCAAGTGATAACTGTACAACACAACTCCTGCCCCTAAGGCTCAAGGAATCTCACTGTAGAACAGGGAATCTGCTGTACGTCTTCTGGGTACGTCAGGAGCTACACCCGTAGAGTTTCTACAACATGATTGCGTAAACATGACCTAAGCAAGGATGACCTAAAGACAAGCTAACACAGGGAGGGGAAAGCCCATGAGGCCTCACCCCTACACAAAGAACTATAGGCAAGTGAGTAAGCGATGATGAGAGTGGGAGAAACAGCCCTTCCCAGGGAAGAGCACACCAATTAGTTATCCAATACCAAGAGGATAACTTATACATACATAGAAGTAACATTATGCAGACTGAGCAGGCTGTGCTTATCTACTTAGCACTGTGCATGCGTGCGTGCATGTGCTGGTACTGTTACTAAAAACAACATGCTGGGCACATGACAGAGGACAGAAACTGTGTAACTGTTCTCGCCCAATCACGCTCGGGGGTTCCGACTGCTCGGTTGGGCAGCAGAGCTGAGAGCAGCTCTTTGGCTCTTGTGTCATGTCGTGCAACACAACGCCAGAGTGTGCACTGTGCACAGAGCCCTGTGTCTCTTTGCAGTCACAGGGCAGCGATGGTCTGCACTGCTATCCCCACAGGGACATGGAAGGCCGGACGCTGTCAAGGCTCTTCTGCCACTTTTGCTCTCTTGTTGGCTTCTCGTTGTCTGGAATTGCTGGAAATACATACTGCTGATAGAGTAGGGAGTGCCATGACTTCTATTTCTCAGGAGGCACCACTAATTCTGATAAGTGTGTGGCTTCACTAAGTGTGAACCCAGGGGACCCAGCGTGTTCCCTGCCCCTCCCTGCTATTTAGTTCAGCATCAAAAGCAGCCTCAAATACAGAGGGATGTCTCACTTCATGGAGAGAACTTTAAACACACAGGGACACAAGTAATTCATTACCTGTGCACTGCATGCTGGTAATTCATTAATAGTAACTGATTGGGGGTATAGCTCAGTGACACAGTGCTCGCTCACCATGTCCAAGGCTCTGGGTTCGCCTCTAGCACCACAACAAACAAACAAACAAACACAAACCAGAAGCCAACAATAACTGAGGTCCATGCCTATCACAGCCCTAAACATTTTTCCTGGTTACTCCATCCTCAATAGACCCTTCAGGCAAAGTACTCTTGTTATTCCTAATAATGCTTGACAGAAAAAACTGGAGTACACACTGTCCCAATGGCCTACTGTCAGCTGGGTGCTAAATGCTGGAGCTGAGCACAGGCCATCCCAGTTCTGCAGCCAAAAACCAAGACCATAACTTTGCCCACACACATGCTATCATCTTGCTGTGTAGCCCAGGCTGGCCTGGAACACTCCATCTTCCTGCCTCTGCATCCCTCAGCTGAGACTGAAGGTCTGTTTGAGGAAAATTCTGGAAGCAACACTGGATCACTACCACCACCATCCCTTGAAGTTCCTTATCCCAGGACTAGTGTTGCTGGAAGGCACAAAGCAGGGGGAGGGTGATGAGAAGTTTCACATTGACAGTAGCTTCTCAGCGGAAACCAACCTGCAGACAGTGGGGTAAAGGCTCCGGGAGTGGGGAGTCTAGATGCCAGCTCAGCGCCAGTGTCTCAGTGCTAGTAAGGTGAAATCTGTGAAAGAACCGATGGATTTTACACTCAGCTTTCTCCTTCTACAATGCTCTTTGCTCACAAAAGCACTTCTGTGTTTTAGTCTTTTTAGCATCTATTTAGCACAGGTAGTCCTTTAGAAAACACATTAGAACATTTTTGAGATTTACCATGAATTGAAATTTGAAATTGGCAACAATCAATAAATTTTCATTTTAGACTATGGATTAGACTATGGTGCGAGGGGATCAAGGCACATCTATTATTTAATTTAATCCATACTTATGATTTATTCATGGGCGGGGAAGTTTCGGTTCCTATTCCCGATGTTGCGGAGACTGTCCACTATTAATAGTTCTCGATAAGCTCCCTCCACCGAGAATGTTGACAACAGGGAAGAACGCCACCTTAGGTACTGAAAATAGGTGGTGTACACGCAAGTTCTGATGGAGAGAACAGATGCAAACAGTCGGCTACCTGAGTGGAAATACGATGCAGCCTTTCAATACAACGGTCAGTTTTACAGAGGGTAGAATTTAGCAGCCTGGTCAGCATCTTCCTCTGGAATTATAACTTGATCTCACTGTAAAAGCATGTTGAACAGATGTATGCATGCAGAGTTTTTGCATGTGCATGCCTGCATATACACATATGTGTATATGTGTATATACATGTAAGTGGAGGCCAGAAGTCTAATCTGGTATAATCCTTCGTCACCCTCCACCTTACTTGTCACTGGGGTTACATGTGTGTGCTGTCATGTTCGGTGTTTTATGTGGGTGCTGCGGTCCAAAGTCACGTCCGTATGTTTGTGTGGCAAGTACTTTAGTGACTGAGCCAAATCTCTAGTACCCACATAAACATTACAAAAAATATTTTATTTTTATTTATGTGCATGTATGTGTAAGCATAGGCCATGTGTGTATGGGTGCCCTCGGTGGCTGTGAGCGGTCTGATATGGGTTCTGGAAACTGAACTGGAGCCCTCTGTTAGATCAGCAAGGGCTGCTAACCACTGTACCATCTCTACAGCCCCTGTAGGATATTTTTCCAAAAGACATAATTCAACAATCCTACCACCCACAGTAACTATATGAAGTATCACTTCTAAATCTATTTGCAAAGCAGAGACCTGTTCCACAACACCAACAAGCACTTTATTGTTGTACTTGTTGGTCAGCTTGATTTCCTTCTGTCTCGGTGTCTGCTATTGCCTGGTCACCGGCCATCAAATCTCACAGTGCTTAGAAAGGCTGCTTGGGCGGTTAGCATGTCCAGTAAGTCTGCCTGGGTATTCATATGTGCCATGGACTCGGGGATCGGGTAACTAAACTGGCCGGTACTGTGTAGAAATTGAGTATAATTAGGTTTGTAAAAAGGAACAGTGAGTCTTCTTATTTATTTATTTATTTATTTTTATTTTTTTCAGTGAGTCTTCTTAAGAGTAAATGGTGTTACGGAGGTAACCAATGGCTTCCAGAATGGATTTAAGGCCTGCTCCCTGTTGGGAACTGTTAACCTGGCATGCCTGGGGAACCAGCAGGTACTACTATTATTCTGCTAAATGGACATAGTGTCAAAGTAAATTAGTGTCTCTGACCCCATAGAGTAGTGCAGCCCTCAGACCCATCGGAGGAGTTTTCTTATACCACAGATGGTGATCAACACAGAGCCCCACAACTAGTCAAGATGCAGAGAACAAGTGACTGTGGCGTGCTCGGCCACAAATGGGACATCTATAGCCCACTCCCCACCCTCCCACCCCTGCTGTTGCCATCACAAAAGGCACAAAGGCCACAGCAGCAGGTCTTATGTCGAGGCGCTTTATTCCCGGAGAGTGCCAGTGGTTGAAGACAGTGAAGGCATAAGGTGAATGAAAAGTGATGACCATAGGGGGGCATAACAGTGTGGAAGGTGTTCAATACTGGGTCTACATGTCCCTCTTCCTTCCTCAAAAGGATTGCACCGTAAATTACTCATTACACATGCAATGATCAGAAAGCTTTCATTCAAAACCACAGTACCCGGAATGTCTAAAATATATAGTTTCTAGATTTCTGTCATTACATTAAATAGCACATATATAACATGTATCTGATTGGCAAAGCAGTACTGGGGGAAGAGGGGCTTAGTTGTTCACTGGCAATGACACATTTTGCAAAGCCACTTTTCAGGATATAACAGCATCAAGGTAGCATTTGGGCAGAAGGAGTCATGCTACAAGAAGACACACTATTCGCGAGAACACCACTGAAGAGCTTATGACGACTTCATATGCTGCCAACAGAACAGCTAAAATTTGTAGGCTTAAGTACAATGTGAACTCTCTCCGACAAGCCAAATCCTGCAATCTTTCTCCAGGATCTACTCAGATAAACCCACCTGATTGTCCCTCGAGGAGGCTTGGAGGAGCATGCACATCCTGTTTGTCAGCCCAGCCGGCTGTATCTATTTGCCTTCATTCCACTGAAGCCGTGTCCAGCCTCGAGGTCCAAGCTCACCTGCAGCAGATGCTCTCTGCTGCTCCAACCTGACTCAACCATATCAGACACAGAACTGACAAGAGAAGTCCACATGCCCAGAACTCATCGGAAAAACAAACAAACAAACAAACAAAAATCATAAACAATGAAAACAGTACCCCCCAAAACACACTAGTCCTATGGAAATGTCATCACTGAGAGTCGCCTGGATGCATGTTGGGACACGGCACTTAAAACATTCGTCTTAAATTCATCAAAGGATTCGAAGAGTTTAAGGGTGACACAATGGAACAGCTTAGTGAACGCACAGAGAATAAACACTGAGTGATGTCCAAGAACACACAGACACAAGGCAGAAGGAGATGAAGGCAATCCAGGGCTGAGAATGGACTACAATAATGAGACAGAGATACTGGATAGGACTCAGGTTGTAGTGAAGAGGGAATGAAAACAAAACAAAACAAAACAAAACAAAAAAACCAAAAATAAGCCAACAAGAAAACTCAAAGGAAATCGTAACAAGAAACATAAGCCAAGCATAAGATAGAAGACTATCAGAACTCAAAGATTAAATAAGGGATCTAGAGCAAAAAGGCAAAGAATATGAAAATGTTTTAAAAACACACAAAGGGACCACACAGAGAGTGTGGAATGCCATGGAAAGACCAAACTTTCCAATCACAGGCATAGATGAGGGAGAGGAAAGTCAGTGGCATAGACCAGATCTGCAAGGAGACCACTAAGACAACCTTTCAAATCTAAGGAAAGATGCGCCTAAACAGATATAAGGAACAGAAAATACCAAATATGTAAGACCAGAAAAGAACATTCCCACAGCCTATCATGGTTAAAATGCTGATACACAAAAAAAAGAAAGGCTGCGAGAGAAAAAACACAAATCGTGTGCAAAGGAGCCACCAGAACAGCATTTAACTTCTCAGTGGAAACTTTGAAAACCAGAAGAGACTGAAGCAGCCGTGACTACCAACCGCGACTACTGCCCTCAGCAAAACTATTTGACTTAATGGGGAAAAAAAGAAAAACTGTCAGGATATAAACAGCCAAATCCTTTTTATATACAGCAAGCCAAACCTGAACAAAATGCAAGAAACATATTTCAGGCTCAAGAGAGGAATAAGCATAGCTTAGTGACGGGAAAGAACTGTGAGGAATAATTACTAAAATACAAAGTACCACCGAGGACACAATCAGTAATAATTGTGATTAACACATGACTTTCAATAACAACTTTAAACATCATTGACATCAATTCTCCAATCAGACACAGGCTGACTGACTAGGCCGAAAAACGAAATCCACCTATTTGTCATCTGCAAGAAGTACATATTAGTTTTAAAGATAGGCATCATCTCAGAGTAAAAAGATGGGCAAAATGATTCCAATTTAATGGGACCAGAAGCAAACAGGTATCTATCCTACTATCCAAAAAAATCGACTTCAAATTAAAACTAATTAGAAGAGATAAAGAGGGACATTCTACTTTAGTCCAGGGAACAGGTAACCAACAAGACATTACTATCCTATCCTAAAACAATATGCACCAAACGCCAGTGCACCCCATTCCATAAAAAATGCACTACTGAATTTAAAGACAGAGTAACATCAACCCATTAATATTAAACGATTTAAACTCCACTTTCTACAATAGTCAGGGCATCTGAACAAAACCACACAAATTTTAAGTAACTCATTACTGAATGATGTCTGGGTCAAAGAAGAAAGAAAGAAAGAAAGAAAGAAAGAAAGAAAGAAAGAAAGAAAGAAAGAAAGAAAGAGAGAAAGAAAACCAAACTTTGGGACATGCTGAAAGCCCAAACTACTATGTATCCACATTAAGGAAGGAAGGAAGAAAGGAAGGAAGGAAGGAAGGAAGAAAACACACACAAATACATGACTGAATGGTACAACTCAAAACATTTATAAAAATAAGAACAAACCAAATCCAAACACAGTTGACAGCTAGGAATAAAAAGTAAGAGCAGAAATTAATGAAATAGAAACAGCCAAATCACTGAAATTAAACCAAGAAGGTCAACAGCCTAAAACAGACCTGTAACAAATGAGATTTAAATAACAATACAAAGCCTTTCATCTAAAACAACAACAACAACCAACTCCAGGACAGATGGATTCACAGAAGAATTCTACCAGACTCTCCAAGATCTACAACCATTTTTTGTTTTTCTTTTTCTTTCTTTTTTTAAAAAAATCATTTAATTTTATTTCATGTGCATTGGAGTGAGGCCATCAGATCCCCTGGAGTTATGAGCTTCCATGTGGGTATCGGGGATTGAACTCGGGTCCTCTGGAAGAACGGCCAGTGATCTTAACCACTGAGCCATTTCTCTAGCTCCTTGTTTTTTGTTTTTCAAGACAGAGTTTCTCCTTGTATTCCTGGCTGTCCTAGAACTTACTCTGTAGACCAGGCTGGCCTTGAACTCAGAGATCTGCCTGCCTCTGCCTTCTGAGTGCTGGGATTAAAGGTATGCACCACTGCTGCCAGGTCAGCCAACTTTTCTTAAACTATTCAAACAGACAGACAGACAGACAGACAGACAAAAAAAACAGAAACAGACGAAGTACTCCCAAACTTTTTCTACAAAGCCTATGTCATTCTAATACCAAAACAAGATAAAAACATGGCAAAACAAAACAAAACAAAATTACAGGCCAATATCCTTAATGAATAGACTCAATAAAATAGTTGCAAGCAGAATGCAGACATATTTCATAAAGATTATATCGACCATGACAAAGTTGCCTTTTATCTCTGAGATATGGGAATGGTTGAACAAACTCAAGTCAATAAATGTAATACACATTCTACCATACAAATTGACTTACAGGTATAAATCATATGATCATCTCAATAGTTGCAGAAAAAAAAAAAACCTTTAACAAAATACACCATGTCTTCATGATAAAAGTCCTAGAAAACGTAGGGCTAGAGAGCACACACTTCAACATAATAAAAGATATATATGAAAACTCACAGCATATACCATCCTAAGTGGAGAGAGCTTGAAGCAATCCCACTGAAGTATGGAACAAGGCAGGGATGCCCACTGTCCCCACTCTTTTTCAATGCTGTGCCCAAAGCACCAGCTGGAGCAGCAAGACAAGAGAAGGGAGTAAAAAGGATTCCAATAGGAAAAGAAGAAATCAAACTATCCCTATCTGATGGTGTCATGATACTTGAGATGCCAAAATTCTACCAGAAAACTTCTAGAAATGATCAACAAACGCAGCAATGTGGCAGAATCAGTTTGCCAAAATCAATAGCTTTTCTATGCACCACCACCAAACACCAGAGATACTCGTGGATACAGCTCACTTTAACAGCCTCTAGGAAAATACCAGATCTAGGAATAAACCTAACCAAGTAAGAGAAGGGACCTCTACATGAAAACTTTCAACACCTGAAGAAAGAGATAGGGCACAACACTAGAAAATGAAAGACATCCCATGCTCATGGATTAGCAGAAGTAATATTGTATAAATGGCCATTTTACTAAAAGCCATTTATAGATTCAATGCAATCAAAATTCCCACCCCATTCTTCACAGAAATGGAAAAAAATATCCTCATATGGATCCACAAAAGACTCCAGAGAGCCAGAACAATCCTGAACAACAACAAAACACACACACACACACACACACACACACACACACACACACACACACACACACAATGCTGGAAGGATTATAATTCCAGATCATAAGATATAATACAGAGACACAGTAATAAAAACAATATGGTATTGGCACAAAAGCCAACATGTAGGCTGATAGAACAAAGCTGAAGACCCAAACATGAGCACATACATGTAACTTTAGCCATTCAATACTTGACTAAGACTCCAAAATCATAACCTGGAGAAAAGAAATTCTCTTCAATAAAGGGCCACGGGAATCTGGATGTCTACATGCAGAAGAGAGAAAGTAGACCTGGGTCTGTCTCCTTGCACAAGAACTAACTCCAAGTAGAACAACGGCCTAAATTGAAACATAGGTGTTGCTAGAAGTCAACACAGACAGTAGCCTACATGATACAGGTATAGAAAACACCTTCCTGAACAGGACTCCGTTTGCCCAAGGATTAAGGCAGACAATTGACAAGTGGAACTTCAGGACACTAAAGCCACACCACCACCACCACCATGACCACCACCATCACCACCATCCCCACCACCACCATCCCCACCACCACCATCACCACCATGACCACCATGACCACCACCATCACCACCATCACCACCACCATCACCACCATCACCACCACCATCACCACCATCATCACCATCATCACCACCACCACCACCACCACCACTACCACCACCACCATCATCACCACCACCAAAACAATTAAATAAAAAGAAACCATTAATTTGAGAGAAAGCAAGGGGGTACATGGGAGAGTTTGGAGGGAGGAGAGGGAAGAAAGGATGATGTAACTATATCATAATTTTAGTTTTCTGAGACAGGGTGTCTCTGTGCAGCCTTGGCTGTCCTTGGAACTTTTTCTGTAGACCAGGCTACCCTCAAACTCAGAGGTCTCCCTGCTTCTCCCTCCCAAGTGTTGGCATTAAAGTCGTGTGCCACCAAGCCTGGCTTCGATTAAAAAAATTTGTTTTAAAAAGAAAAAGAAAAAACCTCCTTGTCTAAGAACTTCTCAAGGATTTCATGACAGAGATGATCGGATTTTAAACAAGCAAGCATGGGGCCCAGTACAACTTCACAGTTTACACAACAGTCTAGCTCTGACATTTAATGGTAATTTATTCCTTTTCCATAGCCTGACAATGGAAAGCAACTCACAGGTTCAAGCATAAGCTTTGGACACACGTCTACTCCGGTGCTGTCTCTCTGTCCTTCCTGTTCCTGCTATGCCAGTTTCAATGGCAGAGACTCTGTTCTTAATACTCTGTGTTTTGTATTATCCTCTGTATAAAGTTTTCACTAATAGGGTAAAGATTAGGTTCTTAACTTATCTATTTACTGTCTTAAGTAAATGCATCATTGGGGCTACTATTTATCAAGGCAAGTGTGGCGGTGGTGGCTGCTGCACAGCACAGGGCAGTGGAGAGCGGTATGTGGTTTTAGAGCCCTGAAAACTGAACAGTGGATGACCCAGCAGTTGTCTGATTTCCTTGTGACTCCTGTTGTGGTCCTACTCATCAGTACTTGGAAAGGAGGACACAAAGCTCAGACACGACGACTTCAACACTTGTCAACAGACTAAGGAAAAACTGTTTGTGACTTTGGAAAAGCTTAAACATCCGAGCATTGCATGCATCCTCCTGACTTTCAGTAAGCACACTGGCATCTACCAACAAGCTGGTCTTTTTAGATAAGTCAGAGGGGGTGACACTGGGCCCCTTTGTTTTCCAGCTTCACTGGGTTATAGCAAGTTATACCTCTGATAAAATAAACCGGCAGCTAAAAAGCATACAATATGATGTTTTGTTATTTATGAGCACTAGACAATGAACACAATTAACATATCCATTTTCCCACCATGCCTTTTAGAATCACAGTAGTAGAATATATGTGGGATTAATTGTCAACAGTAAAACAGTAAAACAGAGCATTTACTGCAGCTATAATTTCTATTCAGCCAATTAATAGGTAAGGGGTTTTTGTCCTGTTATTGCATAGCACATTATATTAAAAGAGCTCACAGTGTCATAATCCTTAATGTACCGTCACCACCAAAGAACCTCATCAATCAAGAAGACAGACACAGCCCTTGACTCAGAGTGGCGTTGACTCATTAGTCATTAGACTTTCAGGCTAGCCGCAGACTGGCACATAGTTTCAACTGATTTGAACTAAACTCCTTGGATTAATTACTATTTGTTTTTAACTAACAGGAATTATTTCAGCCAGCTAACTGTTCCCAAAGCCCCGTGCATGTACCTAAAGTTAGCATACCATTTTTTCTTTATTTCCACGGTGCCATTCAATGTTTGATCTGGAAAGACTGTGAACCATTGGTTCTGTATTCTTTTTGCATGCACAAGATGAATCTGGTGTCCCAGGGTCCGCCACCTCCTGGGACGCAGCTTAACAGCATTAGTAAATGCAGTTCAGCTGAGGGAACCGGAGCAGCAGCTGAGTCAGTCTAGTAATTCACCCTGAGGAAAGCCCTTGGGATCCAGAGGCGCACTGCCCAGCTGGAGAGACCCGTCTAATCTCCGCTAATGATCTCCCTCCTGCTTCTTCCTACCAGGGCCCCGCTCTTTACACATGTGCACTTAATTATATATGCACACGCAGGGTCCAGTGCAGCCTGACAACACAGCGCCCAGGATTAAATTACACAGCAAGACTTCCAGACATCATCTGGCCCCGGCAACTGGCGTGACAAACCCTGTCTGTGTTTCAACCTGCGCTGCAGCTTTATGATCTTAAGAGTTCAAAAACGCTTACAGCTGGACCCTAATATTTAACAATGATGATATCATGATTTTTATTGTGAGATGGACTAGAATAAGCTTGGCTTCTGAAGAAGATTTAAATGGAAAATAAACATTAGAAGACACGTAGACCTGGCCTTAAATAGCATTTGAAGCTGTTAACAAAAATATGCATAGTGTAATAAAGAAATTAAGAAAAATATAAATACAATTTCAAATGAGTGAAGTAGAAATAAGTAGGCAAACACTTTAAAAAATACTGTCTAGCAACAGGTAAAAACAATTCACAGAATCAGACCAGAGCTTTCTCTGGATCAAAGGAAAGACACACTTGCTCAAGTAAGACAAAATCCCAGCCATCCAAGAGTAGTTTCTGGTTTTTTTTCCTGAGAGACCCTTCTTTCACAGATGTACCCCAAGTGAGAAAGACGACAGAGCCACCGCAATGCCCCTCAAATACAGCACACGTTTCCTGGCACCTGTCCTGACCAGGTGACATATTCCAAAGTTCCAGTGAGGCAGCACAGAGCAGAGACTCTGGGGCAGCAGCTCTTTGAGGGGCCGCAGCCCTGCCAGGGCATCTCCTCGACTGTTACTTCTTATATGTGATCTCTCAAAAACACAGAGAAGCTAAAAGTGACAGGCAAGAGGCTGGAGAGCAAACACGCTCCGCTCTTAGATGGGAGACAGGCCCACAAGCAAGGCCCTTGGCACTGAAAAGACCCACGCAAGAGGAGCTGACACCTCCCCTTCAGGAAAATTCGGGAAAATGACTAAAATTTCTGTCTTCATACTTAATTACCACAGAGTTAAAATCCCACTAAAAAGTCTATTCATTTGCACAATGCATAACACTCTTCATATGCTGATGAGTCTTCATTTAAAACAATGTTTGGATAAACAGGAACATTTGCATTTGCTCTTTTGCAAACAGTACAGATCACGTTTGAAAAGACAGAGGCAATTGAAAAGCTAACATCTCTGCTGAAGTAAGTAGGGAGTGATGAGGTGGGAAGTCACCATCTGGGGCTATAAATTACAGTCTTGCTATGTGGTAATGGACAGAGGGCTGATCCATAGGCTCCCCTAGGAGGCTGCATCTGTCAGTACAGCCATCCGTGGAAGGATGAGGGAAGGGCAGCTCTGAATCCAGAAAGAGCTTCTGCTGTAGCAGCGAGACATGGCATTGTCTGGCTTTCCAAGGCAACACAAGGTCACACACACACACACACACACACACACACACACACACACACACACGCACGCACACATATACATACACACACATATACACATATACACACATACACACACACACATGAACACACACATACATACATATACACACACACATGCACACACACACATACACACACACACACATACACATACCCCTCCTATTCAAACTCCCCGATTTGTTCAATTATAAAGAGAAGTTTCATGCTCAATCAGAGGGGAGTTTAGGATTCAGAAAGCACGAGGCAAATAAACTCAAGAGAAGAATCCACAGCGTTAGGGATGTTTCACCTATTTCTGGTCAACTTGCAAGTATTTGATGAGAAAATGGCGATATTATTTATGGTAGAATATGAAATAGTGGCGAGGCGCTAACCTCACCAGAAGCAACACCGTTTTGCATGAGGACACTTATGTAACCACGCACAGCCCCCAACGCACCGCCCCACTGGTTGCCTGTGCTCTTCTGTCTCCCACTGCAAGCTAAGAGCTTAGCTGCCTCAGATGATTTCCTCAAAATATGATACTTTTAAAGACGGGCTAGGCAAGGAAAAAGTCAGAAGAAAATAAGGAGATAATAAAGAAAACTTCTGAGAATTAAACTACCAAGATAACCAGAAAGTTATAGTTTACAAAAAAGAAAGAAAGAAACAAAACAAAAAAACGAAAAACAGCCTTCATGAGAACTGAGTTTACCCTTAGGGAAAAAATACAATCAGAAGGGCTGAAACAGGGTCAGGCGTGGTGGCACACGCCTTTAATCCCAGCACTGGGGAGGCAGAGGCAGGTGGATCGCTTGTGAGTTCGAGGCCAGCCTAGTCTAAAGAGTCCAGGACGCCAAAGCTACACAGAGAAACCCTGTCTCAAAACAAAAACAAAAACAAACAAACAAACAAAAACGCCCCCCAAAACAAAACAAACCCAAAAAAAACCCAACAAAACAAAACAAGCCAGAAGTGCTAAAATGACTGTTTCTTGCTTGTTTTGTTCATCTTGGCATGCTGCTTGAATACTTACAGCTTAGACCTGTCTGTCATGTCTCCCAAAAGACTCGAGGTCTCCACGTCAGCTCTCACCGCTGGCCTCTGAGAAAGACACCCCTTATCCAAGTCACAAGACTAGAGCAAAAGCTCCCTTACAACATATTTCTCCTTACTCTTTAACAATTTAACAGATACTTTGTTAATCATCGCTGGTGTTGGCTTGGTGTTAAGTAGAAAGTACAGCATACAGATGAACAACAAAAAACCAGTGTATATCAGCTCTGGACGGCTGGAGGAGAACACACAACAAATAATTACTAGGAAGTGTGAGACTCTCTAAGTGGTTCTCAATCTGTGAGTCAGGGGGTCACCGAAGACCACCAGAAACATACTTACTCACAGTATGATTCGTAAGAGTAGCAAAATTGCAGTTATGAAGCAGCAGTGAAATATTTTTATGGTTGGGGGGTCACCACAGTATAACGAACTGTATTGAGGGTCGCAGCGTTGAGAAGGTTGAGAACCACTGCTTAAAAGGACAGTGTGAGTTTGTGGAGCTCAAAGGGAAGAGTGCTGCTCAACATGAACAGAGGAAAGGAAAGAGCATCAGTCAGGAGAGGCACACATGGATGCCCAGACACACGAGGAATCACAAGGCTATGAGGCGAGAGAAGGAAACGGACATGTAGGGAGGGTGGATTACGGATGTCTGTCCTCCTGACAGAGAGATGGGAAGGTTAGATCCAAGAGACGATTCTGTTTAACATTAGAGGGAGAGTGGAGTGTGGAAACCAAGCTAGTTTAGAGGTAACGCAGAGAATTTGAAAGACATCTAGAACGCAGAACTGATGTGCCCTGGCTGGCTGGAGTCTGTGACAGAGGACCAGCCGCTATGTGTCTGTGCAGAAGAGTCACAGGAGGTACCAGTCCTGGGTCCTCAGTAAGCTCAGAACACTTTATCAGAAAACGCAGCTGAAACAGAACAAGGAAGTAGCTACACTGAAACAGAGACAAGGGCATCAGAAAGACAAATATAAGAGGAGATTTTCACATAATTAAGGCGAATTCCGCAGAGTTATGCACGGACTCACTTTCCTTTAATTTGGGGATCAGGATTATTAGTCCTCTCTCAAGGGTAATTTTTATACTGTCCAGTTTCTTGTCTTCGCTCATGGACTCACATAAACGATCTTCTTATATCGCTCTCCCAACCTAACAGTGCCCCCTTCTTCAAAGCCCCACTCTTCAGACTCAACAGATAACGGCAGCTAAAGGAGGCAGAAGTAACCGCAGATGACAAACTTTCCTGAGAGACCAAAAAAAAAAAAAAAAAAAAAATCTGTATTTTCATTAGCAATACGGTTGTCCTCCGGGACCCACAGGGAGGGTTCCTTACACAGAGTGAAGACGTATTAGCCTAGAAGGGATGCCATCTTCCATGTATTTTAAACAGTCTCTGGATTGCTTATGGTGCCTAATCTAATCTGAGTGCAATGTAAATCATCGTCATGGGTCACTGTGTGGAGATCAGTGATGAGAGAAGTCTGTGCAAACTCAGCCCAGATGGAGCCATCGTATTTTTATGAATGGTGGAACTCGTGGCTGTGGAAGGCTACATGCCTTTATTATTTTGCTACGTTTTAAAAGGAGTTGGAGTCCTGCTACGTTGCCCAGGCTGTCCTTAGTCTATCAAGCTCATGCTTAGTCTCTTGAGTGCTGGGAGTACAGGAGCACATGGCCGTCTCTGCCTTCCATTGTTTTATTTACATGTTTAATGTTCTAAAAAGAAGACCTGGCCACCTCTGAGTCCCAGTGACATGAACAAGTAAGGCCGCCTAATGTGAGCACTGCTGTTCTGGGATACATTAGAACAGCCATAATTTCCACAAATACCAGTCTGTCTGCACTGGCCCTGAGGCAAGAGGCTCCAGGGGGAAAAAAATGATCATGATTGCACACAATCTGCTGAGGATAGAAAAGATGAGAAAACGTCAGAATTCAAGAGCCTTTCCCCAGCATCTGCCTGCATGGCACACTGCACTCCTTAACAGTCACACGCACGTGGAAAGCTGGTACCTTCATGATTTTTATCTTTCTGACATGTCACAGTTTTAAAAGCAACCAAATAAGGAATAGCATCTGTTCCTCAGAATTCAAGTCTAGCCAGGTAGGTAAGATGGTTGGATCTAGTGAGGAGACGATTCCAGACAAAGCGTCTGCAATGAAGGCGGATTAAGCGCAGCCATGACAGAGATGCAAAGAACAGCGAGATGTAAGGAGGACAGAGAGCTTATCTTTCCGCCTCTGGGGAATAAGGGGCTGGCCATCTGTCTTTAGCAGGAAATGCTATCGGGTTTGACGTCTGGGTGGGAGGAGGCCTTTCTTGCAGATGGGTTTGAGAGGCTATAAATGGTTGATCCATTGGTGTGCCCATCCGAAGACGATGCTTTGTTAGGCATTTTGGAAATTCCTTGAAGCAGTGTTGCTAGCCAGTTCTTTATATCACACCATTTTCTTGAGCTCCTCTGCAGAACAACCCGGCCAGCACAGATGTCTCAAAGCCCTGGTTTATCAGGTCTCTCATCACAGTCAATTAGAGCTCTGCCCTCTCCATTAACCCTTGCCCCTCCGCCCCGCCCCGCAGAGCAAAGGGTGCCCCTGAAGTTTCCAGTGGGTAATTTCACAGGACAAAAGCTTGCAAATTTCCTTCAGATACAAAGCCCTTCCGGAGGCAGAGAGGCCTCGCAGCCTTTCCAAGTCTCTCTGGCATACGGCATGGCTGCCACAGTGCCATTGACAGGCCTGGGACCAGTGCCACGCCCCAGCCCTCATGTCCGGCAGAGAACCAGGCCTTCCCCACCCAAACACATGACTCCTCAGACATTTATGCAGATCAGGCCAGATTGAAGACTTCTTTTTCCCTCACCCTTCTAAACAGGAAAGGAGGGAGGGAATAAGAGAGCACAAACTGTCAGAAGAGGTTTTTCTTTTAAAAACTTTTAAATGCCTTTGAGCATAATTAAGATTTAGTTTTTTCCCAGTCAAAATCGAGATAAGTTCATCTACAGTTAATATACATACATACATACATACATACATACATACATACATACATACATATTCTTAGCTTGGTGTAGAGCACTGAACCAAATTATCTCTATTGTGTCTTTCAAGTAGAAGATGGTCTAAACTTCTAAGTTTACTGGTTAGTACTAGAGAACAAAAAACAAATACCGAATGTAATTAATTTAATAGGGAGGTGGGGAAGGGACCACAACTCTCTGGCACAGCAAATGGTTGACATTATACTAGCAGAACTTTGACAGTAACACACAGTGCCCCGATAGGGCTGCTTGTCTCAGGCACGGTGAGCCAATGGGGCTGCTTGTCTCAGGCATGGCGAGCCAATGGGGCTGCTTGTCTCAGGCATGGCGAGCCAATGGGGCTGCGGTGTGGACATAACTTTGTAAACACATCACCTAGCACTGAAAGGCCTATCAGCTTTTTTCGTCTTCAGTCTCTCAGGCTCCAAACTGAACACACGGGCCTTCACTACGTAATCCCTCTGACTGTCAGTCAGTATACTTGAGAGGAAAAGGTGATAGTCAGCTCTTATTTGTTTGGGGTAACATGTCCCGCGCTGGGTGGGGGTGGGTGAGTGGTGCCCTTAGGAACATTTCTCAAAGAACTACAAGTGAAAAGGGCCTTTCTCTTCCATGTCTATACCGCTGTGTTTCCAGAGTCATTTCATATACTCCCGTTGCATTTGAGCTTCGGAACGGCCGTGTGAGATGGGAGAGCACACGGCACTGATGCTTCTTGGGAGAAAACTGAGATTTAGTGAGGTTGCGTAATGCATGCTTTCCTGCATCCTATCACACCACTTACATTTTAAGTTGCATTTATTTAGTTAGCATGTACGCACATGCACACGTCATGTTTAGCGGTCAGAGGACAATTTGAAGGGGTCAGTTCTCTCCTTCCAGTAACTGGGTCATGGCTATTGATCTCAGGTTGTCAGCCTTGGCAGCAAGCACCTCTACCCACTGAGCCATCTAGTTGGCCCTATGATCTTGTCACACAAGCCTGGATGAGTATATCTGCTTATAATTCCAATGCATTTTTTTATATTTTCAAGAAATGGGAGAAGGATATATACATTTTTTTTTGTTTAATTTTTGGTTTTTCAAGATAAGGCCTCTCTGTGTTATCCTTGGCTGTCCTGGACTCACTTTTTTAGACCAGGCTGGCCTCGAACTCGTAGCAATTCGCCTGCCTCTGCCTCCTGAGTACTTGGATCAAAGGCATGCACCACCACGCCCGGCCTAGGAAATATATTTTTAAAAAGGAAACCAACAAAAATATTGAATTATAATATTTTAAAAGCTGAATTAGAAATGGATAAAACCTAGACTACCAGGAAGAGAAAAGTCAAATACTGTAAAAAATTTGAAATAGCCTAAATATATGAAGAAACAAGAAGCTGGAGCTCTACTTATGTGGCTGTGCTGGTGAAGACCTCCTAGTTGGACTGCTTTGGGGCCACACTGCTATGAGTAGCGATTTACCCATGTGCTCCAAGCCCCAAACTCCTTGGTTCCTCTGGATGGGTTGTGGCAACAAGATCTTTGGTCTGTCTTTGGAACCTTATAAGGATGAGTAAACATTGCTTATCTTCCATGGAGAAGGTTCTCAAAGCAGATGGTAAATTTATTTGTTAATGTTATAATGGCTCGTGTTATTAAGAAAACAACAGCAAAAGAAAATGTTAAAATGATGAAAACACAAAAATATTTTTTATGCAAAAGGATTTACATATGAGGGTTGAAATGGCTGGATGCTTCCAGGATGACGACAAAAGCTAGAAAGGCTGTACAACTTACAAAGGACTAAGTTCTTAAAAATTTCTGAGGTCAAAGTTCAATCAAACTTCTATTTAAGTCATTGGAGTTATTGTTCTGCTTTGGGTAACAGTTACAAGGACTGGCTTATGGGGAAAAAATGTACATGTCATCAAATACTATTTAAAAGTGGTTTTGCCAAGCTCTGGCTAAATATTACCTAGTAGCTAAAAGAAAGAGACTGGTGAAACCGACCTGTTAACTGTCTCATAACTCTATTTAGAGGCCTATACTAATGTAGTCGAGAGGAATCGAAAGAAGCAATCATTTGCCCCTTGCCCTCTGTGATGGTTTGGATGGGAATGGCTCCCACAGGCATATTGGAATGCTTAGTCATCAGGGAGTGGCACTACTTGAGAAGGGTTAGGGGGTGTGGCCTTGTGAGTGTGGGTGTTCCCTAATTAGAGGAAGTTTGTCACTGGGGGTGGGCTTTGATGTTTCAGGAGCCCAAGCTACACCCAGCGTCTTAATTTCTCTGCCTGCCACCGTCATATCCAGGGGTAGAACTTTCAGCTTCTTCTCCTGCACCGGGTCAACTTGTATGCTGCCATGCTGTCTGCCATGCTGTCTGCCATGCTGTCTGCCATGAGGATAACAGACTAAACCTCTGAACCTGTAAGCAAGCACCATGTAAATACTTTGTTGTATAAGAGTTGTTGTGGTCATGTTGTCTCTTCACAGCAATAGAAGAGTGACTAAGGCACCCTCCAGGGTCAAGAAGGCCCCAGGGAACTGTGGGACATCTGTAGGATGCTCTATGGGAGCATCGTCTGTTTTCTTGTTCAGGGAGGGCATGGAGACCCCATGTAACCAGTGTCTACTCTAAAAAGAGGTGGGTGGAGAGAGAGGAAAATCATCTTCAGTGCTTCTAAGCAAAGACATAGCAAAGCAAAGCCTCTGATTTATCCTTACCCAGAGGGGACAAACAGCAAATGGAAGGCCAGAGGAGCCAACGCTGCCCCCTCCACCCCCAGTGATCCCTGAGAAATGGACTCTCAGCTGGCTTTGACAATAAAACAGGAAAACTATTGATTTTGGCCAACTACATGGTTTCAAACACCCAGCAAGAAAATATAACCAAAGATTAGTGTTGTTTCTTTAACAGTCCAAGGGGTCACATTCCCTGGACAACAAACTCAAACGCAAATGAGATATTATTTAGATCACTGTATCTCTCTAATGATCTTCTCCTTGATAAAGATGCTCTCCAGACACAAGACCTCAGACCTTGGCTCAATTGAACACGCCAGTGTCTGCGCAGAGACAAGAGGGACAGACTATTGTTATAACCTAAAAAAACCAAATGATGGTTAAATTTCTCCTCTCTCCCTCTCTGGAAGCCACCTGTGAGGGACCGCATGCTGTGATTCTAGACATTCCAGCAGCCATCAAAGTGCCTGAGAGAAGCTCTCAAGTCAAGCCTTAGAAGCTAAAAGAAGATGAAGGGGACTAACAGAGGGATGCCCTTGTGAAGTTATCAAGGAACCCAGTGGGCTTTGATGTGGACACCTTCTAAAAACCCTCTGTCTGGCTTCTCCTGGTTCCCTGCTAATGGCTCTTGCCTTCACTTCTCCCTCACCTCTTTCTCTGGACATCAGTCAAAGATTTTCTCCCCTCCTGCCCCCATCCCCACTCCACCTGAAGGTTATACAAATAAACCCATGGATGGACACTGGGGGTCTTCTGGGTAGCTCCACTGGAGGGGTACCATGACTACCACATCTGATACCCCCATACATATGGCAGAAGCCAAATTGGTCATTGCCCAAGTTTTATAGAGTGTTTTGGGGATACTCCTCAGCGGAGTAGATAACAAGAAGTCAAACTTGGCTAGGAACTTTAAGGTGAAGAGATCCCAAGGAAAAGTAACCAGCTTCTTTCTTTGCTAAAGTCCAGCAAAGTCCTCAGTCATCTTATTTTACTGTGATAGACCACCTGAGGCTTGGTGTCATACAAAGAAGAGGTTTGTTTGGCTTATAATTCTGGAGACTCGAGAGCATAGCTTTGCTGTAAAGCCCATGCTAGATAGATCAGGGGTTCCCAAGCTGTGGGACACAACCCCTCTGGGGGGAGTCGTGGCAGATATCCTGCATGTCAGATATTTACACTATGATTAATAACAGCAGCAAATTACAGTTATGAAGTAGCAACAAAATTTTATGCAAGGACCACATGGCGAGGCAGGAAGCACAGGATCAGGTTTGCTGTTTTTTTAAACAACCTGTTCTCAAGAGAAATAAGCCAATCCTACAATTCCTCTTGAGGGTTCTGGTGACCTTATTACCTCCCACCGGACCCCACCTCTTAAAGGTTCTACTACCCAAAACCGCCAACTGGAGACCAAGCTTCCAACACACAAACTTTTAAGTGACACACTCAAAACAGCAGTGTCAAAGATTTTATTTGGCATATCCATTAACAAAGAAAACAGTATATTTTTTTTTACTACACATGTGTATACATGTGGTGTGTATGTATAGTCAGAGGACAAATTGCAGGAATCTATTCTTTCCCACCACGATGTAGGTCCTAGGAATTGAACTTGGGTCTTCAGGCTTAACAGGAAGTGTCTGTCTCATCCCACCAGCCCAATATTGCGAGTTTTAGAAAAAAAAAAAACTCTTTGAAAATGGGTTGGAGAGATGGCTCAGTGGTTAAGAGCACTGTCTGCTCTTCTAGAGGCCCTGAGTTCAATTCCCAGCAACCACATGGTGGCTCACAGCCATCTATACTGGAATCTGATGCCCCCTTCTGGCATATAGGTGTACATGCAGGCAGAGCATTCATATACATAAATAAATAAAAATTTAAAAAAAGAGAAATCTTTGAAAACAAAAACTTTGTAGTAAGGCACAAAAGCAGAATATTACAAGCTAATGCTCCTTTCTTTAAATTATATAGTTTATATTCACTTTTAATTAACTGCTATTTCTTTAGGTACTATGTTTATAATTAATTTGGGGGGGAGTTAAGACAGGGTTTCTCTGTGTAGCCTTGGCTGTCCTGGAACTCTCTCTGTAGACCAGGTTGGCCTTGAACTCACAGAGATCCGCCTCCCACTGCCTCCCAAGTGCTAGGATTAAAGGCGTGCGCCACCAGCAGCTGGCTTACAAGTTTTATTTATTTATTTTAGTCAGATCCTCTCTGTAGTTTGGGTGGCTTAGAACTCATTATGTAGCCCAGGATGGTCTCAAACTCCTGGCAGTCCTCTTGTCCTAGACTCCTAAATGCTGGGATTATAGGCATGATGCTCCATGCCCAGATGAACTTTAGCCTTAACAGACAAAACCCCAGAACGGACAAAGGAGAAATCATATGTGCCTTCACTTCTATGAGGTACTTAGGGGGAAGAATTATCCTCTGCACTGAGACTGCAGGGCCTAGTCCCTAGTGACAGGAACTTTGAACAGGTTAGGGTGTGTAAAATTGTGCTTCTGGCACAGGTATCAGACAAGGAAAAAAATTCAAATATAAAGTGACGTAGAAGAAACCCATCCTATAAGGCTAAGGAGGAAGGGCTGAGGAGATGGCTTGGTGCTAGAGGCCATGCTGTTCTTACCAAGGATCTGAAGTTGGAATTCAGTGCCCGGGGATCTGCTATCCTGTTCTGGCCTCTGGGAGCACCTGAACTCTGGGCACATAACCACACATGCACATATAAAACAACTAACTAAAAACAAAACAAACATTTTTTTGGATTATCACACTCCAGACTAAAGCCCCACTCTGTGCTCGCAATGGTGCTGTCTTCAGGTTGCCTCTAAGAGCCCCCGATTCAGGTGTAACCTTTAAGGAAACTGCTGTTCCATAAAATTTTATTCCCTTCCCAAGAAAGAGAATATGTAAAAAGTCTGACCTTGGAGCCAGACTATTTGAAACTGAACGATGCCTCCATCACCCTGTGAATTTACCTCCTCTCGCCTCTGGTTTCATCTGGAAATGGGGTACAACCAGAACAGCATCTGCCTCCCAGAACTGTGTGAGGTTTAAAGAGCTGCTGACAGTGACGCAGAGGCCATCTTCGTTTGTATACTCAGATGGCTGTCAATGGTACCCACAGCAGGCTCTGGGGACTTATGGGGACCCCAGACCTGTGAGGTAAGGTCTGTGAGGTAAGACTATTTTCATAATGCCAAGACATTCTTTCCTCCTTTTATTCTCATTGTTTTAGAAGTAGTGGCCTGTCACAGCAGCCACTATAAGCCAGCTTATGTTACAGCAGATTAAAACAGTGGCCTATGAGTCTCTACCTAACGTGTATCAAGTCAGACCCTGAAGGGATGGGAAAGTCCTCTTTTTAAAAAAATATTTTATTAATTTATTCATATTACATCTTAATTGTTAGCCCATCCTTTGTATTCTCCCATTCCTCCCTCCCTCCCACTTTCCCCTTACTCCCCTCACCTATGTCTGTGACTGAGGGGGACCTCCTCCCCCTGTATATGCTCATAGGGTATCAAGACTCTTCTTGGTAGCCTGCTCTCCTTCCTCTGAGTGCCACTAGGCCTTCCCATCCAGGGGACGTGGTCAAAAATGGTGCACCAGAGTTCGTGTGAAAGCTAGTCCCCACTCTCCACTCAATGGCGGAGAATATTCTGTCCATCGGCTAGATCTGGGTAGGGGGTTCAAAGTTTATTGCCCGTATTGTCCTTGGCTGATGCCATAGTTTGAGCCGGACCCCTGGGCCCAGATCTGCCCATTATAATGTTCTTCTTGTAGGTTTCTATGACCCTCTGGATCCTTCTATTTCCCCATTCTCCCATGCTTCTGTCACCTAAAGTCCCAATAGGATGTCTTCCCCTCTGACCCACTTTCCTGGTAAGTGAAGACTTTCCTGGGACACGCCCCTAGGGCTAGTGTCTAGATATAAGTGAGTATATACCATTTGACTCAGGAAAGCCATCTCATCACCATGCTAACCTCCTTCCCAAAAGAGGCTTGCCAGCTTAGAAAACTGTCAATAAAAAGTTTATCATGTATTGCTTTAATTAATTAACATTTAACAATTTCTCAGTTTTAAATACTAATCTAGTAAATACAGAATATACAACTGAGATATATGAGCTATTTTTGGGTCCTCACTTTTCTAGTCTGAGGACCACAAGGTCAGAGGGTCATTATTCTATTCTGCTATAATCTATGTGTCTATTTTCCCCAGTAAGCTGTGAATTCTTGGTACGTAATTCTTTTTCCTCCTTTCTTTCCTTTCTCCCATCCTCTTTTTCCTTTTATCCCTTTTTCTTAAAGTTTCCCCCTGTGTCAATGGTCAGTCTTCTATACAGCACAAGATACAATAAGCAAAGGAAAAGGAACCACTGCTCACTCGGCCACCCCCCCATTCTCCCCCCCAATGTCCCGCCCCCATCTCCCCCCTCCCTGTATGTGCTGAGCACTGTGCTGAGACTGTCTCTACCTGACTTAACCCTCACTTGGCTGTCTGATCACACCTACTACATGCACGAGAGAAACTTAAGCTGTTTAACAATCTACACAAGACAACTAACAACAGAAGCATCAGGACCCCCCTCTCATCTGTCTGACTCCAGAGAGCAAACTGTCAACCATGCTGACAAGTGGGGAGGTTTAGAAACTGGAAGGCAAAACCAACCCCTCACCAAGCCCAGCCCAGGTCAGCTGTGAAGCACACGATTTGGCACTGCCGGAACTCTGAGCTCTGGGTGACTGCGATAGTCACATCGTCACTTAGAGCAACTTATTTCATTGGATGAGAGAATTACACTCTTGCATTAATGTGTATAAAGTTCTCATCCAGAATGCACGGCCTGTGCTGCTCAAGAGGTGAAAAGGTGGTGTCTCACAGTATCTCTGAAAGAGTGAGGAGGACACAAATGTTAAAATAATAGTAACAATATTTTTTTGAGGCAAGGTTTCCTTGTGTAGCCTTGGCTGTCCTAGACTCGCTTTGTAGACCAGGCTGGCCTCGAATTCACAGCAATCCGTCTGCCTCTGCCTCCCGAGTGCTGGGATTAAAGGTGTGCGCCACCATGCCTGGCAATAGTAACAATATCATACAAGTTGCAGAAATAAGAGAAAAATAAATGTCCACTCCCAGTTTTTGATGTAGTTCTTCCATTGTTTCCTACTTGAAAATGAAGTGGAATAGTTGTACAACGCTTGAAAATTTATCCTGTTTCTCTTCACTAACTACATCGCATAGCTTCTCATATAGCTGCATGAATGCCACTGTCATTTCTGAACGTAGCAAACATTCCACAGCTGGCAGTTCATTCTTGTCATTTAAAATGGCTGCATTATATGAAGCCTCTTTGAAGACTGGATTAGTGAACTCTTACCCTTTGTCCCTGGGCAGATGTAGGGTAAGGCTTCTGTGAGCCTCTGGTCACATGTTCTGATTCTTATTCATGGCCCAGAAACCTTGTTTTACCTATATTTCTTCTTAAACACCATAAAATTAAATATGCATATTTATATTATTAATTAATATTACATTCATGGTCCAATGACTCATGCCTAGATGAAATTTACTTAACACTTATACGTTCCTGAAAAATATATTTTATGAGGCATTATAGTTTCTGTCTGTGTCGTGGGATAATTAGTAAAGCCACTGTGTCTGGCATAAACACCAAGTGTGTAGATTGAGGAAGCCTTTTGTATCTGATTGGTTATTGTTTTCTGATATTTGTGGGGATGTATTTCTGAAGGACCTTTATGGCCTTTGCATGACTTCAGTCACAAGATGCTCCTGGTGAACCTGGAATTCTTGTATTTCTGAGCACTGCGCGTGGTGCACAATGCAGACTGAGAAGTGCATGGTCATGTGTTCCTTCAGGCAGCACGTAAATCGGAAAATAACCTTTGTATAACAATCAATAAACACACTTCTGCAAAGCTGCTCAGGGTTCAGTCCACTTGAGACTGTCCTCCTGCTGCTGCAAAAGCTTCGTTGCATCTTCAAGCATCCCTCTTTCTTTGGTTGTCCCTCACAACTCCATTTACCAATGGTCTAGGGTGCTACCCTAAGACCTAGGGTTAAGATGTTGGCTAAATGCAAGGTCTAGGTCAGCAACAGCACACACCTGAGAGGTCTAGGTCATCATTAGCACACACCTAGAGGTCTAGGTCATCATTAGCACACACCTGAGAGGTCTAGGTCATCATCAGCACACACCTGAGAGGTCTAGGTCATCATCAGCACACACCTAGAGGTCTAGGTCATCATTAGCACACACCTGAGAGGTCTAGGTCATCATTAGCACACACCTGAGAGGTCTAGGTCATCATCAGCACACACCTGAGAGGTCTAGGTCCGCAGCCGCACACATGGAATGAGGCAATAGGAAGTTGTAGTAATGTGTCTTTCACATGAGGTGAGCAGCTTGCACCACCACACACTCCAGCCTTCATGTTCTGCTGCAGCATGGGGCTGACAGCTGACAAACTCAGGCTGGAATCTAACTACCCAAGTATGGTGCTATAGAGGAGCCCTTTAGGGATGATTGGCATATTTCTTGTGAGACTGGCTTAGTTCTGGCAGAAGTGCATTAGCTCTGACTCATGAGTTATTATTCAGCAGCACGGCTGCCCACAGCACAGAGCCTAAAGAAGAACGCAGAGCTTCACTCTGTTCAGCACAGGCTGGGAGCAGGTCACATGACCCAGCTGTTTGCTATTCTCTGCTCATCAGTGAAAACAATCATGAGAGTAGCAGGAATACTGATTTGGCCTAAGACTAAATTTTAGTTGCCAAGTAAATTTGTAACTACAAGATTTGTGAAAGAAAATTTACTGTATTTTCCAATTATTGGGCAATTAAGCTATTTTTTTCTTTCTTAAAATGCTGACATGATCAATGTCATTGTGCATAAGGCTCCTTCTGGAAGGAGCATCCCTTGGGAGACTTGTAACTTTGATGAAGCCTACTTAACTGTGCTAGTTCTTGAAGCAGCCTGTAGTAGCTCTTCCAGATCCATATGTACCACTCAGCTTTCTGCTACTGTAACAAATATTTGAGATAATGGCCTTATAAAGAGAAAAGGTTTATTCTGGCTCAAAGCTTTGGAAGGTTTGGTTCATGACCAATTGGCTGTTCCTTTGGGGCCTGTGGTGACGTAGATGGTCACAGCTAGAGTGTGTGGTGGAGCTGGCCATTCAACTCATGAGAAAGGACCAAACTGGCCTCCTGTAGTCCCAAGGAGATGTTGTCAATGACCTAAACCTGTCACTTAGCCCCACATCTTACAAGCTCCACGTGTTCTCAATGGTACCTAGCAGAGGAGCAAGCCTTTTAACACATGGGCCTTTGGATTGCAACCCAGATCCAGATGGGCACATCAGCCTCAGCATCAAATGGTGGCCACTCAGAATTGCTGCCAAACCAAGTGTTCCGAATCTGGCTTTAAACAAAATCCCCATCAATGATATGCACATTAAAATCTGAGCTTTGCTATAAACCAAAGATTTGCAAACCTTAGCACGCACCAGCCTCCACTAGTCAGCTTGTTAAACACAGATGCCAGGACCTGCTGCCTGCATTTCTGACTGAAGAAACAGAGTAGGGCCTAGAATTGGCATTTCTGACAAGTTCCCCAGTAATGGGGAAGATACTGGACACTAGGCAGCATTTTTGAAGCACTACTTTGGTTGGTTCACAGTAAGACTCTTGCAGAGTCAATGCGGGAAAGGTGCTAATGTATCCTTTTGGGTAAAGGAGAGGGGAAATGGGTGGTTTATAATCTATCAAAAGAAAATCTTCTCACTTAGGAGCTGGGTCAAGCCAACTGGATTGATTCAATCTATCTTTTTAGAAGGGCAGGCAATATGAAGGGGTCAGCTGAGAAACTGAGTGAACAAAATTGTGTTTGTTTCTTCTTCTTTAGGTATGCCCCACAGAAAGTATATCACTAAGTCACTGAAAAGCTTTTTGTTGAGTATTTGTTTCGTCAACTATATTTTATTTATTTATTTAATTTATTCAGATTACAACTCAATTAATTGTTATCCCATCCCTTGTACCCTTCTGTTTCTCCCTCCCTCCTGCTTTTACCCTATTCCCCTCCCCTATGTCTGTGACTGAGGGGGACCTCCTCCCTCACTATATATGTTCATAGGTTATCAAGTCTCATCTTGGTAGCCTGTTTATTCTTTCTCTGAGTGCCACCAGGCCTCCCACCACGGGGAAGTGGTCAAATATGGGGCACCAGAGTTCACATCCAAGTCATTCCCTGCTCTCCACTCAACTGTGGAGAATGTCTTGTCCATTGGCTAGATCTGAGAAGAGGTTCAATGTTTACTGCAAATATTGTCCTTGGTTGGTGCGGTAGGTTGAGCAGAACCCCTGGGCCCAGATCCGCCCAGATCTTCTTGTAGGTTTCGAGGACCCTCTGGGTCTTTCTGTTTCCCCATTCTCCCATACTTCTCTCACCTAGAGTCCCAATAGGATGTCCTCACAACTATCCCAATCTCCTGGTAAGTGAAGACTTTCATGTGACATGCCTCTTGGGTTAGTGTACAATTATAAGTGAGTATTTACCATGTGAATCTTTCTGCTTCTGGATTAACTCACTCAATATGATCATTTCTAGTTCCATCCATTTGTCCACACATTTCAGGATTTCCTTGTTTTTTATAGCTGAGTAGTATTCCATAGTGTAAATGTACCACAGTTTCTTTATCCATTCTTCTACTGAGGGACACTTAGGCTGTTTCCATGTTCTGGCGATTATGAATAAGGCTGCTATGAACATGGTTGAGCATATGTCCCTGTTGTGTGCTGGAGCATCTTCTGGGTATATTCCAAGGAGTGGAATAGCTGGGTCTTGAGGAAGCCCTATTCCCAGTTTTCTGAGAAAGCACCAGATAGATTTCCAAAATGACTGTACAAGTTTGCATTCCCACCAGCCATAAAGGAGTGTTCCGATCCCCACATCCTCACCAGCATGTGGTGCCACTTGAGTTTTTGATCTTGGCCATTCTGATGGGTGTAAGATGAACTCTCAGAGTCATTTTGATTTGCATTTCTCTGATGACTAAAGACGTTGAGCATTTCTTTAAGTGTTTCTCAGCCATTTGATATTCCTCTGTTGAGAATTCTCTGTTTAGTTCTGAGCCCCATTTCTCAATTGGGTTATTTGGTTTGGTGGTGTTTAATTTCTTGAGTTCTTTATATATTTTGGATATTAGACCTTTGTCAGATGAAGGGTTGGTGAAGATCTTTTCCCAGTCTGTAGGCTGTCGCTTTGTTCTCTTGACAGTGTCACCTGCATTACAGAAGCTTCTCAGCCTCCTGAGGTTCGTCAACTATATTTTACAGTTACATACAAGGTGATAATCTGCGGGATTTTCTAGGCATAGAGTTTTCTTTTCTTTATCTTTCTCACTGTCTTCCTGGTCTCTGACAAAGCCTTGACAACTGCCACTCAGGAAAAGACTAAATATTTCTTAGGAGCTCACACAGAATCCAATCCAGAACGTGGTTTACTCAAGCGCATGACTCCTCAGGAGAGTAGAATGTCTGGGTACAGGCTATTTCCGGTAAGTCAGCATTATACATTCACTTTGCTCATGAGCCTGGCAAGGCCTTGATGTAAAGCGGTCTCCTGTACAGGCACTTCACTGGAGCGTCTTCAGTTTTTTCTACGGCCCCCTTTGCTTTGCAGTAACAATGAGGTTCTTCTATCATCTGCCTTTACTCCCTTTCATTTTGTGTGGATGGTGTGCATGTGTGTAATATGTGGGCATGTGTGTGGACACGTGTGTATGCAAGTGAAAGCCAGGCAACGATGATGGGCATCTCCCTCAGTCATCACTTCCTATTTGACACATTAGATTCTGGTGCTGTTGCTGCTGCATTTTATTTTATTTTATTTTATTTTATTTTATTTTGAGACAAGGTCTTTCAATGTAGCCTGGCTGGCCTGGAGCTCACAGAGATCTGCCTCTCTTTACTTCCCAAACGCTCGAATTCCCAAGTGTGCTAATTCCTAAGTGCCACCACACCTGGCTAAGGTAGGCTCTTAATATTCAAGCCAGAGCTCATGGCTTCAGACAGTCTAGCTAGTCAGCTTGCCAGGGATCTCGTGCCTCCACTTCTCAAACGCTGGCATTAGAGGCCTCACGTGGGTGCTGCAGATCTACGCTTCCTTCCTTACGTCTGCTGGCCACTGAACCCTGTTGCCAGCCTGCCCCCTTTTACTTTCCAGAACGGGACTACAGTTTATTTCCCCCACTCAGTGCCCTATCTGAGTATGTATTGTGTTCTCCAAAGAGAGCTCCCCAGGCTTTTCCTCTGTGTGTTTTGTCCCACTTCTTTATGGTCCACTAGACAGGAGCAGATGGCTCTGCCGTTGCTTGGGTCTTTGGACAGCACACCGAGTCTGACTGAGCACGCCATACTTGTTTCACTTGCTTGTAAAGTTCGCAACGCTTCCCAACTTCCTGATCATCAGCAGTTCCAAACGTGCCAGCAGCACGTGTAAGAACAAGATGATGACTCTGGGAGAGGCCAGCAAGCACCTGGTATTTCCCTCTTGTTTTCAGCCCTGTAGATGCTCTTGATGACACTGGCCAGGACAGCCATTTGCACCATTGTGGTAGCGGAGAAAGACAGAGGAAGAGAGGGATAGGGAAAAGGGCTGGTCCAAAGCTTTTAGAATCTCAGAGGATGGCCTTTGCTTTTAAAATCATCCCATGGCCTTTTAAATAGTTAGCAGGGGGAAAAAAACCATACCAAAACCTTTTATCAACAGTGTAAGAGCCAGTGGAAAGAAGTCTTACATAGGCTGAGGGTATGGTTCAGTGACAAGCATTTGACTGGCACACACAGGCCTTTGGTTTAATCCCAAACCACACACACACACACACACACACACACACACACACACACGCGCGCGCGCGCACGCGCGCGCGCTTCTTGACAGTATAGATAACTTCCTCCGTACTAACCCAACTTCCCCCATACTTCCCTTGGAAGTCATCTTCCTGCCTCCACATCTCTAGTGCTGGGATTATTGCCACCACGTTAGTTTAGGAGGCTGGCACCCGGGGCTTCATACAAGCTAGGCAAGCACTCTGTGCACTGAGCTATAGTCTCAGCCCCCTCCCTTGTTTCTGAGATGGGGCAGTGGGTCTCTTTATGTTCCCCAGGATGGCCTCTAACTCAAGTGATACCTGTCTCTGCCTTCCTGGGTACCTATAATGTCAGCCAACTATGGTCAAAGAAGAGCAGGAAATGGTGGCTGAAAAATAATCATGGCAAAACCCAGAAAAGCCATGTGGTTGTATTTCTTCCTCCAAAAAAGCCCTCGTCTGGTCTTGAGGTCTCTGAGAATACTTAAAGGCACAAGCAATAGGAAGCAAATGTTCAGAGATTCTTTTCACAGATGAACAGATGGAAGGGGTTCTACTCAAAATGGCAGGAGAAAGAAAGATGGGGGTAGGGAGAATGTAGCAAACAGCGAACTCTGTCTTCCTATTGGCCCTGGAGCCTTACCAGCTGCACTGGCACGTGGGCATCTCCCAGAAGCTGCTCTGCCTACCGAGATGAAAGGGAGGCCACAACTGAGGGCCGGAAGGCATGATGGGATAGCCATAGGTATGCCGCAGATGGCTCCTGTTAGCATGCATAGGTCCTTAACTGTGTTGTGATATGGGAAATAATTGCTGTGTAATTAGTAAAATGCTTACCCTTGCTTCAGTCTAGAGATGATTTGCTGTGGAAACCAATCCTGGCTTGTGTTTTGCTGTGCTTTATCTCACTAGAGTCAATTACCCACGGTTACCCATGCCTGCACAAAGTCTAATGTATCCCATTAACGGCAGGCCTGCCAGCAGCTAACAATGCAGGCACCGTGCCTGGGGACAATAAGAAGCCTCGGTGGACTTCTTTTGCAAATTGATCCCTCTTTAGTGACAGCAACTGTGACAGTCCCCTTTAGGTCTCTAAAATAGACTCTTTCTGGGTCTGGGTCCTACAACAACTCCCCCTGTTTCCAGGTAACAACTGTTACCCTGCCTGTCACCAGCCCCCTGCATCCTGCCACTGCTTCCTTGGGCTTTCTTCTCTGTGTCTGGCTTGTCACCTTTTCCTGTCCTTCATCTCAGCCAGTTCTTTAGTCCTTTGCTCCACCCCCCACCCCACCCCCAACCAACTCAGTCGTTTGCTTCTCCAACTTTCCTGAAGTCAGAATTTCACCAAATTTGTCTTCTCAGAATTGTGAGTTCCGTCATTGTCCTGGTCCAAGGGACACTGGAGATAATTGGGTCCATCTGCAGAGAGCCCCACACTGTTTCTCCTTAGTACTTTTAAACAATGAAAAGTGCAGTTCCTGGGCACTGCAATACACTGTTTTTGAAAGAGGAGAGCTTTTTATCCTGCTGTCATGACAAGAAGATTGGAACTAAAGGGGTCAACTCACAAAGTCCTTAAGCCTGGCAAGGAGCACACACTTGCAATCCCGGCACTTGGGAGGTGGGGCAACAGGAGCTCAAGGTCACCACAGCCACTCGGGGATTTTGAAACCAACTTGAGATAAATGAGATTTTTTTCTTTTTTCTTTTTTTTTTTTTTTTTTTTGGTCTCAAACAAACAAAAACAAAACAAAACAAACAAAAAAGACATCACCCTTCTTTGCTTGATAGTAGCACATATGAAAAAGAATATAAGAAAAATTCTAGACTGGTAAAACAAACATCAAAACAAAGAGCACCTTGGGGTTTGTAAGGCTGATGTATTGTGTATGTGTGCATGTCTGTGGGTACATGTGGAGGCGGAGGTCAGCATGGGGATGTCCTGACGGAAGATCTGACTAACCAGTAAGGACTGGTTCAGCTACCACAGCTAAAGGGTCACAAGCATGTTCTAGCACACCCACCTTGTATGTGCATACGGGTGCTGGGTGTATAGGGAGGGGGGCAGTGCTGGGGAACTGAACTCAGGTCCCACTCATTGAACTATCTCCCCAATTTGACTTACTTTTAGAAATACAATTGGTTTTTTTTTTTCTTTAACAGAATCTATAAGTGCAAGGCACTAATCCATCAACCAGCTTGATTATTTGGAGAGATATAAAAAAATGCTTTTCAAAAGCTAGCAACTATTATGTAAAATAATACAGGTTGAATTTTACAGAGGCTAATCATACTATTTATGGATTTAATGGGCTCCATTTTCTTGCTTTCAGTGGCTGCTTTTAAGCTTCACCTGGAAGAAAGCAATGGGTCTCATTACGGCCTTTTCCTGCACACTGCCATTTTACTTTGTCCTTATTCACTCCTGTGTCCCAGTGACCTCCTCAGTTCCCCTTACACCCCTGGTACCGATTCCCTCCCTCCATCCTCACTTCCTCATTCATTCCAGTGCTCATGAGCTAAAGAACAGTAGAAGGGAGTGAGAGACAGATGGAGAGAGCCGTCCAGCATAGGAAGATGCTTATGCTTACTTTAATCACAACGAAACTCACAAATGAATGGATTCACTCATATGAATTGATGAATTTCACTCGGACACTAAACATATAAAAAAAAAAAAAAAAAGCTATAATCCATAGCAGACTGCGGGCACTGAGCTGCAGCTACAGCCCCTCGGCCCAGAGCTTCCTTCTGAGTACAACAAATGGCTGAAGCAAAGACATTTACAGTGGGCATGGCCAAAGACAGCACGGGCGTATCTGACCTGGACTCTGTTTAGGTCACAGTGGTTCTCAACCTGTGGGTCATGACCCCTTTAGAGGTCAAAGAACCATTTCACAAGGGTCACACATCAGATAGTTACTTCACAATCCATAACAGTAACAACAGTACAGTTATGAGGTAGCAACAAAATGATTTTATGGGTGGGGGTCACCCCAACATGAAGAGCTGTATTGAAGGGTCGCAGTGCTAGGATGGTTGAGGACCACTGGCTTAGGAGAAAGTCCTTGGGCAAGTCTGTGATTAATATCCCATCTTGGTCTTGCATGGGCACCTCCACCTGAAACACTTCATATTACCCCCTCAGCCACTGCAGCGGCCTGTGGACGTGCTACTGGAGTGATGTGAAAGGACCAGAGTCAGTCTGGATTTTACCCAGCATGCCTTACAAATGGGCATTTGACTGTTTGATGTCGGCCATTCGAGGCCACGTTCCTACACTCTTATAATTAGAAAGGTCATCTGAGTCTTTAAACAAGGCTTCCTCTCATAGGTGAAAATGAACACCAAGGGAAAATGCAGCCACCAGAGAGCCAACTGCTTTGCTGAGAATGGCCACACCCCACGCAGACCTTTTACACTCTCAGTTCACTTCTTCCTACACAGTGCATTGTGTCTTTACTTACCACAGAAAAGCAAGAAGACACACTTATTTTAAGACACCGAGGACATGCAAATCACGAGAGAGGGTATAAAGCCAATCATTTTCTGGTTTTAACTCTGTGGTGGGGTTTTCTTATTTTTGTGGTAGACACGTACGTAAGAATGGACCGGGTAGTGAAAGTGTTACATCCAAAGCCAAGCTCTACAGCTTCAGCACGCCTATTCTTTTTTTTTTTAAGTTTATTTTATTTATTTATTTTTGGCCATTTCCTGCTGGACATGTAGGCTAGCCTTAAGTGTGGTTAATATACCACATGAGACTCCATCTGAGAAAACCAAATTTTCCCTTTGTAAGCAGATGTCAATTGCAGATAGCTTCTTGGTTTGGGGTGATGCCATGACACTTCTCTCAGGGCTGGGTCTCATCCTGACTTGAACCTGCACAGGTCCTGGGTACACTGTCACCGTCTTTGAGTTAGAATGTTCCTTGGTCCTGTGTCTCTGAAAGACAGCAGCACGCCTATTCTAACTGCACAGAAGGTCACTGGACCACCCAGACTCTGGCTCCAAGCAAGGCCTCGCTAGCTAGCTAAGCTGCATCATGTTTTTACATGTAAGTTCTTCACAATAAAGTGATTTTTCAAAATGTACTTTAAGTAACTACTGCGATAAAGGAAGAAGCCAGGTGAATGTTTCAAGGTAGTACGTGTGTGAGCCCATACTATACCTTAAAACCGAGCGAAGCGTAAGAGCTGTCCTCCTGCCCACACTGGTGCTTCTCTGCCTGCTCCATCTGGGAACTGCAATTACCCACCCTCCTGCCTGCTCCGCTGGTCCTCAGTGGTGCTATATGAGGGCTCCCCATCACTCACTCACTCTTTAATTCATACACACTTATTCTTACACACACACTCTCTCATACACACATTCTCACCCCGCCTCTCCCCATCACCTCCCCTCACCAAAAGCACACTTTACAATAAACAGTGTTGGTGGAATGCCAGGCACAGGGTACAAAATGATAAACCAAGGATTCCAGCTCTTGGTAACCAACCCCTCCTCTGCCTCCCCTCCTCTCCAACCCCTCCTCTCCCTCCTTCTCCTCTCCCTCCCCTTTCTCTCTTTCTCTTCTGACTTAGCCTCTGTTTAATGGCTCATTAATCTCTTTGAGGATGTAATATCTGAAAAGAAATCCAATTCAAGTAGAAAAGATACTACGTTTCCTTTACCTCATCCCCATTGCTTTACCTCTAATCCTCCTCATGTTTATTTATTTATTTATTTTTAAAAATTTATTATTAAATAAGTTATTTATCTGCCCCTTGTCTCCTTCCATTGGAATAAAATAAGCTCCAAGAGGGCAAAGTCCTTTTGTCTCTTTTATTCTCTGCCACACATTGGTACCTAAAATACATACTAGACATTCAATAAATATTTGTTAAATAAAAATAGATACATACATACATACATACATACATACATACATACATACATACACATATACACACATGCATGCATATATACATACATACATACATACATACATACATACATGGTGACACGGCTATACCTGCCAATTCTGCTTGGCCCAGTCTCTTTTCTACCATGATTTCTCTACCAGCCCCTTCACTCATCCTCTCCAGCCCAGAATATTAGCCCTTGATCTTCTCAGCGTTTTCTTGCTAGCTACATCTAGACTAGTGGTCTGGACTCCACGGTAATCTGCCCTAGCTGCCCCCTTCTTGTCTTCCACTGCACCTTCTGTGCCAACTCCTCAACCCTACATTCTCCCAATTACTTATTTTACTCTTTGTCCAGCCCAGAACAATATTAGAAAAGATCTGCAACTCATGCTAGGTTATTGGATCAATAAAAATTCACAGTACTACCCACCTCAAATCCACAGCACATAAAGGAAAGATTATGAGTGAGAACTGGATTTGAAAACTGAGCACTACATATATTCTCTGGTATCTTTGGCTGAGTCAGCAGCCTTTTGTCTCAGCTGCAAAATGAGAATAGTATTTGCTTTGTATCATGGGGATTATATTTAAACGAAATAATATATATAAAAGCTCTGAAAGGGCTTATAAGCACGTGCAAAGTGCTAAATAAGTGCTAATACCACCCTGTGGCAATGCCTCCACCTCATGACTTGGTAAGAAAGCCCATGCTTTCCAGTGTGAACAGCCGTAATTGCTTTTTCCCCTTCCTTTCCATGTCAGAATTCTGCTTTTACTCTTCCTCTGTCCTTATCAGGGGTAGCTCCTCTCTTCTTTCCTAAGACTAACCCTGAAACTACCCACATAACAAACCCTAAAACTACCCACTCAAATAGTTTTCAACCCTGTCCACATAGGGCAACCAGTGGAGGAGCTTGCAAAAGCACAGATGACTAAACCATGACTGGGCCAATTAGATATGCATGTCTAGGAATGGAAGCGTTATATCAGCTCTTCTCCTTGTTGCTTTATGAGACAAGGTCTCAGGCAGCTAAAGCTGACCTCAGACTCACTGGGTGGTCAAGGATGGCCTTGAACACCTGGTTTTTTCTGCCTCTACCGCCCAAGTAGGATTACAGGTGTAGCCACCGCATGGGGCAGTGCTTTGTTTTCAAAAGTTCCCTGGAAGGATGCCAAGACAAGTTATCAGAGGAAAAGAAAGTAATGACTGCATATCCATATTCTAAAGTGACGATAAATCCTGTTCTTATACCATATTGGAAAAACTAACTATACTTCAAGCTAAAAATATAACATGTCTAGATGAAAACTTAGGAATGGACCGTAATAATCTTGTAGGAGAACACTGCCTTTGACATACCATCAAAAGCACAAAAAAGAAAAAAAGAAACCGAGCTTCATTAAAACTTCGCTTTTGGTACTCAACACCAAGAAGAAGACAATCCATAGGCAATGAGAAAATATTTACAAATCGCTGTGCTTTACACAACTTTGTATCCCAGAGAACAGAAAGGACTTTCACAAGTCAATAATAAAAACATTCATAGATGACTAATTTTTAGGATCTGCGAAGGGTCTGAGCAGACACTTCTTTAAAGAAGATATACAGATGACCAGTAGACACATCAAAGATGCTCAACATTCTTAGCCCCTAGGGAGATGTCAACAAAGGCACAATGAGATGCTACTTCAGACCGACTAACGTGATGCTCAGGACGTGACAGGTAACAGCTGTCGCTTCCCAGGACATGTGTTGCTGATGGAGTGTGCAGTGGTACAGCCAACTTAGAAAGCAGTTCAGCATTGCCTCGTGTTCGGTATGCAGTTAGCATATGACCCACCATTTCTATCCCAACATTAAGTATAAAAAGCAGTAGGATTCCTACTAGCTAAAAGTAGAAATAGCCCACGCCCATAAACAGATGAACGGAGAAGTAAGGTGATTTAACTATGTACACTTACATAGTATTTGGCAGCATAAAGAGATAAGCACTGATGCACATAAATCAATGATGAACTTTGAAAAAAAAGCAAGAAAAGCTAACCACAAAAGACCATGTGTCATATGATTCCATCTATAAGAAATGTCCCGTAGAAGCCGGGCGTTGTGGCGTACGCCTTTAATCCCAGCACTTGTGAGGCAGAGGCAGACAGATTGTTGTGAGTTCAAGGCCAGCCTGGTCTACAGAGTGAGCCTAGGACAGCCAGGGCTACACAGAGAGACCCTGTCTCGAAAAACAAAAAACAAAAAAAGAAAAAAATAAGCAAATAAATATAAAAAGGGAGTTTGCTTGGTGGTTTCCTGGTACTCAGGGAAGATGAGAAATGAAAAGGGACTGCTAACAAACGCGTGGCTTCTTTCTTTCTTTCTTTCTTTCTTTGTAATGAAAATATTACAAAGTTGACTGTGGTCATGGTGAACATACTAAAACCACTCAATAGTGAAAAAGAAAAGAGGAAAAATGGAAAAGAAGCGGGGGAGGGCGGGAAGGAGGAAAGTTGTGTAGTTTTACTGTTAAAGCTCATGTCTAATTTACCTTCTAGATTTCTTGGGAGTAAAATTGCATCTTCTAAACCCTGGCTCCTCCATATTTCAGAATAATAATTGACATTCAGGAATGTGATATCCTTTGAATAACTTTTTTTTTCTTCAACCAGCAGAGTGTTCCTAGGCAATGCTCTTTAATTTTTAACAAAAAATACAAGTATTGGGCTATACCACCTTGGAGATTTGGTTATCTTGGCTGTCTTGGGTCACATGAGCTCGTCATGTGATTAGTAAGCTATGGCACACAGGGGAAGGCAAGTAGACAGTGCTAACCAAGTTGCTCAGTTCTGCCATTCAAGTCTGGTTGTTATTCTATATGGCCAGGGATGTGGCCTCATCCAAGCTTGGTTGTTGTATTATACAGCTGTGGATGTGGCCTCTTGCCCTTGGGACCACTGCACTGGCAGCTCCCTGGGACATGGCTCTGACTTTGTTCCCTAAATAAATTAATTCCTACTTCTGGAGTAGTTTCAACTTTTAGACAGAAAGGCATCTGTTGATAATTGCTGACACACAGTATTTTATTGTTTGATATTAAACAATTAAGAGTTATTGTTTTATCCCACAAGTACACTATACATGAAAATAAACATAATCTGGAATACAGCCACTAGGAGTGGGGACGGTAGGGGTTCTATATCCACTCTGTGCCTTGGAGGGACAACTTTACTTCAATAAATCTCTGTGCAGGCTAAAATTTCTTTCTTGGAAATAAAGCTATGATTTGATAAAATATACAGAAAGGAAGAATCTAATGAACATTTCTCAAACTGGCTTTGAATACATAAACATAATTTTTTAAAAGGTTAAGGATTTGGTCTTTTAGTAAACTTCAATAATTTAATGTATCTTTGGAAATATTTTCAACAACATATTAGAAGGATACAAAAAAGAAAGATGCTGCAATATATCAAGATATTTTAAAAATATAGGGACTCATATCTAAAATGGTATCAAAAGTGTTTAACTCAGCAAATAAAAACAATAAAACACAAAACTACAATTGTCTGGCAATAGGCAAAGGGTTTCCTTCTGCAACTCTAGGGCATTAAAATGCACAGGAAAAAATGAGGGAATTCAATGTTAATTTGAGAAAGAAAATAAACTATTTCAGCTTCAGGTTTGATAAGTTTAAAATGAAATGCATGCTCATTTGGAAAATTAAGAACAACCCTTCCCCCAAAATAACCCACGAAAGAATGATCTGGAAACTAACATGAGAGCCATAACTCAGAACCCCTGCTCTAGAGGCTCAGAGCTAAGCATTGATCACACAAAGTGAGAAAGACATGGCTGAGTGACAAGAAATAACGGCTCTCTCCTCCAGAAAGAAAAACCAAAGTTAAGAAACGCGATTAGATTACTTGGGCTCAGGGATTACCTTGGGCAGATCAGATCCATTTTTCTTGAATGTCATGCCTTTCCTCAAAATAAACCTGAGCATTGGAAAACAACCAGGAATGCTTCTTGTTAAAACTACAAATTATCAAACCAACTCTGTATGTGGAAGGCATTAGAACTTTCCCCTATTTCCAAAACACAACGGAGTAAACTTTTCTGTTGGAAGTTCACCTTAGAAAATAATTGCATTTCTTTACAATAAGACTTTGAACATAGGAAGAAATAACTTCATTAACAATCTCTTAAAAAAATAATTATCCTTCTAATTTAAGGATAATTCCTGTTTAGCCTTCAATGCAGATATTTGGGTATAAAAATAATATAAAAAAGAGCAACAAATATGTATGAATATATCCCAACTGCTCTCATTATAAAAGCTTTTGGAAAATGGTTGAACAAGAAGTATTTATCTTCCCAAATTGCAAACACAAGATATTGACTGTTACACGATTATAAAACAAAGGCAAGGTGAAGGCTGAGGCACGGGAGAAAGGACAGCAGCACAGGAGGCCAGCGCTGGCCAGGGAGAGCCTGCTGCTCAGTCTTGCTGACCCCACTTTCCACAGCTCCTTCCTGGTATTCTCCTCGGCTCCCCCCAAACACATCCACATCCTCTCAGAGGGAACTGAGTCTCCCTTTAAGACAAACCAAGCAAGCATCCAAAGGTAACGTGCAGAACCGTAACTGAAAAATGTCCATATCCAGCAGGCAGACAAGCAAAGAAACAACCAGCTGTCAGTCGCGGAGCTGTGCCGGGATTGGGGGGGGGCACAGGGGCGGGGGGGGGTGTTCAGGTTTCCTTCGGCCTTTTCCTGTCTCTTTCACCTTGTGTCTCCCTTGAAAATATCAGTTTTCTAATAAGCTTAAAGCACAAATAAATTCTCCATATGCCCTTGTGAGATACATGCTGACGAAACAGGAAAAGAGTGTCATACTCACAACAATGAAGAATTCCTACACATGGTGTTCCATTTTCTTGCTTTAAAAAGATGGAAGGTTAATCTAAAGAGCCTTGCAGCATTGGAAAAATAAGGGGGAGGGGATTCCACCCACACAATCCTCTGGCCCACCGCAAAGGAGCTCAAAGCTTGCTGACGTCACACATTCATGAATGGATGTAAATTGGGCTGGTTTAGGATTCCGCACAGACTTAGTGGCTGTGTGTGCAGTGAAGGAAAAGGTTTGGGGGAGGGAGAGGGAGGGCCCAGGGTAGACCCAGCCAATAGGCTTCAGGCAGGTATGGCCAGCCCTCTTTTAGAATCTGGTCACAGAATAAACAGAGCCCGCCAATCAGACATCTGTCACAGCCTTAAACCAGACTAGCAGAGCTGCAGCAGGGGGAGGGAGAGAGAGAGAGAGAGAGAGAGAGAGACAGAGAGAGAGAGAGACAGAGACAGAGACAGAGACAGAGACAGAGACAGACAGACACAGAGACAGAGAGACAGAGACAGGGAGAGACAGACACAGAGAGAGAGAGAGACAGACAGACAGAGAGAGACAGATAGACAGACAGAGGGAGACAGAGAAAAAGACAGAGAGACAGGGACAGAGACAGGGACACACACACACACACACAGAGACAGAGAGGCAGAGAGAGAGAGAGAGAGAGAGCGCAGGAGGGGGAGGGAGGCAGAGAAACAGAGACAGACAGAAAAACAGAGAAAGAGAGAGGCACAGAGAGAGACACAGAGACAGACAGCAAAAGAGAGAGGCAGAGACAGACAGAGACAGAGAAAAACACAGAGACAGACAGACTCAGAGACAGAGAGAGACAGAGAGAAAAGATGAGGAGAGAGAGGGAGTGGGAGGGAGCAAAGCTGTGATAATCATAAAAACACTGTTCTTGCTGTTAAACAAAGGAGTCAACATGGAATTTTGGAAGTATTAATGCCCCCAAAGATAAAATATAATCTACGGGTATTAGAGCTATTTCCTTTAACCCCATTTCTTGATGTTAAGTAACAGGCTTAATGTAATACAAAGAAATCAAAGTCAGAGAATTAGTTCCTAAGATTGGTGACAGGTCACCATGCGTACACCCCACAACACAATTTGGAACACCAAAATAATAGAGCAAGGGTGCACCCAATTATCTAAGATGGCATTACTTTTTATCTGGATCACTTTTTATCACAGCGTGCTTCGGACCTTTGAAATGTGTCAAAAGTGGGAGGATTTACTGTTAGATTTACATGAGGCCCAGAGTTTCCTCATTGATTTTATTCTGTGTGGGATATGCAATTAAAGGCAAGACTCCGGGGCTGGAGAGATGGCTCAGCGGTTAAGAGCACTGACTGCTCTTCCAGAGGACCTGGGTTCAATTTCCAGCACCCACATGGCAGCTCACGACTGTCTGTAACTTCAAGACATGACACCCTTACACAGATATACATGCAGGCAAAACACCAATGCACTAAAAATAAAGGAAAAAAAAAAAAAAAAAAAAAAAAAGACAAGGCTTCGAGTGGACCCTTAGCGAATCCTGGAGCAAAATTCAGTATGGAATCTTAGCAGCAAAAACAGCCATGTTCACTCACCAAATGGATCACGACAAACTTTACTCTTTAAAATGTTAAAAGGTATACCAAAGTGGAGATTAACGTAACCATTTCTCCCTGACATTTTGATTTACAAGCACCAATACTTTCCAATTACTGACCATCACTTCTTGTGTTGGGAAAGTCTGTGAATGCGGAACAGAGGTCTCTGCTGTGAGACGTGCAGGGGCTGGGAGCCTTTACAATAGAGATGCATTCTAGTGCTCAACAAGATGTCTTGTACAGCAGGGAAGGGAAGTGTTGTCTGTTACCCGGAGACATTCCACTATTGCTGGCAAAGAGGGTCAACAGAGCTCCATGAACAAGTTTGTAGACTATCACTATGGAAAAGATAGATAAGGAAGCTTATCTATGCATGTTAGGAGACTCGCGGCTAACCCAGCAGAGAGGTGCTGCTGGCAGGCCCCGGGGATACCACCAAGACTATGCAAATATCCATACACCAAGCTTACTTCAGAGTCACTAAGTGAGGAGAAGGTAAGAAATATGCATATCGTTTAAATCAATAGCCATCAGAACCGACAAGAATAGAATCAAACCCCGAGACTTACACACACACAAAAATTCCTCCTCAAATCATACAGACTAACTAACAGAAGGAATCGCCAGTCCACGGGACTTCCTGTGCCGCGTCAGTAAGAGCACCAGCCAGTACACGGAGATGTGTGTATTAAAGTATGCTGGGCTTTGCACGTCAGTCCTATCAGCTGGCTCTGCCCTAGAACCTGCCACAGTGACAGCAAGGGCCACCTTGCAGCAGCGTTTCTAACAAGCCCACCACTGGTAGGGATGGCTGTGTAGCAGTTCAGCATGGCAGAGCCTATAGGTGTGCTCTAATTAACCCTCTCACCGCTGCTGGTAAAGTAAAACTAGATGGCTGGATGAACTCATCTCTTCAGGCCTGGTGATTTCTGTCTGTTAGCGTGCTTCCCTGTACCACGAAACCATCAACTGAGCCAGCAAAGAGTCCCCCCAGGTCATCTATTCCAAACTGTAGACGACATTATTCTCAGGAGAGGTCATCGTTTATGGAAGAGGAGAGAGAAATGCAAACATGTAAAGGTGTACACACCCAAAGGGGCACCACCCAAGAGACCCCGCTGTACGTGACAGGGATGCACGGATATGGTCACCGGAGCCAGGAATGCATGGATGTAGTCACTGCCAAGTGGCTTACCACAGGAAATGTGCCTGGTGTGCTCGAGGAACTGAATTCTTACATTTTAATTCATGTAAACAGAAAGAATAGTCACATGTGGCTAAGGGCTAGCGTCCAGTGCAGCCACCCCTAGAAACATGGAGCCAAACCCCATTATCATTAGTCGTTTTAGATGTTGGCATGTGGACAAGTGTGGGCGCTCCACAGCCATTAGGAGAGGAGCGAGCGAGCCAGCACAGTGGTGGCGCACACCTGTGATCCCAGCACTCGGGAGGCAGAGGAAGGCGGATCTCTGTAAGTTCGAGGCCAGCCTGGTCTACAAAGTGAGTCCAGGACAGCCAAGGCTGCACAGAGAAACCCTGTCTCGAAAAAACAAAACAAAACAAAACAAAGCAAAAGTGATGATGATTATGGTTTTCTTAGCTAAAAACATTTTTTAAATTCATTAGTAAATAAAAGTTGAAATATAGAAATCACGATGCAATTTTTTGCTATAAAATGAACTGTTTTGTTTTATTTTTTGTGAAAAAAGTGTGTGTGTTCGCATGCACGTGCGCCTGTATATGTATTAAAGAAAAATGGCTTGTTAGAGAGTTAGAAACTAAGTTAGGTCCTAAGGACCAAGACTCAATGACTACTTTTGATCAAAAATATTAGGAAAAAAAAAGGAAGAATATAGTTACTTCTACTAATGCATTTAGACATCTATTTCTCCCCAGTTACTAGAGTGCAGTGCTCCAAACTAGCAAAGAGATCCAGGCCACCCTTTCTGTGCTCCCAACCACTCATGGGAGTCTAGGCTGCCTGAGCTTCAGTTTTGCCCTTTGTAAAAGGGTCTATAAGAGGCTCTTCTCTGTATTATGTGAGCGCTAGATGGAGCAGGGCAGATAGGGCTTAGCACAGTCGTCAGCATGTGGAAAGGAGTGATATACCAGCAGCTGGTCTGTTATTATTCAAACACCCTGGACTCCCTCACCCCTTTAGAAGAGAAATTTCAACAGCTGCTCCGATACATGAAACAAAATTATGGAAAGAATGTACTATCTCCATTTTTACTATAATAAAACTTAAACAAATACTTTATATATTATATATTTTATATGTATTTTATACATATTTTAACATATATTTATTCAATATGTTGCAAACATGTATTATTTATATATTTATAATAAATCTATATTTTATATTACTATTATATTATTTATAAAATATAATGACTATATTATATTGAAATATATATATATATAAAACACTCTACTAGCTGGAAATATTGGTTTGAACTCTCCACTCCTGTGTCTGATGTTAGCCTTAACCTACCTATCACCTTTCCAAAGAACATGCACCGTGATCAAAAAGGGAATTTTAGAATTCAAAGATCCTGGCAAGCTCTTCAGTTTTGTTTGCTTCCCGTTAGATGGCGAGAGTGACTCTTTCTAAGAGCCCCTGAGCTATCCTTGCATTAAGGGAGGCTGCTTCACAGTGACACATGCTCTAAGGGTCACCAGCATGGACCAGCTTGGCAAGATCATTGCCCCTCCATCCTATGCTGGACCAGCTTGGCAGGACCACTGCTCCTCCGTCCCATGCTGGACCAGCTTGGCAGGACGGCTTCCCCTCCATCCTCTGCTGGACCAGCTTGACAGGACCACTGCCCCTCTGTCCCATGGTCTCATTTGTAGCAGAAAAGGGAAGACCAAATTGCTTCTGTATTGTCCATCATCTTGCATGGTGTCTCCCAGAAAAAGAACTCAGGCAAGAGATTTGTACTACAGCTTAGTTCCAGGGAGAAGTGTTCAATTCTTAAGGAATTAGACCCCACGTTTCAGGTGCCTGCAGGGTACTCCAGTGAATGGGCATCTCTGTGCTGGGTGGTCAGTGCCTGCTGAGTCTAATCCATATGCTTCTATAACTAACACTTTGCTTTCTCTTTGTTGTTTTGACTCTGCTCCTAACATCAAGATGAATATATTTCACAATAAGCAGTTCAAATCATTATGAATAAAATTTTAGTATTAAATACATATTTACGAATGTTAAAAAGATAAAGCCTCATGTAGGTAAGCTCGACGATCATCTTTATGACAAAAGAAGCCCCCTGAATGTATGCATCGCTGTGAGAAACTTAGAAGAACAACATGAGTTAACTGGGTCTGAACTCTGCACTGTTTTCCCAGAGGATAATAAGACATCAAATTGGCTGTAGACAAGAAAATTTTTTGTAACATTATATGCTACCTAGACAAATGTTAACGGCATAATGAAGTTTTAATGTGTCCTGCCTGCCAGCAGGATGCTTAACAGTGGAAGATGTAAGAATTTTGACCAATATAGCAAATGCACTGGAGCAAGTGGTTTCTCAATTGATCAAATATTGAGCAATCTCAAAATACATCATCCATAATACAAATGATGGTGAGGTGCCATGATCAAGCTTTCAGAGGCCTAAAAATACTGTCTGGGACTTAATGGAGACACTTTCCACACTAAAGGATCACAATGACACGGCTACTGTGTGCAGGGCAACATCCAGCTCATGCATTTTCTAGGGTGGTGGCACAGGGTTGGGACCAGGGCTAATGACAGAGAAAGTGTGAAGCTACTTCCTGGAGAATGGTGCAAACAATAGAACGAAACTAAAATCCTGCTTAGCCTTGCTGGGCGTGTCGGTGCACACTTCTAACGCCAGCACTTGGGAAGTGGAGGCAAGAGGATCATCAGTGCAAGGCGAGGAAGACGTAGGTACAAGGTGACATTCTCAACTCTTGTCTCAAAATGGAGACAAGATGGAAGATGAAATGGAGATGGAGTGGACTCCTCCTCCATTTTCCATCCCCATTTTGAGGGAACTATCTCTCCTCCCACTCTCAACCTTTGTGATTCAGGTGAACCCACTTAGAGTTCAGAGCGTGAGCAGTGGTACAAGTCTGGCTACCGCGTGTCCTTACTTATGGCTAGTGAACAAGGACAGACATATGGCATTAGCCAGCCAGTGAAAATGGGAACAATCAGCCCGAGGATGCTCTCAAAAATATTAGGATACCAGCTCTAAGGACAACATGAGCACAGAGCTGTCATCTTTGTCCCTACAAAGGGCAGACAAGCACACCACATGTAAAGAGACAGATTCCCGGCAAGAGACAGAGCATCTAAGAGAAGTGTCTAAGTGTCTCTTGACTGCCCCTCCCCACTCCACAAGCCAACCAATCTCTCCCTCAGAACTTCATTTTTAAAAAGAGCTTAAGCCAGGAGAGGTGGCGCGTGGCTGTAATCCCAGCAGTTTGGGAGGCAGAGGCAGGCATAGCTCTGTGAGTTCAAGGCCAGCCTGGTCTACAAAGTGAATCCAGGATAACCAAGACTACACAGAGAAACCCTGTCTCAGAAAACCAAATTGAAGAAGAAGAAGAAGAGGAGGAGGAGGAGGAGGAGGAGGAGGAGAAAAACAAAGGGTTCACTTTGATATGGGTTTCTGTCACTTCCCAAAAGAAACTTCAACTTAATGTTCTTGACACTGTGGTCATGCCCTCACCCTCAACAAGGCCAGTTAGAATCAGATTCCCTGTGCCAATCTCTTTCTTAACACTAATAATCTCTATATTCTTGTAGACTAACCTTCAAGACCTATGTTCTAATGCCCTGTGTTTACATTTTATCTTTGGCTTTGAAGAGGAAGCTCCATTCTTGACTGATTTTCTTTCTCTTTCCCCCTTTTAAACAGACTCTTTATGCTGCCTGGGCTGACTTCAAACTATGTCGGCCAGGTGACTGTCCTGTCTCAGCCTCCCACCTAGCTATGGCTGCAAATGCCCACCAGAGTAACCCTCGGGTGCTGTGACACGAACCTCTAGCCTCACCACACGAGGCCACACGTGAACACACACAGCTTCAATTCATCTCTATACTGCATGCATTTCTCACTGTTTGCTCTTCTTGTAAGTCCAGCAGATTTACCTTTGAATTGCTGTCTATTCAAGTAGGTCACAAAGCCCTTGTTTACTATGATCCTTTTCCTGACACTGATCTTCAAGCCAATTCACAATGCATTGTCTGGATATCCACTTAGTGGCGTCTTCTATGACTAGTCTACATATGCTGAAGGCGTTTTAGGCCAAGGAAAGTATTGGAGAGTGAAGACTCTACTGAAGAATTTTGTGTCATGAGCAAAAGGTGCTTTTTATCACTCACCAACTTAAGTTATCTGTTAAGTTATCTTTTGGTTGTGAGGACTATTATGGAGCACAACAGAGCTAGAAGTGATCAAGTTTTTAAAAAACATATAAATAAATACACACACACACATTGTTTTTTTTTTTGAGACAGGGTTTCTCTGTGTAGCCTTGGCTATCTTGGACTCTTTGTAGACCAAGCTGGCCTTAAACTCACAGGGATCCACCTGCCTCTGCGTCCTGAGTGCTGGGATTACAGGTGTGCGCCACCACACCTGGCTGTTTTACTTACATTTTAAGCATTGTGTTGAAAGCCCCTGTTCCTGGTTAGCTTCAAGTGTCAACTTAACACATCCTAGTCATCTGTAGGAATCTCAACAGAGGGATCCTCCAGATCAGATTGGCCTATGGCCCTGTCTGTGAAAGACTGTCTTGACAGATAGATGATTGATGTGGGAGGGCACAGTCCACTGTAGGCGGTACCATCCCTAAGCAGGTGGGCCTGGGTTGTATGAAAAAGTTAGCAGAGCATGAGGCTGGGAGCAAGCCACAGGACAAGCCATAAGCACCATTCCCCCATGGTTCTTGGCTTGAGTTCCAGCCCTGGCTTCCCTCAATGATGGACTGTGATCTGAAATAGGAGACTAAAGAATAACCTTTCCTCCCCTAGTGTATATATGTGTGTGTGTGTGTGTGTGTGTGTGTGTGTGTGTGTGTGTGTGTATAATTTATTTATTATGTATACAGTGCTCTGCCCGTATGTACACCTGCAGGCCAGAAGAGGGTATTAAATCACATTATAGATGGTTGTGAGCCACCATGTGGTTGCTGGGAACTGAACTCAGGACCTCTGGGAGAACAGACAGTGCCTTTATCCTCTAAGCCATCTAGCCCGCTTTTGGTATATATTATTGTAGCAACAGAAAGAAAACTAGAGCTGCCCTATTAAGTATTTCATTCAATTCCTACAATGATTTAAGGCAAGGATTTTAATCTTGTTTTAAGGTGAAGTATGTGGAGTGTACAAAGCAAATGAAAAATCAATCTGTTAAAATTTATTTTATAAAAAGATTATTTCATGAGGCAATCTACTCAGGATTCCCCAGGGAGATTATGTGCCCTAGACAAGTCCATAACTCCAGGCCAAAAGGGGGAGGCACCCAAAATATTATTTAAAAGAATCATATACTTTGTATATTTCTTTTGAAGAAATAAAGTTATTATTGCATGGGGAATAAAAATCTTATTAGATTATTAGATATTCTCCTTCTCACACACACAGTGCTAGGGCTAGAGACATGCCACCACACTTGGAGGTAAACACACAGAGACAGACTCACACACCTGGGTCCTGGGTAATAAGCCTTCATGCTTGAATGGCAAACATGTCATTAACTCATCCACCTCCCCAGCCACCAGAGTTTCTTAGAGTGATGAACACGCACCTGCTGTGTGACGGGAAATTATTTACACATATAAAACCTGAACATGGAATAGCATTCCGAAATTTGATTTACTCCTTGCCTGCACTCTTCTCACAGACTGGGAAGTTCTTTTAAAACATTGTCTCTCCTATTACATCTTACAGACCACCCAAGTCAAGAATCTACTGCTCAAGTTTTCAGCGTCAGCTGCTTGAGCTTCAGGCTTCCCAACATTATCCCTGTAGCGATAGCTCATCTTTACTCTCCTGGGGAAAAGTGAATGTGGTGTGTTTTGTTTTCACTATTGTACGAAAACAGGAAATACGACAGAAAATTAGAGAACACACACACACTCAGCTTTAGCACAAATGGAAATGCCCTGCAACTGAAGAAGTGACTGTGGTATGTTTAGCAGCCATGAGGGATGTAATCTTCATGTATCCTGCTTCCAATTTAGATGTCTCACCACGTGCCGGGAGGAGTGAGAGAAGCCAGATAAAACAACAAATTCTTTATGACTGTTCTGTTGTTACTGTTCCGGGTCAGGGTCTCATAGCCTAGGCTGGCCTCCAAGTCACTATGAAGTAGAGGCTGAACTGAGTCACTGCATATCCTTCCTGAGAGACAGGAGGATTACAGTGTGCACTGACATGACTAGCTTCCTTTAGGATTCCTTTGATACGCCGTTCTAGGGAGAGAGCACTAATGTGACAACGTGTGCAATGGTTGTTGTCTAGGGAGAAGCCAGCAGAATGGGACGAAAGTTCTCTGAGAAAACTCCTGGGGCAACAGTTATGCTCCTCACCTCGGTCGTGGCGGCGTTGACGTCATGGGTGGACGCTGCAAACCCACCTGACTGTATACTTTAAGCCTGTGTTGTTTCTCGTATGTCAAGCTTACCTTAATAAGGCCAGTAAGAAAATGGCTTAAAATTTACACACACAGCCAACAAAGGTGCTACATATTTCAAAATGATTGCATAATACTTCTAAATATGTTAATTTCTGTTTGTTTTTTAATTCTGCATATGGTGAGTGTGTTGGTATGAACACCTGAGTGCAAATGACTAATGAGGCCAGTGGCATCGATCCTGGAGTGACACAAAGCTACTGCCCTTCATGCTAGGATCGGATTTGGATCCTTTACAAGGCAGGCTCTTCACCCCTGAGTCATCACTTGCTGGACTTTTAAATATTTTTAAGGGAACAACGTTCAGTGTGAAAACAAAGAATTGAAACAAAGGTGCTATGTTGACAATCTCAGATGTTTGATTTTATGTGTGATGTGCTTTTTTCCACTTTAGGGAAGAGGAATATTTGGTGCGGTAAACACAGTGAGGAAAATGCACCCTGGCTCATGTGATGTATCAAGGGAGTCTGAGAACCTCCCAGCTGAGGCAGACGTTTGGTTGTCAGGTGCAAGCCTTGGGCGCAAGCCGCAGCGCGATGTAGACACTCACCTGTTGGGAGAGAGGGGAGGCAGGGGGTCACAAGTTCATAGCCACCGGTGGCTACAGAGTTGACCAGCCGAGGCCATAGGAGACTGTTTCAAAGAATATTTCCCCAAAACTGCACCTACAATCCGGCACAGATGATGAGCATCTTAGTGGGTAAAGGCTCACCTTTAAGTGAGATGAAATAGGATGGCATGGGAAGCAGAGCACTAGCTCACAGGGTTAGCTGGGTGTACTGTCTCAAGAAACTTGTCTTGTGCGCGTGTGCTAGGGTGCCACACGAGTTAGACTTCTTACTCTGGGTCACAGTATAACGCACTTTACAAATTACTTCTTGATAGCATATACATGTCTATTTCTTATTGTTTACATACTCACCCACTCACTCATTCACTCACATTCATTCATTCGCTCTGCGGTGCCGGGACTGGACCATTCTAGGCAAGCACGCTGCCACTAAGCCCAGGCCCAGCCTCCATCTTATACGTCATACTATCTGCGTCAAAGCATCTTGGTTATATTGCAATCTTTTAAGGTTTCAGGTTTCTAAATTCTAGAAAAAAAAAAAAAACTAATTTGGAATGAAACAAATATGGTCCAGACATCTTTGTAAATAAAATTATAATGTTCTTTACAGTTCACAGAATTCATAGATAGGCTGACACTAGTTATATTCTATACCTAAGGAAAGGCGGGCCTGAGAAGGTCAGTCCATCTATGCTAGCTGTGTCTATATCCTGTGGTATAGTCAAAACAAGACTTCTAAAATCCTGTTCCTTGCCTTTCCCCTCTCCCCACGGAGGCCTGTATCCCATCATCTGCGGGGGAGAGCTTAGAGATGAACTTCTCGATTCTTGTGATGCAGCTATGCAAGCCCTGTCCCCCACACTGGTCGTTGTCCATCCTGGCTAAGCCTTGTACCACTGTGTGAGCTACGTGCCAGCCCTTAAGGGTGAATTTTACAAGGTGGGAATCCAACAACAAAAAGGCCAGTTCCTGGCATCAAGGTGTTTTGATGAGAAGGGTACCTTTACATGTGGTGTAAATGCTAAGTTAGTGGGACTAGAAATATGTTACTTGTGGTTGGAACATATTAGATAAAAACTAACAAGTTTGGGATAAAAAAAAGTCTTCCCTGAGTGAGATTACACTATACAGAACAAAATACACTGGGACTCAAGCAAGCCAGCACCCCAGTAACCTCCTCTCTTACAGCTGAGAAAGTCCCCAGAAATGCCAACTCAGCATCATCTATGACTGCTTCATAGCTCAGGTATGCAGTAAGCACCCAGAGATGCTCCTCTGGGGAAAATGCACTCAAGCTTTCCTTAAGTCACAATTCTTGTGATGTGTGAATGTGTGTGTGTGTGTGTACATGTGTGTGCATGTGTGTGAAGGTGTATGAGTGTGTGTGTACATGTGTGCATGTGTGTGGGTAGGCATATTGTGTCTATGTGTGTATACGTGTGTAGGGGGTACATGCTATGAAGCAGTCACGGATGATGCTGAGTTGGCATTTCTGGGACAGCAGCACCACAAGCATGGAAGGCACATGCCTTTATATATCCCCTGCACTCGCCTCATTGCATTCTGAACCCAGTGAGATTATCCATTGCTGCCACCTACTGCAGACCTGAAATATAGTCTTGAAATACTCTCAGATTTGAAAGGGAAAGTACCATGTGCTAATATTACCTGATAATCATTCTGTCAGGAAAGCAAGTGAGCTAACCTCAAGTTAACTTATTCCACAGTCTTGGATGATGATTAATAAGGCATTGTGAAAAAAATAAAGTAAGCGACGCAGCAGGATTAAACAGCTTCGTTAAGTTACACATGTGCACGGTCTCGGCTTTGCCACCATGCAGACCCATGGGTCTGCTCTTCTGCACTGAGAAACACTTAATTCAAAGCTGTGGAGGAAACAAAGTGAAAAGACTCCAGGGCAGGCATTTGTAGACCCCTAGTGACCAGTGGCTTCAGTTCCGGGATTTTCCCAGCAGGATGGGCTGGACCTGGAACAGGACAGCATTTCAGATGGGCCTGAAGCTGAGGCCAGGGAGGGAGGGAGAGACACCTGCTGGCCTCCGCCAGCAACGCAGCTCAGGAGCAGCACCAGGTTTGAAGGGGCTGAACAATTAAGTCCAGGTGTATTTTTAGAGCCGCTGAGGAAATTAAAGTTCTGCATGACTTGAAAAGGAGTGTGGGTAAGTATGTTACAACTGGTGGTGGGGTGGGGGCTGGGGGGGGGGGGGGCAGGACGACTGTAAATTAAGAAGAGAAGAAGTCATTTGGAGGAATTTACAAAATTGGCCAAATGTAAAAAGAAACAATTTATACAACTGTGAGTTCAAGAATCATTAAGAGAAAGATACATTTGAGATGGTAGCTGGGAGGCGGGAAGGATGTGGGAGGCATTGGGGGAGGAGAAAGCACGGTTCAAATTATGTTGTGCAAAAAATTTTTTAAAAATAAACATAATCATTCAAGTGGACTAACGTAGGAATGAAATGGAAGAGGAAAAGGCTCACCTCACAGTTCAGATAGAAAGACAGGAGAAAATTTCTGATAAGAAAAATGTTCAATTTTAGCATGAACTAAAGCAATAGAGACAAAGCAAGAAACCACCGTCTGCTTGCAAAGTGGCTGAGGTTGTCTGGGTTTGCTAATATGGCACCACCCTTTGGAAGTGTCAGTAAGCAGGTATTTACACAGTGCCAAGAGCAGCAGGCTTAATGTGAAAGTATC